>NC_065536.1:59049353-59719353 GCF_932294415.1 Quercus robur
TTGTTGTGATTTGATTTTGGCTGGGTTTTGGCCGTGGTGATGGTCGTGATTTGATTTTGGCTGGGTTTCGACAGTGGTGCGTGGTTGGAGGTGATGAGCTTGAAAGCTCCAGCCATGAAGGTTTAGAAGGAGAGTTTGGTGGTCAGCTATGGAGCACGGTGTAACGTAGGTTGAGGCAGAGAGAGGATGAGAGGGAAACAGGGGCGACCTTAGACATTTTGGGGTCTAAAGCAAAAACTAAAAATGGGGCATTTTTTATACTTATATATTAATTAAATTAATGTTTATTTAATATTTTTATATTATATTTTTCATCATTATTTTCATTTTCTTCTAAATTATTTTGAAGTTCATTATTAAGATTTGTTGTATTGCAAAATTGAACATCATTTTCTTCTAAATTATTTTGGTGAATTTCTTGCTCATTTGTGATATTTTCATCTAAATTTTGTGTTATATTTTGTTTATTACTAATAACAAATTTATCAATTTATCATTTTTGCGACTCAATTAATTTTTCTTTTTTTTTCTTTTTTTAAGTTTTTCATATCCAGATGCATATTTTCTAGTAGAAATTTCTAATCAAACAATATATTTATAAAGATTAAAATAAAAAATAACTTTCAAATGTAAAGCAAATGAGAAATAGAATCTAATTTATATAAAAAGTATTGTTATAGTTTCATTGAACAATAACAAGTTTTTAGCAATCTCAACATGCATAAATTAAAAAAAAAAAAAATTAAGCACAAATATAACAAAAATTTAAGCACAGCCATAACACTGACACAAGACTTATTAATAAGACCCACCCAAAAATAAAAAAATGCAGGCTTTAAAAAAAAAAAAACTTGAAGGCCCAAACTTAACGCCCAGTCCAGGGAGGGTCCAGGCAGCCATAATGAAAAACTGATAGCCAGGGAGGGCCCAAATAAACAAAGCAATCTTAAGTTCTTAACAAAAAAAATGGCCCAAATATTTATAATTTTATACCTGATCCCTGAACCTCAGAACCTGAGCAGTTGAGACTTGAGAGAGGCGGAGAGCAGAGAATCAGAGAGAGGCTGAGATGAGAACAGACTGTACAGTGGAGACTGGAGACTAGAGAGAGGCGGAGAGCAGAGACTAGAGAGAAAGGTAAAATTTTCAGGGTTTTGAGTGGATTTATTTGTTTTGATTTGTGATTGTTTTGTGGTTAATCTCTTAGACCGGATTTGTAGTTTATCTGGTCAATGATTTTGTTTAGAACCAATGTTTAATAGGATTTACCAAAATTTTTGTTTTTTTGGTTAAAAGGATGTGCCAGATTATTTTTGTAATTCATTTGAAACTAAATTTTTTTCCTCTACTACCCGGTTCTTTTCTAAAATTTTGGGGGCCTTAGGCAATTGCCTAACTCGCCTAAGGGAAGGGCCGGCCCTGGTTACATTTTGACTCCCTAAGGTTTGATTTAAAATGAAAAGTGAAAACCATTATGGGTACTTTGGATGGAACCCTAATAATTTCATTTTATTCCAAACCTTTAAGGGGTTAAAATGTAGCAATTAAAAGTTTATGTACTAAATGGTCATAATTTCAAATAATGAGGAGGTACATTGTAATTTTCCTTCTTTTTTTTTTTTTTTTTTTTTTTTTAAGGGGTTGGATATCTATTGGAGATCTGCAAGGAGAAGTAATTCTGTTGGTCACAAGATTTTCCTTTTGGTTCAATTTTCAGTATTTGACAAGCCCATACTTGTTTGATTCCTTTGTGAGTGTCTCATAGAAGGCTCCAACGTCCTTGTATCGCTAAACATGATTTTTAGTACTATCACATGTCAATAAAGAAAGTACTTGTATCGTGAGGATCAAAATTTCATTGCAATTGAAGTCTTGATCTTTCTTTTTATTTTTCTATTTTATTTTCCAGTTGGTCTAAAGTCCAACCATATATGACAGAGATTCAGTGACTCATTTCTAGAATATTGTATAAAATTATAACTTATACTACAGAGCTTGCATGTTTTGTCAAAGTACCAAAGCTATATGGGGATATGTATGTAATGGATATGAAACTTGTCATTATGATGCTATCTTCTTCATCTTGTTACTATCATTGTTGCAAACTAGCAATGGAAGATTGTTATTTGGAAAATTTGGCATGTTGAACTATTTTGAGTGGAAGATGGTATTTTGCTCTATAAGAAGTACGGTTGATTTTGTCCTTTTTTTAATGTTTGTGGACTACTTTATGTTGATTGTGTACTTGATTTATACAATATACATGTTATGAATGAGAGTTTTGTTTCATATAATTGTTTGTATCACAAGAAATGTTACTGATTTTCTGCACGTAACAAACACCGTAAAACGTTTTCCAACTCATTTTCAAGGTCACTACCAAGCACAAGAAAATGATTTAGTTTTCTAGAAAATGTCTTTTTTTTTTTTTTTTTTTCTCTCTCTTTTGGAAATGAGTCCTTTTCCAAAAAACAATTTCCAACAAAACAAATGGATTCATGTTTGTGTTGCCTACAAAGAATAATAGCCATGAGAGTGTTTCCTAATTCTGCTTCTGTAATTGAATTGTGATGCAGTGAGGTGATAATAATAATGTTAGTGTCAAGAATTTTTGGGAGAACACTTTTTGCTGCTGCTAAATCAGAAGCGTATTCTGCGACAGCTGCGGCGACTTCTGTAGCAAGGAACCCTCTGCAAGAGTTCTTTGAGGCTGATAGGAGCATAGATGATGACAAACCTGTTGTCTATGGTTTGGGCCTGATCATGTTCCTTCATTTTGTTTGCTGATTGCATTTAGTAGTCATAATAATTCATTGTTCATGGCTTTATGTTATAATATACTTAGCTGTTCCTTCTATAATTGGTAATTACACACACCCCATAGCTTGTAGCAAGGTTTGGCAATGGGCCGGGCCAGGCCAAGCTAGCCCAGCCCCTTTTTGCTTGGCCCATGGGTTGGTATCTTAATATAAAAACAGTAAAATAATTTTTTTTTCTATAGATTTAAATAATGAATTAAAACCTTGGTATTTAAAAATTATTGTACTCATTATAGAACAATTTCAATTCTGAAAATTTTCTGTTTTCTCAATAATGTATATTGATAATCATCCTTTTGGCTTTGGTGCTGTCAGGTCGTAGTTGGAAGGCTCCTGAACTGCGATTGAAGTCTTGGGATGATCTTAATAAGCTGTGGTATGTCTTGTTAAAGGAGAAAAACATGCTGATGACTCAACGCCAGATGCTTCATTCACAGAATCTACGGTTTCCTAACCCAGAGCGCATTCCCAAGGTATAACTCTGTTGCTTTGCCTCTCCCTTGACACAGTATGTAATTCTTGTCATTTCTGGCTCCTCAAATGCTTGGCTAATTGTACAGGGGTTTAGTATAATTTAGATGAGATAGCTTGTAACTATCCAAACCCAGGACATCACTAAAACTCATGTACTGTTAGTATGGCCATTCATGAAAAATTATTGGGATACTCATCCTGTAGATAAATAAGGGACTTTAGTGTTATCAACTTATATATACTGAAAATTGATGTTCAAGGTTCAGTATCAATATGACCTATATTCTTTTTTTTTTTTCCCCTTGGTTTCCATGTAAGTGCTTCATTTTGTTGATTATATGAATCCTTTTTAGTGAACAAAATATGAATTTTAAAAAATCACTACTGTTTCTTTGAATTCAATTTCTGTGCAGACTGACATTTTTGCTTAAGTAATGATTTATTATTTTTCATTTTTTCAACATAGAAATTGAATGCAATTATCTTTATTAAACACAGAAGAAAAACTCAAATTCACTAAGTAAATGCATTAGATACAATGTTTGACTATGAAAGGTGCCTGCAGAGTGAAGCAAGACATTGCTCTTGAGATATTAAACTCCTCTTCTTTAAATATATGTGACAACAATAAAAGGAAATTTTTTTCTTAAAAAACGGTTTAGAGGAATCTCTTTCAACCCATTACGTGATGGTTTATAAGATCATCCACATGTAGTAAATCATTTAAACAGTCACATGACTATTTAAATAAGTAGTGTGACTGAAAGTACACGTAGATAATCTTTTGCGTGTGTTGCCACATAGCGAGTTGAAGGAACTTTTCTCTTGGAGGAAAACTTTGTTCATAACAAAATGGAATTGAGAAGAGATTGTGCTTTTCAATGATGAAGAGACACATATTTCCTTGAGATGTTTTACTTCTTCCTCAACATAGCTGATGGCAGTAGCTAACATAGCCTACAACCTTGGTTTTATGCTTTGATAGTCAGCCTAAAAAGGTTCAAAATCTCGGCGTTACATTTGGCCGTGCAATTCTAGTGCAGGAATGGTCCAAAAGAAACCAACATTTATTTAAGGTCCGTTTGGGATCTGCTTATCTTACTGAAACTAAATTTTTTTTTGCTAAAAGTACTACAAATAAAAGTAAAAGTTAGCTGAAATAGTACAATAAGACCTATGAATAGTATCAAAAAGTGCAGTGGGATCCATGAATAGTAGAAAAAATAAGCAAAATGATAAAATAACTTGGCAAAAATAATCCATGCCAAATAAGTGATCCAATTCCATTTCCAAGGGATCTAAGAAGGTAAGTGCCTATGTATGTCATTACCCATTTAACTTTCTGGAACACCGTTAGGGATGCGGTGAACCCCATTCTAGTCCCTTCTAGTGCCAAGCTTCTATATCTCATCACTTGCCTTGAATTGCCTTTCCTCATACATTAGTTTGTGGTATTTGATTGGCCATTTGCTTGGGGAATTGAGATTCAAATTCTTGAAATACCAGTTTGACCGTGTTGTGTTTGATTTGTTTGAATTTAACCATGTTAGCTTTGATTTTTTTGAATAAATTATTTATTTTCAAGGTTGGACTGTAATCCAATGGTAAATGAAAGTACTGCAATCATTTTTCAGGCAGTTTCTGCTCCCAAAGATAACCTCAATTTTTTTTAATTAAACTTCATGAACTCTTTACAACTAATCAGTAAAAGGTTTCCCCTTAGTTTAAAGTGTTGCTGAAACCATGCTTAAAGCTCAAAGGCCCAAGGTTTAAATGCTTTGCTCATTTAATGAAGCTTGCCTTAGGCACGCTTTTCTGGTGCTTTGAAGCACGAAGCATGCCTCAGCCTGCTTCTTCTTTTCTTTTTAATTTTTTTTTTAAGATATGAATCATTAAAATTATTGGTAACATTCATGAGTCAGATGGTTCATATATTTTTTTTAAAGATATGAACCATCTGACTCATGAATGTTATCAATAATTTGAACAAAGACCACACTACTTGAAGTACTTTACATTCTTTTAATGTAGAGGGATGAACTCTTTGTGGACTGGCTTTTTAAAGATTCTCTTCTTTCTTGGTCATGGTAGTTTTAGTCTCCAAGTCAGAATGTGACTGCCAAAGTCTTAAAGTGCAGCAAAGTGCAACTGATTACATGATCTCGTTCTATCTCAATTCTCAACCATTGACTGGTATAACTGCAATGAGTTACGTGAAATAGGTTTGGCAATGTAGGCATATCCACATCATTTTAGTTATATCCATTTCATTTTTTTTATTTGCCATTTGGATTGCTCTGCCAAAAAAAGGCATGTGAAATTAATCAAATTTTCTTTAGGAGGAAAACCTGATGAATGTTTAAAAATGAAAAGTAAATAGTTTCATTACATTAAACCTAATCATTACTTGAAATTGCTGCAACAAATCCTCGGATTTCATAATTGGTTTAGTACGTTGAGTCATACCTAGAAACTAGTTATATACATTTGATATAAAAACCTTTCCAGGTCAATTGGCCATATTTCTCAATTTTTCTTTGCTTTTAGCTGCTAGTTTATTCTGAAATTCAACTTGCATTTCACATTAAGTACTGTCCGTAACTAGAATTACCACATTGGATATGTCTGTTTCAATTGGTTGGCAAGATGACCATTTAGGCCTTAAATTTGTTCCATATGTTTTTACTTTTCCTCCATATTTCTGGAACCAAAATTACTAATTGGCATTTTGGTGATGTTTGGTTTTGAATGAAAATTAAGGTGAGGAAGTCAATGTGCCGTATCAAGCAAGTACTCACTGAGAGAGCAATCGAAGAACCAGACCCCAGGAGGTCAGCTGAGATGAAGAGGATGACAAATGCTCTGTGATGACTTCCAACTTGTGTATGTTCTCAAAACACTGTATTGGGTATGTTTGTGGACTGCAATATGGCCTTTTTTTTCCTTTTTTTTTTTCTTAGTGCAATTTTGACTTTTCTAGCAATTCACCTACATTGTTATGGAGTAGATGGACAAATTGCACCAATTTATGAATTGACAGAGCGTCTGTCTCCTTTTTTTGAGATTAGTTTCACTATAATGAACTAGTGATGTTATTGAACACATAATTAACACCGCTCGTACCTTGTGGATATGTAGAATTATGAGCCTGAGTCATGTTTGAGTCTTGTATTCTGTCACATTTTCTTTTTGTGAATTTCCTTATCTTGTAGTATCACGAGTTTTGGCACCAGTGTCTTGATACTTTTAAAGATTCTTATTTTATACTCTTTTTGATAGATAGATTTTGCACCACATGGTCTGTTTCTATTGATGGAGAATTCAAGGCACACGTATACATAGGACCAGGGGCAAAAGTTTTGACGACCCATTCCAGTTAAGATAGCTCGAGTCTCCACTCTAATTGGGCTAATTTCACGCATGTATACCACTCCTAGAAACCATATAAAATTCCAAGATTTTCATCCATCACTCAAGTTTATTAGTGAGTTTGAGGGAGGTTATTAATGTATAAGCTCAATGGACCCTAAACCCATTGTACTGCACTTTGTATAATGTTAATCACATCACATCGAGATACATACTTTATTCTCAACTAGCCTAGTTCCCATACGATGTGAGGTGCATTTTGTTAGTTTCCTCCAATATTTCAATAATCTTACTTCTAAAAATTGTAATATTTAGTGCTCTAATTTATAAACAAATCAGAAAAACAATAAGAGTGATATAAGAATTTGATCATACTATATGTGTTTACAAATTTAAAATTGCATGATATTGTAACTAACATAGATAAGCCAGATTCATGTCTACTAAAAAAAATGCAAATATCATTTTCATAAATAAAGATACAAATATCCTTCAATAATTGTTTTTAAAAGCTAATGTGGACCACACCACATCAATACTTAGTAAAAAATTTAATTGTTTGTCTTTAGCATACTCTTCTTTTAAATATGGCAAGAGGAAAGCCACGGGCTTAAAATATATATATGAGAGAGATTTTTTTTTAAGTGGTTCAACAAGAAGGAGAAAATACTAAAATAGAAGATAATTTCATAATCTATATATATATATATATATATATAAAACCGAATCCTTTGCTGGCACCACAATTTTCCACGTCAGCACAATATTTAAAAAATAAAAAATAAATAAAAATTATAACCCCTCCAAACCCTAGTAACCTTACCCCTCTCTCAAGTTAAGAAATATAAAGCCACAGTTTCTGCAAACTCTCTCTCTCTCCAGACGTAGGAAGCCCTAAAGCATTCAAGATCTACAAAACCCTAGCAACCTTACCCCCCCCTCAAGTTAAGAAATATGAAGCCACGGTTTCTGCAAACTCTCTCTCTCCAGACATATGAAGCCCTAAAGCATTCAAGATCTACAATGCACGGTATAGATTTTAGTTTATAAAGTTCAGCTTTTGTAAGGTTAGTTTTGTTTATATATTAATTAATACATAGTACTTTGTTCACCATTGAATACTCATATAATCAATTTCCAATTCAGTGTTCAAGAATTCAGTGTTCAAGAATTAAACCAAAATTCTAATTACTCTATCATAAAATATTATTATTAGTATGAATTTTATGGAGTTGCAGTGTTCAAGAATTAAACCAAAATTCTTTTAAATTATCTATAATATTTTGTCCTTTGAAAATTTTATCTCTTTGATTTTAGTATATTGTGTTTCTTAAGCTATAGAGAGATTTTCTTTGGTTTCTGCAAACTCTCTCTCTCTCTCTCCAGATGTAGGAAGCCCTAAACGCACAGTATAGCATTCAAGATCTACAACTCACGGTATAGATTTTAGCTTATAAAGTTCAGCTTTTGTAAGGTTAGTTTGTTTATATATTTAGTCCTTACGTTTAGGTTTAGTTTAGGTTTAGGTTTTAAGAGATTTATATATTACTACTATGTGGCTGAATTTCCCGTGACATCAGTTTTATATTTTTAACCAAATACATCAGGAAAGCAAGAGAATGCGCATAAATATTTAGTCCTTAAGTTTAAGTTTAGGTTTAGGTTTAGGTTTAGGTTTTAAGAGATTTATATATTACTACTATGTGGCTGAATTTCCCGTGACATCAGTTTTATGTTTTTTTTTTTTTTTTTAAATTTGTTTTATGTAAGGTTAGTTTGTTTACATCAGTTCTTTGTCTCAAAGATAAGGCTTTTAATATATCCCTTTCAAGCACACATGAACTTAAATTGTCTTTTAATATATGCATACTTTATTATTTTCTAATAGTTTTCCCGTGCATCACACGGGTTAGCGACTAGTTTATTATAATAAATAAGAGAGTCAACACTAAAACATGCTATATTAATTAAGTAAGATAGTGCTTTTTGAACCGTTTCTCTCTCTCTCTCTCTCTCTCCCTATATATATATATATATATATATATATAAACTTATTTTTATATTCTTGATTGTGTATTATTATTATTATTATTTTTTCCTTTTGTTGGACCTTGTTTCCACTATTGCAAAAGTAACTAAATTTGTACAAGAATATCATATTTCTAATCAATTTTTTCTCATATAAATTTTAGAAAATTGATATCAAAATTTCATTATTTTTAAATAATTATTGAACCACTTAAAATAATTAATATAAAAAATTATTTATTTATCATATTAGTAAACTTTTTAATTTTATATAATAAATACTACAATGTTGGTGTTATATATATATATATATATATATAATATTAGGGGTGTCAAAATTTGACATGACCTGCAAACACAACACTAGTTTTTGTGGGTTAAGGTTAGGTCTTAGCGGACTTAAGTCATAAATGAGTTGACCCAAAAGAAACACAATAAGAAATGTGTTATAAGCGGGTCAACATATGTGACCCGCAATCATAGTTATTAAACTCAGGCTAGAGGTTGACTCGGTCTATGAGATGGATCACTGGTTCAACCATGGGTCAACAGTTGAACCACATGATCAAATAAAAAGATTTTAAAAGTTATTTATATATATATATATATATATATAAGTTTGAAAAATCATAATACGAATATGTAAATTAACAAAAAAAAAAAAGTGCATATGCCTAAATTAAACTCGCTAATATAATTCAAAATCAAGCTTTCACAAGTAATAGCATAAAAAATTTTATAAAATTCACAAGCAAAATAAATGAATGTCATAAGATTGCAACAAAGTTTTTGCTAAATAAAATTTTATTACAAGTCTTTAAATCTTATATTAACAAAAAAAGATAGATCTCAAATTACGTAAATAAAAGAATAGAAAAATAAATGTTAAAGACTTAAACTTAAAGTAGTTAACAAATAAAACACAAAAAAACCAAAAAACAAAACAAAACGTAAACAAAAGAAGATAAAACAAGGTTTAAACAATAAACCATACTAGCCTCATTGCACGCATTTTCCATTCATCTCAATTTGAAACGTTTCTCTTTTCTATCTAGTTAAACCACACGCATAGTGATTTTTATTTTGGACATAAAAAATACATTCATTAAAATGAAAAAAAAAAAAAAAAAAAGTACTAACAATTGTGAAGAGAAAACAATTCAAACACTATAACATAAATAAATTAATAAGGAAAAAGGGAGTAGGGGTGTCAATGCTCGACCCAACCCACGAACACAACACAAATCTGACACGGGTTTTTTCGGGTTAGGGTTGGGCCTTAATGGGTTTAGGTCATAAACAGGTTGATCCGAAAGCGACACGATAAGAAACGTGTCATTAGTGGGTCAACCCACATAACCCACAATAGACACGTTTGACACGCCAATTTATTTGTGTCAACCCAAAATGACTCATTTAACACAACCCGTTTAACTCATATAACAAATAAATATTTATTTTATTTTAGATTTGTCAAATACCTTTTTATATCCAACATATATTTTAAATTTAAAAAGAAAAGTGAGTAATTACAAAAATTTACAAGGGATATAATTGGAAATTGAAACTTTACAAACCTTAGAACTACTAATACTTTTTTTTTGGTGGGAGGGGGGGCATAGAACTTGCACAAATGAAATTGGATGAGCTTGTGGAAGATGTTATAAATTTGAACATCAACAAAGAATCTATGGATGGTAATAGTGGTTATAGTTAGGATTAGTCTACTGTTTGCTCAAATTCTTTTAATATTGATACTTAGCATTTGGCGAGTTTCAAGGATATTATATTTTTGTTGAACTATATTATTTTATTTTTGTTAAAATTTGTTATTTTGAATTTAGGTTAAAGTGTATGCACTTCTTTTGGAGTGTAAAGAACTTATTTCTAGATGAATGTTATATTTTTGTTGAACTATATTATTTTGAATGTGGGTTGAAAACTTGAAGTGTATGCATTGCTTTTTGGGATGTAAAAAAAATCATTTCTAGATGGATGTTATATTTAATATTATGCAAGTTGAAATGGATTGTGTTACATTCATGTCAACCTAACATGACTTGTTTATTAAGCATGTCAAATGGGTTGGGTTAGGTCAACCCACCTTATTTATAGGTCAAGTTAGGGTTGAAAGATCATGACACGATTATTAAATGGGTCGGGTTAGGGTTGAGCCATGTAGTCGAATACCCCTACCTCGACAAGACACGAACCTGACATGCTAACCCAAATTGACACTCCTAAAAAGGAGTACATTAAAAATCACTTTTTTTTAATAATTCTAAAATAAAGAAGAAGTGATTTGAAAAATAAACAAAAAAAAAAAAAAAAAAAAAAACAAAACAAAAAACAAAAAACAAAAACATGAGATTAGAATTTAGCAGAAAAGAAAAGAAACGAATAAAATAAAATAAAATTTAAAAAATTTAAAAAATAAATAATAAATAAATTAAAAAAATAAAAGAAGAAGAGTAGAGAGAAACGTTTGAGTCTTGATAAAGGAGAAAAAAAGGAGAAGAAAAAAAAAGTGAAAACTTTGGGCTTAGCGGTCCAATTTATAGCCAAAAAAAAAATTGTCTTTATTTTTATATATAATTTTTATTTTGAGAATTTAATTTATAAGTGGATAAAACAATTTGAAAATTAACAGAAGAGTGACCTTATTTTTTAAGCAATATTTTAGTAGGAGTTAGAGTTGTATTCTTACTGAATTGTCATTTAGTTTTGTCTCTTTAAACATAGAAGTGCAAGGGCATTTTTTAATATAAAAAAATTCGAATCCCAAATCGAAGAAGCCCCTTAAATAGTAGTATAAGATAACATATACTGGTATACTTATATTTATGTGCTAACTAGCCACGTGAAACTAAAAAGTGATATGTTCATAGTAGAAAATTGATGCACATTTGCAAGTTTGGGGAATTGAAATAGTAAAAAGTGACGGGTAGAATAGTGTGAGTCAACAGAGAAGTGAGAAAACGATGCATTTTTTTATATTTCTTTAAGTTTTCTCTTATTTAAATTACCATATTATCACACATTAAACAATAAAGAAGTCAATGGGATGGACTTATTAATGTAATTTTGCACAATTTACAAACCCAGCTAGGTCACACAGTTTGCTTAAAACCCGCTGAGTTTTATCGGTTTTGACTAGGTTTTGTGCACATTCAATCTAATTGATGACTCGGACTTGTCTATGTGCTAGGTCACTGAGTTATTAGTCTAACTGGCCAAGCCGAGCCGGGTTTAATAACATTGCCCGCAGTAGACACATTTGATATGCCAATTTATTTGTGTCAACTCGAAATGACACATGTAACACAACCCATTTAACTCGTATAATAAATAAATATTTATTTTATTTAAAATTTTTCAAATACCTTTTATATCCAACCTATATTTTAAACTTAGAAAGAAAAGTGAGTAATTACAAAACTTATAAGTGAAATAATTGTAAATTGAAATTTTACAAACCCTAGATCTCTAAACCCTACAAACCCTACTGTGTTATTTTGAATTTGGGTTGAATTATATGCACTTCTTTTGGAGTGTAAAGAATGTATTTCTATACGGATGTTATATTTTTGTTGAACTATATTATTTTGAATGTAAGTTGAAGACTTGAAGTGTATGCATTACTTTTGGGATGTAAATAAATTTTTTCTATATAGATATTATACTTAATATTTAGTGGGTTGAAATGGGTTGTGTCACATTTGTGTTAACCTAATATGACCCGTTTATTAAACATGTCAAGTGAGTCGGGTCATGTCAATCCACTTTATTAACATGTCAGGTTAGGGTTGAAGGGTCATGACACAATTATTAAATGGGTCGGGTTCAGGTTGAGCTATTTAGTCAAATACTCTTATCTCAACACGACATGAATACAACACGCTAACTCGAATTGACATTCATTATATCACTAAAAGAAGTTAAGAAATCTAAATGGTTAATTAGGACTAATTTTGGTGAATTCACAAATATTTAATTTTTTTATGACCTTTGTGTCAATTGTTGCCAAAACGACTAAACATTTTAAATCTATTATTATTATTATAAATAAAAATACTTTCTCATATAAGGAAGAATGTCATATTTTAAATCAATTTATAATTACAAATAAAAATATTTCTTATATATATAATCATTTAAATTCTCTAATATAAATAATTGATGTATAAAGAAAATCTCAAAGAATGTGGTTTTCTATATATATATATATATATATATATTGTAGGGGCTCGGGCCCCTAAACCGTGAATGGCCCATGTCACCAAAGCCCAACAAAAAGAGGGGCCCATGAGGCTAAGGCCCGTTACAATGTGGTCGGCCCATATGGCTAAAGTTAGATACAAAGGAGATGGGATTAGCTTGCTAACAAAATGGGCAAGTCCTTGGTAAAATAGAGTTACACTTGGGCTAAGTTGGGCCCAACACCGACAAGTCAGCCAAAGGAAAGACCGAGGGAGAACAACCATTTGAAGTCAAAACCAAACATTGTTTAATAACTTTGGGGAGTTCACTGCCAAACACTAATTGACATCCGGAACAAGTTCCAAGGAAGTCCTCTGAAGTCGTGAGGATTCCTGAGGATTCAAGCAAGGCGAAGTTTAGAACCTAGTTTGTAGCATCGTGACACATCCCACACATAAATAAATTGGGGCCCAAATACAAATTGAGAACAAAGTTTTTGGTCGCCACATATACATATATATATATATATATATATATA
Organism: Quercus robur; assembly: GCF_932294415.1. Lineage (NCBI taxonomy): Eukaryota > Viridiplantae > Streptophyta > Magnoliopsida > Fagales > Fagaceae > Quercus > Quercus robur. The sequence goes on from NC_065536.1 coordinate 59,062,782, forward strand.
TATATTGATTCTAACCCTTTTATTTGGAAAAACCATGTTGCTATCTTGTTATAAATAAGTCTTTTTATACCAAATTCTCAATTCTAACATTTTTCTCAAGTTAGGCAACAAGTTTTGCGCTCCAATTTTGTGGATTTTGTGTACATATGGTATGAAGAGCACTACTTTTCAGCCAAAAAACAATGCATATGAGAAAATGATTAGTTGTACGACTGTTTTACGATAGCTTGTTAAAAGCAAATTACAATTTCATGAAAAACATATCCTGATATTGTAAAATGACTACCAGCCACGTAAAAGACTAATTTGAGATCATATCAAAAGTTTTATATTTCAATATGACACAGTTCAATCTCCCTTATGAGGAGAATTCTCCTTTCCCCCACTCATAATAAGTTGAGGAAAAAAGATACAATGCAACAAAAACTGTCATATTTTGATGTTTTCTGGCCATAAATTTTGCAAAAATTTGAGACATTGCAGGAGGCTTGTGCCTTTGATTCCAACAACATAATGGCCAATTTCTTGAGAAATTCCAAATTTGTGCACAGAGCAGAACTGAGTATATTACCGACAAAACTGTAGTTTCTAGCCTTCTGGAGAGAGAAGCTTTATAGCCAGTTTGAATGAAGGTGAAGTAGAATAGAGTTGGCCAAAAATTGTGAGTAGGCTTAATTTCCAACTAACTCTACTCTACTTCCTTTCTCTCCCCCTCCCTCCAAACCGGCCATTGGTATCTATTTTCATGTTTTGGTACATAAAGTGATGAACCCCAAGTTGATAATTTTTTGGCTTATTAAAAAAAAAAAAAAAAAAATCAAGCAGCTACCTTGCAGGTAGGATCATTCGACCAGTATGAGTTTGGAACACGTTTGGATTACAAGAGCCCAGCCACCATGCATTATAGTTCTAAGCAGGTCATGTTACTGAAATCATGATTCAAGCCAATAGATTGTGGTGTTTGTAAACCAGGTCACAAAATTTCTGAAACCACAAAATAAACAGCCATCAAACCTTAACTGAAGGGCCACAGAACCTGAACAAGAAAAAGCAAGTACAGTAAATTAACCCCCACACGTTGAGGGAAGACGAATGAAATCCAATATCTTACTAACTGGGATTTTCAAGCATCAGGAAATGTCTTGCCATATTTTCATTTTTTTTTAATCCAAAAATACACCCCATGCTACAAGTTGTTGAACTGAACTTCATGAATAAGATTATGCAATTTACAGGTATGCTGGTCGAAGATACTGACGAAAAAGAACAAGAGAACGACCAAGGCAATGAGGGAAAAAAAAGAATTCTACAATAACAATGAGATGTTGTCATCCTCAGCATGCTAGAGAAATGGAAACATTCCACCAGAATCATCATTGATCAACACTCTTGCAGCAATGCTTAGCCTCCTACTTTGTTCACAAGATGCCAAGCGAATGCAACAAAAAAAAATGAGTGCACGCTACCTGATTTAGGTTCCCTGTAACATCAGAGTAATTTATTTCTACAGTAAACCATTGTCAAAATGGAAAGACAGATAACAAGGAAAGTATATGCCACAATTCTCACCCTCTTCAGCAAGGTTTTCTCTTTTCAACCTTCAAGTGGATATTGTACCATTTCTTCTTCTTAGGCCGATCCCTCATTGTAGATTTCTTGTCTTTCACTGGGCCATCTTCTTTGGCCTCCTTGAAGGAACCTCTGCTCTTGCTCCTACTCCGCTTCATTGGAGGAGCACTTGTGTACGATGCATGTATTTCATTCCGTTGCTTAAGAAGCTCATCAATCTGCAAAACAAACATACATCAAGAGTCAAGAAAAACTCGATCAGTGCATCTTATAAACTATCAATGTACTAAAACATCATTTCCCCATGTAAAACTAATTAGGCAACAAGTTTTCACAATAACTCACTGCTTGCATTTCCTGTGCATATCTATTGGTCATCTCTGTAAATTGTGCCAAAACCTGTCAAAACTTGATGTGAAAATTCAGAAAAAGATAAGTATTTATAAGGCCATAAGCACTGATTATGTCAAAGTCCAGACCTCTCGGTATTCAGTTTCAAACTTTGATATTTCCACTCTTTTTGTTAGAATTTGAGTTTCTACAGCTCTAAGATACTCCTTTTCTTCTTTAAAAGGTGCAGCACAGAGAGCCTCTATTGTGTAGCTTGCACTTCTAAAAAAGTTGTCACCTTGAATAAATTTGCCAGAAGATGAAGGTGGTCATCAGGTTCAACCAAATACCTATGTAATTGATAAACATAATAAAATCTAACTGGTTACTTGTCAATTACTGACCATAAACAGCAAAGACATGGTCGCCAGCCTTCAATTCAGTTATTTCACATGGCTGAAATCCATCCAACTTTTTGAAGAAGGCAGCATCTGGATCTTTTGAAGCAGCCACCTGGTGCCACAACAATTCTAAAAATTAGATAAAAAGAATTGACAAGCCAAACTGGAAGTTGAATAATATATTATTGTAATATCATCAGCGCACCGAATTCATTGTTTGATCCAACCGATAAACAGGAAAACCAAGAAAGTACATTCCAGCAGATGTGACCTTCCCTGTTTTGGCACTGTCCTCCTACAGGAAATACATTTTGTATAAGCAACTTGAACAAAACCAATAGAATGTTATGCATGATATTCAGTAGAAATGGCATCAGAAGATGCTAATAAGAAGTAAGGTCCTAAAAGACACATGTAACAGTATGACACTTAATGTTGCAAAGAATTATCAAAGATCCCCCAAAATGACACGATAGTTGTTACCCTACAATGTGTGTGCATGAGTGAATATACAGCAGTGCTACCGCTGAATACAAGGCACTGTAACTCAGCTCCTCATCGCCATCTCTCAAAACTTTTGATTAAATGCTAACATTCTGTGCTAGATTAAGTATTTCAAGAAAAAAGCAAGACTAATGCAGTTATTTATTCAAAAAAATTCAATAAAATTTAAAGAGAAAACAAAGTCTACATTTGCAAGAGTTGTGAACCATAAATTTGGATGAAACTTATGTTTACACAGAAACAATGAGACACAAGCATGTGATCTTGTAAAACCAAAAGATTGAAATCAAGCCATTAAAATCATAATAGTTCAATTCTATTCATCTAGCAACCATTTTACTCTACTTCCATGCTCATTAGGATGGAGAGTCCTAATTACGAGAATGATTCATAACCAACTCAAATGAAAGGAGAAGATGCGTGATACCTGCAGCGCTAGGCTTAAGCCGTTATTCTCTTCCCGATCAAAATACAACAACTGCAAGAGGCTAATATATTAGGTAATGGTGATTATCCATGAAAGAAAGTACTGTTATTTAGGCAATTACTCAACATGTATGGTTTTTCCTAAATACTAAGTAAATTGTACATATATGTATTTTATAAAATTCAAACAAAGAAAATAGGCTATGATATTCTGAAGTCAATGATTGAAACAAATTTAAAATAAAATAAAAATTATACAATCTAAGATTTTTAAGGTTTAATTTATCGAACTTAGGAGAAACTAAGTCATACACACTGCACAATCTAATCAGGAAAGGACCTCCAAAATTTGATTATTTTCTGAGGTGCTGAAAGAAGAAATTCCCAGATCATTGTACATGTTTAAAAATCATGACAAAGGGATAACAATAGCGCCAACTCACCTGTGTGAGAAATAGGGAAATACATGTCCCCAACATTCGTCTCACAAGCTGAAAGATTGAACTTTGTATTTTAATGCTGTAATCCAGGCACTACTTCTTTAGTAATTTAAAGCAGAGTAACTGGTCATAATGACATAAATAGACTGGCTGCAGGCTCATTTGTGGAACAACTGACCAGACCCAAAACTTATTGTCTTTTAAGTTCATTCTTGAAAGACTTAAGAGATGGAACAGATACAGCTCAATCTTCAACACAGACTAGGAAATCAATAGTCTAGTCTGAGGCTGTGATCTTAAGTGGTCTATCAGCAAGCAACAAGGAAAGTACACCATGTACAGCTTGATCATTTAGGAAAGCCAAAAATCAGAGAGAGGGAGAGAATAACAAGTAAAGGATCATTTGTAAATATAGAAGTTAATATTATCAATAATAAAACATTGACATAGATTTAAGATAAATATAGAAATTGCTGAGCTTTGATATGTTTGAAATAATGTAATCTCATGTTCTGAAAAATACACCAAGCAAACCATTTTGACTTCTGTTACATATGTAATCTTAACCACAACAGAGATATTTAGCTTCAGAAGACTAGAAAGAAAACCTTAAAAGCAGGGATAAAATTTTTAAATAGATGTAGTTTCCAATGCATGTGTGCCAGAGGTTTATCACCTTGAACTTGCTTTTGTCAGACGATTGCACTCGACATACAAATCCAGATCGTGCTTCCTCTTCTGTTATCCTGACAGAATAGAAGTGAGCACATTGCTTCTCAACCTGTTAGTTAAGAAATTAAAAACAAAAAATTAAAATCAGGACACTGCTTCTCAACCTGTTAATTAAAAAATAATAATAATAATTCAGATCAGCACACCACGAAAAAAAAAAAATGAAGGCTCAACTGGAATAAGAATGACTCACCTTCTTAGATATAGGTTGCCCCATTGGTAGTGGAAGAACAGTGACTAAATTATTAAGTGCCTCCTCTAAGACTGTTGCTGATACAGTGGTCTTGATTGGCACACCAAGTTTACTGTTATTTAGAAAATAGTAAAAATGAAAATTAACACATAGAAATCGTTAAAATCAATGAAATTTTTTTTTTTCACAATTAAAAATATATGAAATATGAAAAATGCAAAACTCACCTAAAAAGTGCGGCAAACATGGTGTTCACAGTTCCTAAACTTGAAAGGTCTAGCTCCAATTCTTGGCTTTCTGATTCAACAGCCTAGACAAAGAACAAGAAACCATGTTCCACATAAGTTTTGAATATTAAGCCAAGAATAAAATGGATTCTCAGAATTTTAATGATTGCATGCATAATGAATTTTTGGAATAAAAGGTGGACCAAAGAATTAAAAGTCGCATCTCTAGCAGGAACACAAGCGATTTTAATGAACCACATAGAATTAACATTTTTGAAAACTAGCATTAATATCTCACCTCAAAACCGGCTGTGTCATACTGACGCCGCTTGTCTGGGTCAGACAAGATATTATAGGAAAAGGTGACCTCCTTAAACATATCAGCTGCTTTAGGATCATTTGCATTCTTGTCAGGATGGTACCTGAAATAGTACAACTTTAGTATCTTTGATAATCTAAGTCAGCTTGATATGGAACCATGGAATAATATTAGCAAAAATAATGGCAACACAAAACGTAGAGGACATGAAATATAAGTATATAACCCAATACCATTAGTTAAAAATCAACGGAATCCACCTTAGGATAAAACTTTGGCCAAAAGCCCATTGACTTCAAGAGGAAAACTTCAGACACCAATAAATTTACCGTTCGAATGACTCTCCAAAATTTGCAAAGCACTCATGTTGAGCACAAAATGTAGATGTTTCATAAGGGAGTGTGTTGTTTAGCAGGTTCTCTCCACAACAACAACAATGAAGCCTCATTCTTAAAAATTTTGGGGTCAGGGTCAGCACATGTATTCTTTTCCATCTGGGTGGGTTCTCTCTAACTTTTCAAAAATAAGAACAAAATAAATAAATAAAACCATTGTAGGACAAATATAAGGGAGTTAAGGACCCACATTGATTATGTGCTTTGTGATATTTTCAATTGTTTGCTTCTTATTTGCATACTCCAGTATAAATGAAAGCACAGATGTTTTGCACATCATCTTACACATATAAACACACATGAAACATTATTGGAGGTTATATAGACACAAGACTTACTGATAAACCTTCACATGAACATGAACCCAAGTACTTAGAGCTTCACACTGTATTCCAGTACTTCCATTTATAATCAGTTCACACTACTTGACATTCATTTCCACTATTACACGAGGAAAAGGCACAATGAATTTGAGGTTTTGCACCATGCATCCTCAAGAAAACGTTTCTGATTGTGGTTTGCTCATGTATCAACTACTTCTTTTCTGATCAAGCATCCCTAATCAAGTTAAAGACAAGTAAGAGAAAAAACTCTTCGTAATTTGTGAAATCGAGCTTCCCTTCTCATTCCCATCCCCTGCATCCTCCCCCAAGAAAATGGGACCCCAAGATCCACTGTGTCAATGTCTACATTCTTCCTAACACAAAATCTCGAGTCCCTTGCTTGTTTCAGTCCTTCACCATTATATGCTCTCTCTCTCTCTTTCACAATATAAACACAACAAGTGGCAGTTGACAACTACAAGGAACCAAGTGTTACTTGAACCGAATAAAGGCTTCCCGTTCACGCCCCACAACCCCCAACAGATACTGCAAGATTGGCCGTCTTTACGTGTAGTCTTCCACACTCCTAAACAATATTAACAAACCCTTGTTTAGCTTTTAGATTTACCTCACTCGCAACCACAAGAGGCACCACAAAAACTACCATATCCACCGTACAAGCATAAAAAATCCAGCATCACTCGCACAGAGCTACTGCTTTGAATAGCTATCACTAGCTGCATAGTCCTTGTTGACTCTCTCTCTCTCTCTCTCTCTCTCTACACTCACCGCGTGCTAAAAACCGAGCTAAAATTGAAATTCTAGTAATTACATAATATTCAACATTCAAATATCTCAAAATTTCAAAGAAATTACACATGAACTTATATCAAATTCAAAAAAAAAAAAAAAAAAAAAAAACACAAACACAAACACAAACTGAGAAATAATGCTTCATGAGCTAAAAACACGAGTTGAAAACACAGAAATTGAAGCATACTTGAGAGCCATTCTTCGATAAGCGCTTTTGATTTCCTGATCCGCGGAGTTCTTGGAGACACCGAGCACTTCGTACGGGTCTCGCCGGACCGGCTTCGCCGCCGCATCGTGCTTCTCAGATTTCGATCGGTTCGCCGGCATTCTTTTTCACACAAAAACCCTAGAAATGCTTCTTTTCCTCCACAACACGCAAAAAAACACAAAAGAAAAAAAATTTGAGCTCACGGAAATTCAAGAGCTGAGAAGAGTAACAGTTGTGAATTTTTCTATCATTTTTATCTGAAGCTTGAGGACCACTGGGCCATGGCTTGCGAGGAGAGAGAGAGAGACTCCATGAACCCCTCCAAGCTGGAGCTCGCTCTGAAAGAAAGAAAGAGACAAAGAGGACGAGAAGAGAAATTGGAGGGGAATTTTACAAATTAGCTGTTTGTTTTTGTATACTATTTTTTAATATTATATATTCCCACCTTTTCAATACAAAAAGAGTAAATTACTAAAAAAAAAATTATTTTTTTAAAATAAAATTTTAAAATTTTTTTTTTAAGATATTCAAATTTGGAGTAAATATATGTCAAAATGGCAATAAGATAAACTCCTCTCAGTAAACACCATTCATATAATCAAATTTAACAATGTCAAGCTGGAATATTCGAGTCATGAACTCGACATACAATTAGACTTAACTGTGTTAAGCTGGAATACTCTAGTTATGAAGATTGTCTTGTCTTTTCCACGAAATTTTCTATTTTTGGGACAGAATAACTATAATTATTTTATGCATTTATATGGTATATCCAATTTCTTTTTATAGTGTTGTATGCAATGTTTAAAGGGTGATGATGCATAGGTTGGATATATGATATCTACGAGATATTTCAAATCGATTCACATACCTTTTAATTACTAAATAATGTTTTTGTGCTTCAATATACTAGATAAAAATGAGAACACATTTTAAGATATAGGGTATGTGTGGTTTATAATAAAATCATTTTCATTTATAATAGAAAAAACAAAATTTAGATATAGTACTTATGTGTTGTTCATTTGGTTATCCTCTTAAAATGGGTTATCATTTGAATTAAACATGTTTTAAAATATTATTTTATTTAAATCTTGTAAAGATATGGGGTTTAATTTGGTATTATAAATATATTTAACAATATTACAAATTTAATAAATTTCACAATTTTTTAATAACATTTGAGGTGTCATCTTAAGATTAATGAAGCATTACTGGATCACCATTAACATTAGTTTTATTGTACATGAATTACAACCTTAAAAAAGTTGTGAAATTTATTATATTTGGCAAAACTTAGTTATTAGATTTTTAGGTGCATATACGTTAAATTCAAAACATGATTCTGTTAACTAATTAATTGCAGACAGTGTCACCTTTAAAAAAAAAAAAAAACAAAAATTAAAGTCAAGGTAACTTTACCAGATAATTCTGTCTAAGCTTTAACCTATTGTGTATATATTTATATTGTAATTTATAGTTCAAGCCTTCAAGGTGTGCTTTGTTTGTACAAAGAAAGAAATAAATAAAAAAGATGAAAACGAATGTGCTTTATGGTAGAGTACGCAGGCAGGAGGGTGCGTAATACGCACGGGTATGTTTGATGCGATTTGCCTATCTGGAACGGGAATGGATTCTGATCCATGGAAAAAGGGGGGTGCGCAGTACGCATAGCAGTTCATGTTAGCAAGCGTGTCAGATTTGTTTGAAATTGAAGAGACTTTGCTTTTTGTTTTGGTTTCGAAATAATTGGGTTCGGTGGGAAAAAACTTGAGAAGTTTGTGAGTTTGGATGATTGGCCATAATCAATGCTAAAAAGCTAAGGCATTGCAATCGCAATCAGTGGGGGTTGTGACTGAGAGAGAAACTTGACCTCAAAACACTTATGACATTATTATTAATATTATTATTATTGATTGCTTTTGTTATTTGACAAGGTTCTTTGCTTTTTGTTGGGACTCTCATTTATGTGATTTTATAGGTACAACTTGTTTTTGATGTGTCACACTTGATACCAGCATAAAATTACTGATTTTTTTTTCTTTTTTATAAGAATCAACCAATACACTCATGACTCAATACTAAAACTTGTTTCACTGACTTCTACTTCAAACAAACAAACAAATAAAACTTCTTTCAAACGTATATGGTATACTCCTTAGGGATTAAGAATTGTCAATTTGTTGGCTTAAAAAAAGTAAAACAACTTTTCAAAGTTAAAAAATAATGAAAATGAAAGGTAGATGACTTTTTGAGGATATTACTTATGAAATAAGGTTTGTGATGTATGCTGTGATTATAGTCATGATATATAAGCAGTTAAGTATTTATTATACGTCTTATGTATGCATATGACAAATGCACAAAATAATTATTAATTATTGCATATAATTTGTGTTGAATTTTAGAAAGGCATTGTAAGAGACATCTATTTGGTGCATGATTGGACAAGAGAAAAGGAGTGTTTGTGTGTGAATGTTAAGATATCTTTTTTACAACATATGTGGCTTTTGTTTCACACATGTGAGTCTCATGAAACCGTTTCATGAGATATATTATTCAATATACTGAATAATTTTATATTTATATATAATTTAATTATCTCAAAAAAAAATTAGGATAATAGTTGGTCAATAATGTAAAAGGGAAAAAAAATGGAGACATTAGTAGATAATGCTGGAAGTCCAGCAAATATAACTTTATATATCCACTAATCGAGCTTTGAGCATTAATAAGAAACCAATTAATTTGTGGGAAAATTATTAAGTACTCCCGGAATACTATAAATGCGTACTCTCTCCTCTCACATGAATGGTGAGTCCCACAATGAATTTAATTAATGGGATCCACCATTTATGTGAGAAGAGAGAATACGCATTTATGTGAGAGGAGGGAGTACGTATTTATTAGGTACTTTCGGAGTACTATAAATGCGTACTCCCTCCTCTCACATGAATGGTGGGTCCCACCATGAATTTAATTAGTGAGACCCACCATTTATGTGAGAGGAGGGAGTATGCATTTATAATAGTCCGGGAGTACACAATAATTTCTCTTAATTTGTGTTACATTGGTTTTACTTGGCCTAAACAATCTTTTTAGGAGGCCTAAGCAGAATTATCAATTGGCAAACAAATATGTATAAGTGGCTACACTTTACTAGGATAATGATCCATCAACATGCTAGAATTGTATAGTCATATTATGTCCACAGTATTTTCACAAATATTATTAAGCACAAATGAGATAATTTATCTTAGAAGTGGAAAAATTCTTGTAGTTATGCAAAACCATGGAAAAATGCAAATATTAAAGAGAACTAACCATTGCATGCTAGCTCCTTGTATGAGGATCTATAATTGCTAGCCCCAAAATTATAAGCTTCGAAGCCTTTATTTTTAATTATGAGGTATTTTAAGCATTCACTCAAGAGAATAGAAATTCCAGACAAAAATAATCAAGTAAAAAGAAGAGAAGAGGAATCATGTTTGCCATATTTTGAAAATGAATGAATGAATGTCTATTGGTTTTGTGCTCGTTTCTTGTTTCTTATTTGTTGGATATAATGGAAGAAGAAAATTTTGAATCATGGAAGTTTACGTTAAAAACACTAATAAATATTAAATACTAATTGAGCTATAAGACTCCTCCATCCTAGTTTCTTAAGACTCTTTTTATTGTATGATAAAAATTAAAGAGAAAAACAAAGAAAGAGTGAGCATCAATCTCATATATAGTTCAGGAACATATTAGTCTACCCATGCATAGAAGTAGTGGATTAGGAATTCCCGTCCTATCATTCTTTAAACATAACTATTTATAATTAATAATAAAAAAAAAAAACTAAAACAATGATAAATCTTTTTCTATCATTTTCAAGATAATGTCATCATAATCATATTTCTTTATAAAATAAATATTTTATTAATGAAGTCGTATAATGTGATTAATTATTGAAAAGACATGTTGACTTTATGTTTTGTACTTAACTATAAGAAGGTTTGTCACTTGTTACAAATTAATTAGGAAGATTTAGTATTTAAGACCTAATAAAAACATAAGAGTAAAAAAAAAAAAAAAGGTTTTATCAACAAAAAAATTAACGAACTTTCCATGATACTATTGGAAATTAATTATGTACGTACTTTGGAGCTTTATAGTTTTTACGTACCTTGTCTATCCATATTCACTAGTGCCATGCATTGATCAGACATTTGGCTCCACTGATCTCGTCATTGGACAAGCAGAGAAGATAGTTGTTTTAATATTGGTTCCAGTTGACATGGGTGTTTCATGTTTGGCACTTTGCATGCTTGTTTTCAGAATCTAAATTAAGCACAGTTAGTGAAAGTACGCAATCAATAACTATAACTACTCCAACTCAACTCGTCCCGTTTGTCCTTAAATAATAATAAATAAATAAAAAGAAGAAAAAAAAAATGTAAATTACTAATTCTAAATTTAAATTTGACTAAAATTCATTTCAATCCTCTAATTTTATTTTCAATCAATTGAGTCATTTCAATTTCAAGTTCATTCAATTAAGATCCCTCTGACAACTCCCATTAAATGGCACCATTAAAACAAAGGAAAATTTGGACACTTAATGGCAACATTTAACGAAAGTCAACAGAGAGATGTTAATTGAAACTTAAAGAACTTAATTGAGCAAATGTAAAATTAGAGTCTTGAAATGTATTTTGCATTATCATTTTTATTTTTTATTTTTTATAAAAAAATCCATGTTCTATCTATTATAAACCGGTAATGTGTGCCTTAAAGACACAAATTAATGAATTAATAATAAATAAAAACTAAATTATGAGCTGTAATACACATTTTTAAAACATAAGACATACTTATTGATGATTGGGCTTACATGCACAATTATTTTTATGTAGATATTTATGTAATTATGAGCTAAATGATTAAAAATTAATAATAACCTATAGAGATTTTTTTTTTTTTTTTGAGAAACAATAATAACCTATAGATTGATAGAGTTTAAAAGTTAAAGCAACGGTAATTCACCATCATTAAAACGAAAAGTTATAAAGAAACTATTATTGGCAATTTTTGGTATATTTTTTATGATTTTAATTATTGAATAAATGTTAGTACACAGGTAAATTACTCAATATGCAATAAGTTGTCTTTCAAATAATTTATTATTATTGATTGATTCTCAAAAAAAAAATTTATTATTGAATTCCTTTTTATGATTTGTAAAAAGTTTTATTTCTCTCAAGATTAAACTTATCAGTACTTATTGCACAGTTGTTATTTAAAGCAGTGAAGTGGTGCTGATTGTTTGATTAGGTGCCATGCATGTATCATATATTAGAGTTATCATATCCTAATTATGTGTCTAAATTTGTTCCTTCATTGAAAACTAGTTTGGTTACTTTTGAAGAAATTATGAGAATACTTTTGTCCTATCACGAACATAGGTTGTAATTATTCGAAATGATTACAACCTATATATATGGCAATAAATGCATCGAACTATTAATGGACAATTTCGGTTTGATTTAGAAAAAAATTTTATATTTATTTATTTAGTAAATGAATGAAGCTCAAATATAATAATTTGTTTGCAAATAAACTTGTGAGTATGAGATTAGTATACATAATATTATATGTTTATATGTATAAAAACATACTAATATAAGTTTAATATTCGATTATGTAAGTTTATAAATATGTTCATAAGATATCAAATTTTTATTTATAATTTATTGAATATTGATAAATAAATGTTTATTCCATAGTAAAAAATTATCTATAATTTTTAACAATACAATGTTGATCAATCTAGAAGTTCATAAACAAAAATCATCTTATCTAATTTACTCGAGCAATATAATTTCAAATATTATTTAATTATTAATTATTAGTATGAATTTGATAATATGTTTTAAAAAAATTGTTGTGGTGTTTTTTATGTATAAGAAAAAAATAAGTTAATCATCTATCTCATAAACAAGCTTGAACTTATTCATGATGAACTTAAGTTGGCTCATGTTCATACTAAAATTAAATATGCTTGAATTTTTAGTACTTGCTTAGTTTATAGCCTTAATTATATTTTCCCAACATACTATAGTAATTAAATATTAATTTAATTATTAATATATATGCTTTATTATTTGAATTTGCCCGTTTTAAAATGAAATCCTAGCCTAGCCACTAACTTCTTATTATCTCTTATCATCTTAATATTTTTTGACAAACAAATACACACGCAACTCATCGTAATATTTACTACCTTCATTTTGTTTTGGCCAAGTATTATCTACCTTTGTTTGTATCTTTCAAAAACAAGAGGTTTAGGTACGGTTTATTGGTTATGGAAATTCAACCTGCTTCTGTCCTGTGGCTTAAGAAAAGTACTTTTTTCCCTTCTCTCCTTCTCTCTTGCTCTCTCTTGTTTTGGGATTTAGTGTTTTGTTTGTTTTGCTTTTGTTTTGCATTGCTCACTTTTTTCTTCTTCTCTAAGCTGTTTTGATAGTTATTGAATTGGATGTATATGGTTACCTAACCCATCTGCCATTAAAGGTCTAGGATTTTCCGAAATGACTCATCCTACAATAAAATTGAGATTTAGAAAGGGGCATCAGAATTATAAAAATTGATACTTAAATAATCATGTTTAACTTGGCACATTTGGCAGTTTACCAAAATTATTATTAGTAATTAGAGTGAGAGTCACATTTTGATTTGGTTATGATATTCAAAGGGGTGCTAGCTAAGGTACTATCCAGATCTGTACAAAGAAGCCAGCTTGATGATGCTAGATTGGGCACCAAGTCCACACTCTGTGTAGGGACCTTTGGAATTCTTCTAAGTTTTATTTATCTTCAAATCTGATACACATGCCCAAATCTTCTTTCACAAGCACTTTCTCTGTCTATGGTAATTGGTAAACATCTTTGTCTCAGCTTAATCATTGTCAACATTTTTCTGCAGCACAATCCTTAGAAGTTTCATAATTCAATAGGGCAATTCCCTTTCAAATTAAGTTAAAATCTCTACCAAGAAGAGTTGAAAATATAATCATGGAAAATAAGGTTGAAACTAGAAATTTTGGAGGCGAAATTACAATATTGATACACTAGACAAGATAGATTCAATATACATATCTATATATATACTGAGAGAGAGAGAGAGAGAGAGAGAGAGAGAGAGAGAGAGAGAGAGAGAGAGAGAGAGAGAGAGAGATTTTATAGACAAATTTTTTCCACAACTTGTTAAAGTGGTAAATTGTGAGTGGTTGAAATAGAAGTAATATTAATTTTAGATTTATGTGAAAATGATTGTTTACAACTCACTACCGACCACTTCAACAAACTGTGGAAAAAGTTGTGACCGTAACAAAATTGATATATGAGAGAGAGAGAGAGAGAGAGTATAAATTTTATGATAGACAAGCTAGTTATAACTTATATTGTATATAAAGTTATCGATTTATTTTTCTTTTAGTAAGAAGAGTTATATATATGTTACCCCCATGGGATATCAGGGTGGTGGGCTCATTGGTAAATTCCAAGGTCCCAAGTTTAATCTACCACATTATTAGTTTATAAAAATTTCTAATGTATCTCATGGGTAAAAAGGAATAGTCTGGCCAAAGGCTGAGACACCACTTCCTTACATACATATAACTTGGATAAATATGTTTACAAAATAATCTTTGAAAAGGACTTATCACATCATGCTAAACTCTAATGAATATACCAAAGTTGTTTTTTTCTATTTTGCTATAAACATGTACAAAAAATCCAAAAAAATAACTTGGCATCTCCAATAAAGTTATGCATAATGATCAGTTTCATAGAATAAAACTTATCTATCATCATTTTCTTGATGAAATTTTTAAAAATTTATTTTTTAATATAAATCACTAAATTATCAGTTTTGGATTATGTGAGGGTAAAGAAAAAGATAGAAACCCAATCAACCAGCTCACACATTTCGCAATCCGCCCTTTTATCTTCAAATCTGATACACATGCCCAAATCCTGTTTCACATGCACTTTCTCTTCAGGTCTGTGGTAAACATCTTTGTCTCAGTTTAATCATTGTCAACATTTTTCTCCGGCACAATCCTTAGAAGTTTCGTAATTCTATATGGCGATTCCCTTTCAAATTAAGTTAAAATCTCTACCAAGAAGAGTTGAAAATATAATCATGAAAAATAAAGTTGAAACTAGAAACTTTGGAGGTGAAATTACGGTATTGATACACTAGACAAGATAAATTCAAAATACATATATATATATATATATATATATACACTGAGAGAGAAAGAGAGAGAAAGTTTAATGAGAAATTTTTTCCACAACTTGTTGAAGTGGTAAATTATGAGTGGTGAAAATAAAAGTAATGTTAGTTGTAGATCCATGTGAAAATGATTGTCTACCACTTACAACCAACCACTTTAACAAACTTTGGAAAAAGTTGTGCCCATAACAAAATTGATATATGAGAAAGAATATAAATTTTTATAATAGACAAGAGCTAGTTGTAATTTATATTGTATATAAAGTTATCAATTTTTTTTTTTTTTTTTTGGGTAAGAAGAGTTATCAATTTTGATACATATGTTACTCTTATGGGTATCTGAGTGGTGGGCATTGGTAAACTCTAAGATCCCAAGTTTAATCTACCACACTATCAGTTCATAAATATTTCTAGTGTGTCTCATAGGTAAGAAGGAATAGTCTGGTCAAAGACTAGGACACCACTTTCTTATATACATATAACTTGGATAAATATGTTTACAAAATAATCTTTGAAAAGGACTTATCACACCATACTAGACTCTAAAGTATATACCAAAGTTTCTCTTTTGAAAAGGACTTATCACACCATGCTAGATTCTAATGTATATACCAAAGTTTCTCTAGTTTGCTATAAACATCTACAAAAAATCCAAAAAAAGAACTTGGCATCTACAATCAAAGTTATACATAACGATCAATTTTCATAGAATAAAACTTATCTATCATCATTTTCTTTATGAAATTTTTAACAATTTATTTTTTTAATATAAATACTAAATCATCAGTTTTGGTTTATGTGAGGGAAAAGAAAAGATAGGATCCCAATCAACCTACCTCACATTTTGCAATACGCCCTTTTGGGCGGAAATGGAGAGAAAGAATGCATCAAAAAATTGAAGTCGGACAAATTTGACTTTTCATTGCTTTAAAATTACATTGTTGCCCATAATTTTCATTCCTCTTTCAAATTCATGGCATATTTTTCTTTCTATTTCCCTCACATTTGACCTTTGCAAACCAACAAAGGGAATATTTTCTCATTTCCTTCCAATTTTCAAACATATACAAGATAAGTGCTTCTTTTCATTGGGTTTGCCTTACCTCCGGTACTTTTTTATGGCTTGTTTGGAAGTTTAGAGACGGAGGAGAGTAAAGGGGAATAGTTATCCTCCACCTTGTTTGGATGTTTTTAAAATTAGCAAGGGGGAATGGAGTAATTAGCCATTCCTCTTGTTTGGATGTTTGAAAAATTAGGATGGAAATGAGAGGAAATGATTTAAATAGCCAAATTTTACCCTTATTTGAAAATAGACTTACAACATTGGTCTATGATTAATTTGTTAGATTAAATAATTATGACTATAGCATGTGTTAGGACAAGGGCCCAAATTGAATATTGGGCCTTGGGCCTTGGCCGAAAGCATGGGCAGTTCGAGGAGGAATAAATAGATATGAATGGTGCTGGACTCAACACCTTATATCCAATATACAAAAGGGAGGATGATCCGAGGAGAATTGTCTACTCGGATAAGCTAAACACGGATCAGGTGTAGGTCTGAATAATTAAGGTGACCTTCTAGGAAGCTCCAGCAACAGAGACATGCACCAAGAACGTACAAGAAGGTTGGGAGCCCCAAAAGTATCTCCGGGAAAGCTGCTGCTGCCACCGCATGTAATACTCTGCAGCTAACCCTCTGGCCGCATTAATAATGAAGTGATCTCTAAACAATATTCCCTTAGCCTTATAACCATCCCCAAGGACTTCTAGAGGAGAGTGATGGGACAATCTCAAGGATAAGCTCTCAGCCGTACTTGTGTAGGGCAGAGATAAGAGGATGTGTAGTATAAATTAGAATGCAAACCCCAAGGGAAGGGGGGGAAGAAAGAATCAAAGAACATCGTAACAATCAAACTTGCACTTATGACTTGTTTAACTAATTGGAACAAGAAATTACCTCCTCGGACATTGAGTATATTCATTTCAGTGTCTTCTGTGCTTGTTGGACCATCTTCTAACTCCAAATTAGCCGTTGTCCAATCCATTAGGCTTAGTTCTTTGACCCACTCTCTACAAATTTATTGTATTGGGCTCATTAGACTAACCTCCCTTATCCTTTAGGCTTGGTCTTCAAAATCGTGTCCCTACAATTGGCGCCATCTCTGGGAAGAACTTGTGCATCAGTGAGTGCAACGGTTAAACATGGTGGGATCAGGTCCACACCAAGCAGAGTCTGCAAGTTCTCAACGGCAGGACGATTTTCTTAACCTTGAACGGGAAAGAGATCGGGAGAGATATCAAAAGGGTAATGTGCATAATACCCATACAAGCAGAAGCCATTCTCAAGTGGGAAGTCACGTGTCTCAAAAGCAAGACAGTAATAAAGCCATGCAGCGGGAGATTAATGACTTAAAAAAGAAGTTACGTCGTGCGCAACGGGAGCGATCCCCTTCCAGTTTTGATATGTCCTCTAATGATGAAAGGGACGATAATTATAGGCAAAGGTCAAGAACTCCGTCAAGTGAAACATTTGCTTATGAAGAAGAGCACCACCATAAATGCAGACACAAAAGCCCGTCTTATAAAGGCCTAGGAAACGATGCCATGAGTAAGGCTTTGAATCAGATCTCTAAGTCACCCTTCACACGCAAGATAGAAGGGGCTAAGCTCCCTCAGCGATTCCATCAACCTACGTTCACCATTTACAATGGTCGAACGGACCCTGTAGAACATGTGAGCTAGTTTAATCAGAGGATGACCGTCCATTCCAAAAACGAGACTTTGATGTGCAAGTTCTTCCCGTCCAGCTTGGGACTAGTGGCGATGAGATGGTTTGATGGCTTGAAGCCAAATTCTATAGGTTCCTTTAAGCAACTCACCCAAGCATTTGGCTCTCGCTTCATCACGTGTAGCAGGGTTCCTCAACCTTTGGATTCTCTACTGTCTTTGTCTATACGAGAGGGGGAGACTCTGAAATCGTACTCAGACCGATACTAGGAGATGTTCAACGAAATAGATGACAACTTTGATGACGTAGCCATCAGCACTTTTAAGGTCGACCTCCCAATCGAGCACGATTTGAGGAAATCTTTGACTGGCAAGCCTGTTACCAGCGTACGCAAACTCATGGACGAAATTGACAAATATAAAAGGGTCGAGGAAGCCCAGCAACAAGGGAAAGGAAAGGTTAAGGTTATCCCTCAGGAGAGGAGGGATTTCAGGTCAGACTGATACAATAATAACCAACCGAGGAGAGACTTTGCAGAGCAGTTCGAATCTGTCAATGCGCAGGCAGTTAATGCTGTGTTCCGAGAGCCAGTACACCAGATTCTGGAGAAAATCAAGAACAAGTCATTTTTCAAATGGCCAAATAAGATGGCAGAAGACCCCATGAGACGCAATCAGAACCTATATTGCCAATACCACTACGAACCGGGGCATACCACAGAGGACTGTAGGAACTTATGAAATCACTTGGACCAGCTGGTCCGAGAAGGAAAATTAAAGCACCTCTTGCATCATTCCAGTGGTCAACAGAGCCAGGCGAATCCGGAGCCTCGGAGAGACACTTCCTTAAAACCTTCTATAGGCACGATAAATGTCATTTATGCTGCTCCGGGAAGGATCGGTTCGTGTCCCTCCAGAGTGATGTTTGTGGCTTGGCTATCCACTGAGGACAACAATTTGGAGTCAAAAAGAGCCAGGAAAGAAGCCTCACTGGTGCTGGGCTTCTCGGACAAAGATAAAATCGGAACCATCCAACCCCATGACGATGCTCTGGTTGTCACACTCAAGATAGGGGGATATGATGTGAAGAGAGTACTGGTAGATCAGGGCAGTGCTGTGGAGATAATGTACCCCGACCTGTACAAGGGGCTGAATTTAAAACCCGAAGACCTAACGGCGTACGATTCCCCTATAGTAAGTTTCGAGGGAAAGACTGTTACTTTAAGAGGCCAGATTAGACTGCCTATACAAACCAATTCGGACGTGGTGGAAGTGGATTTCATTGTGGTGGACGCTTATTCACCCTACACAGCTATTGTGGCTAGACCTTGGCCTCATGCCTTAGAAACTGTCTCTTCTACCCTGCACTAGAAGGTGAAATATCCGTTGGAGGGCCAAGTTAAAGAGATTGTGGGGAATCAATCCATGGCTAGGTAGTGTATGGTGGCTGCCATCTTACACCGACCCAACTTTGAGTCCTCGGCCTTTGCTAAAAGGGGCTTATGGCAATCAAAAACTTCGGTATTGCCCGATAATGGATCAACCGAGGAAGCAAAGTGCGAAGATCTAGAAAAGGTTGCTGTTGGCAATAATCCGGAGAAGTTCTTTCAAGTCGGCTCCGAGCTACCTCCCCAAGAGAGAGAAGAGCTAATCGGGTTTCTTAGAGAAAATGTGGACGTATTTGCGTGGGACGCTTACGAGGCCCCTGGGATTAACCCTAACTTCATCTGTCATCATCTAAATGTTAACCCATCCATTACTCCCAAAAAGCAACTACCTCAGTGCCCATCCAAGGAGCACGCCAACGCTGTTAAGGACGAGGTGATGAAGCTTAAGCGATCAGGGGCTATCAAGGAGGTTTTTTACCAGAATGGTTGGCTAATACTGTGGTGGTAAAGAAGAAGAACGGAAAGTGGCGAGTCTGTGTAGACTTCACGGATCTGAATAAAGCCTGCCTAAAAGATCCTTTCCCTATATCTCAGATAGATCGATTGGTAGATGCAACCACGAGCCATTCTCGGATGAGCTTCTTAGATGCCTTTCAAGGATATCATCAGATACCACTAGCCCTAGACGACCAGGAAAAGACAACTTTTGTCACTTCCATTGGAAACTACCATTACAAGGTGATGCATTTTGGTTTGAAAAACGCAGGGTCTACCTATTAGAGGATGATGACCATAATGTTCGAGCCACAGTTGGGTAAGAGCATTGAAGTCTATATAGATAACATGGTAGTGAAGAGTAAGGTGGTGTCCGAGCACGTGAGAGACCTCGGAGATATCTTTGAAATTTTGAGGAAACACAAGTTGAGCCTCAACGCTTCCAAGTGTTCATTTGGGATAGAAGCAGGCAAATTCTTGGCTATATGGTAACCCACAAGGGAATTGAGGTCAGTCCCGATCAAATCAAAGCTGTCAACAGTCTATAACCACCTCGAAATCCCAAAGAGGTCCAAAAGCTTACCAGAATGATTACTGCCTTGAACCATTTTATTTCTCGGTCAGCAGATAGGTGCAAACCCTTTTTCCTCCTAATGAATAAATGGAAAAGATTTGAGTGGATCGAGAAGTGCGCTTTGGCCTTCCAACAACTTAAAGAATATCTATCTCGACCACCGATCATGTCCAGTCCTGAGGTCGATGAAGTCTTGTTCGCTTATATCGTTGTGGCCCTTCATGCAGTAAGCCTAGTGTTAATATGAGTGGATAGTGGCATACAACAACCAGTTTATTACGTGAACAAATCATTGCATGAAACCGAGATCCGTTATTTACCACTAGAGAAGGCCATTTTAGCGGTAGTTCATGCTACACGAAAGCTTCCTCATTACTTCCAGGCACATACAGTTATCGTTCTAACCCAGCTTCTGCTTAGATCCATACTTCGGAGTGTTGATTATACGGGGAGAATTGCTAAGTGGGGTGCGATTCTGGGGGCTTTTGACATCAAGTATATGCCTTGTACCTCCGTCAATAGCTAGGTCCTTGCAGATTTGATGGCTGAATTCACTGAACACTCGTTAGAAGAAGTAGCAGAGACACAAGACATGGATGGAAAATCAGTTGGCACAATCTCTCTGCAAGGGCCTACATGCTGGAAAGTATATGTTGATGGTACAGCGAACCAAAGGGGCTCCGGAGTAGGGCTAGTTCTGGTTTCTTCTGAAAGGAGTACCATCGAAAAGTCACTAAGACTGGGCTTCTCAGCCACAATGCTCTCTCTCTTCGATACCACTCCGTTTGGTTTAGAAAAGTATAGGATAAAATTCGAATCGTTTTATTAGGTTTGAATTGAAATTTTTAGTAATCAAAAGGAGGATTGATTGTAATATAAAACACAAATAACATAGTTTATTTTATATAATCAGTTTGTAATTTTGTTAATTTAGAAAGGGTAATTTGAAGAATTCATTTGGTCAATAATTTATTTACTCTACTCTCCCTCCAAATCTCTCCAATTTGGGGAAATTAAAAATAAGAGGTTAGAGGTAGTTGAAACTCCTCCTCCTCCTTCCTTAAAAAACTTCCAAACAAGGTGTTGATGATCATTTTGGGAAGCCCAATAGAAAGAAAAAGCCCAGCAACATGGGCAAAAAAGAGTTAGTAAGTGGATAAAAAAATCATTAAGTCTAAGCGGCAAGAATAATGGATCGCAAGCCCACAGAATAAACAAATGGGCCTTGAGGAAGCAGACGGGCCTAAAGGAGCCCAAAAAGAGAGAAGTAGCAAACACATAGATAGTACGTGATGTAGAAAAGTGAGAATGGGCCACAGCAGGTTCGAAGTAATGAAAGTAAAGAAAGTAAGGGGTTGATGGAAAGTCCATGAGTCCTAAGGATGAAGGATAAAGTAATTGGGCCAAGGAAGTCCAAAGGAGTTAGTAAAAACCCATGAGAACACAAGACTAGAAAGGGTCGAGAATGCCAAAGGAAAGTAAATGGGTCAAGGATGCCCAAAAGGAAAATGGGACACAGGAGCCCACAAGCAACGTAACCAAGAAGCCCAAATGACTATACTGAGTTATTAAGAGAAGAATAAGCAACAAGTCCAAAGAGGCCCAACAGGCTTGAGTCAAATAACACCACAGCAGGAATAGCAGAGCAGTACGGTAGGAAATACAAAGATTGCAAAAAAGAGCAAGAGAATGGGTTGAAGGAGGAAAAGCCCAAAATCAAGCAAAAGCCCAGCCCTCGAAGGGAGTAGGCCCTAAAGAATGAGAGGCCAGAAAATGGCTCACGCCATAAGAAACCAAGGGTGGGCGGCAGAATGTGCAGACAAGCCTCCAGACCATGGCAGACACATGAGCAGCAAGCAAATTTTAGATATACATGGAAGTGAAGCACGCATAAGGCCTAGACATCACCAGCCTATACTTGGGCAATACAGGAGATGGTAAGGTCATGGGTCAAAGGTAAAAGAGCATGGTCTGGCGGTGGGGAAAGGGGAAAACCTATTTTGGGGTTTCTACTCAGGCTCTTTTAGGGGAAATGTCTTGCTAGGATGACATACCACCCAAAGGAAGCAAGGATGAGCTAGGACCACTAGGTGCATGCCATGAGGGATAGGAAGAGAGAGAGAGCATCCACACCGTAGCAGATAAGAGTGCCACGGCAAGCAAACAAACAAAATAATCTTCTTTGTCTGGTGGCACGGCCAGCACAGGTAAGTGGTGGTGGCTGAGCGACTGGCAAATCAGTAAATGGTCAGTAAGGACACCCAAACCAGACAAAGGTTGTTAAAGGCTAAAATAGTAAAATCCGGTTACGGCAGGCACTATATAAAGGACCATTACCGTACACAGTAGAAAAATGATCACAATCACGGTAATAGTAGTCTCTAGGAGAAAGTTATAACATAGGAGTGAGCATTGAGAAAGGAAGAGAGAAAAACAAAGGAAAAAACAGAGAATTTAGAATGGCAGGCATGCACCAATAGGTTGGTCTCCTTTCTCCCTCTAAAGCCCTGCTCTCTATCAAAGACAACGGATCCTCATTGGACATAAACCGTCCAGGCTCATTCCCTCAAAGCAATTAATTTCTTCATCTGGGGAGATTATTCGCATTGAAGAAGTGGTTTCCCTTCTTGGTGTCAGTTCCATAGCATTACTAGGCATGGCAAACTGATTTTCCCCTCTTTGATTCAAACAAGCCTATTATTATTATTTCCCCATTTATTTCTTTACTTTTTGTTTACGGGGTGTTTTTGTCACTCCCCGTAGCGACTTTGCTTGCCATGGGTATGTGATCAAAGTCTGGCAAACGGGGCGTAGTTCGTGCACAAGCCGGACCAAGATGGGTTGTAATTAGACCGGTCCCAACTCCTTTATCCAGGAAACTTGGGCCTAGTGCGACAGGAGGAAGCCCAACCCAGTATTACAAAAAGGTCCACTACAAAAGGTAATTGAATTACTCTCCCTCTCTCTACTCTACTCCCCCTCATTTTTTAAACTTCCAAACAGGCCATTAATTGAATTTTAAATACACAATAACAAGTGGTAGTGAATTTTAATCTCCACCTTTTATTTAGTTGATGGGTAATGTGGTAGTTTCTCTTTAAAACAAAAGGAGATTTCTGTTAAAAAAATACTAGAGGTAAGCCAAACCCCTTTTTCATTTTCTTTCTGGACAAAATTTAGTTATAAAATTAGTTGTACCCTTAGCTACAACCTTACTCAATAAAATAAACATTATTACATATTTTGATAATCTAACCATTGAATTGCATGTTTTTTACACTCTTAATACACATGTTAAATTTTATATTAATCGAATATTATATACTATATGATCTATAAGTTTATATTTTATGCATAATTTTAAATTACAAAAACTAGCAATTTAGATAATTTATTGATGACATAGCTATTGATCTTTAATTTTCTAGAAATTTTGCAAGTATGGAGGATATAAGAAGAAGATGTAATCCAATAGTGGAATTCTCAAAATTCATTTTTAATAAAAAGATATTGAGTAAGGTTATAACCTTAGGCTACAACCAATTTTGTAGCTACACTTTGTCATTTCTTTCTCCTTACATTTCCCTTATTAATTTTATTTTCCTCCCTCTTTCTTCTCTAGTCTCTAGACTCTCTACCCCAACAATGTGACTCCACACAATATATGATTACATTAAAAAAAGAAATAGAACATTTTTGGCTTTTGAACAAGTTTATTCACACAACCTTCTATTATTATTATATTTCCCTCTCCTTAGCACCTTCGTAAATTTTTTGCTAGTGTTTATTTGGGTATTTTGTAGTTTCCGTCTTTATCAAAATACACAGTTTTTAGTAGGTTTTTTTTTTTTTCTTTTTTCTTTTTTATGTTAAATATGTGACAAAAAAAAACTAGAATTTAAATTATTGAAAAAAAAAAAAAAAAAACTAACTCTGAGAATATTTTTTTATTTTATTTTAAATTTATGACAGAAAAAAACAAAAAGCTATCCGTCTTATACACAAAAGGCTATCCATCAGAGTTTCTGTTTAGATCAGAAGAAAATAAAATAAAGGGAAAAGAATATGACCCTTGCCGACATTACGATACAGACCTCAAATTTTGTTGTTATGTGAAGCTTTGACATGAACTTCAAAGGTTCTGGCTTGTTCTTGTCTTTAAGATTGACCAAGGCCAAGCACAGAGGGTGACCAGATACCTAACCAAGCACTATGTACCTCACTTCTGTCTCAATGCAAAAAACAAAGACACAGACGTGACACCTATTTGACGTGTACCTCAGCTTAAACCAAGCCCTTCCATATGCTGTTTTCTGTTTTCATTATCTTTCTTTCTAAGAGCATTCACATCAGTCTATGAATACTCTTGCAAAATACATAATACAGCCCCTTTTATACATTTTGGCCAAAAAAACACCCACATCAGTGGGTGTAAAATTGTGCAAAATATACACCCGGCTGTGCAAATGAACAGTAACCGTGTAAATATACACGGTTACTATTCATGTATAAATGATTTTTTTATTTTATTTTCTCTCTCCATCAAACTACTTCTCTCAATCATTACAAGCGCGCGCCAGAATAACCACCCTAGCACATAGTATTAACCAAAATCAACAAAAAATTTTCCCAAAATCAACAAAAAATTAACCCAAACACATCCACACAAACAAATCAACACAAAGATACACTTGCTCAAAAAAAAAAAAAAAAAAAAAAAAAAAAAAAAAAAAAAACACAGAGATACACAAACACACCCACACAAACAAACCCAAACGGACAAACAACAAAGAGAGATCGGTGCTTATCGGAACGTTCGGTGCTTGACTGGAATGACCGGAGCTCGTGGGTCTCACTTGATCGGAGCTCATGGGTATGGGTCTTGCCTGATCGGAGTTACTAACTGATCGGTGCTTGTGGATCGGAGAGATAGATCGGTGCTTGTGGAGCATGGATCGGCCAGTGAAGAAAGGATCTGAGTCACCGGAGCTTGGTTCGTGGATCGGCCGGTGAAGAAAGGATCTGGGTCGCCGGAGCTTGGTTCGCGGATCGGCCGGTCGTGGAGCTTAGTTCGTGGATTGCCGGAGCTTGGTTTTTGAGAGAGAGAGAGAGAGTGGTGATCTGTTCTGAAAAGAGAGAGAGAGAGAGCGCGTATATAGGTAAAGAAAGTTGAGATAAATAATAAAAAAAATGGAGAAGAATGAATATTTTATTGAAATATCTTGTAAAATAGATAAACTGATGTGGGTGTTTTATAAAAATGATAGTGTAAAATAGAAAGAATAGGTTTTTTCATGTAAAATAGACAGAAAATTTAGAAGAACTGATGTGAATGCTCTAACCCCCTTTTTTTAGGGGGCCAAAATACAAAACACCCTTGACATTTGGGTAAGTTACAAAAACATTTTCAGAGATTTCAATTATCTCTTATAAATTTTTGAGAATTTTATATTTGTCAAATAGACTTATGAAATTAAGGCTGTGTTTGTTTCAGGTGTAAATGAAATCGGGAAAATATTTTACACCCAGATGCGTGTTTGGGTGCGCATGTAAAATAAAGTTAAACTGAAAATCTTAAACTTTGATCGTAAAATAAGCCCTTTGACTCAGAAAATCATTTACACATCTCATTTACCTTCAAATGATTTTTCGAACTGACACTCGAAGAGAGAGAGAGAGAGAGAGAGAGAGAGAGAGCTAAAAGCACACAACTTCGGCAACAAACCACCACCCCAACCCCGGATTGCACCGCCGAGATCACACCCTAGATCGCATTATCGAGATCGCGCCACTGCAACCCTTTAGATCAAACTCTTGTCGTCTCAATCTCATCGCCGCTTGAAGCCTGCTGCCACTTGACCGGTCTCGTCGTCCATGACCCACCCATGACCAATCTCTCTCTTTCACGATCTGCCTCTCTCTCTCTCTCAATTTTCAATCACTCTCTCTTCCTCCCTCTCTTAGTTTGATCGAATTTTTTAGTTTAACGAATGGTTTTGTTTTGATTTTTGTTTCTTTAAGTTTATATATTGAAATTTTCTATTATAAAATTTGTTTGGAAGTTGAGAAAATTGCTGAAAAAATGTGAGAAACTAGTAGAAAAATAGCATTTTTAGAATGCAACCAAACACCTGAAAACATATTCCAAAACAATTTTTATAATGCAGCCAATCACTTGAAAATATTTTTCTTTCCCAAAAATATATTTCACTTGAAAATATTTTTCTTTCCCAAAAATATATTTCACCTGAAAATATTTTACATGTTGTCAAACACAGCCTAACTTCCGTTAGTTCTTAAGAACAATTTTTTTTTTTTTTTTTTTTTTTTACTATCACGTAATTATATTAGGAAGACTTGCTAAGTGATTTGTGACACTGGTCACACGACTTTTCTGTTCATAAGAGTTAACGGATATTACTCCTAATGATTAATTTGACAGATGTGGAAACTTTAAAGAATTATAAGAAAGAATTGAAACTTCTAAGTGTGTTTTTGCATCTGACCAAAACCTCATGAGGTATTTTTTCAGGTAGACGTTATTTTTTAAATAAAATGACGTCATGTACTATTTATTGATAAAACTAAAAAAATGGCAATCCATAAAGACACAAGGCAAAAGACTTTGGAATTCTGTTTTGCATGGTATTTCTTATGAAAACTAGGGTCCAAGGAAGTGGGCAATGCAACAGTCTTAGTTTTGGACTGTAAAATGTACCTTAACTGTTCTGGAAAGCGAGCTGTTTGTGTTTGAGGATTCCTTGTTGTAAGTTGTAACGTTTCTCTTATAGTAATGAAATGCTCCTTGTTTTAGGTGAAGGAAAAGTAAAAAAAAAAAAAAAAAAACACCAGGAATCCAAATAAGGAAAAAAAAAATTAAAAATTGAAGGAAATTTTAAATGAAAATGAAGCCAAGTATTATCGAGGAGTTAAAGCAGAACCCATTCTCTATCCAATCAGTACATGATGTGGCCCAATGTAGGTGCCTTTGGTTATCTTATGGTTACACTAAGCACTTCAACCTCACACAACTTGTATGTCATTTTACAACCTACTTTGGCTGTGCTTTTATGACTTCTATTTCACATATTAATGTGCAAAACCGATTCAAATGTGCACAAAACATGTGACCCAATACTAATCTTTGGACAGAGGGAACTTCCACAACCTCACCAACAAGAGAGTTCCATTTAATTAGATGGAATTTTCTCTTTTGTTCCATTGATCCCGAGAAGAAGTTTTTATTTATTTTGTCTAATTCTGAGCAAATTTGAGTAGGAAACTGCAGCAGTAACCAATTTTATTTTATTATATTATTTTTTAATGAATCAGCAAAAATTTTATTGACACTAAAAAGCCAAGATACAAGGCACAAACCAAGGCATGTCTCTACAAAAGGCACATGGACATGGTGACAGAGTCACAGATCAGCAAACAACACCCAATCTAAGACCAACCCCGCACTAAGGACAGTAAGAACAAACACAAGCCAATCAAACTGCAAATACAAAAAGACATTGAAACCAACAAGGGCCGACAACTGGTTTGCGGTAGATCTTCAGTCACAGCAACTCCAGCTAATTGAGTGCAAAATTAAATGCTGCTCTTAGTAGGATAGTGTACTTTATCCCCCAATCATTGCAGTAACCGTATTTGTTGAGGTTGATGCGTCCCACAGGTGATAATAAATTTGATTACCAACCAGCTAATTGTTGGTAGTTGCCTAGTTGGTACCCTCTCAACTATGAAATCAAAAGCCCTGTGCCCCCTATCAGCATTTAAAATGAAACTTCCCTTCAGCAATTCTCTTTAAACAACCGACACCATAAGAAAGACTCAAAAGTTAGAACTAATGGTCTAATTTTGAATTTTGATAGATACAGGAGAGTAACCAGGTGTGCCAGTCCATGGGATAGACTTGGAGCAAAGTTGAAGTTGACGGAGGTACCAATGTAAGTCTTGCATTATAAGACAGGATTTATTATCTTGTTTAATGGTTGCACGCAACACCTCTTTCACATGGGCGTGGACCTGACCCTATGTGAGGGGATGTTGTATACGATTGTTACACAAGACACCACCTTGTAAGACAAGGTATTGATTTGAATGATGGGGCATGCAAATTTTCTACTCATGTTTCAGGATCTACAGTTTATATAGAGAACAAGAAAATGGCGTATGAGAATGACAGTTCGACAAAATAAATTTCTTTACAAGCTTGTGCTTGAAGAAGGTTAAGAGAACAGCATGTGTTAGTCCCCTGGAACTTCAATAAATAGTGTATTTGTGTTTACTTGTAAATCAGAGGTGGGGTATTCAAGAAAGAAAATAGTCACAGACAAAGCCTTCTCTGTGATAATTAACACGTGTAGAACTGGCAAGTACACATAATCTTTGGCACATAACATTATAAATTTATAACTGTGTCTGTGTGATAGGAACAAAACATTCAATATTGAATCTTTTCTTTTTTTTTTTTATAGGTATTCATTGTTGGATCTTTCTCATAAAGGATCTACCAAATTGGCAGTTGGAATGCAATTGTTTGGACATTTTTTTCCTTGATAGTTTGATAGTTGGGGGAGGGGAACTTGAACTTGGACATCTCCATCAGAGACACCAAAAAATGCTAGTTGAGCAACAAGTCTCGTTGGAATGCAATTGTTAATATCAGATAACACTATTCATTTCACAGAAAACATAGAACACAACTTACAAAATGGTCATGCTTGGTGAATGTTTTGGATAGCAGCGGTGATGCTTTTACAATCAAATTCCATGGTCTTCATCCAGTTCTCAAAGTCTCCAATTTCCTATAACACAAACCTCACACCAACATTAAGACAAGCAAATTGACAACAATTTAGAAACAAGAACGAACAGATATAAAAAAGATGAATAAGCAGACCTTGACAGCGGTGTTTATAGCACGTGTTGCGGTGAGCCATTGATTGGTCTGCTTCATGAAGCGGGCAATCGTGACTGCTAATGCTCGAATTTCATGCTCAATTCGCTTCTCGTTGATAAAGGATTCCTGCACTCCACTGTTCACAGCATCCACCAACAGATCTGAAACTCGCACTGCATTTTGAATCGCATCTTTCTTCGCTCTCTCTGTGTACATACCCAATTAAGATAAGCTCACAATATATATATATATAAATTTTTTTTTTTTGATAAGTACAAAAAAAACATATATATTTTTGGACTGACCAGCTTGGTCACGGAGTCTGAGAGAGGTGTGGTGATGGTCATGCATTATTTGGAGCAAAGCAGCTTCAAGACCTCCTGGGTCTGCATGTTGTGCATCAAAGGAGAAAGAGGAGGACGGAGACGATGACGGCACACGCCCACGTGCCAGTGGAAGTTGTGGGGAGTACATGCCCCAGCCAACAGAAAAATCTCCTTCCTTGGTGCCACCAAAAATTATTACTTCACCATGAAAACACTAAAGTGAATCACGATTTATTTTTGGTCATGTTTTTTGAACTACGCAAATATGAGATTATGGATTCAATAGTAAGTAACATCTAATAACCGTGATATTTGACATGTGTGTTAAAAATAAAGGGAATATATAATCTAGCGGTAAAAATTTTAAAATATTAATCCAATATAAGGTTACTATTGAGTACTAACATTAATAGAGGATTACAACTGTAATTTAGGCTAGTTTTTCAAAAGTGACTTTATCATGATTGTCCGGATTGGGATCTTACACAAGATCGGTGAGAGGTTCCTGTGGATCAGTGATGCAACCATGGAAGAATTTGCAACTTTGCATGTGAAGTCCAATTGATGTGAAAGTTGTGTGGTTTTAAAGGTGTATGAGTCTTTTAGGGTCAAAACAGTTTTTCATTTGGATTTTTTATTTTCTCAGCTATGATCAATTTTATATTCAGGGGAAAATCTATAATTTCTGCAATTCTTGCGACTTAAGGGTATTTTGGTAATCTATTTGAGTCTAGAATCTTCTAGGAGATCCTAGGTATGTTAAGTATTATTTTCTTTGGGTCCAAGTTAGTATTTTATTAGGTTTTAGTAGGAGTCCTAATACTACATATACCAGGAAGAGTCTTTATGTATATTTGTGCTCAATGTATTCAAAAGAGATGGGAGTTGATTAATAGAATTTATTGACTATTTTGAGCATTGAGGCACATTGGCCTTTGTAGGTTCTCTTCTCTCTTTCTCTTCTTCTTGTCTTTCTTAAGGTACTGTTCATACAGCCCCTAAACACCCAAAAAAATCTCTTTTTTTCTTCTTCCTTATAATCTCAAATCAAGCCCTTTCTTTTATTAATCAAAACCCTAAATTCCTACATACTTTCTTCTACCAAATAGCCATCAAATAACTCATCAAACCACCTTTAACCCTTTCTTCAAAAACTCTAAATCTATTTCCACAAATTCTCCTAAACCTTAACCTACCACAATCACTCGTAGACTAATTCCCAATTTGTCCCAAGTCAATCTAATCGTAGGATCATATTAAGAATCGTAAAATTCTACTTTATATATATATATAGAAAAAATACTAGCAATCATAATTCATAATATATGTTATAGAATCATTGGGAAAAAGTAAATTTTGATAGAAATCAAGTCAATCTAATCGTAGGATCATATTAAGAATCGTAAAATTCTACTTTATATATATATATAGAAAAAATACTAGCAATCATAATTCATAATATATGTTATAGAATCATTGGGAAAAAGTAAATTTTGATAGAAATTACTTATATATAAGGCAATAACTACAAGTACCAAATTATACAAATACATGAATAAGTGAAAATTTTCAAACTTCAAAGTGACAAGATTTATTTCCCCTCAAAGGAAAGATTTTCATTAAGAAAAATAAAACAGTACAGAGACCAGATCAGAAACCAACCTAGAAGCAAAAAACTAACCCAATACATGAACCATAGGAAAAACAACCCAGAGACAGAAACAGAAGCAGAAAAGAAAACTCAATCCTTTAACATCCAATCTCGAAGCCCCATTTAGACCCAGCTGATTCACAAGAGTTGAGGGGAATTGGGAAGCCACAAGTGGACCTTTGAGAACTGGCATTCAACAGTCCATTTCCCCAACAAGTAAGCAGCCTTGTTAAAGCACCTCCTAACCCAGAAAATCTAATCCAATCACCGCTCCTAGAAGCCGCCGCAAGCTCTCTAGAGTATTGGCTTATTTGCAAAATATCCCAATTGGGAATGGTAGAAGGATTTTAAAGGACAAGTAAATATCCCAAACTTTTTCCAAGTTACAAGTTCTAACACCACAAACTTACATAAGATCCCAAACTTATTCCTAAATAAAATTTCCAAAATTTTTTTTTATACTGTAAAACATCCCATAAAGCTACAGAGTATATTAACATAGCCAAATACAAGTACAAAAATGAGTTTGAATTGCTTAAATTAGATTTTCATATACATGATGACTGAATGTAACAAAAACCCATTTCCTAAAAAACAAGTACAAGTTGTTAAAAAAACTCCAAAACCCATTTTTAATTTCTCATGCAAAATGATCACCAAACCAGGGCCGGCCCTTCCCTTAGGCGAGTTAGGCAATTGCCTAAGGCCCCCAAAATATTAGAAAAGAACAGGTGTAGAGGAAAAAAATTTAGTTTCAAATGAATTACAAAAATAATCTGGCACATCCTTTTAACCAAAAAAACAAAAATTTTGGTAAATCCTATTAAACATTGGTTCTATACAAAATCATTGACCAGATAAACTACAAATCCGGTCTAAGAGATTAACCACAAATCAAAACAAATAAATCCACTCAAAACCCTAAAAATTTTACCTTTCTCTCTAGTCTCTGCTCTCCGCCTCTCTCTAGTCTCCAGTCTCCACTGTTCAGTCTGTTCTCATCTCAGCCTCTCTCTGATACTCTGCCCTCCGCCTCTCTCAAGTCTCAACTCCTCACCTCACCGTATCAGGTTCTGAGGTTCAGGAATCAGGTATAAAATTATAAATATTTGGGCCATTTTTTTTGTTAAGAACTTAAGATTACTTTGTTTATTCGGCTGGTTTTGTAACTTTGTTTATCACTTATCAGTTTATCATTATGGTTGCCTGGACCCTCCCTGGACTAGGCGTTAAGTTTGGGCCTTCAAGTTTTTTTTTTTTTTTTTTTGGATGGGTCTCAGTAATAAGTATTGTGTCAGTGTTATGGCTGTGCTTAAATTTTTGTTATGCTTGTGCTTAATTTTTTTTTAGTAAACTACATATATGGTCCATATCCTTTACACCATATTTCAATTTGGTCCTTAACTTTTTAATTGTGTTAATTTGGTCCCTAACCTTTTAGTGTCGTGTCAATTTAATCCATGTTGTTATATCTTGGATGAAAATTAACGACATGACGAACGATCAAAATAAAATTTCAGTGCATTGTTACATTAACAAAAGCTAATTTTTTATTTTGGCCATTAGAAGTGTCATCAATTTTCTTCTAAAAAATGATTGCTAGGACTAAATTGACACGGTATTGAAAGGTTAAGGACCAAATTGACACAATTGAAAGGTTAGGGATCAAATTGAAATATGATATTGTAGGGACACGATTCTCAAGCGGTCCAACGATGACGTTGGGCTCGCACGTGATGGATCCCTCACAATAAATTTTGTAGAGAGTGGGCTTGAAAGGCTGGAGTTGGGTCACGGGACGTTAGTACAGGCCGGACATTAGATAAACTTAGACTGGAAAAGGCTTTAGTCCGGTTATCTAAGCCCATTAACTTTACAAATTGAGGGATTGGGCTCCTCGGATCCTGTCCGAGGAGCACTAGTATTTTTCTCCGGTTACCCGTCGATGGGTTTTCCATGGTAGAGCGCATATACTATCCGGGCGTTCTCATTCCTGGAGTATTTTCCAGGGAGTGAGATGGGGGATCTCTTCCTTATTAGTTTACCTTTCCTTTTATACTAGCCTACGCTTGTTGTCCCCCGTCCACGTGTAGGGTCGATCTTTCCAGGACAGAGATTTGTCCCATCAGTCTAATCCCGAAATTGTGGGAGATGGTCAATAAAGCCTAAGAATCCGGCTCTGTTAGGTGCGGTGTCATGTCAATGAAGGGTATTAAGGACTATTTCCCTGAGATATTTTCTGATCTTTTAAGTTTGCTTGTATTCCACTTTCGTTAATGGGATTCTGGGTCTTCCGAGGACTGAGCGGTCCTCGGACGTATCTTCGGGCCACTTCGGGCTTCCTATTTTTGGACTTGGGCCCTGGCCTCCTTTAGTTTGGGGCCTGTGGATTCCCTATAAGCGAGTGAGCCGGGCCCATAAACTATTAGGCCCCACAATAGCCCCTCAAAACCCTGCTGTCCAACGTCTTGGTTGGAAAGGTGGGTTTTGGTAATACCGAGCCTTAACTGCGGCTCATTTAATTCGGCCCTTGATCAACGTTGGCGACTCTTCACCTCCACGAGGAATGCGCCGGTCTACAAGATATTTCCCTCGATTTACGCGTGATGCGCTTATTCCGTTTAGTTATCCGTAGCACGCCTTTAATATCTTTCTTTTACGAGACCTCCCCAATCTAACGGTTACTGATAGCGTGGGGGAATGAAACGGATGCACATTTATTCGCAGATTTCCTTGGGGATCAAAACGTGTTACGCACCCTCGTCTTACTCCCCTATATAAAGAGAGAAGACAAAAGGTGATTCTCTCATATCTGAATCCCTCAGGCCCTTCTCATAGTTCACTTCTTCCGTCTGGTTATTCCTTATCCAATAATACATTCTCCATAATAGTCAGCCATGAATAAATCCTTCCTTTCTCAGAAACGCCATGTCCTAACAAAACTTGAGATGGCTCGGTCAGGGCAAGGATGGCGGAGACTCAAAATTTGCCTCCCCATTCTTTTAGCCAAAATCCGAAGCAGGGACTCGTCACACCTCACTTCCGGTGTGACTGAGTCGAAAACCTCCCTTGTCATCTCCATCCGCTCTCTCATGAGCATACCTAATATGGCTCCCATTCTCCCTCTTTTGCTCCTTTTACTTTCTTTTCATTGCTTCCCTCTTCTTCTCCTCCTTCCTACTCATGTCCTCCATCTTCTTTTTCCCTTACTTTCTTCAGCGACAAGAGTTTGCTGAAGTGCTTCCATGTGTTCCAATTCTTCTTCCTTCTCCTTCTTCTCTGTAAAAGGTTCTTATCCTGATATGAGCAGTACTGAGGCAAAGATTTCAGAGAGACTTTGAAGGCGATTTCAGAAGACACCTGGCGGTTTGCTTATCTGTATTACGGATGTTATTACTGCTTCGGCAGTTCATTTTTGTATAGGCTTGTGTAAACCCTTCCTTGTACGTTGTAATAATAATTTTTTATATTAATAAAAGTTACTGTTATTCTATTTCGCATGTTCTGTTTATATGTTTTAATAAATTTGCAAGTTCTGCTCGGCACAGTAGTATAGCATTTGAACCAATGACAACTAAGGCCAAAATACTTGCTAATGAAAAGACGCCACAATAACTTTAACAAAATTATTATTCGACATAACAATCCGACCAGTGAGGAACGAGACTTACCTTAACATTAGTCGCGATGGGGACTAAGTGCTTGATAAGGTGTAAGAAGTAATTATCCGAGGACATGTCACCCTTTCAATGAGCAATTTCCTTAGGCTAACGATCATCGGTTCGTTACGCCATATTCTTAACACGCTGGCCTTAACCTTTTCCAGTATTTAAGCCGAGAAACTTCTCCATCCGAGTAGTTGATTTCCCAAAAGGCCTGAGTCCGAGGATTTCGCACAGCCAGGGTTTTGCTTAGGACTTATACTTTTTCTTTTAGGTGCTCGGTTTCCCCATAGGCTTGAGTCCGAGGGCCATGCAAGTCCTAGGTTCTGTCCAAGACTTATAAGATATCTTTTTTATGTTCTTGGTTTCCCTCTAGGCTTGAGTCCGAGGACCATGCAAGTCCTAGGTTCTGTCCAAGACTTATAAGATATCTTTTTCGTACTTGGTTTTCCCATAGGCTTGAGTCCGAGGACCATGCAAGTCCTAGGTTCTGTCCAAGACTCTTTGAGTTCAGATTCTCCCTTTCATAAAGCATTTCCCAAGGCGCCGAGCAGGGGTTGTCCTCGGCCATGGCCATTGCTCGGCGTGGGCCACAGTACCTGGGCCCTTACGCAAAGCGGGCCCAGGGCCACGAATCCACTTAGCCCATGAATTAAGAGATATTTCTGCAACTTCTGGCCACGTGGTACTCTCTGATGTCACAGTGACCGAGGTGCGCCTTTACGAGGCTCTTTAATCTTGTGGTTGCAGTGGATGTTGGAAGTTGAGCCAGAACTGTTTCGTCTGTAGCGTTCCTTGGGACGCCGCGTGAGTTGACTGCCATCACCTTGTCTTTTCAAATAAATGGGAGGGAGAGAAAGTTGCTTTATATACGCACAAATCCTTCAGATTTTCTCCCACATCACAGCTTCCATATCCGGAGCTCCACTCCCTTAGCATAACATGTTTAAGGCCAGGGTTGGGAAGAAAAAACTTTCTCCGCCGCAGATGCACCCTGCCTTCATGAGACTCAGAATAGTACGGTATGGGCACAGGAAGCTTAAGTTCAGGAGAATACTTCATTTCGACCGAGGGGGAAAGGAATCTTTCCCTCTTTTAGTCAAAATCCGAAGCAGGTTCTGTCCATGCCAGAATTTTGGTGTGGCAGAAGAAAGATTTTCCGCCATCAGCGCCTCTGCTTTGCGGCAGGCGTATATTTAGAGAAAGCCCCTCAACCTCCAACTCCCTGCACCTTTCCTTCAACGGTGTCAGGCTCAAGTTGGGTCTCTTTAGCTGTTTGAGTTGTGGGCATGTGAAAGCATTGCGGAAGAACAAGGTCTGGGGGCTGTAGCCAACCTCTCCTCTGACCTACTCCCTCAGCTTCATTTTATTCTCTTGTATCTTCCTTTCTTTTCGGTTATGTAATGAGCTTTGATGCAAACTGATTTCAGCTTTTTATTGTAGGTTGTACTATTTCTTTGTTTTAGTGATAATAGAAATTTCTTCACTTGTTTTGGATACTGTTCCTTTGACTACACTACTTTGTGAGTGAGTGTGCCCCATGCGTGTGTTTCTTTCAGAATATTTAGAGCACAATAGCTTGAAACATAATCTAACTAACTCCAGTTTATCAATGCTACCAGGCATTATATCGATAATTCATAGTAAATCAAACTTAGGAAACTAACCGGGATAACAGTCGAACACTCTGTGATAAGCGCGTGAACACCGTCCAAGGCCGATAATCTCTAAATAATCCATCCGAGCAATCGGCTGGGAAGTAGGGGATTCCGATGGTGCTTTTTTGTACTTGGTTTCCCCACAGGCTTGAGTCCGAGGACCATGCAATGCCTTGGTTCTGTCCAAAACTTTTTTGCACTTGGTTTCCCCATAGGCTTGAGTCCGAGGACCATGCAATGCCTTGGTTCTGTCCAAAATTTTTTTTTTGTATTTGGTTTCCCCATAAGCTTGAGTCCGAGGACCATGCAATGCCTTGGTTCTGTCCAAAACTTTTTTTTTGTATTTGGTTTCCCCATAGGCTTGAGTCCGAGGACCATGCAATGCCTTGGTTCTGTCCAAAACTTTTTTTTTGTATTTGGTTTCCCCATAGGCTTGAGTCCGAGGACCATGCAAGGCCTTGGTTCTGTCCAAAACTTTTCTTTGTATTTGGTTTCCCCATAGGCTTGAGTCCGAGGACCATGCAAGGCCTTGGTTCTGTCCAAAACTTTTCTGTTGTATTTGGTTTCCCCATAGGCTTGAGTCCGAGGACCATGCAATGCCTTGGTTCTGTCCAAAACTTTTTTGTTGTATTTGGTTTCCCCATAGGCTTGAGTCCGAGGACCATGCAATGCCTTGGTTCTGTCCAAAACTTTTTTTTTTTTTTTTTTGTATTTGGTTTCTCCATAGGCTTGAGTCCGAGGACCATGCAAGGCCTTGGTTCTGTCCAAAACTTTTCTGTTGTATTTGGTTTCCCCATAGGCTTGAGTCCGAGGACCATGCAATGCCTTGGTTCTGTCCAAAACTTTTTTTTGTATTTGGTTTCCCCATAGGCTTGAGTCCGAGGACCATGCAATGCCTTGGTTCTGTCCAAAACTTTTTTTTTGTATTTGGTTTCCCCATAGGCTTGAATCCGAGGACCATGCAATGCCTTGGTTCTGTCCAAAACTTTTTTTGTATTTGGTTTCCCCATAGGCTTGAGTCCGAGGACCATGCAATGCCTTGGTTCTGTCCAAAAAAAATTTTTTGTATTTGGTTTCCCCATAGGCTTGAGTCCGAGGACCATGCAATGCCTTGGTTCTGTCCAAAATTTTTTTTTTTTTGTATTTGGTTTCCCCATAGGCTTGAGTCCGAGGACCATGCAATGCCTTGGTTCTGTCCAAAACTTATAAGATCTTTTTTTTTTGAAGTAGTCTTTTCTCTATACTGATTTATTTTTCAAAGGTCGGCCCATAAGCCAGGGAGGGAGGAGTTGGCTCGAGGCCGGAAGCCCCTAGAGCTGCCCGCTCCGTTAGCAGTGCAAGGCGTAACCCCTAGCAGAGGCTTATGGCGGAGCAACAACTGTACGTCGCCGGAGATGGGAAAAACTCGTGAATCTCTGCTTGCTGGAGAGCTGACTCATGCGCCACCCGTGCCAACGCGCAAGCCTTCCCACAGACGGCGCCAATTGTAGGGACACGATTCTCAAGCGGTCCAACGATGACGTTGGGCTCGCACGTGATGGATCCCTCACAATAAATTTTGTAGAGAGTGGGCTTGAAAGGCTGGAGTTGGGTCACGGGACGTTAGTACAGGCCGGACATTAGATAAACTTAGACTGGAAAAGGCTTTAGTCCGGTTATCTAAGCCCATTAACTTTACAAATTGAGGGATTGGGCTCCTCGGATCCTGTCCGAGGAGCACTAGTATTTTTCTCCGGTTACCCGTCGATGGGTTTTCCATGGTGGAGCACATATACTATCCGGGCGTTCTCATTCCTGGAGTATTTTCCAGGGAGTGAGATGGGGGATCTCTTCCTTATTAGTTTACCTTTCCTTTTATACTAGCCTACGCTTGTTGTCCCCCGTCCACGTGTAGGGTCGATCTTTCCAGGACAGAGATTTGTCCCATCAGTCTAATCCCGAAATTGTGGGAGATGGTCAATAAAGCCTAAGAATCCGGCTCTGTTAGGTGTGGTGTCATGTCAATGAAGGGTATTAAAGACTATTTCCCTGAGATATTTTCTGATCTTTTAAGTTTGCTTGTATTCCACTTTCATCAATGAGATTCTGGGTCTTCCGAGGACTGAGCGGTTCTCGGACGTATCTTCGGGCCACTTCGGGCTTCCTATTTTTGGACTTGGGCCCTGGCCTCCTTTAGTTTGGGGCCTGTGGATTCCCTATAAGCGAGTGAGCCGAGCCCATAAACTATTGGGCCCCACAGATATATATAATAAGGATTAAATACGTAGTTTACCCTTTTTTTTTTAATTTATGCAGGTTGAGATTGTTAAAAACTTGTTATTGTTCAGTGAAACTACAACAATACTTTTTATATAAATCAGATTATATTTCTCATTTGCTCTACACTTGAAAGTTATTTTTTATTTTAGTCTTTATAAATATATTGTTTGATTAAAAATGTCTACTAGAAAATATGCATCTGAAAAACTTAAAAAAAGAAAAAAGAAAAAGAAAAATTAATTGCGTCTCAAAAAGGATAAATGGATAAATTTGTTATTAGTAATAAACAAAATATAACACAAAATTTAGATGAAAATGTCACAAATGTGTAAGAAATTCACCAAAATAATTTAGAAGAAAATGATGTTCAATTTTGCAATACAACAAATCTTGATAATGAGCTTCAAAATAATTTAGAAGAAAATGAAAATAATGATGAAAAATATAATATAAAAATATTAAATAAACATTAATTTAATTAATATATAAGTATAAAAAATGCCTCATTTTTAATTCTCACCTTAGGCCCCAAAATGTCTAGGGCCGCCCCTGTTTCCCTCTCATCCTCTCTCTGCCTCAACCCACGTCACACCGTGCTCCATGGCTGACCGCCAAGCTCTCCTTCTAAACCTTCATGGCCGGAGCTTTTCAAGCTCATCATCTCCAACCTCGCACCACTGCCGAAACCCAACCAAAATCAAATCACGACTATCACCACGGCCAAAACCCAGCCAAAATCAAATCGCAACAAAAACTCAAAAGCCCACCAAATCATAAATTAAATCACACTCACCGAAATCAAAGTACAAAACCCACAAAACAACCAAAATTACAAAATGAAAACACTGAAAGTGAACCCACCGTTAAAAAAAACATATATTGGTTTTGTTATTATATTTTAGAAGAAGAATCATCTTGTTGAACTAATTTTAGATCCAAATTAATCAAACACATACTACAAGCAAGAATGATAGACTGAAAACAAAGCAAAAAAAATGGTATTTCCTAGAAAAGTGTTTTCAGAAAATAGAAAGGGTAAGCAAAATATAAAAACTATTTGCTTCATAATCTCAAATAAATAAATAAATAACCAAAAATCACACACCATAATCTGGTGAAGTCTCGTGAGCCACAATTTCACCTAAGAGGGTCGTCTGAGTTGAGAGAAAGAGATTTTCATAGTCTTTAGCTCGGCAGCATAATCTTCGATTTCCTTTCTTGATGTGGCTTTCGCTTGATCCTCTCTTGTCAGCCTAGACGACGTATAAAAAGAAATAAAAGGAAGAAGAACAAAGCATCGCGTAAAAAAGAAGAAAAGAAAAATGGTGAGAGAAGAAATACGAACTGAGATCAAGTGCACTGCCGTAGGTATTTTTTTACATTTTTTACTCTCTTTTTTTAACTTTTTAACTCTCCTTTAATAT
Source organism: Quercus robur (assembly GCF_932294415.1). Taxonomy (NCBI): domain Eukaryota; kingdom Viridiplantae; phylum Streptophyta; class Magnoliopsida; order Fagales; family Fagaceae; genus Quercus; species Quercus robur. The sequence continues at coordinate 59,103,017 of NC_065536.1, forward strand.
ATTTTATTTAATGGTTGAGATTGAAAGTTATTTTTTCAACTTTTAATCTCAACCATTAATTACAATTGCATCAGGGCATTGAACCTGAATCTGAAAAAGACAAAGAGACTTACACATACACATACACATACACATATACATACATAAGCACACATACAAATACATAAGCACGCATAAACACATACATATACACATAAACATACATAAATATAAGCACGCATAAACACATACACATACACATACACATACAAATACACATAAACATACATACACATACACATAAATATACATATACATAAACATAAACACACATACACATAAACACGTATAAACTCACATAAACGTAAACATACACACACATAAACTTAAATATAAACATAAACACACATAAAGGCTCAATTTAGTACACCAAAGTAACTTACGAAATTGTTTAAGGATTGATGTTAATTTGCAATTTTTTCCAGTCTATATAAAGGTTTAATTTTTCTCAGTCTGTATGTGTGTTTATGTCTATGTGTGTGTGTTTATGTTTGTTTGTTTTTATTTATGTTTGTTTATGCGTGTTTATGTGTATGTGTGTTTATGTTTTTTTGTTTTTGTGTATGTTTGTTTGTGTTTGTGTTCATGTATATTTATGTGTATGTGTGTTTATGTTTATATTTATATTTATATACATAAACATACACACATAAATAAACATGCATAAACATAAATGAACATAAACATAAACATACACATAAACACACATAAACATACACATACACATACATAAACATACACACATACATAAACATATATAAACATAAATGAACATAAATATAAACACACATGCACATACACATAAGCATAAACATACACATAAACATACACATACATACACATAAACATACATATACACATATACACTCATACACATACACATACATAAACACACATACACATACACATACGTTTTTAGTTCTCGCCTTAGGCCCTAAAATGTCTAGGGCCGCCCTTGCACCAAATAATTCAATTTCTGTTATATTGAGATCAGAAACTTAGTCCCAACAAAAGGCATGAACAACCCAATTTATATATAAATTCATTGAAGAGTGAACAAACCCAACAAAAAATAGTGAAAAATAAATAAATACTCACGAACTCTGAGTCGCAGCACTGGCACAGTTGTTGTCTCTCTCTCTCTCTCTCTCTCTCTCTCTCAGATTGTGTTGAATTAGGGAGTTTCGGATTTATTTTTATTTATTTTTTTTAAAAAGTCTATTGTGGGGCCCGGCCCAAAAATGATGGGATATTCCAAGCTCAGGCCCGTCCGAGGAGCGTCCTGTCCAACGAAAAGCCTCATATGAAGCGCTATTCAACCCCAATAGCGTCAAGGAAACCTGTCCGAGGAGTAACTCCTCCTCGGACATCGCGAAGTCCAGACGAGAAACTTGCCCCAGCCATTTCAGCTCGTCTTCCCAACATATAAAACGAATTAAATTCAAAATATCTCACGGAAGGCTACCACCACATTAATTGCGCCCCAACCACCCTCTTGGCCGCATTAATGAGGAAAAGACTCCTGAACAGTACCGCCTTGGCCTCTGCAACTCACAAAGGGTCTGATGAGGGCGTCTGATGGGACAGGTGCTCGAGTGGATGCTTGGATGATTAACAGGTGTAAGGCTGGGATGAAAAGAAGAAAAATATATAATGTAGTGGAGTCCCTCAAAGAAGGGGACGGGAGAACTGTATCAGGAACAAAAAAGAAATAAAATCAGACTTGAGAAAGATCCATTCTGGTGTTTTTCTATTTTCCTTTTGCAAACCATACTGCCCAGGCATAAGACCGAACAAGTTCACTGAGGCCAAGTTCTTTGACCCACCCTCTACAAATAATTATTGTGGGTTGCGCTTTGGGCCAGGGCCTAATCAACACAAGTTGGGCCAGGAAAATCGTGCAACCACATCTATTTTTACTCATTTTAATGGGCTGGGCTGGAAAAAAAGACTCAGCAAGGCCCCCCCCTTTTTTTTTTTTTCATAAAAAAGTTTCGTTTCAAAGCAGTTATTTTTTCGTCATACGACTTTTCTATTAAATCAATTGATTTATTTGAATAATACGTATGAATAATTTTATATAAAGTGTAACATAGTGGATTAAAGAAGATTTTTTTTAAAACTGATTTGGAGCTCATTTTTGTCTTTTTCTCAATTTGGGCTCAAAATTGGAGGCCCAATAACCATACCATAACCTATTTAATCCCATGTAGTTGGATAGTGTAGAATCTCAGTGGTGTTGGTTAGGTGATCCCATCGCAATTCTATATCATACTCTATTCTATATCAATATGGATCGATTCAAGGGGTTATGATTTAGGATTGTGATTTTGATAACATTAAATTTTTGAGGAATGTTAAGGACACATCTAAATCCACACTCTGTTTATATGTCAACTCTTGATTAGATTTCAACATTTTCACATGATCCACTATGTATACTTTGAAAATGCCGAAATCCAATTAGGAATTGACATATAAACAGAGTGTGAATTTGAGTGTGGGAATGAGTGTGTCCCTAAAATTTCTCTAAATTTTATCATTGCATCCCTATCACATTTATGTTTTGTATTAGTATCGGCGTTTTTTAAATAATCTCACATTCTCATTCATTTTGAGTCTAATATATACCCATCTGGGTCAGCTCATAGACACAACATATTGGAATTGGGATGCCCATTGGGCTGATCCTTCCTAGTTGAGCTGACTTTTGTAGTAAACATATGCAAAGGCCCAAGCTTTGACATGTCAAGTCCAATAGCTAAAAGTAAGGCCTTTAGTGGTTGAATGGGCCAAATGGAAGCCTAGTTTTATTGAGCCCTAGTGTAAAGTAAGATGCAAGGCACGCACCCAAGTGGAACAAATTTGATTCGGTCGCAAAGAGAATGGGTCCAAAAAAGGAAAAAAATTACAGTAGGTTTTAAATTCATGGATGTGACAAGTTATTAATGGTGAATGTATAAGAAAATATTATCGGTAGTGGGTTCATATTGGAATTGATAATATTCTAGCAACTTAGAAATTGTAAAAGCGAAAAAATTATGTGTCTAAACGAAAAATGATCTTGACATTTAAAATAGATCTATTTTATGGTTTAGATTATATATTACAAATGTAAATGTGAATTCATTGCCACATCATTTTAAAATCTTAAATGATGTGGTCATGTGATAATCTATATATTGTTAGAATTAGAAAATAAAATGTTAACTGTGAAATAAATTGATCTTCATTTGAAACGGAGAGGCATGAACTTATGCAATAGAGGGACAAGGAGATAACAAGTAATAATGGATTAGTCTAGTACTCTCCAACTCTTTTGCCCATTTATTTGTATAAGGGTTTCCTTTTTTTCTTTTCATTGTAAATAAAAATATTTGTATCCAACTTTGTGTTTTCTGACACAACAATAATAACAACAAAATCTTAGTCTCAAATTTTGTATTGATTATACATGTATTCGGACAAAAAGTAAGAATATTTCTTTGTACACTTGTTTAATGGTGAGTGTTATAAATCATTAAATAAGCATAAAATATATATTTGCTACTACCAAGCCAGCCCTGGGCCTAGGCCGCTGCCTAGGGCCCCTTACTAGAGGAAGGCCCCAAATTTTGGGCAAAGACTGATATATTTAAAAAAAAAAAATTTTGGAGAAATTGGAAAAAAAAATTAGTCTTATAATTTTCCTCTACTTTTAAGAAGTCACTAAGTATTGAGTAATGCGCTAGAAATAATACAACTTTAAATACATCAGTCTTACAAATAAAGTAATGCTATAGTTTTACAAATTATTTTACAAACTGTTGTTGTGGCCAACTTCTTACTGATTCTCATTTGGGCCCACCGATAACATCACTTTTTTATTTATTTATAATCATTCACCACATTATCAGTTTATAAAAGTTTTTGTAAAAGAATTTGTATTTCTAGCATTTTCCCTTACAAATATATGTATCACTAATCGCAAGAAATAATTCAGATAGGAAAATATTAGAAATATTATTAATTTTATTTGAAAACTTTACAAATTGATGTGACAATTAATATGATATGTGGACGTCAATTACCTATTAAATGTATTTTTGAATTATTTTTTGTGATTAATGATACATCTTTGTAAGTCTTATGTTGCAGAATTTATAATATTCGTAACGTCATCCATTCAAATACTTGTTTATTATCTTTTTAAAGTATCACTAAGCGCATTCATTTTTACATTGTTTGAAAGTAAAATTTATTATAGCTTTAACATTTTCCCAAAAAAAAGCATATTACAAAATAAAAGGAATATATTTTTGTTATAAAGAAATTATGATATTAAATGCTAGTTAAATATTATTTAAGTGTTAACAAAAATGCCTCATTTATATATATCGTCTTAGGCCTCGAAATTTATTGGGTCGTCCTTGGCTACTTACTCGTATCATTTTCACAAATCGAGAAAGTAAAAGAATGATTAAAAAGAGGGAACCAAAAGAAAGAAGAACTTGTCTATCTTATCTAGAAAAGTTTGTTGCGTACAGTTTTGTATCGAGCTAAGCTAGCAAGAGATCCTTTTTTTTTTTTTTTTTTTTTTTGACTTAATCTTTCATGCTGTCTATAGTGTAATTAATTCACATAATTATAAGTGTACGGTCCCTAACATCCAAGTCTATTTGGGCCTTGGGTCATGGATCAATAGTATGGCCCAAGGGTCCAACTTTCGTTCCGCTCGGGATCCCGACCTGAGCCTACAATAACTACGAGCCTAAGTTGGGTGTTGTTCAAATGCCTGATAAGCGGACAACGGATTTCAGCTCACATATTGCTCGGCAAGTCATTCCCGAACAATATGCAAATGTTCGGTTACATCGCCCTGTGAGTGATCAGCAGGGCCTTAGGAAACTTCATCGCCGAGCACACTTGCTGTAGTGGGAATCATTTCCAAAGCCACTCACACCTAAACATCCACTTAAAATTAACGACATTGGACCTCTCATTGCACTAGTTTAAAGGTAATGATAATCCCCTCATTAATAATTGGCTATAAATAGGAGAAACTAAAGAATGAAGAGGGGGATGCAATTTTGTGGAGAGAAAAGAGGAAGAGAAAGAGAGTCTGAGAGGAAGAAACATAGAGAAAAAGAGAAAAGTGATTTTATTGAGTCTCTAAATCTAGAACGACTCAAAGTAGGATACCTAAACCCACCATATAAATAAGTTATAAGACCAAGTAGGGGTTTAGCCCAAGTAGGGATTTGACCCAGTAACCCTGTTTTTGGCGCGCACAATAAGTTAACTATCAAGTTTAATAAATTTAAATTATGATATATGGTAGTCATTACCCGTACCTCTGCTGACATATATTTATTTTAAGATTACTTTCTTTTTAGAACGTTTTATGATAATAATAATTCGGTCTTGTCAACACGTATTAAGTTATTAACCTGTCTCTTTCTCAAAAAAGAAAAGAAAAGAAAAAGAAAAAGATATTAGTCTGTCCAGGTTCCAAGAATGCTGTTTGTAACAATTAAAAAAGAAGAAGTAAATAAATACATCAGCAATGACGAGGAAGGAATGCGTACTCAATCAGTAGTTATATAAAATAGAGAAGATTTATATCCATACCTTTTTCATTATAAATCATAAATGGTAATTTATTTTTGGTTTTAATTTGAATATCAATAATAACCTGTAACAACCTATCATTTAGAATTTATTGTAAAAATATTGTAGACAAAACATTTTTTTATAAAATATGTATAAGCATTAGTATATATGTAACTCAAAACATAAATTATTATAATAATAAAAAAAAAAACTTTGGCAAAGAAAGTCAATTTTGATTTATTAAATTTTAGAATTTTAATTATATTTCCAAGCATCCTACGTACCAAGATGGAATAGGTGAGCAGGTCACCTGATTTTAACAATTTAGTTTTATCTAACAAATTTTTCCTGGTCTAGTGGTAATTTCCCCCTAGGCTATATTTATTAAAGAATGAGTTTTTTTTTTTTTTTTTTGGGGGGGGGGGGGGGGGGGGGGAAATCCTTTATGCTCTGATCGTATCTCATACGACCTGACGCAAGAGATACTTTCTCATTTTTTTGCTATAATTTTCAAACTCAAACCATCAAGTAATTGCTAGAAAAGCAAATGAATTAAGCAATAAACCTAGGTTCATCTATCTTACTTAAAGAAAAGAAAAAGAAAAGAAGAGTTTGTTGACTCCTACCATATCTATAATAAAGATTACATCGTTAAAAAAAGATAATGTCAATTGTTAGATGAGTAACGTGAATTAGATTATATAAGATCCTCTTTTTTAATGTCTTCATTAATTATATTACTCTTATTATTATATAGAATAATAATTACGATCATGCATGGGTTTAGATATATATATATATATATATATGTATATATATATATATATATATAATCTTCTCAAACCCAGCACATTGTTAGAAAGTCAAAACCTAACTCCAACAGTTTGAGCCTTGCTTTACAAAGGGTCTGTTTAGGATCTGTTTATTTTGTTAAAATTGAAAATTTTTTGTTGAAAGTATTATAGATAGAGGTAAATGTTAGTTAAAATGGTATAATGAGACTCATGAATAGTAACAAAAATAAGCTAAATAGTAAAATAAGTTGGCAAAAAAATAAGCTAGCCAAACATATACATAATTTGGAAAATCAGCTTTTATCGTACTGGTTGGTTATGTGGGTGATGAGGATAGTGATAAACAACAGGATTAATCTTGTGCAGTAAACTTGGTTATAGATTATGTAGAAGTAGAAATATTTTAAGGCCTATATTATATCTAGCTAGCATCGAATGCAATAACTTGAGTCAAACCGTGATAATTTCATTTTAATTCAAACTTTAGGGGATTAAACTTAACAATTGACAGCTTATGGACTAAATTGTTATAAAACCCAACCACATGTGGGTAATTATAATTTTCCTTTTTTATGTGGAACAAAGTTGTTTATGAATATGTCGAGTATGATTCAAGAAAAGGCTTGCTTATTGTAAAGACTTTGCCTCAATTGTGTAAATATTGTCCGCTTTGGAGCTTATACCCCTCACGGTTTTCAAACTTTAGAGGACCAAACTTAACAATCAAATCGTGATAATTTCATTTTAATTCAAACTTTAGGAGATCAAACTTTTTCAAACTTTATAGGATCAAACTTAACAATTGATAGCTTATGGACTAAATTGTTATAGGACCAAACCACATGCAGTTAATTATAATTTGGGATAGTTACACTTTACTCACCTGTGGTTTGCCTTTAATTTGACTTACCTACCCGTGGTTTCTTTTTTGACACTTACCCACATGTGATTCCTTCCGTTACTTCTCTATTATCCATCTCCAGTGCAGATGTTACACCATCGCTACCGCCACCACCAGTTGAAAACCCAGATCTTTAAGGCTCTCTCAGTTCAAGCTCTTGATGTCTGGTCCTCTCTCCTCTCTCTCTCTCTTACTCATCATCTTTATCTCTCTCTTTAAACCCATGGTTGAAAACCCAGATCAGTAGTGATTGGGTGGTCTGATCGGTCCAAATCTAAAAGAGAGAGAAGCACAGATGGTCACTTGGATTGGGTTTTCTTCGGGGTTTGTTAAGGATCTGTAGTTTGATGATTTTGGCTAGAATTTATAGAAGCACGGAGGTTTGGTTTTGTTGGTCTGATCAGTTAGTAACATTTTGCATTTTTAGTTGTGATTTGATGCACAAGGTGGCTTTGATTGTGAAGTTTATAGCTTTGTTGGTTATTTTGGATGATTTAGATGTTTTATTATTGATTTGAGTACTCTGTTCTTTGTTCTTCCTTAGTGAGGAGTGTTTGATATGCTTTAGGTTTTGTTTTTGATGAGTTTATGTGTTAGAGTAACGTCTGCACTAGAGGTGGATAATAGTGAAATAATGGAGGGAATCACAGGTGGGTAAAGTGTCAAAAATGAAACCACGGGTAGGTAAGTCAAATTAGAGACAAACCACAGGTGGGTAAAGTGTGATTATCCCTTATAATTTTCCTTTATTATGTAGAACAAAGTTGTTTATGGATATGTTGAGTTTGATTCAAGAAAATGCTTGCTTATTGTAATGACCTCGCTCCAATTGTGTAGATATTGTCTACTTTAAGGCCTATACCCCTCACAATTTTGTTCTCCCCCAAAGCACACAGAAGTGAGAGAAATGCCTCTACACACTAAAGGGAGGTCACTCCTTATAAAGACATCTACATGTGCTTCCCTAGGCGATATGGGATTTCATGGATTGCAAGACTCCCCTTTTGGGTCTTTACAATCCACCCCCTTACGTAGGGATGGCAATAAAAGTCCGACCCGCGGATACCCGGTCCGGCCCGACCCTAATGGGTCGGATTTTACCCGGTCCGATAAATAATAGGGTCGGGTATGGGTCTTTTAAAAAAAACCCGAAGTGGGTTCGGGTTTTTGTCATACCCGACCCAGACCCGACCCGTTTAAGTATAAAATTACCAAAAAACCCCCCTTATATATATATAAACTAAAAAAACCCTACTTCCTCTCATATTCCACACTCAGCCGTCCCACTCTCCATCCATTTCCCTCACAGCCTCAGTCTCCTCTCCCTTTCTCACTCTTTTCTCCCTCTCACTCACGGACTCAACCTCAAGCTCTAACCTCTGTCACCGCCACCATCACACGATCTCACCGCCGGCCTCAAGATTTGTCACCGTCAGTCTCAAGCTCTGTCACCACTGGTCTCAAGATCGTCACAGGTTTGTTTCTCTCTTTCTTTGTCTTCTCTGAGCTCCGATCTGTCTTCTCCAAGTGTAGCTCAGCCAAGATTTGCCACCACCAAGATCTCTCTCTTTTTTCTTTTTTTTTTGGGTTCATTACTTGGTGCCTGAAAGGGGTATTATTGTGTATATTCATTTGTGGGATTTATTTTGTAGATTTTTGAACTTGATGTAATGGTCTCGGATTTGGATTTGGGGGATTTATTTTGTATATATTTGAACTTGTGGCAAATCTTGTTGTAAGGAAGAAATTTTTTTTATGTATTTGGGTTATGTATATAGGATTTATGTATGGGTTTGTGATTTTTATATATTATTTCTTGTAATTTCTGTATTTGGGGTTGTGTTTTGAAAGGGAAAATGAGAAATCTAAAAGTAAATTATTGTAGATTTATGTGAAATTTGAAATCTAAAATTATTGTAGAAATCTAAAATAATTATTATAAATTAAATTAGTGTAGAATCTGAGATTTATTAAATTAATTACGGATTTTTTTTTTTTAAATTGGGCCACGATTTAGGCCATTAGGACTTAGGATTGGGCCCTAAAGTGGTCGAGGCCTGCGGGGCCCGACGGGTCGGGTTTGGAGCTTGGAAAAAAAATCAGTTTATTAACCGGGTCGGGTTCGGGTAATAGATACAGATCCGCAGGTCGGGTCTGGGTATAAAGAAACCCGGCCCGAACCCGACCCGTTGCCATCCCTACCCTTACGGGCACACGCGTCCTCATGTGTGGGGCCCACACTTCCAACTAAGGCATGACTTTAATACCACATGTAATGACCTTATCTTAACTGTGTAGATATTGTCCACTTTGAGGTCATACCTCTCATGATTTTGTTCTCCCCCAAAGCACACAGTAGTGGGGGGAAAAGACCTCTACACATTAAAAGGAGGTCACTCCTTATAAGCACATCCTCATGTGCTTCCCTAGGAGATGTGGAATTCTATGGATTGCAAGACCCTCCTTTTAAGTCTCTATACTTATATTCGTTTGTTTAGTAAACAAGTCAACTTTAAGTCTAAATTTAACTTCGAATATTAAAGAAGCTAAGCTCAAACATTATATTGTGTTTGTAAACAAACTCATGAATACATACGAGGTTCAATTTAATTATATATAATAATATATTTTTATATGTATACTTGTTTAAAAATATACTTGTATAGACTTGATATTTGATTATGTAACTTTGTAAATAGATCTATATAATACCAAACTATTATTTGTAGTTTATTATTAATATAAAAAATCTATTTGTAATAAAAATTTATAGATTTTATAAGGGATAATATTTGGCAGTAATGGATACTATATATAGGTAAATAATAAGTTAATCTAGTAACTTGTGAACAATTTCAAGTTTGTTTGACTAGAAAATGAACTAAGCTCAAACTAGGCTCATGTTTCGAAATAAAATTAAATGAACAAACCTAAACTTTAAATACTTGGTTCAGCTTTGCTTGCTTACAACTCTAATTTCATGGGGAGAGAAAGAGAGGTTGGTTATTATATCACGAGTTACGTTTAAGTTGTATTATCACTAAATAATTTTCTATTTAGTGTGTATTTCAACAAATCTATTATTGTGGGGCTCGAGGACCGAGGAAGGATATAATGAACTGTAGTTATCACTATTAAGGCATCATGAGCCCGAAGAGGGGATCTACCTGAGGACAGGATGAGAAGAGACAAAAAACTTCTGGGAAGTCAAGATGAGGAGGATGAGATATAGAGAGAGAATCATGGTAGGTGAAGGAAGTTTCTAGTAAGAGTCCACCTACTGCCTCCACATTAAATGTCTGGTAACAGTTTTATCAGCTGCATTGATGAGGAAGTGACCTAAACAGTGGAATTCACAGCTAAACAACTCATTCTACCACCTTCAATAGAAGTTTAAGGGGACAAGTGTCATAAGGAGAGTCTGGGTAGGTGGAGATGAAGGGCCAGGATACGATGGATTAAGAAATATATAAGGAAAGGGAACTTCCAGATAAAGGGAGAAAAAAAAAAAGGAACAAGAACATGGAGAGAGAGAAAGTAAACTGTGTATCATTCTGTGTAAGAATTGCCTCCTCGGGTAAGCTTGTAATAAGCCTCATATATACATAAACTTTTATCTTCAGTCATTCTTGCCCTACTATTGTCCTCGGACTAATCCCCCTCTCCTTTGTTTTAATCCACTCTCTTACAAATATCTATTGATTTGGGCTTAGTTAGGCTGCACAAACTTCACTGTTCTAAGTGGGTTTGGACAACCTGAGTTTTGTGTCCTTATAATTATCATATTAAATTTTCATTTTATATCTTGTGCTATTGTGTGCTTGTAAAATTTGAAGATGATAGGAGATTAATAACTATCTTATTTATTTAATGTTTAAATAGAAAATAATATGTTATTTAACATGGAATTTGATTCAATTTTTAAAAAAATTAAAATTATACATATATCTAATAGTAAATAATATGCTATTAACATGGAATTTGATTTGTGCACTAAAACTAATGAGAGTATATAATCTAAAATTGAGATTTTAAAAATATAAATTTTTAAAGAAAATATTGAATAATGGAACAATAATTAAAAGTTTTATAAACAGGATGTAATTTGTTCATGTTCCTCATATCATAAACAAAATTAGTTTTTCTTCCTCCACAAAATAGGTTCAGGTTTAAGAAAATGCTGCCATGCATTTCAATTTTTAAGAAACATAAATGAAATAAAGAAAGAAATTCTGGCTGTTCATACAGCACAGTGCAAGGACACTGGAGACTCCAAGGAAATAAAAAACACATGTCAATTTTTTGGGTTGATCTAGAGTGTCATAGTAAGAAAAATTTTTTTTTTTCTCTCTTTAAATTTCATAATTTTGAAGTCATTGTCTTTGCTTCATGGTGCTGGAACTTTTAAGAAACACATGATCTTGACCAAATTAAAGAAAATTGGACAATAGCCTTGCTGGGCTATCTTCCAGTATGAAAACTATTAAATAATTGCTGGTCCATTCTTGACAAAGAAAATCTCATGAAAAATATAATCTATGTGCTAGTCTACAATATTGACAAACCAATAATTATTTATTATTATTTGTTTGTTTGTTAATTTGTTTTGTGGTGAGATTAATGCCGTGTTCAAATCTGATGTTTGCTAATTAGTTATACTTAAATGAACTGATTTAGACTTTAGACAGTAATATGAACAAGCAAAGACTGTAATTAAATAAATAAAAAAATTGATACAAATTTTAACATTATTATATTGCCCTATTTATAAAAACTGGCAGAACTATAAGTTAACTAGTAACTACACATATATGTTAAAATATGATGATGGCATTGATCAATATGCAAAGTTTATTTTATTTTTTTAATAGGGTATTTTATTTTATTGTTAATATGATAATAATAATAATTACATTACTTGTTCTTGTCAATAAATATCCTATATAGATTATTAAAATGCTGAATAAGAAATGTTAATAGTTTTGTATATTTAGCTTATTTGCACGTGTTAGTGCGAGGAAGAGGGAAGAGGCATATTTTGTACAACGGATTCGTGCACTTTCGTTATTTTACTATACAAGTATCGTGCTATGTTGCTCAAAAAATTATAAAATAAAAGGATCATGGTACCCAAAATGAAAAAAAAAAAAAAAAAATGAAGGGAAATTAAGAAGTCAAATTTGATTATGGGTTATGATTAGTTCAACTAGCAAAGTCTTTGATAGTTGATTCAAGTTGAATAAAAGATTTGAGGTTCAATCTCCAGCCCCACTTAACAGCAAAAACTGACCGGTGTCTTAATCTGATAATAAATAGCACAATCACTAAAAATGAATATCATAGGTTGAACCTCTCTCTCTATATATATAATTATTTTTTCTAAAGTCAAATTTGATAAATAAATTGCTAGGATTTAGAATACAATTGTTACTGCCCGTAACGTATTGGTAGCAAAGTAGAATAATCATTAAATGGATGTTGTCGGTTTAAATCTTATTAAGTATTATTCTAAGGATCAAATCTTAATCAAATAAACTATTCTTAATGTTTTAGGTTGAAATCTTAACGCTTACTATAAAGTAATGTATTATTTTTAGTATTGTATACAAATCAGGATCAAATCTTAATCAAATAAAGTAACCAAGTTCTAGATGGTTTTAGGGTGGTTTTGTTCTGCCTCAATATTTTTTTGAATCCAACCTATAGCATAAGTGCTAGAGAAGCAATTCAATCAAACCCATTATTAAAGCCATCAACCAAACCTGATCTTAAAGAATAATTCAAACAAAAAACTTTTTTTTTTATTAAAGAAGGTTATGGAAATATATAGTTCAATAGTATTAAAAAAGAGGAAGATAATAATATCAATTGTTTTAAATGAGTTCATAGTATAAGATGCTATTTTTAATGTTGTAGTAGTTGTAACAATAACCAAAGAATAAGTTCATGCATGGAATTCAGATGGTGAATTACTCAAACCCAGCACTTTGTCTGAAAGGGTAAAAACCCGAACTAAAAGAGTCTTTGCTATATACATGTTTGAAATCAGTTTTCACCGTATATAGTCACGGGTGACGATGCGGTATAATAGCAATCTTTTGCATAAACTTTATTATTTTTAATGAGTGATTTTAGGGATATTACAAATATTATTATAAAAATTATATGTTTACATTTATTGTTTGTATAAAATGTACAAAATTGTATGCATTTGCATGAGCAACATACAATATTGTACTCTGTTCATGTAAATGTGTACAAAGTACAATATTATACAGTTTACAACTTAAATTGTACATGAATAATAAATGTAAAAACATAATTTTGCTATTATTATATAGTTCATGTTAACGGATATCCTTTAGACAATTGTTAATAAATGAAAATTTCTATCGTGCTCAAAATTTTGAATAAAATGTATCTAAAAATGATTTCTAAACCAATGCCCTTAGGGAATTTGTTAACATTTCCCTTAATATAAGTCTTTTAAACTAAATTTTCATTTATTGTTAAAAAAAGCAATTCTAATATTTAATTATTATGTTATTAAAGGACATTTATTAATATTTGTTACATTCAATACATACGTGTTTTTATAAATAAAATAACACATTGATAATAAATTTAAGATTTTTTTTTAGGATTTAAGATTTTCTTAATTATATATGTGGAAGTGGACGGTTTTAGACTTGATTTTCTATAGCACGAGATACCTAATAAGACCTTAAACTGAAAATAGTTTAAAGGATTCAATATCATCCTGCCAAGTTTTTCCTCTATTTTTTTTTTCTTGCTAGTTTTAGTTTGAGCATTTCCATTAAATAAGTGCTTCAATTCTCAACACATGGACTACCCACCATATTTATTATATTTTATAAAACCAAAGCACCCAGAAAAAAAAAATGGAAAACCAATTGGCTGGTTAATGTCTCAAGCAAAAGATTATTCTTTTCAGATTGCAGAAATGCTGGCATGCATTATGCGTTTTAACAATTTAAGTTAGTTAAACTTGATTAATAAGTTTCCTTTTTTTTTTTGGTAATAATTAATAATAATAATAAGATTGAAGACACGACGTGCATAATGGTGCAACTTATGTAAGACTAATTAAGAACACATGCAGGGACGGAACTAGGATTTGTACTTGGGGGCAAAGCTTAAAACCAAGAAAAAATTTATGAAAAGAAAAACTAACATCTATTTCATATTCAACAAAATACTATATACAAAATAAGTATTTCTTAAATATTTCATATTATAAAAAACATCAACAAAATATAACATACAAAATAAGTGTTTCTTATTTTGTGCACGATTTTTGTTTAGTTCATATTTATTTATTTTTTCTTTGTAGTTAAGGGGGCATGAATTTTATTTATTTATTTCTTTTCTTGTAGGTCAATATCTAAATATTTTAGAGGAGGAGAGACAAAATATATATATATATATATATATATTTAAGGGCAAATCTTAATTTTTTGTATACCAATTTGTAAGCATATATTAGTTTTTTTTTTTTTTTTGTTTTTGCATGGCCCCCTTCTGCTCTAGTGTAGGTCCATCCCTGAACACATGGTCATGAAAAAAAAAAAAAGGAAAAAAAGAAAGAAAGAAAAGAAAGACAAGAAAGACAGTAACTTTGCTGGGCTATCCACCAATCATATGGGTTCTGTTTATAGACGAAGTGTAACACTTTTCTTGATCAATTCACAAATGTGTACAGTACGTATAAATTTACAAGTCGTGCGCAATTAAAACAAAGAAAATGTCAGATCTTCCTGGCTTCAAGGCTTGGTTTTAATGATCTCACCAAACTTTGTTCCAAACCTGGACCAATTCGAATGAATTGGTTTTGATCATGACAACGTTTCTTTGGCACTTAGGCAGTATAATAATACCACAATAATATATCTGTGAACAAAAATTTTTCTATTTTTTGATTTAAAGTTGCTGTTGACAATACCAGCCATGCACACATCAGGCAAATTTTGAAATGAATTTCCAGTTCTTGAAAGTCTAAAGATTTCAAGCCACTGGAGAAGATACATGGCACTGTGTTTAATCACCTACATATATTGTGGAATAAATTACATATTTTCTATCTACCACTTCTAGAGGAGCTTCGCATATTTGCTTGCATGTTCATGCCTAACTGTAAATCCAAGGATTTATAGCTTTGCTTAGAAGCAGGCAAGGCTGAAGGCTTAAAGATATTGGGCCTATTCTCTCTGGACCTGTCACTATGTGTTAAAGTGAAGCTACATGAATCTTGTTGGAAAGAGACTTGAGCAGGTACAGCATACCACTTTGATAATTGAGAGCCATTAACATGAGCATCTTGATCAAAGGGATTATTGAAACAAATCTGAGACTCATCGTAGACTGTGAACTCTGATGAGGGACTGTAAAACCAAGGAACAGTACTGTTGCCATTAGAATTAGTAAAGGCTTGGCTGTAAGGTTGAAGGTAACAGTTGAGGCTGGCTTTCCTTGCTTGAAGCTGCAACCTTTTCTTCTTCATCCTCTCCTTCTTATGGGCATTTTGGTGACCTCCTAATGCTTGTGAGTTTGCAAACTCCTTGAGACAATATTGGCACTCGAACTTCTTGTCATCAAGGCCCCCAATTAAGCTCCTTTCCTTGGAAAGTTTCTTCTCTCTTTCAGATGAAACTGTTGTTGTTGATGAGTTTACACTTTCATCTCCTTCTGCTGAGCCTTTCATGTTGCTCTCATCATTCTTACTAGGTGTTAACTCAACCCCAAATAATTTGAGCTTCTTCTCTGCATTAGAACTAGCAGAATAGCCATTTTCTCTATCCCATGTGGGAGATTGGAAATGATTAGAGTTAGAATTGGACTCAACCTTTGCCATCACTCCCAAAACTAGAAAAGATTAAAAAAGATATTTGTAGTAGTACTGATACACCGATTAGTTGTTTGGCTTCTCTTCCTTTTATAGTAACCTCTATGGTTTCCAACGATGCATTGCATCTCAAGTTTAGATTTAATATATAATAATAGTCATCATGAACGGCACAAGCATAACCAAGGGTCAATAAAAATGTAATATAAAAGAAAAGTCAGATCAGAGAAGCCGTCTCATGCAATATTGGTATAAAAAAAACTCTTTCTTGTTGTTGATGTTGTTGTATATACACTCCAACTTTACCTATCAAAGAGGATTCAGTGTGTTTAATTAACAAGTAATTCCATGGTCTATAAGCACTTAAAATAATTTAAGACATGCAATTATGCTACCACTTGGACATTTAAAAGAAATATTCCATGCTTTAAAAGATTGCTAAAGTATTATATTAATACCAAAAAGTCAAAGAAAAAATGGGGATGCAATCACCTGGAAGGAAGGGGCTCCAACTTTGCAACAAAATTCTCACTGTACTTCAATGCATATCTATGATTTTTCATTTTTTTTAACTTTACAAATCAACAAGTCAGTGGATTCATGTATTGCCCTCTATTAAAGCCTAATCATATATAATAAACAGATAACTACATAAAAATTATATATGTGGGTGCCAAGTCCCATCTACTACAGTCTACAGCTCCACATAAAATCCTATTAAAATCAAAGTTCTGTAGAAAATGTGAATAATCAGCACTTGATGAAGCTTCCTTTGTAATTATCCCTTTAGGTATACTTAATTAAAAATATAAAGCCCAAATTAAACATGTCTATCTTGACCATGTTTGAAAAATGCTCTTAGAATAGTAACTGAGATTAGTTGCTAGCTAACAAAGGAATATAAGAAAGTGGGCAATGATGTAAGCATATATACTAATAAGGGTCTTCAATAAGATCTGGGCATATCTTCTTAGAGCAGGCAAAGCCTATAATTTATACCCAAAAAGCATATTTTTTCAGGTGAATCAAGTCATCAACTAATATTTTTGTATATTAAGCAAAGCATTTGTAATGGACAGTTGTTCTAGTTGGACCCACTTTTTTGTGGGTTTGGGGACAATGTTACAAACTATTGGATTGTGTCGTTATTCCATTGTCTCTACCCAAGATCTTCCAAATGGTGGACTTCTTCATCCAATAGATCTCTCATGCTAATCAATTCCCACTCCTTTTTCTTGCCTTTTTTAGTGTATTCAAATTAACTTTTTCTTGCTTTGGAGGAAGAATTCTAAGGAGGCATGCTGTCATCAAGCATCTCACTATCCTAACATGTGGAATAAAATGAGGCTATATTAAGAGGTGAGATTGGATTTTTGGTGGCTTGGGTGGGTTGGTTGGTTGGTTTGATTGATTGATTTCAGCTATAATTTCATTTCATTAATCCACTGATTGATAAAGAGGATCATATGGTGGCCCCTACCATAAGCCACCCCTAAACACATGTTCCTATCCACTCTAATTTGCTTCTCTTCTGGACATTTACCACAAGAATTCTCTTATTTTATGGAATCCCAAAGAATGCCAATATTGACTGTGGCAAAAAATATTATAAATTATTTATTTTGTAAACGAGAAAACACATGCGCTGATATATAATAATTATCTCATTGATCCGATGTATGTATTATTTTTCTTCTAGCACATGTCTTATATAATTATTGAACTTATATGTTGAGAAAGAAATTATGTGTATTTTGGATGCACAATACTCTTTTTTATTAATATGACGAATCTATGACATGTCATGTTTTTATTTTGAATCTGTAGCTGAGATGTGAAATTTCCCCTACTAACCCACCTTTTGTTAATGGCCCTTGTACTCCAAACAACTGCATGCAAATCTGCAAACTATAATATATTGAATCAATTGGTGTAAATGGGTTTTAAGAAATTTTTGCATCATTCCCTCTAGGCTCTAGCTGTCTAGCATTTTAAATATAATAAGGATAGTTTATGTGACAAAGTTTATCACACCCATGTTCTCAATACTTATGCATTGACTATTGGACATTATTTTAGTGTGAAAAAAACAGTTAGTAGCAATATTAGTCCTATATGATCCCCCAATTACGTGAGCCCGCAATTACGTGAGGGTGGTGAAAGAAGTGTAGAAGGCACTTCAAATATTCATATCTAAGTGGTTCAATAGAATACATGCCACCTGTCAGCCAATATACTTGGAAAAATTGGAAAACAATTAGGAATAAGTCAAGCAGAATAACTAATAGAACTGGAAAAAAATCATAAATAAACTCTAATAGGACAATAGAATACATGCCACTTGTCAAGCATCATATACTTAGGAAAATTGAAAAACTATAAGATAAGGAAAAACACTAGAAGAATAATAAGAATAATTATAATAGTACCAGGAAAAAAAAACTTAATAAACTCTAATAGGACAAAGACGTAGTAGTACAAGATTGACCAAACCAAATTTACAACTACCAGTTTTGTGGAAAGAAGAGGCTCAGATCCTCAACAATTAATTAAGACTTAATTAAGAGTTCACTTTGTAGATACCAAGTACCAAAAACCAACCACAGGTCCACAGCTCACATTTTTGAAGAATTCTTCTTCATTAGAGAGACTAGGCCATAAGGGAAAGCATGTCCTAGACAAATTAACACACAGCATTCTCATATTCTGTGCCTAGCAATTGCTATGGTTAATTTGTTACAGTGGGCTGCACACTGTATGTTGAAATAGTTTAAAAATTTATAAATCCAATGGATATCTGTGTTCCCGGCATGAAACTACTTCGCATCTTAATAGTCACTTGAACATAATATAACATATAATTCTTGTTAAATATTACAAATCTAAATATGTATACAGGGTCATATCATTTAAAATTTTTCATAACTTGACGTTCTAGATGTTAAATTCAACTAATAAAATCTTAAGCAGTGAATTTAAAATTGTGGGTATACATGTTATCAAATGTATGTATATATGACACGTAAAAACTAAGAGTAAATAGTGATTTTAATATAAGTTGGTGAGATTCGATTACTGTCTACATCAAAAAACCAGTTAATATCTTGATCTAATGATAAAAAAACAATAATCAGAATCGAACACTTTAAATTAAAAACTGATATAGGTTGATCTCCGAACCTAATTTGGCCAGTAACAAGAGAAGCTTTTTGGAATGAAACAAACAAGGGAACAGTGCATGTCATGTTCAACCCACCAACGAAGATCCATGGAAAGAGGGTTCAATCATCAATGGTCTTCTTTGGGCGTCGGGTATTAAAGTTTTTAATGACTGTATCAGCAAAGCACTTTCATAATAATAATTAAAGTGTGTTTGTAATTATCCTTTGGCAGAAGAAAGAATCCGAGGAGAGATTGTCATAATATATATATATATTAGGGTTTTCATTGCTCTCTAATTTTAATTAGCAGCAAGGTTTTGATTCGTTGACGCGTCATATTCGATTTATAGTAGCTTTTTTGGGCAAAAGCATGTAAAGGGTCTTTATATAAAATTAGAAAACAATACTGTTTTGTCTAACTTTGAAGATTTGCATAAGGATATGGTGTGGTTTGCGCACTATAATCACATCATATTTGAACCAAATATTAATTAAGGTAATGGGGCGACTTCTTCACATGTTTTTTTCTTCTTTTTTTTTTTTTTGATGAAAGACTCCTTCACATGTTAAGATAGTGCATATTAAAAGGGCTACTAGAATAATGAACAATATTAATAATAAGTAAACTTAGCGTGTACATGAACAAGATGCAAAAAGTACACATAAATGGCTTGTTTAAGTGTTATCTACCCCAACTGTTAAAGATATATTAGCCCATTAGTATAGGCCCAAGTCTAATTCTACTTTGTGTGCAAGCCAAGTCTCTTACTTGTACTAGAAGTCTATTAGTCTAGGGTTTAGTCTACTATACATACACATGTTATAATTCATTGTAACACAGGATTTGTATTACACTATATTATATTATTGATGTAGCCCTTTAGGGTTTCCTCCGTGGATGTAGGCCGTTAGGCTGAACCACGTAACCCTCGTGTGTTATTGTGTTTTATACTTTATACTTTTGTTTCTGCATCCATACTAGCATATTCAACATGGTGTATCAATGCTAATATTTAACACCAACCAACATTAAACCTTATAAATTTATAGGACATAATCTTTCACAAAAATAAAAAATAAGAAAAAATATCTGATTTTGATTTGAAGTTTATTATAGAATGAAAAGAGTCTTAAATTTGAGGCGGGTTTAGGGTTTCTTAGGTTTTTGGTGGAAAAATAAAAAATAAAAAACAAAACAAAACAAAACTCAATAACATCAAATTCGTACTTGTAGGCAAACAGGGAAAGGAAAAGGAAAAGAAGAAGCTCCCTAAAGAAACTCTAATCTTTATAAACTAGCAATAAAGAGGACATGCATTTAGGTTATTAAAGTTGTTAAAGGACTTAGCATTTGTTTGACTAATATTCAAATTTATCCTATTTTCGTGTTAACTTATATACAACTTTTTAAAGTTCACTTTTTTATGAATTCACTATACTTTTACCTATTTATTTTAAATTATCCAAAAACTGATACTTAAAATCTCCTGTGTATCTTTGTTAACTTTTTTTACAAGTTTCATTACCAAAGAGACTAGCTTTACCTAAATAGATCTAAGACAAATTTGTAATGATGTTGTTTTTGATTGTCTATTTATTTATTTTTTGGAACTTGGTTAGAAATACTAGATATGCCGCCCTATAGCTTGAACCCGCTCCCCCAATTCTCAACGACTCTCAAGTACTTCGTACTTGGAGAGGTACTAATCCGCCTCAAATTCGGTTGGTTTTTCAATTGTCTATTTGAAACGATATATTGCTTTGAACTAAACCCACCTAACTTTCAAGATTTATGAGTAGCTAGCAAAAATTGAAAAGGATAATTTACAGAAAAAATAATAGGTTAACGTTCGGTACAAAACTTAATTACACAAAGCAATGATAGTTTTGGAGGGTTGGTGGGGGCACAAACAATTAATGAAGAATTGCATTATAAGAAACTCCTATTTTCCATCAAATTAAGAACTATGCATCCATTTAATTAAGAAGAGACAAAGTCTTGTACAAGCAAATAAATGATTTTCGTCTGGTACGTTGTAACAAACTCAAGAAACCACATTCAATGTTTGG
This sequence comes from Quercus robur, assembly GCF_932294415.1. Classification (NCBI taxonomy): domain Eukaryota; kingdom Viridiplantae; phylum Streptophyta; class Magnoliopsida; order Fagales; family Fagaceae; genus Quercus; species Quercus robur. The sequence continues at coordinate 59,124,437 of NC_065536.1, forward strand.
AGACAAGAAGAATAGCTTTTCTTAAAAAAAACATAATCGCACCAACAAACTCAGTTTGACTTCTCCTTGTTAGGAATCTGAATTCCCTGCATATTATTGTGTTCTATTCCAGATCTTTCGTCGTGGCTGCTGAGCCTTGTCTGGTTCCAAAATTCGTTCACACTTTTTCTCCGTTCACTGTATTACTACAGTACAGAGAATTGATTTGGCGTTTTACAAAAAAGGTGAACGAGCTTTGTCATTTTTCTCATGTGTTGGAATAATCTCCTCTATTGGTTTGAATTGGAGTAGGGTTTTCTCTGTTAGTGTTAATGGGAAATTGACCAGTGGCTGACATGATTGTTTGGACCGTTTCTATATAAGTTTGAGTGAGAGTAGACCATACTTTCTTGTACTCAGGTTGTGAAAAATCAATTTTAGGCCAAAAGTTTTGTCGTTAATTAATGACAGATACACATGATAATAAAGCAATTTAAAATTGTTGATAATGTGGAAAGCAAGGATAAATTTGTAGAGAAAGTCGACAGAAAAAAAATAGTTGATAAAACTTTTCATATAAGCTAATGTAGCAGATTTTGTGTTAATAAGATTATGAAATTATTTAATATTCGATTTATAAATGTATAATTTAAAAAATTTAATTTAAATTATCTATGATGAACGGATTAATAATCTCCAATTATTTTAATATTTGGCATATATGGAGAGTATAAGAAGACAATGTGATTCAATCATGGATTTATTAAAAAAAATACATTTAATAGAAAGTTCTTAAGTGGTGTAATTTGAACCAAAGGAATATAGGGAAAATGTTTAATTTTTTGCACACTAACTATTTTACATAGTTTTACACACCCTAAAAAGCAACAAAAACTATGATTTTAAGCCATCATTTTAGTTTTTTTATTTCTATTTTTATTTTTATTTATTTATGTGTAAAACTATGTAAAACAATTTGTGTGTAATGTTGTCCCATCAAAAGTTGACCGGTGCTCACACTATTTGTGTGTATAATAATCATATTATTCATATATCTAATCATTCACACAAATCTATAAAACCTAAGTTTAGGCAACTTTCAAATTTCTGTTGAATTAGTGAAGTAATATGGTGTATATTTCTACTTATTAATTATGATTGTATAGGAAATATGTTGCCTTTTCTTATCTATAACAAGTCTGATTAGTGAACACTACCTAACAATAGTTTTTTTTTTTTTTTTTTTCCCTCATCAAATTACTCTCAAGTTATATTTTTGGTGTGACTTTTGTTAGAATCACACTATTCAATAACTTTTCATTACATTGCATGAATGGTAATTATAACAAGGGTTATGCTAACGAGTGCCTTTAGGGCACTAGTTAAAAATCCAGTTAAAGAAAGTTTTGACATCACTTTTATGGGAAATGAAAAAAGCTGTCAAAATATTAATTGTTTTTTTTTTTTTCTTTTCTCATAAAAACTTTCTTTAATTAGATTCTTAACCAGTACCCTCAGGGCACTCGTTAGCATTTCCCTTATAACAAATCTACAATTGGATTATTTTGTCTCCTCGCTTGCAAACACCAAGATGATAAAGATTAATAACCATCCCCTTATGAATTTATGAATTGGATAATAAATTACATTCAATTAATATGAAACTTAAGTATCTGAAATTTTGAATTGAAGGGCCAAGTCCACTCTCAAAATCCATGAGAGGCTCAAGTTCCATCTGTGCATGGTGGCTTATAACATTATATCAACTAGGAGCAAGCTTTGTCTAGGAAGATCACAGATGTCTCATGTCCGCTCTGCCAACAAGCCAAGGAAACGGTATGCACCTCTTTAAGGATTGTGAATCTGCAAAAAAGACTGATTTGCAAGTATGTGGTGTCTAGACTCTCAGATATTCAAGCACAAGAAATTCAGAATTTGTGGAGAACAACTCCTTTAAACTATGCAGCCAGCTCTGTGAATCAAATTTGGAGAAAATGGATTTCCAAAAGGAAGAGCGAGACCTGCATCAAGTGTTCGAGGTAAATAATGAGGGATAAACTCACTCAAGAAGAACTCCCATTGTAGCAAAGCGAAATAATTTTCCTAATTTTTTTTTTAACCCCAACATATCTCTCTCTGTCTCTCTCTCTCTCCTCCCAGGCTCCCACCCGTTTTAGGTTCTCTTTCTCAGTCAATTCCTTACTGTTATAGTCATGATTAGTGGCTCCACCTTCTGAACAAAATGTGTCGCCCTTATATTTTTTGTCTTCTTCTTGACCTGCGGCTATGGAGGAAAATATCATCAATTGGGTGGCAATGGTGGCGTGTGAACGGAATCGTTCTAGTAATGAAGTGGTGGGGCAATTGAAATTTGGATTGAGTTGTTAGAAAATTAATATTGAAATTGACTAGAGAACAAAAGAATTAGTTTGTTGGAAGTATATCCAGAAAGATAGGTAAAGTAGAAAACATCTCTAGAAAAATATATCTAGTGAACGCTCTGCTTTATTAAAAATAAAAAGTAAAGAGAGCTTCAACTCTTTTGGCAGGCAATACCAGCCAGGAAGCAGGCATACCTATAGTCAGAAAGGAGACCACAAACACAATAACCCAACCCAGCCAACAAATCTAGTACTTCAACTAATCCAAATCATATGGTACTTACAAAGCCTCTCCTAAATTCACAAGGGAATTTGCAATGATCACGACCCAATCATGTTAAGGTTTAATCAACTAAATTCAGGTACCAGCACAGTGGAAAAAACACAATTGTTTCTACTTTTAGTCTTTACATGGCCTCATCTGCCTTTTACTTTCACTTATTACCATGGCAAAAGGCAAAAGGCAAACGAAAAAAATGATTGCGTCCTCATTGATTACCTCCGTAGCATTTTATGCAGTAAATATCAGCTCCAGTTGACAAATGAAAAGATATCAGCCCCAGTTGACAAATGAAAAGAAACCAAACGCAATTAATAAAAATGGTAAACAAAAAAACAAAACTGCATCTTAAATTTTCTGCAAGATCTATTAATATCATTTCACAGAGGAATTCTTTCCATGCAAAAATGTGAGACCTGATTCATAGGCCGCTTTCACACCCAATTTGAGTAGGTACACAATATTCATTTCATGTAAAATACTCTTGATAATTGCTCCCCATTGCAAAAACGAACAGAGGATTCCAATCAATTTTGCTTTGAAACACTCACTGTCATGGTTGCCGTTTAGATCGAGGTGCAAGAGCAAGGAGAATCTTTTTTCTAGGCCCCTGCGATTCAAACATCCTTTATAAGAAACACACACAGAATGTGATGATGCCTATGACATGCAATAAAATATTCACACAACACAAAAACAGACATGAGTGAGGAACATTCAGTCACCCAACTACTTGTGTGCTTCTCCCACTTTCCAGGCTACCATTCCTGTATGAGGAGAACCAAATATGAACCCCTCCCCCACTAATGGTAACAATTGAATATTAAATTTAATAAATAATCTGAAGCAGAGGGAAGGGGGGTTTGGTCGGACTTGGGTCCAATAAGACTTGAGGAACCCACACAGAGAAGATATCAGAGCATCTGTTTTACATAACATTTAAAAGTAAGGTGAGGAAAAAAATTTGAATTGTAGAATTGTTTTAAAACAGAACCAAAGCATTTGGGTCATCAAATTGGAAACCACACATACTTAGGAGACAAACAGAGATCTTTACGTTAAGAAATAATCATTGCAGGTCAACAGGCAATCACCAACATAGCTAGCAGAGTGGCTACTGACTAATGCCTCTAAACAACCAATCAGCTATTCACTCTGCTGTTGATTCAAATTAGATTAGTTATGGAGATTTCTCTAGTTTCTTTGTGCATAGTGACTATAGGCATTTAACGCAATATAATATCATACATATCATCTCAAACTTCATGTTCTTAAAGCACCTATTAATACAAAAGCATCTTGACGCTGCATTTTTATCTTTCCACTAAGGAAAGAGAAACATGGCACTACATACGCTCTGTTTTTTTCAGCATTAACGTTTTCTAGAAAATGGTTTATTTTCTAGAAAACTATCTCATTTTCCAGTATTTGGTAAAAACCTTGAAAATGGGCTTAGAACATTTTCTGGTGTTTGGTATCCACAAGTTTTATAACATTTTTTGTATAATTTAAAACATGTATAATATGTGTATTGTGTAAACCCACCTAATGTAATCAATATAAATAAATAAATAAAAAACCAAGCATGAATTTGATTTTCAAACTAAAATTTTGACAATGGATACAATCAAAATTAGCTGTCCAATTTTCATGATCTCAACTACTCATCTTGTTCATGTATATGAACAGAATTTTTGATAAGTAACGGAAGAAATTTTATTAGAAAAAAACCAAGTACACTGGAAGTGTACTATAGTGGCACAAATCAAGAGCAATATATATATATATATATATATTAACCATACTTCTCATAATTCAAAATAACCAATATTCCCATAAGTTCCATTTTAAATAGTTCAAAATGCCATATAGGCCAAATAGTTTTACTGGCAAACTAATCCAGTACAAATAGTTTGATAAATACCAAAAATTGTTATAGAACTGTTCACGGATCTGTGAGGAGAAAAAAAAAAAAAAAACTTATTAAAGAATAATGTCATAGAGGGAGAAGAAATAGGGAGAAAAAAGAGAAGAAAGGCAGATAGAGAGAGAAATCTATGGGAAGAGAAGATACCAGAGAGGGTGATAGTGAGGGTGTGAGAAGAGAGAAAAAAAAAAGGAAGAGAAGAAATGAGAGATTTTATTGTGAGAAAGGCTGAATGAGCAAAAGAAAATATTATTTCCTGAGTTAGAAGAAGATAATATTTATAGGAGTTATGCGCTGCGTGAGAGAGAGAGAGATTGTTTTCCAATTTTTTTTTTTTTTGGAAAACAATCTATAGAAAATAAGCCTTATTTTTATAAGAGTTTTCCATTGACCAATTTTTTTTATGTTACCAAACACAGGAAAATGTAGAAAACTATCTTCATAAAAGGTTTTCCAGCGAAACAAACAAAGCGATAATGAGAACTTGAAATGAAAATGAACAATGGTTGGGAGACAGATTACAACTGAATTTGTCGGTGAATGGAATGATCCCCAAACTACAGTACCCCCCCCCCCCCCCCCCCCCACCCCAAAAAAAAAAAAAAAAAAAAAAAAACATAATCTGATTTTCTACTTGTCAAAAATAATCTGATTTTCTGAGTAACATATATATAGGCAGGAAGATTTTCAAGTTGGTCTCCATAATACTGTATACAATGCAGATAACAATTGGATAATCCATACATGCTTCTTCATTTGCTACTGAATTTTAAGGTTCATTAAAATTTTGAAAAATTGGAAAAGCAAAATATTATAAGTTGATTTTTAACCACATAACACACAAAAAGAAACCAAAAAAAAAAAAAGGAGAGAAAAAGTTAAATAATTTAAAATAAATAAATAAATAAAAAAGGCTGAGAAAGAACAGAACAGAAAAATATACCATAGGGATCCCCAGTTCTTTGAGGTCATGTTCCCCCATCTGCTTCAATGCAGTCATATCCACCTAGATAACAAGTCAATTTTATCAGATATCAGCTGAATTAAAAAGTAAGCAGTAAAAGATTTATCTTTGTTCAATGCAAACTACTTTAAAACCTAACAAAGCACATTTAAGGTTTTGGTCATTCAATTTGAAATCCAATAGGAATTAATAATTTTATATGATCAAATGGATACTGGCTACAGCACTCGCAAATTAAAGAAACATGACCTCCTCTCCATACACAGCCAATACAATGAATAGGAAACAACAACAAAATAAGGATGCAAAGATAAATTTTAGAGGTCTTGATGATCCACTAAACATGCTCGATAAGGAACCTTTCATTCATGCTTGAATTTCTGATGATCCCTCCACACCATTACCTATAAGCTGAAGACCTCTCATTCATAACCATTTCCATGTGACATGATGTGCACTGGATATGTGTCAAAACCTTATGAAATCACTGCATGATTTTAAAGTTTTATCCAAACACAAATCAAGTAAGATTGTAACTTCTACCAAAAAGAGAGAAGGCAAAAGAAAAATAAATTAAGATTGTAGAAAAAACACAGATGAGTAGTGGCATGCTCAAACTATAGGAGTCAATTTTGAATTGTTAAAGCAAAGATCATGTCTCAGATCTTCACCACATCAATCCACATTTGAATGAATTCTCTATAATTAGCAAACAGGAACAAGTACGTACACCTAGAAATTTTTTCTTCTTACTTAACTTCATTTTACTTTTTTAGAAAATCAAATGTTCAAATAACCCATACCTAAAGCTTTGATTACATTTTGTAGCATAAAAGATTCAATTCTTAAGCAACCATAAAAATAAATGTCCATTGGAATTAAGCATATAGGCATGTAACTGGGAGATTTTAGTAACTAAAAATCCTATCCAAGACCAATACCATTAAAAATTGAGTGCGGTGAGCCAAACCTAAATCATCTAACCTTTTATTCAAAAAGAACAAAACTACTGATAATGCAATTTTTGTGACAAAGTTGGACAAGAAGACTATAGAGGCTATGTCAATTTATGAAATGCTTAGATTTGCACCTACAATGGTTATGATATCTGACCTTGTATTCCATTGATAATAAAAGGCTATGAAAATTAAGATTTTTCCAATGCTGGAGATATACTTAAAACATGCAGAATATAAACAAAAAATCCCGTGATATGTTGGAAAAATTTACTTAGATTAATTCAATGAATTTTTTACCTTAGAAAAATGAAGGTAAGGCACAAAGCTGAGTTGGAGAAACCTCTGTTTTTTTTTTTTTTTGGATGGGGAGAAGAGGGAGGGGGGAGGGTGGAATGAAGAGGCATATGCCTTTACACTGAGATAAATACAATTGAACCAAAGAGGAATCGGAAATATTCCACCTTGGTAAAAACTAAAAGAGTGATGTTTTTATGGATATCAAGCACAACAACCAACAGCCAAGTATTTTCCTCTTTAATAGGTAAGACCCATTTATTGGATATTACTACTGTGAAAAGATTTATCATGTATTTCAAAGATTATTCTTCCCAGATTCTCATATTTGAAGAAGCAGGAGGCATGGGTAATGTGGCGCATTAATCACAAAAACAAATGAAGTACAGTGAAACAATGAAAAATAAAAAGGAAATATAATTAAACCCTAGCATTATTTTTTGTTGTTGGTTCTGATTGCTTAGCATGCACCTTTATATAATGATGAAAATGGGTGACTTCACTCTTTACATAAAATTGTGCATGATTCAGGACATCAGAAAATTCTAGATATTTGTCAAAGTAGGCAACTAAAGAACAAATAACATACTTCCTCAGCCTTGAAAAGAATGACATATTTTCCCAATCCCAGTGACTGTAACAAGCCATCAACAGTTTGCTGCTGTTCATCACCCTACATAACTCATTAATAACAAAGGTTATCAATTAGCACAAAACTAAATTTCCATTGTTTGAAAATGAATAGAAAAATACACTATTTAGTGGCATTTCATCCAAGAAACCAGGCTGTTGATAGAGTTCAACCACCTAGATTCCCTTGATTTAGAAGTAGCTAAATAAGTAGCATTACCATATACGAACTCTTTTGTGCAAGGCTGGTTAGTGGTGGATGTGGTGGAGGAAGCTGTCCGAGAGGAGGTGGCACAGGCTTGGCAGGTATTGGAGGTACTGCAGGTTTTGCCATGAAAGGTGTGGTACTCATAGGTCCTGAAGTATCAAAAACTTCTTTGCTCATATATGGAACTGATCTTGAATCATGTGTCCTGTTCAATGGCCTTCTATGTTGTTCTTCCATGTTCCTAGGCGGGGAGTGGTCCCTAGAAGCACCCATACCAACAACTCTATCAGGCGATCTTCGTCTTAAATGATCCAACGTCCAAGTAGAATAAGAACTTCTCACTGAGTCCATCCGAGGCAAATCATCTGCACTTCTTGTAGGGGGAATTCGCCCCAAGAAACCCGTGTCTTTTGGTTCAGGCAGGCGCTGCCTTGAATCAACAATAGGTGCTGGGGGTCGAACTGCCTTTGACAGCTTCTCGCGAAGGTCACCACGGTTCTGATCATCATCACTCTGAACTCGTCTAAATGCATTTTTTTGCATGAGTTTATATCGGAGGTCATCTCTACCAATGCGCACATCTTATTTTTTTAATGGAAGTGACATTAGTAATGGAAAACTAATACAGAATAACAGAAATGTAATGATATTGCAATTGCTTCAGAATAAACTTACTACCATTCGAACCATTAGCACTTAAACTTGGTGAACTAATATCTGATCGTTGTCTGCAAATGGAAATTATAACCATAAGCCCTTATGCAAGAAAATGGTTGAAAACACCATGCTCAAAAAACCCATGCACCCAAAAAACCCCCCCAAAACCTTGTCTAGCTCCATAACCACACTTATAAAAATGTTGAAATGTTTTCAATTATCCCATACATGATATAATTCGTAAGCACCCAAATGAATTAAGGAATTATTGAAAGTTTTTTATTGGTATGTTACACATGCACCCAGTAGGTTTTGAACCCACAACCCACACCCGTCGTTACATTATAATATGAATTAGAGCTCACTGGTGAGTGCATATTGAAAGTTCAAAACATGTAAATAGCAACCAAGCAGGAAAGACTACCAGCCATATGACTAGGGCACCACAATGGACTTAAAAAAGAGGAGAGCAAGACACACCGTTTGTTGTTAAGTTCACTTCGATGTGACACAGAACTATCTGCATTACTTCCTAATCTATCTCTCACAGACCGCTTAGCCCCAGCCGCGGCCACAGAATCAGCATTCGAAACACCCGATAATTGAGTAGCCCGCTTTACTACCTGTTAAAATTGATTGGCACACAACAAGTCAATGCACTTATAGAACACCATTCTGAATAAAGTTATACTATCCCCAACTCCCCGAAAAGTTGAAAACCTAACTTTCCCCACTTAGGTTACCAATAAAATAGAACAATTAATTCAAAAATAATAATATCCACTGCACTATATTGCTTGTATTCCCCAATAAAAAGAACTAGTTACACTAGGGTTTTTTTTTTTTTTTTTTTTCATCATTTTCTCGGAAACCAAACAGAGAGTTAAACAATAATAATGTTCTGCCATTCAATTAAAATGAAATAAATTTAAAAAATAAAAAATAAACAAAACAAAACCCTAGAATGAGGAAATAAAACCCTAATAGAGAGATTGAGAAACCTGGCCACTACGCCCAAGAGTGATGGTGACTCGGCCACCACGAGCTTCGGCCATACTCAGAATCCGAAACCCTAGTTTCAATCAATCAGCTACTCTGGCTCCTCCAAATCCAATACGTATCGAATCGAACAGTCTCGCGAAGCATCACCGATTTTGACCCAACCACACAGAAACCCTAATTTTCTCGCGCACTCACTGTAAACCCAAATATTATTTTGGCTTTGCTCAGAAAATATTGCACTTCCTTGATTTTCTGGTTTTTTTTTTGGGGGGGTTCAGCAAATTCGAAAATTTTCGAACTGAGTTTTTGATTTTTGAGGAAATGGAAAATATTGGGGAGAGAGAGAGAGAGAGAGATTATTGGGTGAAAATGAGAACAGGGAAAGCTGAAAGTACGCCCCGTTGGTAGGGATATGTGTGATGTGATTGTCTAAATGGGATTTGATCAGATTGAATAAGGGACGTTTGATTAACATTTAACGGACTGTTCTCTGGCAGTTCCTTTTATAAAGGGGCTTTGCATTTGCTTTGTAATAAAGAGAATTAGACCATTTTTTGGATTTTGTTTATATAAATGGAATGGATGAATAAAATTTATTATAAAATAGATAGGAAATGCAATATATAGGGCTCGTGTCAAACGTGTGTTTAAATAATAATTTTTAGTTTTTTTTTGAAAATATGTGTGAATGAAAAAGTGTGTAGAATGTAATGTTGTTAAAAATTGAAAACATGTGTTTAAACCTGCGTACCAAACGGGGCCATAATGTTTTTATTTTTTATTTTTTATGAGAGTTTATAAAAAATTGAAAATAAAAAATATCTAGTAGTTTTATTATATTTTTTTGGGGTGAATTTCATTTATAGCCTTGAGGTTTGGGCTAATGCTAACTAGATCCAAAATTTTCAAAACTAACTAATTCGGTCTCTAAAACCAATTTAGTCCTTAAAATAATTGAGAAAAAATAACTAACTGTTTAGGGACTAAGTTGGCTTTAGAGATCAAACTGGCTAGTTTTGAAAAGTCTTAAATCTGGTTGGCATTAGCCAAAACATCTAGGTATGTTAGTGGAATTTACCTTATTTTTTTAATCTTTTATTTGTTTTTTAAAATATGAATGAAATTGGTATTTCAATTATATTTCATATATCACTTTTTGTATTTCATTTTATACTCTACTAAATTATTATGTGCCGCTTTCTCCCAAAAAAAAAATTATTATGTGCCATATGTCTAATTTTCTCCATTTTAAATTTTAGTTATTTTATAAGGAAGAAAATTATTATTAATGAATTATAAAATAAAACACAAAAACTGGAATTAAGGATTGAAACTAATTTTTTTTAGAAGAATTGAAACTAAAAAATTAAATAAAGAAAAAGTGTAAATAGACTCAACATAAGAGGGCCTCAAACTTTCAAGCCATTTAAATAACAAGTAAATAAATTTATTTAAGTAGAATGTGGATAAGTAGGTCAATCCAAACCCAATTCATCGTTGTACTAAATTAGCTCAGGTTAATCAGTAACAACTTGACACATTAAGTAGGTCATGCAATAAATATTTAGGATTACCATTCTTCTAGTATAAAAATTAAAAACATGTAAAATTTTCATAGTTTTCACTTCCCTCCATCTCCTTCCATTCTAAGCAAACCCTTATGTCTCCAACCCTTACACTTATCTTTCCTTCAAATCCCATTTCATGTTGTAGTTTCCATTGATTGTGAAATATGTTAGTAGTTTTGATATTCCGTTTGTTTTAATGGAAAATTTTATGTAAAAATAATTTTATGCATTTTCCTATATTTCATAGTATCTAGGAAAAAAAAAAGTTAAAGGAAAACTATCTATTAACTTTCTTTGTTTAGCTTGGCATAAGATAAAGTTGTTTTTCTCTAAAATTTTATGGAAAACAACTTTATCTCATGCAAAACTAAATAAAGAAAACAACTATATCCCATACGAAATTAAATAAGGAAAGTCAAGAGGTAGTTTCTAACACATTTTGAAGTCGCTACCAAACATAAGAAAATGATATAGTTTTCAAGAATTTTTTTTTTGAAAAATTATTCATTTTCTACAAAATATTAATGCCGAAACAAACAAATATAAACTTCCCACTTTTCACCATATTCTCATCCCTTGCATCATTTTCCCCTTAATTGAGTTCGCTTCCTTAACTTCCTTTAAAAAAAAAAAAAAAAATCTTAGGACTATCTTTTAATAGGTATCAGTTAATAACCCATAAGATTTTTGGTGATTACAAATTCTTTTGAATGAACATCATCATCATCATTATTATTATTAGTAGAAGATATTCTTCTTTATCTTTTGTTGCTTTCTTTTTTAGATTGGCCATGATCACTTGAAGGATTAAGTATAGTTCTCTACTTCAAAACCTTTGTATATCAGTCCTATTACCATTAGTAAAACAAAGCATATACTCCCAAAAAAAAAAAAAAAAAAACCAACAACAAAGCACATACAATGCCTTGACCTGGCCCATTGTTATACTTATTCTTGTTCTTATTCACGAGGGTCCAATGATCAAAGAACAATAGGACATCAGCATAAAAAAGAAGAACAATAGGACATGACAAATATAGCCCAATGGGCCAACCCACCACCATCATGAGTAAAATATTTACGAGGGTCAAAATATGATTTCGATCCAAAAATTAAGTGCGAGATTGTAATTTAAAGATCATTAGTGTGAGAAATTTTCATTTCGTTCTTGAATGATCGATTCAATTTAATCCTTCGAGTGTAAAAATGTGCTATCAATATCACTTTTTTGCTGTACCATTACTATGAGAATTGAGAACTATACTTGTTATTAGTTTGGTAACAATATTGACATGCCACATTAGCTTTCACGCTGATCTTAAAAAATTAAAACATATGAAGATTACTCTGCATCCTTTATGCAGTGTTTATGGCTAAGCAATTAGGTCTCAAATATGTTATTTTTGAAGAAGATGCACTAAATATCATCAATGCAAAGCAGGAAACCACTCGGCAATATCAACTAGTCCATTTAATTAGTTTGTTGGAATTTCATTTTTGTTCCAACATCAGCCATCTTTTTTTTTTTTCTTTTTTTTTAAAGAGAGAATCATCTTCTTTCCTTAAATGGAATCTCAAACCAAAGGAAGGAGATGGAATCTCAAACCAAAGGAAGGAGATAGCTTAGGAGCTAGGAATTAGGATCAACATTTACATTTAAATAAAGTCTTATCCTTATCTAGCCAAAAAATAAATAAAGAGTTTAATATTTAAAAACAATACCAAAATCTTGTCCTTAATTAGCGAGAGCGCCGCTGCCCGTACACACATACACACAAAGAAGATAGAAAGAGGCTTTCCAAACCATAACTCTTTAAATATTTTACATACTAAATCATATTAAATTTTAAGAATTTCACCCTTAACCCATCTCAAATCTAGTATGGCACGTATATGGAAGGTAGTTGGAGTTGGTAGGTCTCCTACGGATCCTAGATGAGGGATTTTTGGGGAAGAGGATTAAGCTAGCTTTGCAAACATCTTGATGCATTATCTCCCTTCAACCCTTTGAGCAAAATGCGGCAAAAGGAAGGAAAATCTATGGGTTGATCCCATTGTCTCCACCCCGTAGGAACTACAGGATCACCCCAAGGACACCCTTGGCATCCAGGAGTTTATGTGTGTGTATACATATTAATCATCCATTTTGGAAACTTTTTATGGGAACTTTTTCATTTTCTCATAAAAAGTTTTCTAAAGTAGTTTACTAATGTATGCCTTAGTAAATTGTAAAACCTTATATATATATATATTTACACACACACAAACACACTATTCAATTGATGTGATAATACATCATAATAAATTAATACTATTCAATTGATGTGATAATACATCATAATAAATTAAATAAATTGTTGTCTCTATCTTATTAGTATTAGAGCCACCTCATTTTGGATGGTAAAATGCATTTGCTCTGACCTATCTTACTCCAATCTTGCATGAGCTTTCCCCACCCCAAACATGAGATGGAAAAAAAAGAAGAAAAGTTTAGTTGCAAAATTGGTTGTAGTCTTAGGTTATAACCTTACTTAATATTTTTTTTATTGAAGGTGAATTTTAACAAATCCACCATTCGATTACTAATGTATGCCTTAGTAAATTGTAAAACCTTATACACACACACACACACACACACACACACTATTCAATTGTTGTGATAATACATCAATATTTTTTTTTATTGAAGATGAATTTTGACAAATCCACCATTCGATTACATCTTCTTCTTATATTCTTTATGCTTTCAAAATTTTTAGAAAATTAAAAATCAATAGTTATGTTATCAATAAATTATTTAATTTGCAAGTTTTTGTAGTTTAAAATTATATGTAAAATATAAACTTACAAATTATATAGTATATAATATCCGATTGATACAAAATTTGATATGTGTATTAAAAGCATAAAGTGCATGCAATTCAACAATTAGATTTTAGATTTTCAAAATATATTTACAACCAATTTTGTAGTTAAATTTTGTAAAAAAAAAGAAGAATAAATTTCTAAGATAGACTCTTTGTCCACATTTTAAAGATCTTATTCTCTAAATCTTCTTGAATTTCCTAGCATTTCTCGCACCTCATCACCGCATAAATTCTTCCTAAACCAAAAAACTAAAAAGTTGTCGGATTTAACTCAGCATAGTTGTGTTTCCGTAGTAATGGGTAGGCACTACATCATTCTAATTGTTTTTCCCCAAATCCCACATATAAAGATTATTTTTTCTTAAATATGGTACTCAGAACCTGTGAGTAGTCTATAGTAGATTCAACAATGTTGCTATTTGTTAACATGAGACGAGTAGTCTCTAGTAGATTCAACATACATCAGTGATAAGACACAACAAATATAGTGCACCTAATGATGGAGACAGATGAATATACCAACTTGTCAGCCCTAAGAAGATAACCTTTGTCAAAACTCTTTTTCATCCATGTTCTCATGAGGAAGTTCTATTTTGAATTAGATAATAAGCCATAAATTTCTATAGGCATAGGCTCAACGCATGTAGAAGATGGAATCCACAGTATTAAACAGTCATAGTTTCAGTGACCAAACTTCAGAAATAGTTACTCTGCAATTCACCAGTGACTCTGATAAATGGATTCAAAATAATGCCAAGTTGGGGTTGCAAAATAAAAATAAATGGATGCAAATATCAAAGAAAGTCATATTAAACTAAAGTCAAGTCATCAATGAAAAAGATTAAGGAAAAGGAAAAGGAAAAGTTGTTTTTCTGCACGTGTTTCTCTTTTTCTTCTGATAGACATTGACTGAAAGGCATATCCCCGCATACAGGTGAAGGTGTTGAAGAACACTGCAATAAGCTCTTTTCCCATCACTGAATACGTAGGTGCAAATCTTAAATAGAAACTTTTGGAAGCAACAATGGTAAATTCAAGAGATCTGACATTCTGTTGAGTATGTCAATGTGCATAGAACCATACCAGAAGTTAACAAATACAGTACATGCACTGTTGCACCTGTCTGTACCTCAGATTTTATTTGTGTACGTATACACAAATGTGCATCCTTGTACATATTTGTGTACATACCTCAACTGTGTATCTATTTCCCCAAAAAATGGTTCACAAACTATTTAAAGCTAATAGAATTGCATTTTTTAACCCCAAAAAAAAGCTAATAGAATTGTAAGTTTGTAACTTAGTGTGCGTTTGGATATCGCTTATTTTACTGAAAACTGAAAATAATAAAAAATATTTTTTTAATTATTGTTCATTAATGAATTTACTATTCATATGCATGATTGCATTGTTTATTTCTCATGAACAGTGCACCAGGCGCTGGACTTTAAAAAAAAAAAATAAAATAAATCAACCAGATGTAGACATGGGAAGCACAAAATGTGCTTCCCAAACGCACCTTCATTGTCATTACTTGCTTTCCTTTATGAAAAGAATCAAGATTTGAATCTTTGCTCTTTATTTACGTAAATATTAAATTTTTATTTTTAAAAAAAACTTTACTATTCAAACATGATAAAAATCTTAATTTAAAATAATTGGGGAATTTTCTTGGTGCTTAAAAACTCATTGCAGCTCCACCAATTTGTAACCCTGCAATCCTAGTGGAGCTTTAAGAAGAAAAATTGTATGACAAGAACTTGTAAGAACTAGAAACTAGCACTATCGCATAACCTTGATGCGATGATTACTTCACAAGTGTAAGAGTTGTGGGGGGCAAGGACTGGAGTTCAAATCTCCAGAAGGAAATTTCATACACATATACACGTAGATTAAGTTAAAGTAGAGTTTCTATCTTGTATAAAAAAAGAAAGAAAAAAAGAAAGAAAAGAAAGAACCAGAAACTAGCTAAAATTGTGGTGCATTAAGCAGCATGCATGCACAAAGAATCAGCAGGCACCTTAGAAGAAAAAAGTTTATAAACTGGCAACAAAATAGTGAATGAGTGGTGCATTGTTGAGCATAACAAGAGAGAAAGAAATATTTCAGGAGCCACGAGAACCAACACAATGATTTCCTGATGTAGATCAGCTTAAGAACTTCTGATTAGGCAAAAGGTCAAACAAAGAGTATTTCCCTTCATTTGGAACCAAGGCTAAAGTTTTTATTTTTTGCTAGCAGCCAAGGCACAAGTAACCATTTACATGCCCCAAAAGCAGTAGCTTAGGGAAGAAAATGAATTGAGTCCAACTAGTTTATAACAAATCTATCTTTAAAGCTGCAATCTGTTAATTAAGGAATTCCTATTAGAATTTCAGATGTGAAGAAAAGTAACATTTACTTATAATCCTCTCAACTTCATATGAAATGGAGATAATCCATTTATTGTTGAAGATTAAATTTTATAAATCTAAAAGCTAATGTATTATTATGTCATTTAAAATTTTAAATAACATAACTCTATCTAAAATCAAGATCTATGATATCGATATAGACTCTCAATTTCGCTTAAAATAGATTGATCCTTATTTGACTCAACTAGGTTTAAATCATACGTTTATTTTACTAGATTATCTTGGTTATTATTAATTTGTGTAGAAGCAACAATCTTGTGCTGTCATCATAGTCCACAGATCAATTGATGAAGAAGGAAAAAGGAAATAATTAAGTCCAAACTTTGAAAACTTCGAGAAGAAACCCGGATATGGTTATATAACTTATCACAATATTGAAGTATATATTCTCTCTCATATCAGGTTTTGCAAGGAATTACTAATAGTATATAAGATCTGACGAGTCAAACCCAAAAGAATAACGAACCCTTGTTCAAGGATTGTACTAGCTAGCAGAGTAAATGATGGATCTATAGCACAGAAGAAAATAACTATTAACATCTAAATAAATAAATGTCCACAAGATTTACCAGCTCATCTTCCGATCGAGGAACAACATTTATTGCCATACACACATATAGAAATCTAGATCTACCTCAAACTGTTTTCTGAAACTTGCATCAATACAATTTAAACATACAACCAAATAAAGCAGTGTAAATGGTAATAATATTTAGCACTAGTGCGAGAGAGAGAGCTACATGTTATCCTAAAGCACAAACGACGTACCACATACCATGGTATGATATTTCTTCATGCCAACTCCTTCAACAAGCACAGCCGAAAAATATCTACCTGAAACTCTCATGACTTAATAAGGTAAAAAACAAAAACAAAGAAAACCCATATGAATAATAGCTCTTAAACTAGTTTAGATTTGCTTGATCTAGCAAACAATCGGACCATAAGGCTTCGATTCCCCGAGAGAAGAGAAGAAAATAACATCAAAGGGTAGAGAAGAAGAAGAAGAAGACCCTTCACTCAAAACAAACTAGAAATGAGAGGGTAGGGTAGGGTAGGGTTGCGTTTCTTCTTCTTGAGTGAACCCATGTCTTCAACTTCTAAAACTAAAAGCTTCTCTTTCTTCTTTCTTCTTTCTCTTTCTTCCAGTTTTGATCTTTGTGGAGAATGGGAGTTTTAGTGGGGTTGGTGGGTGGTGATGATGAAAGTGAGGGGCTAATGATGATGAGAGGAAGAGGCGAGAGGACATGATGATTGCTGCAGGTTGTGTTTTGTGTGTTGAAGGAAGATATATAGAAATATATATATGAAATTCCAAAGTGTTGGGATATGGCAATTCTCAAAAGGGTTTGATGGCTATTATTTCTTCTGTCACATGAGATAATTATCATGAAGCTACCAATACCATGATACTGTCTTTTTCTCTCTCCTAACCCCTAAGCACTTCTTCTACTACACATGAAATCCTGTGTTTGACTGTTGAGAGAGAGAGAGAGAGAGAGAGAGGGTTGATGGAGATTTTCTGTGATTAACCTTTTCTCCAACATGAGTGAAATTGACATTACAGTCTATGCACTTGTCAAAGGAGGAGATAAAAACTAGACACTGTATCCTTTTTTTTTTGGAAGACTTTAGTAGAGACTGTATCTGAGGGTCACGGTTGGTGTAACTGGCTACAGAATGAATGCCATAAAATCTTCATCTTTCTATTAATTAATAAAACACTGTTACTTATTTCTTTGTAGAACTTTTTATATGTATGATTAAATTATATCATTCAATATATATATATATATATATATATTTTGCTTTAATTTTGAAATTAAGTTGTGATTGCATTGATAGTTAATGAGGTTGGAGCTCCTTAATGGTAGGTAATTATTGAGTACTTCTGGAATACCATAAATGTATACTCCTCTTCTCACATAACTGTAAATTTCACTAATTAAATTTATGGTGGGATCTACAATTCATGTGAGAGGAGAGAATATGCATTTATGGTTCTCCCAGAATATTCAATAATTTTTACTTAATGGCATAACTTCATATCATTCTAAATTTATGTCCTTTATTGACTGTTATCTATACTTTTACTTTTTAGAGATTTTTTTTGAGAAGAATGTATATATATATATATATATATATAGAGAGAGAGAGAGAGAGAGAGAGAGAGAGAGAGAGAGAGAGAGAGAGAGAGAGAGAGAGAGAGAGAGAGAGAGAGAGAGTTTAAACCTATGACTCTTATCTATACTATTTGAGGAGAGGGCTTAATTCTCATGCCACTTTTATTTTCAATATTAACCCTTCCATACAAAATTTTTAATATTTCATTTATTTATTTTTTTGGCTTAAATTAATCCATGGAGCATGATTTATTCTTAGCATAAAGAAACTCACCTAATGGTGAAAATATCTCATGCATTGGATATTTGCATTCTAGACTCAATACAAATAATAATTATTGCGATTGGAAAGCATCCTTTTCCCTATAGGCTGTGTAGTAAGTGTAAAACATAGTGTAATTTACTTTGTTATACATGTTACAATAGTCATTAATTTCATCAATTGTAAACAAGCTGGCATCCATATATAATAATTATAAAATCATGTCTGATGATGCCGAAAATATCACCAATAGGTCACACAGCACTCGCGACTCAAAGTGAACCTGCACAACAAAATAACCGAAGACCTTAGAGAGCACCGGTGTGGTGCCGGCCAAATACTCTCTGAAAGTCAAGTTAGAATTATTCTCACAACTCTAGAGTGTTAGAGAGGGTAAATTATGCGTAAGGGAAAAGTACCTGCCCCCTTGGGCTTAAAAAGGCACGAGTAGATTGTAGCAAAAATAGTTGAAGAAAAACTAATAATTAAAAAACTTAAAATAAACTGGTCAATTGGAGGATCGTTGCTGTTTGCCGTGTTACTACTACTGGTAGTACTTTCTCAAGTGCTCGGCATTCCATGGATGTGGCAGCTTCTTTCTGTCTATCGTCTCTAGGTGGTAGGTTCCTTTCCTTTGCCATGACGTAACTCGGTAAGGTCCTTCCTAATTGGGGCCGAGCTTTCCCTGTGTAGGGTCTCTAGTTGCACCCATGACCTTCTTGAGTACGAGGTCTCCTACTTGGAAGTCTCTGTGTCGGACCCAAGAATTGTAGTGTTTGGCCATGCGATCCTGGTATCTAACGAGCCTTTGTTCCGTCGTCGACCTAATCTCGTCTATCAGGTCCAGCTGTAGCTGCATTGCTTCGTCATTCCTGCTCTCGTCATGGTTGTGAATCCTGTAACTTGTGAGCCCAACTTCAGCCGGGATGACCGCCTCGCTCCCGTATGTTAGTCGGAATGGTGTCTCTCCTGTTGGGGTCCTCGCCGTTGTCCTGTATGCCCATAGTATGCTCGGCAATTTTTCAGGCCATATGCCCTTTGCCCCCTCGAGCCGAGTTTTGATAATTTTAAGCAGGGATCGATTTGTGACTTCAACCTGTCCATTAGCCTGAAGATGGGCGGGGGATGAGTAGTGGTTCTTTATCCCTAGCTGTGAGCAAAAATCTCGGAAGTAGTCGTTGTCGAACTGCCTCCCGTTATCCGAGACAAGGACTCTAGGAATACCAAACCTGCATATGATGCACCTCCAGACAAAACTTCTAATGTTCTTCTCCGTAATGGTGGCCAAAGCTTCTGCTTCTACCCATTTTGTAAAGTAGTCAATACCCACTACCAGGAACTTCAGCTGTCGTACCGCTGTTGGGAAAGGTCCCATAATGTCGAGTCCCCACTGAGTGAACGGCCATGGAGCCGTCATCGGGGTCAGCTCTTCGGTTGGCTACCTGATAATATTGCTGAATCTTTGGCATTTGTCACAACTTTTAACGTAAGCCTCAGCATCCTTCTGCATGGTTGGCCAGTAATACCCAGCTCGTACCAGTTTGTGCATCAACGACCTCGATCCAGAATGGTTCCCGCAGATCCCTTCGTGTACCTCCCTCATTACGTAGTTTGCCTTTTCGGCACCCAGGCATCTTAGATATGGACAGGAGAAACTTCTTTTGTACAGGATGTCTTTTATCAAGACGAACCTTGCCGCCTGGACCTTCAGTTTTCTTGTTGCCTCCTTTTCGTCTGGCAGTACCCCGTTCTTCAAGTATGAAACTATCGGTGTGGTCCAGGTGCTTTCGGAGCATATCTCCTGCATGTTGCCGGGATCTATTAGTAGAGAAAGTTGAACAAAAGAAAGTACATTACCCGGGGTTATCATATGCTTTGCTGAAGCGGTTTTGGCTAGGCGGTCGACGAGCTCATTTTCTCCCCTGGGGATTTGGATGATCTTGGCTTCTAGGTCGTCGATTCTTGCCCTTACTTGATCCAGGTATCTCTTCATCCTTTCTCCCTTGCATTCATAATCTCCGTTCACTTGATTGGTCACGACCTGAGAGTCGCAGTAAATGACTACGCTCGCGGCTCTTGCAGCTTTGGCTAGGTCGAGGCCTGCTACCACTGCTTCGTATTCCGCTTCATTGTTGGTGGTGGGGAAGTCAAGACGGACCATACATTCAATCCTGTCTCCTTCAGGTGACAGTAGTAAGATGCCGGCTCCCCTGGCTCATCTATTGGATGATCCGTCGGTGTATATGCTCACTGAGGGGACTCTTCTGCCCCCTTGTCTTCGTCATGAGTAAATTCTGCTATGAAGTCGGCTACGATCTGTCCTTTAATGACTGTACGTGGGCGGTACTTGATATCAAATTCGCTCAACTCTATTGCCCACAACGTCAGTCGACCTGCAACTTCAGGATTGCTCAATGCCCTTCGCAAGGGCTTGTCGGTCATTACGTTCATCGTATGGGCTTGAAAGTAGGGCTTGAGCTTGCGAGCTGCCGTGACTAATGCAAAGGCGAGTTTCCCATTGGTGGGTATCTTTCTTCGGCACTGCGGAGTGCCCGGCTGGCGTAGTATACGGGCTTCTGTACCCCGTCCTCTTCTCTGATTAAGGTCGCGCTGACTGCAACAGGGGAGACAACCAAGTAGAGGAAGAGTTCTTCACCTGGTTGCGAGGGGCTCAACAGAGGTGGTGAAGATAGATAGGCTTTTAACTCCTCGAATGCTCGCTGACACTCGTCCGTCCACTCGAAAGACTTCTTTAACGTGCGAAAGAAGGGCAAACACTTGTCCGTGGCTCTCGAAACGAATCTATTTAATGCCGCTACCTTGCCGTTAAGGCTTTGTACTTCCTTCACATTTCTCGGGGGAGCCATCTTTATTATGGCTCGAATTTTGTCCGGGTTAGCCTCAATCCCCCTTTGAGATACCATGAATCCTAGGAATTTTCCTGCTGTTACGCCGAAGGCGCTCTTTCCCGGATTGAGCTTCATGTTATAGGATCGAAGCGTGCCGAATGTTTCTTTAAGATCTTCCAGGTGGTCTTCCTCCTTTCAACTCTTCACTAGCATGTCATCGACATAGACCTAGACATTCCTCCCGATTTGCTGCGCAAACATCTTGTTCATCAGCCTTTGGTATGTTGCACCTACATTTTATAGGCCGAATGGCATTACTTTGTAGCAGAAGAGGCCTTGACTGGTTACGAACGAAGTCTTCTCCTGATCAGTTTCGTGCATGCGGATCTGGTTATAACCTGAAAAAGCGTCCATGAAGCTTAGTAACTGATGTTGAGCCGTCGAGTCTACTAGGACGTCGACCCTTGGAAGGGGATAGCTATCTTTGGGGCACGCTTTGTTAAGATCGGTGAAGTCCACGCACATCCACCACTTGCCGCTCGCTTTTTTAACCATTACAACATTCGCCAGCCAATCGGGATAGTAGACTTCCCTAATGAAGCTTGCCTCTTATAGTTTGCGGACTTCTTCCGCAATTGCTTGGTCTCGTTCCGGGGCGAACACTCTCTTCTTTTGTCGGACGGGTGAAAAGGAAGGCAACACGTTTAATTTGTGTACCATGACCGAGGGATCTATTCCTGGCATGTCGTCGTGACTCCAGGCGAACACGTCTTGATTGCTCCTTAAGAAAGTTATTAGCTCTCGACAGATTGCAGGGTTAGCAAGCGTTCCGACCTTGGTTGTTCGATCCGGATTGGAGCTGTCAAGAGTTATCTCCTCTAGCTTCTCTGTTGGTTTAGTCACCGTTCGGTGCTTTTCTATGTTCAAGGCCTGGACTTGGTCTTCCATCTCCATCATGGCCACATAGCATTCCCATGCGGCCATTTGAGTTCCGCGCAGCTCTCCTACTCCATAATCTGTAGGAAATTTGATCATTAAGTGGTAAGTTGAGGTTACCGCCTTCCACGAGTTGAGCGTAGGTCATCCGAGGATAGCATTGTAGGCAGACGAGCAGTCGACCACCAGGAATGTTACGTTCCTGGTGATTTGCTGGGGGTAATCGCCTACCGTTACCGACAACATGACCGTGCCCAAAGGGAATACCCAGCTTCCTCCGAAACCAACGAGTGGGGCGTTCGTCGGCATTAATCGCTCCTTGTCCACCCTCATTTGCTGGAACGCCGGATAATACAAGATGTCGGCTGAGCTGCCGTTGTCGACCAACACCCGATGCATGTTGTAGTCTCCTACCCGCATGCTGATGACGAGAGCATCGTCATGTGGATGGTGCAGGCGTCGTGCATCTTCTTCTAAGAACCCGATAATGGGGCCTTCTCTCCTTGCTATCTTCGGCACTGTGTCCGTCAGCTGAACGCTTTGTACCATCCGGAGGTACGTTTTGTGAGCCTTTTTTGAAGACCCGGCTGCAGCTGTTCCTCCGATTATCATCCTTATGTCCCCTATAGGGGGTCTTGGTCGCTCGTTCTCTCGCCGGGGGTGCTGTTCTTGTGGGGGTGGATCTGTTCTCTCCTTACTGACGAACTTTTGCAGCTTTCTTTGCCGGATAAGGGCTTCAATCTGCTGCTTCAAGTCGTAACAATCGGCTGTGTCGTGACCATGGTCACGGTGGAAGTGGCAATATTTGTCCTTAGATCGTTTGTTGGGATCACACTTCAGCTTTCCAGGGAACGTCAGGGCCCCTTCGTCCTTAATTTGCATTAGGACTTAGTCTATCGGGGCGGTTAACGGGGTGAAACTTGTGAATCTTCCCCCCATGGGTTTAGGGCGTCTCTCCTCCCTTCGGTCTCCTACCCTGCCTTTCTTCCGCCCCTGGTCCTGTCGGGTGTCTTCTTGCCTTTCTCTTTTCTTGGGCCTCTCTTCTCGGGCCAACAGCGCGTCTTCAGCGTTCATATATTTGGTAGCCCTGTAAAGCACCTCTGACATGGTCTTTGGGTCGTTTTTGTATAGGGAGAACAAAAACTTACCCCCTTTCAGTCCATTTGTGAATGCTGCTACAAGTATCTTGTTGTCGGCTTCGTCGATCGAGAGCGCCTCTTTATTGAAGTGTGATATGTAGGCCCTTAACGTCTCCTCCTCTCACTGCTTGATATTCATTAAACAAGCTGTGGACTTCTTATACCAATGTCCTCCGATGAAGTGTGTAGTAAATTGAGCGCTTAGCTCCTTGAAGGTGTTGATGGAGTTGGGTGCTAGCCGGTTGAACCAAATCCTTGCTGCGCCCTTTAGGGTTGTAGGAAAGGCCCTGCACATAATCACATCTACTACTCCCTAAAGGTGCATCAGGGTCTTGAAGGTCTCTAGGTGATCTAGAGGGTCCTTGACCCCGTCATAACTGTCGATATGTGGCATGCGGAACTTACTTGGTAGGGGGAAGGAGTTGACGGTTGTCGTAAATGGCGAGTCAGTCCTGTTGACAAGGTCATCAAGATCACTAGACACTCGTCCCTTGAGAGCATTCATCATCACTTCCATCTGTTCCTTTATCGCCTGCATCTCCGCAATGATGGGTGGCGGAGCCGTATCTGCAAGAGAAGGAAGGCTCGTGTCCCGTCGTTCTGGTCTGCTTGGGGCGTTGCTAGCTTGTGGTCCTTCTTGATTCCTCCTTTCAGCGCTGGTCCCTTCTTGATCTGCTCCTTGGTTATTGGGAGCCGCATTTTTCTGGTTCAGCTACTCTTCCAGGTCGTGGTTTTGTTTGGTGAGGCGCTCCACGGCTGTGGCGAACGTCCTGACCTGTCTCTCAAGAGCAGTCGTGGGGGCTTCTTCTTCTTGAACGTCGTTAGTGGTCGCCATTGAGCGAGTGATTACCATGTAACTCTTTTGTTTAGGAAGCGATAATGTGCTACGTTTCCCACAAACGACACCAACTGATGATGCCGAAAATATCACCAATAGGTCACACAGCACTTGTGACTCAAAGTGAACCTGCACAACAAAATAACCGAAGACCTTAGAGAGCACCGGTGTGGTGCCGGCCAAATACTCTCCGAAGGTCAAGTTAGAATTATTCTCACAACTCTAAAGTGCTAGAGAGGGTAAATTATGCGTAAGGGAAAAGTACCTGCCCCTTTGGGCTTAAAAAGGCACGAGTAGATTGTAGCAAAAATAGTTGAAGAAAAACTAATAATTAAAAAACTTAAAATAAACTGGTCAATTGGGGGATCGTTGCTGTTTGCCGTGTTACTACTACTGGTAGTATTTTCTCAAGTGCTCGGCATTCCATGGATGTGGCAGCTTCTTTCCGTCTATAGTCTCTAGGTGGTAGGTTCCTTTCCTTTGCCATGACGTAACTCGGTAAGGTCCTTCCCAATTGGGGCCGAGCTTTCCCTGTGTAGGGTCTCTAGTTGCACCCATGACCTTCTTGAGTACGAGGTCTCCTACTTGGAAGTCTCTGTGTCGGACCCGAGAATTGTAGTGTTTGACCATGCGATCTTGGTATCTAGCGAGCCTTTGTTCCGCCGTCGACCTAATCTCGTCTATCAGGTCCAGCTGTAGCCGCATTGCTTCGTCATTCCTGCTCTCGTCATGGTTGTGAACCCTGTAACTTGTGAGCCCAACTTTGGCCGGGATGACCGCCTCGCTCCCGTACGTTAGTCGGAATGGTGTCTCTCCTGTTGGGGTCCTCGTCGTTGTCCTGTATGCTCATAGTATGCTCGGCAATTCTTCAGGCCATATGCCTTTTGTGTGGCTGAGTGGTACACCATGCCTTGCTCCAAGGGCTTATAAGGCATGCGTGGGGCGCTTCTCTAACCGATGTGGGACTAAGGGTGTCAAGCCTCAAAAGAGGTGAAAATCCCAAAGACCACACTCGGGGACGAGGACAAATCCTTGCGGGCTTGGCTCCCCAAAGAGGACAATGAGCCGAGTGTGCGGGGAAAAAACCCCCCACAATGTCCTTTACTGACTCTTATACCTATATTAGTTATTCAAATAGGATCGAGACTTAATTCTCAGGATAGTTACCAAGAATCTTGTAACTCAATTAGTATCCCATAATGTTTCTAACAAGAATGTTTAAGATTCAAATCCTCTATTCCTAATGTAGCTATTGAATTAAAAAAAAAAAAAAAAAAAATCTTATGACAGTTTCATTTTCAATGTCAATCCTCCAATAAGAAGTAGAAGGTGAAAATATTTTGTTAACTTATTTTATATTTAGCTTCTACTTCATAACCATTGTCTTTGTTATTGTAATATAATGAATTTAGTTACAAGTAATTTTTTCTTTGTTATTGTAATATAATGAGTTTAGTTAACAAGTACAATTTCAAATAAATTATATGAAAATTGAGTTCTTATAAAATATATCAATAGTTTTTTTAGAACATGATATATATATATATATTTTTTAAGTTTATACTTGAATTAATAATCTTTTTTTGTAAATTTTAAGCTAACTAGTAGAAGCTAGTAGACAATAAAAATTGAATTAGTTTCAAATAGGTTGAAATTAGTTTCAAATAGTTTGGAAGTATTTTTAAATGAGCTTGAAGTTGTTTTAAATTAGAGAGACACTTCACACTAGGCACAGAATTAATAGAGAGTGTAAAATCTAATTAGAATGGTACATGATCGATGATAGTTGATACAAAATTAGAATGCAATTACAATTTAATTTAAATTTGTTATTGATGAGTGGTCTCCACTCTCCACTTTAAAATATATAAATATTTTTATATAGACTGCACAACAATATACAAGCTTACAGTTAACGGCAAAATGTGTCATATTCATTTTTGTCCTCATCAATATAGATGTCAATGATGGTGGCGTTACCTATGATGATGAGTGATGACAATGTAGATGAAGATAAGTAGATGATAAAATTAATGATTAGTTAAATGATGCAATATTGACAATGATGATTGTGGTGATGAAACTTCATTACTTTTTGGTTTCTGCCAATTTTTACAATGGGAAAATGGTTAGCTACCTGAAATTCGCATACACACCCTTTTGAGTTATACTTAGTTCATAGTTGTCAACTAGCTTGTTACATACCCATGCCTTGTTGGTAAGTGATAAACCTTTTGCTTCCTGTAAACTAAAGCAACACATATGCACAATATTGAAACAAAAGGATAAAGCAATAAATCAAAACACAATTATATAATTCACTCACAATAAAGCCTGTAGCTCAAAACCCCACTCTCCCATCTTATGAATGCCAATACCAATACTAAGCTTCACCTTTTAGACATCAAAAAAGTATGTTATTATTTTAGTTTCTCAAATTAAAATAGATGATGTCGATAAGATTGTGATTTTTAGTAGTAAGGTCGGATTCTCTCTTTTATATATATATATATATATATATAAAACATGGGACTGAATACCCCATTTATTGCAATACTATAGTCACAAGTATTTGCCAGGTTAGTTTATTATACCTTTCACCATAGTTATATCGCTTTGCCTCTTATTCAAAATTTCATGAGGAGTTATCATAATGTTTGGCATTGGATTCTAGCACATGGCCGGTCAGGCCACTGAAGTTGGCCCCCCCAAATGCTTAATTAAGAAATATTTGTTCAAAAGAACTTTTATAAGGGGATCGAGTTCAGTTTTTAAAATCGACATGCACCTTTAACAAACCATATTAGAAACTTTTTAGCAAAGTCCCACCCAAACCCCTCTTTTTCTTCTGAAACGTACATAATAAGTAACAAAATGCAATTGATCAATGCCCAAATGTGAACTTTTCTAAACTCCAATGCATATCTTGCCCAACTGTTTTTGGGACAAAATGTGTTTGGTTCTTTTACTTGGCAACTTCTTCCACCAAGATATTTTTAGTTGGTGCTATCTAGATGTCTAACTAACAGACCCACCTACACTTCCCTTGGCCAATACTCTTCACATTTGTGACTTGGGGAAATTTGGATAGCACAGAATAACCTCATCTTCAAGCAGATCATTACATATTTACATTACTAAATCATACCATATTCACGAGAGTTACTAACATGGACTGAAATACTATCACATGACTTATATGCAATCACAAGAACCACAACATGCCACTCTAGTTGTCTTTACTTGGCAAGATCGAACATATATGAAATAGTAAGGACTTGGTTCAAGTGCACTGGACTCAAACTTTGTCTAAAATGTAAAACTAAACACTTATGACAATATTGCCTAAGGTAACGCTGACCCGGTTGGAGATGGAGACCTAATCCATGACCATTTAGGAAACTGGTTGAGAGGTTTCTCTCTTAATATAGGCCTTATAACGAACATTGAAACAAGAGTACGTAGGATTGGCTTTTAAATGGGATAAGGGTTTTAGAGACATTATTCTCGAGGTGGATTCCCTTTCAGTATTTACATGATGAGCTAACGACTCCACCATGGGCATCTATGTGCTTATCTTTCATTGAAGAAACCTGCTCACTAGAGAATGGCGAGGAGAGTTCAGGCATGTCTACCAAGAAGCTAACTTTTGTGCAGACTAACTAGCATTGAAGGGAGGCGGACAAGAAGTATGGAATTAGGAATATGTTGAGCCTCCAACTTTAATTATACCTTATCTTTTGTGAGATGTCATGCACAAAAAATCCCTAAGACCTACTTAAATAGTATTGTGATGTGAATAATACTAACTTCCTATAAAAAATATATTGCAGGAGATTGAAGAGAAACCTTTTCAATGTCACATATAATCATATATAGTGTACACTGTTCATGGTAATAATAATATTCATGATTTCTACCGCTCTACACTTTTTCTCACAAAAAGGCGAAGGATAAAGAAGAATCCCGTTTATCCTGTCTTTCTAACTTTAATTTTTCCTTTTTTATGGCTAAATTTTCTACTTTTATGTTTGACCCTAAGTAATAAAGTTAGTACTTTCATTGGACTTGTCCAATTTTTAAAGGTTCCACCTCTCATCTATATTAAAAAGCCTATCAGGGTAAGTCTTGTGGCCAATTACAAGGCACATAATTCCACCACTAAAGAGTGCTTCTGTCATTTCATCGATAAACATTAAAGCGATCGACCCCAAAAGAACACAAAAGAGCTGCAGCCTTCTTTACAGCTGAGTGGAGGCATGCATTGCCCCTGGGAGATTTGGTTCCATGTTTTAATGGGAAACCCAAGTAATAGTTAGACACTGATCAGGCTGTGTGTATCCTAGTTTGTTTTAGACAGTAGGGGAGGGTAATGTGAGATTTCATCCACAGACATCAGACACTATAAATATTATATCATTATTATTGGACTTTCACTCAAATATGTATGTGTTCTAATTATAATTTTTTTTCCTCTTTTGATAATTTTGTTCCAATTATAATTTAATTGATAAAATCTTTAATTATAGAATAATATACTAGAATTTAAATCCCATTAATACAAAAATGAGTTAGTGCCTTAATCAGATGGTAAAGATCAATTAATGATATGACTTCTTATCTTTTTTAGAGAAACTAATTATAAACTTAAATAGAAATATACATCACCCACTTAAACAATAAAAAATCAAAGAGTATGTCTTCCAAACAAACATTAACATTTTAACAAGACCATGGACCATCAATCTAGCCACTCTATTCTTTTTTTCTTTTTTTGCACAAAGGCAACTCTAGAAACGACAATTTGTCAAAAACAACTGAATCTCTTCAATCAATGACCATATAGAACACTTTCTAAAAAAATAAAAATAAAAGACCATCTATAACTGTTGGGCAATGACCGCATTACAGGTGAGTTTGGTATCAGCTTTAAACTTTTATGTATAATTTTTTTAAAACCTCAATTTTTCATATTTTTTTAAAGTACAAGTATATTTTAATATACTTTCATTAAAAAGTTTTCAGCAAAAAGCTAGATAAGCTATTCCTAAACGAACACATAGCTTTCTCATTTTAATTGAATATTCTCAATATCTTTAATTTTTTTTTTTTTTGGTAAATAAATGACTTTCATGAAAAACTAAGCAGCAGACAAGGAGTTTAAGTTTGAATATTCTCAAGGAGTTTAATTATTTCTTTAATTAGAAACTATGGATTTTGAGTTTGGTTCGCTAGTGAAGAAAACTGTTTAGGAAATCTTGAACATAAAAATTGGTCCTCTTGAGTCATGAATCTTGTAATTTAGTGACATTATATGGTCTCCTTTATAAAGAGAAGCAAAGTTTGAATCCCTTTTTACTTATTGTAACAATTGAATTATAAAAAGAAAAATTTGATGACATGCGGAATTGATGACATTCTCGTGAAAACATAAAGACAGACTGAAGTTTCATATTCAAAGTGAAGAAATTGTGCACGCTATATGTCCTTCAACTTTGAAATAATACTAAAAACCTGCACCATAATCTGCAGGTAGCTTGGTACCATTGACATTTACTACCAAAGACGCTGAACAATGCTACAAAGGTCTGAAAACGTTTGAATACCCCAAGAAAAATCACTTTTAAGTAGATATTTTTCTGCCCAAGATCAACTGATCAATACTCCATTATGCATGTAAAGCAACATGCATGAAGCCACTGGAACTTTCATAGGGCATCAAAGAAACCCTTACAGAAGACCATAAAGGAATACTTTAATATGTTAGCTAGTTACAACAAGCTCTCTCTCTTGCCTGATAAAGCTCTCTTCATCCTTAATGTGTGTTTATAATTTTAGTTTTGCGCATTTGTGAAAATAAACCCACTTACACAAGATTACAGAAGGGAGAAAAAAAAAATTAGACAAAGAGAATTGACGTGGTTCTCAGTATGCCTATATTCATAAGCAGTGATAGAATAAGTTCCACTATAAAATAAGGAGATTACAATATATAGTAATACAATAGGACTCCCACAAGACCCAAATCCAAATGCACACTTGACTGTACACGTGTATTCTAACAATAGTACCACAATAGCATTGTCACATAAAATTTCATGTATACACCATTAAATGGAATTGGAACTAAGAAATTTTTTGGATAGGACCAAACCATGAGCTTTTTAGAAACCATCTGGAACATGCCAAGTATGCAGAGTTTACGAGCAATTTGTACGAAGCAAGTGGGATTGTCCTCTCCATATTATTGGTCATTTAAAAACTTTCAGGTGAAGGTTTTTCAAGTTCTCATCGTCATGATTATGATTCCATTTTCTGGGGCAAACAGAAAAGTCATCAACTTTGGAATCAAATTTAATTTATTTGCAAATTGGAGCCAAGCCATACAGACTCGACGGCCACCTATGTTGGGCTCCACACCCAATTTTCTTCTTCAACCTTCCAACTTTTGGGCAGCTGCAAGAATTGTCAAAGGTTTCAACTTTCAAAGTTCAAGTTTTCACTCGTTTGGGAAGCCATATTTCCTAAGTAAATTGACTTCTCAAAATACTACCCAACCACCTTTAGCCACGTGCTAGGCTCATGAGCATCAACCCATGCAATCAAGATATAGAATTTTGCATGATTTATCTAAGTCTTGTTGAACTTTCAAAATATTTTATTCGAACCTTAAAGTTTTTAAAAAGAAAAGTTTCGTTTAAGCCTTATAGTGTCAAATCATTTTGAAATCATTTTGAATATAAGAGTTTTGGATAAGTTCCATTTAGACTTTAAAATTTGAAATAAATTTTATTTAAACCATCTAATCACATGATTTTTAACGGAGTTTACCAAAAAAAAAGTGATAGAGGGTTTAAATGAAATGTTTTTAGAAATGTTGAGTTTTTAATGAAACTTTTTGAAAATCTAATGTTTAAATGAAGCATAAAATCAAAATTTTGAGGTTTAAAAAGTAATTTATCCTAAATTTTTTCACAATACTTTTGCCACGTATTGTGGTAGAATGTTATGATTAAAACAAGTTCATTCAAGAACTTGAAATAATGGTTACATCAGAATTTATAATAGATTCTACAATACTAGGGGTTTCTTCCATCCATGTAATGAAGCCGTCAATGAATTGAGCATATTGGATGAATCCAAGAGCTGCCTTGTTACCCTCCTGTTTGGTATGAGAGATCTCAGCACATCTCATATATAGTAGATGCTTTAATGTCCACGCAATGATATTGTCAATAGTTATTGGAGTCACGCTTTCTCCTTGTAAAATCGAGCATTCCAATAGAGAGTCAATTGACCGAAACAATATTATCTTTCCATATATAAATTACTGATAGACTAACACTATTTTTATTATAAAGTACTAATAATAATGGATTACGTCAAGAATTATGAAAATATTTTTGTGTAATATGACTTTTATTGTTTTCCTAATCCTAATTAGTCTTGGAAGGTGATTATCAAAAAAAAAAAAAAACAATTAGTCTTGGAAGGTAAGGGATGGGACCTATCCAAGAACAAAGGGGAGGAATTTGCGGTGCAAACTAGAATGTTTGGTTAAAGTTAGGAAAATGATATTTTTTGAGAAATAAAGTACGTACCATAATTAAAGTCAAACCACTAGTTGACTTTAGTCCTTTCCACAGTTTCTTTCTTCTTTGTCGGCTTATGGAAAATGCAAATATCCCTTATCTTCAGATTGTTGTCTTTTTCCAGCCCCACAAACTCAAATTCTGATTACAGATAATTACGAAAGTACGAAAGGAGGCCCAAATTGCCTCCAATTTGGGCCTTAGGTTGGCCCGTCTTGGAAAATTATGTTATGTCCCAGTTATCCGTGAAGTCATGATTGCAATTTATTTTTTTATTTTCACCATTTCCGCCTTTCCGGGGACATTGAGAATTTTTTAATTTTCTCCAATTTCGCGGAGAATTAGGGAAAACTTTCAAATTTTTGTCTCCGGGAAATAGTATAGTTTAGTATTGATTGTATGTTCTGATTTGTATACGTTCATAATTAAACATTTGTATTAGCCAAAAGCAGGATGGAGTTAGAACTTAGAGTTAGGGGTAGCTTTATTATCAAATGTGTGCTGCGGTTTAGCCACTGAAGTTTTTTTGTTTTTGTTTTTATGTATCTTTGATGTGTGCGCCTTCTGCTAATAAGGAAAAAATTATTTTGTTTAATTTTTTTTAAGGATTAGGTTATGTTTTGGGTAAAATTGATTGATTGGACTTAACTTTTTTTAACTTTATTATTGGTAATTTTTGTTGTTAGGCTAATTATTTTGAGCTTGTATAATTTTTTTAATTTTAATTTTTTAAATTTTAGATCTATAGATTTTTTTATGATCTTTAAAAAGAGGAAAAATGCTGGGTTACAAACTTTTTTTCAAGTTACTAATGTGGTGAATGATTGTTAGTAAGTAAAAAAAATGGCGTAAGTGGTGGATTCAAATGCGAATTGTAAGGACACGATTCGTAACGAACCGTAATAGTGTTGGGTTCGCACGTAAAAAGACCCAAACAATATCATTTGTAGAGCGTGGGTTTGAAAGGCTAGGCCTCAGTCACCAGACGGCGGGTTTCTCGTGGTGTTCATACATAGTTAAGTCGTTTTCGCCTTAGGAGTCTTTCTCCTGGAGGCGGGCTGGGAGGCTCTGGTTTTTGGCCATTTTTCCCAGCCACTTCTATGAATTGCTTACTTTTCCTTTTATACTAGCCTGTGTTTTTTATCTTTCGTCCATGTGTAGGATCGACATTCCAAGACTGATACTTGTCCCATCAGCTTATACCCAGAGTGGTTGGGGGTGGTTGTAAAAGCTGGAGAGTATGGCTCTGTCAGATGCAGAGTATTGAATGGCAGTAAGGGCAGCTTTCCCTGGTCGTTATTCTTCCCAGCATACCCTTTTCTATTGGCACAGATATTTTAGATTTTTTTTCAAGTTGTTTCTATACCATTTTTGCCCTTTCTTCTTGTGAAATCTCGGACATGCCGAGGACTGAATCGTCCTCGGCTGTGTCCCAAGGCTATTTCGTACTTGTATTGCCGAGCCTGGGCTATAACCTTCCTCGGCTTGGGCCTTTGGACCCCAACGAATAAATGGGTCTGGCCCACGAATTATTGGGCCCCACACGAATCAATAAGAATTTGTTATCTTAACAATTTGTAACAATGTTGTAAAAAAATTTATGGTTATAGGATTACTCTTAAAAAAATAAATGATAATGTTAAGAGGGGAAAATGTTATTTTATGGAACAAAATTGCTAAAATTAGTTCCTATGTATATACTAATATTTAATAAATAAAAAAATTGGGGTGGCAAGTCAAATAATGGCTCTGTCTATGGCCAAAAACTTTATAGTACAACTGGTGACATTTCCAAGTGTTTTCATAGGAAACATGTAGGTTAAAATCTCCATCTTCCATCTTTCGAATCATAAAAGAAGATGATGACATTTATCACAACTATTCACATGAAATGTTCTCAGGGTTCAAATAGGGAGTTTTATGGTCAATGGCATCACCACCACAAATGTATAATAGCAGAGCTCCTGGCCCCATCGTGATGGCCTTTATAATCTATATGACTACTAAAGTTGAGAGTTAGAAACTTGCATGATGAAATAAAAGCCAAGGAGATTGTAAATCTTATTAGAAATCAGCATATATAAGGCTAATAAATCCATACATTCACTTCTTGATGAATGCAGATACCTTATTAACAATCTTTCAGCAGAGTTTTGTTGAACACATGCAGTTACAAGGAGACTAATAAATGAACATATGTTGCTCTTTGATTATCATTAAATGCCTCGAATATGTATCATTACTACAGTTTTCTTGAATGAAAGCCTCTTTCAACTTAAAAATATAGCCACATAACTTATACTTCACAAGCTACCGTATGATTGGTTAGTTTCTTGCTGTGATGTGATAACCTGCTCTCTGCCATTGGCATCATAGCAGAAATTTATTTGTCAAATCTGTTGGATAAGTCTTTTGTGTCAACTTGATTTTATGGACCACAGAGCAGGTATGCATGTGTTTGCATAATTATATATGGTTCGGACTCCACCAGACCTCTCCTCTCACCAATTATTTTGCATAACCTTACTTCACATCACCAGAGTCCAGACATGTGATTTTCAGGCTTTGTGATCTGCACTGAAGTTAGATATTTAAGCTTATAAAGTTAAAATACGAGGGAATCTTTATATTGGATTTACTTTTAGGTTTACATTGCAGCCTCAATCTCACTTTTGCTGAAAGTGGGGGTTTGGGAACTGTGGGGAAGATTTAACGTGTGCAACTTTTTTGTAATGGTTTTACATTTGTGGAATTTGATGCATCATAAACTTAAAGTACAGTTGTGTACATGTTCTTACAGCAGATCCAGCCATTCTAAAGCAATTTGGCTTTGCAAAGAAGTAAAGAAATGTTAGGTACACTATATATTTTTCATAATTGCTAATATAGCTTGTTGCGATTAGAGTAACACCACTCTTATATGGATTCACTATTGATACTACTTTTATTATGAATCAATCATAACAAGCTATACCAGTACTGATGAAAAATATTGTGATCTTAGGGTTATGGATCTAATTTACATAACAAGAGAGTCAATGGAAGAAAGGGAAATGGAGAATCTGTTGTTAATATGTAAACAACATTATTTTCCTTTACAGGTCTATATTGGGAATGTCCAACTAAGCTAGCATCACTTGTTAGCTCATCAATAATTGCCACCAGCTTTAAGGTCTTAGCTTCCTCTCTTCATCTTTTCTTCTTTTTAATTATTTTTTTTAAGCAAAAAAAAAAATTGGTGCAACGCTAGAACTTTTTAGGAGGTCACACGTTTTAATACAACTACCAATTAAACATGCTTAATTGTGGAGTTTTAGAGATCCAGGACCTGTTTGGTATGCTAGCTCAAACAATAGTTTTCAGTATTTAATTAAACATTGAAAACTGTGGGCCCTTAAAAGAAAACTATGTTTCGTAGGAGTTTTTTTATTTTATTTTATTTTTTTATTTTTTATTATTATTATCAAAAGTATTTGAGTTACAGTTCTCAATTTAGGGTGTTTAAAACATGTATTTTAAAAACTTATCATACCAATTTTTAGTTTTCAAGCAATGTCGTTGAGTGGTATTTTTGTAAATAAATTGGAACCAATTTCAATGCCTTAGTTTACAAAAGAAGAAGACGTGCCAAATCGCAACTACTTCAACATGACTACGATTTAATCATTCAACAAACCAATCTTTAATAATATTTGCTAGATTTGAACTTAGGGCAGTATCTTACTATTAGTTGACAGGAAATTGATATTTCTATTTGCATGACATACTTTGACATTTGATTTAATACCTACCTCAAAAAATGTCTATAACTAATAGCCTAAATGCCTAGTTAGTAGGAAATTTGCAGCAATCTTTGTGTTAGGTATAATGTACTTTTCTCGTTAATTCTTATAGTGCACT
This sequence comes from Quercus robur, assembly GCF_932294415.1. Taxonomy (NCBI): domain Eukaryota; kingdom Viridiplantae; phylum Streptophyta; class Magnoliopsida; order Fagales; family Fagaceae; genus Quercus; species Quercus robur. Next base: position 59,160,206 of record NC_065536.1, read on the forward strand.
TGGATTGAAATTGGTTCCCCCGTGTGAAAATGTTTTTAATTTTTTGTCACATTAGTATAAAGAATTATAATAAAGTTTAAGTCCAGTGCATCAGATAATATTTTTATAGTTCTTTTGATTTTAGTGATAATATATATCATAATCAAAGCTATAAAAGAGACTACCAGAGCTTTTCCTTTTAACAAAGTACTTTTCAACGTGGTCGAAACCTGAACAGAAACGAAGCTTGGAGAAGCTAGGTTTAATTCTCTCAAGAACGTGAAACAGGTGAGAATGTTTAACTGGACTATTATCTTTTATAATCACATTTAACTGGACTACCAAATATTATTTTGTCCCCTGTCTCCTAAAGTCCCATCTCCATTATCTGTGCCTATTTTTAATTGGGTGATCAAATTTGAGGATCGACTGTTAGTGGCTTTTAGCCTAACTCTCATGCCACTTGCAATTAATTAAGAGATAAAATCTTTGACCCTCCTATTGAAATATTAGTTTAATTATATTAAAAATAAAGTTTAGGATTTTGTATGCCAGATTGCCACACTGATATGAAAGATTGTGCTAATGAAATCATTTGAGAGAGATTAAGAGTTATAAAGCATACTTTGTTTTAGCGTAAGAAACATAGACACGAGTATATATGACACAGTGAACATAAACAATTTTTAAAAAATTATTATATAAAACGGTTAGTACAATGCCAATATAACAAGGTACGACATGAATACAATACAAATACTACATTCTAAATGAAGTGTCCGTGTTTCCTTGGTTTTAATAAAAGTATACTAAGGTATTACTATATTTGTAATTCCTTTTTCTCTGAAACCTCTTCAAGCCTTTGAAAAGAAATTGCCTAAACTTACTTTGCCAAATTTGCACTCCTGCACTTCTAAACTCAAAAGTTAAAAAAAAAAAAAAAAAAAAAAAAGTCATTTCGTAGTGTTGGCAAGTAGTCTAGAACAATTAATTCTATATTTCTATTCAATCTAAGAAGCCTCTTGACAAGATGTACTGTAAAATCAGAGAAGGTTGTAAATAAAATGAGTTTCACCAAACATTATGCAACTTTATTAAGTTGACAGAAGACGTCAAAATTCAGTAACACATTTTTGGATTATAGGCCTTTTTTCACTGCAATTGCAGATTGGAGGAAAACTCACCATCTAGTAATGTTATACTATGCCACGATTGATAATGAAATGATCAACAGAGTAATTTTATGAGCTGATCAATAAGTGTCAATCAAATTCAATGGACTTCATAAGCTTTCAGCTCAGATAGTAACTTGTTGTGCAACGACGGAATATCTAATATCAATTTTTATGATTTGGGGTTAAGGAAACTCAAACCAAAACTGAATAGGAATTTGAGGCAATATTCAACACAACTCGATTGAAACATGTTTATCAATCTTAATTGGATTTCTTTTGATGTCCCATGGCGCTTTTAGGCTTTGCACAATATATATATATATATATATATATAGATGTTTATATATATATTTCCTTTTATACCATCTTGAGTGTTATTGAATTGCATAATGCAACCATTTTAAAACAGCCTAATTACCTTTTGGTCACACCATATGAGGTTGGTGAGATGAGGCTGCCCCCAACCTGTCAGCATATAGGCATGTCAAGAATCGAGACTGTGTGGTACACGACACCAATAAACGCATTATCATAAAATTAAAAAAGAAATTTACAAAATTATCTTGAAGCCTTAGTGATTACCTGCTTATTAAACAAACAAATAAAAACATCATTTGGTAATGGAGAAGACATAAGTGTGTGTTTGGATAAGTTTCCTTAGCTTACTAGCTTATTACTTCATTTATTTACTTGCAGTTTTTATTTTTATTTTTTTATTATAGATATATTATAGCTCAAGTGGCCCAAACCATTGTAGGCCGATGTATTTATAGAACAAGTATGTTAATGTTAGGTTAGTCTATGGTTAGCCTAGTATTAGTCAACCACTCTCTAGTAAATAAACTTTATATTGTGTTCATTGTAACATTGTAGCACAAGTACATAATATAATATGTAGTCGTTAATAACTTTTTTACCATGGATGTAGACCGTTAAGTTGAATCACGCAGGTAAACATTTGTGCATGCTCTCTCTTTCATGCTTCTGCTTATCATTCAATTATCATACACAATCACACAACAACTTATATATTTTTAAAGCCTGATTTTTTTTAGTGACAATTGTACTTCTGTCAACTTTTAATAAATAAGCAAATAATAACAAAAAGTTAATCCTACCTCACACTCTGCACACATAAACCTTAGAAATGGTAAATATTAAAACAACATTCAGCCCCTTTAAGCTGCTAATTTTCTTGGCATCTCTTGCAGGCAATAATGGAGCATAGAACAAGAGGAGGATGGAGGTTAAATCATAAATGCGTGAACGCAAAAGAACAAGACAGAGAAAATTAGCTTTTTTCCCTAACCTCCAAACCCAGCTGTGGTCCTTGTCGAGTGAAAATAGCTCTTAATGGTGTTAGGTCTCCTGTCATTTTAAGGCACAACAAGGAAAAACACTGGAGCAATAATTTCAAAACCGTGATGCCATCAAAAGCTATTTTGATCACTTTTCTTATCACAATTTTTGGCCATAGGTCAGTCCTAATCAAAGCTGAGAAATTTAAGGCAACCTTAGTCATTAAGCTTCTAGATCATGGTCCCTCATGTCAGTTTGTACACAAAGTTTCATACGGAAAACAGGGGCGGCGCCACCTTATATATATAGATAATAATTTAAAATTTTATATTTATCTACCTTTAAAAAAAATTTGGGAACACCCTGAATTTTTTTATGCCAATAAAATTAAATTTTGGTCCATAATTTGAGTAACTTAACAATATATTAGGGTATTTCAAGTAAAAAGAACCACATGCTTTTATATTCTTTTAAGCCTATATTACGACTTTATTTTTAGTTTTTGCTTTATCTGATGCACTGTCATTGTATGACTACTTTTCCTCAATTATATTATAATATATATTATACAACTAATTGGTCAAAATCACGTAAATTTAGCTTTTTTTATTGTACAACTACTTTTCTTTTTTCTTTTTCCGATAATTTTGATTAGAAAAAAAATAGTAGTTTTAGTTAATTAAATGAATAAACTTAAAAAGTTACTTAATTTTTATATAACATCAATTAATTCATTATCATATATATATAAATAAACTTTTTATTTTTATGATTATAATTAAACATGTGATTGTCCATTCTAAGGAAATTTAATTAAATTTACACGAAAAGTGTCACTAAATATTATGTTTTTACATTTTGCTATCATATTATTAGTAATAAATTTATTACATTTTTATTTATATAATTTAAAATTTTATTAATTATATTATTTATGATGTCACAGGTTCGACCATCAGTCGAATCTTGGTCCGATTAAAAAATCAGTAACCAGTCTCTTTTTCGGTTCTTTCACTGTATTGATTTATAAAACCATGAAAAAAAAAAAAAAAAAAAAAACTTGAACGAAAATCTGGAAAATAAAATAAAATCACTAACAAGGCCCAAATCAAATGCCAATAGAAAAGCCCAGTACAAGATCAATCTCATCTCAGACTAAGACTATCACTACTCCAACACCAACACAATTACATTTTTAATTCAACAAATATTTAAAAAAAAAAAAATCATCACTGCCTCAATGCCTCGCGGATTCACAAGTCATTAAACAATTTAAACTAAAAATAAATCAAACCTAAAGGCTAAAAGGAAATAGGAAACTCACTTACTCTCCCCAGCCATCGTCGTCCATCTCTATTCAGCAACACTAACAACAACTACAACTGAACTCCACGAGTTTTATGTTGTAAAATTTTATGTATTTGCGTTTTTTATTTATTTATTTATTTATTTTTATTGTTGTTGTTGTTGTTGTTTTTGCATGTTGTTGTTGTTGTTGTTGTCGTCGTCATCATAAATATATAAAATTTTCTTTTTATTAAATGGTGTAATTTATGCTTGTTAAGAAACATTCTAAAAAAAAATTCCTGAGACTGCAGTAAGATAAGAACCTTTCCTCCAAAATTGAAGTCATACCCATATAGCACTATCTGGATATTTCAGTCAAAACACGTTTGCCTTTGGATTAAATTTTGATGAAAATTTTATTTTCTTATTTGTTGAAAATTGACAAAGGACAGTTTCACCCAAAAATAAATAAATAAATCAGTGTGATATTAAAAAGATGTTCATAAACAAACATAACTACTAAGTTTTATTTCCAAAATTTTAGAGTTGGTAATGAATCATCCACAAATTTGTTAAGTTAACGATATGTATTCTTTTTTATCATTTTATTTTATTTAAAATCATAATTTTTATTATTTTCTTAGTTAATATGTCCAAAAAAAAAGTTATATTAAAAAAAATGAGTTAAAAAGTACACAAAAAAAATTACAAATTCACATTACAATTCTCAATATCTTATACAAAATGCAAAAGTAAAGCAAAAACCTTCTCACCCTTGTAGCGTTATGTACAAAATTGTATTAAAAAAAAACACTAAAAATAATTTTACTTTTATAAAATAAAAAATAAAAATTATGGGTCAAAGAGAGGGAACCCATATTTGCCAGACTTTAATATCACAATCCAAACTACCACTGTAGACCAGATAAGAAGTACCACAATCAGAAGAACCACTTTTACCACCATTATTATTACCATCAAGAGCCACTGCTAAGGACTTAACTGGGCGTCTATGTCCTTCCAACACACCCAAACAAGAATAGCTCTTCTCGATTCCTCTCCTCCAGATCCTAACAGTGTTATCAGCAGAGCCACTGCACACCAAATCTGACACCACAGCCAAGCACAATATAGCTTTGGTGTGACCTCTAAGAGCACCCACTAACACCATTTGACCAAAATTACTATCTATAGCTTCACTATCTTTCTCCCAGACAAGAATTGAACGATCACAAGCTCCTGTATATAACACAGACCCATCACTGGTTAGAGCCAATGCATTCACAGCTGACTTGTGCTTCTCTAATGTAGCCACTAGTGAATGTGAATGATCTTTGTAATTGTCTCCAGCTTGCTTTTTCTTCCACACCTTGATTTTCTTATCAGCTGAACCAGTGTAAACAAAACCATCTTTGGACAATACTAAAGCATTGATTGCATCATCGTGTGCATTCCCAACAGACTCTAAGCACTTAAAATCATTGGTTCGCCAAATCTTGAACGACCTATCCCACGAAGCTGAGTATAAAAAAGACCCATCTTTGGATATAGCAAGTGCTGAAATGGCATCAACATGATGTACCCACGTACACTTCTTGTGTCTACGTACTTTTACGTAGTTCTTGGCAGAGAAAAACCTTGAAAAACGATCATTCAACGTTGGAAGAGTGGCTATGCACTTGTACTTTTGGTTTGGGGTATTGTAATCATTGTTGTTGTTATTGATCTTCCACACACGGATTTTGTTGTCTTGATGAGCACTGAATAGCTTATCTTGCTCCAAATCTACTACAAGGGACTTAACCGCACCGTTGCTTAGAGCAACAACGTTGTCCATTGAATTATTGCTTTCGAGGCCAAAAGGGTCTCGGCTAAATTGGCTTATTTCGCTGTTGGAAGTTCCACTGTAGAGGAATTTGCCAGCGAGAGTTAGAGAGGACACGTAGGAGGAGTGGCCTTTGATAGTGGCTATGCAGAGGTGTTGGGCTGTGTTTGGATTAGGTAATGATTGGTCATGTTGTTGGTGAGATGGTGAGGTGAGAGAAGGAACAGAGGGAAGACTTGGTTGGGAAGAAAGTGTAGAAGAGCTTAATGAATCTGATTGAGATTGTGACTCTGAGTCTGTGTGGCAAGGCAATGGACATGGAAGAAGCCCCATGTTTTTTTCGTGTGTGTTCTTTTTTCACACCACTCAAGAGGAAGAGAAAGAGAAATAGTTGAAGAGACAAAGGGTTGGTTGGCTTTTATAGAATGGATCTGCCTGCGAGTAAAGAAAGCATCAAGTTGAGGGGAGGTGGATAATACTATTTTTGTAGGAGCCAGTTTTAGCTATCATGGGGGATACTTTTTTCTGTATTTTTGGAGGCGGTAATAGCATAGGTGAGGTGTTACTTGATAGAAAAAAGAAGGTGACCTTTTTGTCTGGAAAATATTAGCTAATAGTAGATATTTTTAGAACATTTTATTTGTAATGTTAATTGTAAAATTAAAGTTAATGGCTAATATTCAGAATTTGTAAATAACACTATCCTTTTTTTTATGTATGAAAATCTTGTACACATGATTTATCATTAGCTCACTAACTTTATAACTACATTATTGCTATCACATTTATCAAATAAAAAAGATTATTTATTTGTGAGTGTGATAGAATATAATATATAACTATCTCATATCTCATGCATCTGACATATGTTTATTCTTTCTCACAAATTTGTGAGAGCACATACCTTTTTTTTAAAGCGAGGAAAGCCAAATATATAATTTTTTTTTCATGAGATTCACATGTCTGTAAAAGAGATGAGAAATATATCCGACAAATAAAATACGTTATCGGTGGCATGTCTAGCACATAGAACCTTTTTTTTTTTTTTTCTTCATTATTTTCTTTTGTTCTTGTTTATTTATGGGCTTTATAAAGTGATACATTTTTTTCCCTCTTATATGCTATCCAATTTCTTATGAAGATTGAAGTATCTCCAAACCACATTGTATTTTTTATACATAAAGAAGATTATTATTTAATTGTGAGAGTATCATAATGGAAAAAAACCAATTAAGGTAGCTTTTTTCTACTTCTTGATTAGAAATTCTGTGTCTCTCTCAAGTCTCATTTAGAATTGGAGTAATATGTCTCCCTCAAGTCTAGTTAATACTTCTTAATTAAAAAAAAAAAAAAAGTCTCAGCTAATATTATTTTTGCATTTCTTATGAAGGTTGAACTTCATTTTATATATATATATATATATATATATATATATGAACTTCATTCTTGATTCTACTTAGAATGAGAAAAGCAATTAAAAAAAAATTTGAAAAAGGAAGGAAAAGAAAAGGAAAAACAGATGGCGGTGCTAAAGCAGGCTTGCAAGTTGCAAATAGCAACAATTCAGGAAAAAATAAAAAATGAAAGTTGCAAATTGCAACCCCACACGCCGTCAAACTTGAACCGCTCACTATTCAACTAGGGGCTTTTATGCTTTTCACTTTTCAGCACAACTGATGGGAAATGTCGACTCGTTTTGCGGGTTCAGACTTCAAACCTCTTGTCCAAACTTGAGATAAAACCAGCACAAAATGTGCTGTACTCAACTATGGAATTTCTTGACATGTACTCTTGGTTTACTTTTTGTTTGTAAGTTGTAACTACTTCTTTTTCTTATTAAAAATTAAAAAAAAAAAAAAATAATAATAATCTAGTCGACCTCACACCTTGTGTCAGTAATGAGTAATATCATGTGAACTACTGGAACTTTGATGGGGCTAAATCAATACAAGAACTTCTATCAATACCATTAAACCACATCTGATCATGTCTGGTAACAGCTTTTGGATGAGATGGGAAATTGGTTGGTTCTTGGTAAGAGCATTTCACATCAAATGAGTCTAAACTTTGGGTGAATAATTAGTAGAATTACCTGTAGTGCAATTTCTGCTGCAGTTTACCAACAAAACCAGCAATGGTTTTAGTTTTACTGCATACTATTGCTTTTTGTCTGGTAACAGCTTTTGAGTGAGGGGAAATTGGCTGGCTATTGGTAAGAGCATTTCACATCAAATGGGTGGGTGAATTAGTAGAATTACCTATAGTGTAATTTCCCCTGCAATTCACCAATAAAACCAACTTACTATTGCTCCGCTCTTGCTCTCACTGTCCCACATACATGCTGGTTTGGAGGGACTGCCCACCAATGGGTTCCACCACAGGAGAATTAGCAATGGTGAATGGTTGAATATAATTAGTCCATGTTTATGTATGCTAAACAGCCTATATTGCTGACCAGACCACCACCCTTAAATGGATGCATTGTTTTCTTTTTTGATGGCCGGTTTTGTGAATGATTGATAGAACCAGATGAGTTTTAACACTTAAATTATTTTATTGACTTATTAAAGGTTGGATGATCTGGTCAAGATGGGTCCCGTCCAATATTGAAGGTTTTCTCCTGTTAGGGTCATATAATTCTGTGTCGAAAATCAAAATGTTGTCAATTGTAATTGTTTTCTTGACTCTATGTTGTAAGTCTTGTGTGTCTTAGACTCTTATGGCCTGTTTGGATGGAGGGGGAGTAGAGAAGAGTAAAGTAGTGTTGGCTAAAAATAAGTTAATTTTGTACTAAATCTACTCTACTTTACTCTACTCCCCCTCTCTTTCCCTCAATCCAAATGAACCATTAGTGATGTATGTGGAAATCAAGATTCAAGACAAAGAATCAAGAAATTGCTCAAGGTAATTGTTGCTACTATTAGCTCGACTGCAATTAAGCTTGACACCATGACTAATCAAGTCGCTGGATTACTGAAATCTTAATTCAGGTTCATGATCGACAAACAAATCTCTCTCTCTCTCTCTCTCTCTCACCAACTAAATAACTAAAGATGTGAAGATTGGTGATCAGTTGAAAGTGTTGCAACAATCTACAGACATGTTGTTGCTATTATGAGAGCTTCAAGTTTATAATTGAAGTCACGAATTAGGATGTTCTATTGAAGAGAACCATTGTCAAAGAGTTCAACTGGGTTGAAGTTTCGTGAGGTCACAAAAATAAGTTCTACTAGAGATAAAAATTTAGAATTAGGGTTAATTCTATTAAACTTTGATTCTATTAGTAGATTCTTCCATTAATGGTAAGTGTTAAACCCTGAAATGATTATTTCCTTCATAACCATATTGTTGACTCAACTTTTTTTTGCACTTTATTACCGAAAATTGGTTATGTGACATGTTTAATTGAATTTGAATCCAAGAGTATAATTGACTAATAATTTAAATTGACTTACATTTGGTTAAAGTCGATCAATCAGGGTCTAGACAATTGTTGATAGCCATTTCGGAAGCCCAAGTGGAAGGGAGAGGCCCAGCAACACGGACAGAAAAGAGTTGGCAAACGAATAGAAAACCTATTAAGCCCAAGTGGCAGAAATAATGGATCACAGGCCCATGAGATGAACAAATGGGCCTTGAGGAGATAAATGGGCTTAAAGGAGCCCGGAAAGAGAGAAAAAGCAAACCATGGGTATGATGTGGAAAAGTGAGAATAGGCCACGGCAGGCCCAAAGTAATGAAAGCAAAGAAAGTAAGAGGTTGATGGCAAGCCCATGAACCCCAAGGATGAGGGATAATGTAATTGGGCCAGGGAAACCCAAAGAATTCAGTAAAAGCCCATGGAAATACAAAATTAAGAAAAGGGTCGAGTAAGCCCAAGAGAAGCAAATGGGCCCGGGACACCCAAGGGAAAACAAATGGGACACAAGAGCCCGCCAGTGATATAACAAAAGAACCAATGACTGTGTTGGGCCATTAGGAAAAGAATAAACGGCAGACCCATAGAGGCCCAGCCAGATTAAGGCAAAATAATTTCGCAGCAGGAATGATAGAGTGGTATGGCAGGAGATGGTAGTAGAAAAAATGATGGGCTAAAGAAAAGCAAAGCCCACCGTCAAGCAAGGTAAGTTTAGATGGAATCCTTAGCTAGTAGATCATTGCAATGGCTACCTTAGGTTTTGCCACAAGCAGGAAGAGTATTCAAAAGGTTTTAACACTAGGAAGATTATCCAATCAGCAACGCTGGCTTGGGTCTAGTTTTAAGATACAATCATACAATGCTCAACCGTATGCCAAGTGCTCACAGTATGGATTTAAATATTTTTATTTATTTTTAATACACCGATAGTCGGGAGTAGGAAAATTTAAACCATGAATTTTCGGTTGAAAACCTATTAAAAATACGAGAATTGAAAGATTTTTAAAGGTCTTAAAATATGATATTCTCTTTTCAAAAAGACACGTCTAGAAATATTAAACTGAGCTCTTCATTATCCATTTGGTGAATTAGGCCATAATTGGAGCACAGTTAGATTTTCCTAATTTCTTTGCAAATTTATGGGCCATGAGTGAATGAGCGTAATGGCTGAGTCCTCTCCAATTAATAATCCAATAGCGAATATACTCTCACTCTCCCATTGTTAGCAATCTAGCCCATATATGCGGCCTTTAACGCGTAGGCTCCAACCCTTAATCAAGGCCTTCTTCACTAATTACCCCTTTTCTCTCCTATTTTTACTTCTTTTTTTGCTCCCCGTCAGCAGTTTTCACCCCCAAAAATACACACCCTAAATTTAATGTTCACTATGAAATGAAATGATTTGATTCTCAAAAAAAAAAAAAAAATGATTTCAATTGATAAATATAAGGGGTTAAAGTGATAACACAGAACTAATAACATCTTTAATAGTTCTCCAAGTATATAGTTTAAACCCCGCATTCCACTTGTTTCATTATCTATCTATCAATATATATATATATATATATATGATAAATATAAATATTAAATACAATACAATACCTAAGTTCTTCCCTTTTGCTATAAAAAAAAGTTTTACCCTTTTACCAAAACTCGGGTATAAAATTTTAAAGCAAGCAATCACTCTAACAATAGTAATACTTATACAACAATTTTACAACCTTTTTTATTTTAACATTTGAAATGATAGATTGTAATTAGTGTAACATTACTTTTCATATGACTATAAGTGATATAATTTTTCTTGTATACCGGTTAAAATAAATCTTACGTGTGGAAAAAAATTGTGTATCTTTAGTGATGCTCAATAATTTAGATTGCAAAATGAGTGAGCTTGAAATCAAAGTAATCATAAGGTCATAACATGTGGAGAAAGTCTACAGCCGACCAAGAATTGAATTCATTTTTGCAGCTATCGTTTGAATGCGATGATAGAAACAAAAAGCCTTCACATCACATCTGTATATAAACAAATACATAAATTAAAATTTTTTTTTTTTCTTTCTGAATAATAATGTATGGTATTAAAACCGAAAAAGGATTACATGTGAATTCAAGAACAAAAGTTTCCAAAAATTGGACTTAGGAAAGGATATTCACATCCAAACCAATAAACCAGCCCGCTGCTGCATTAGCCTCCGCCGCAATAACCCAAGCAAAAAAACACTAGACTATAAATGGAGAATGAAAGTTTGACAATATCTTTGATGACTCCTAACTTTCAAGTTTCAATATATTATTTCATGTTTATTATGTATGTATAAGTTTATACCAACATAGACAATAAAATGAAATGATAACAAGCCAAAGTCATTATTTAATCATTTTAACGGTGCTTGATAGGAAGTAAACAAAAAAAACAAGTAAGTTCTTTTAGTACTACAAATAAACTCGCAATTTTTGTGATTGATTGTCTGTCACTTTTACATGAATCCATCATTTTTTATTCACTAATCACAATTAATCACACAAAAAATTATAGCAAAAGTTGTGTATTTTTTAATCGGTACTAGATTTTTTGAAAACAAATATTTATTATATCTTGGACAGTGTATATAATAAGGAACACAAACATCATTAACAAAATAGAAAAGCTTTGGAGCTTAAAATTTTCAAAAAGTTGAACATGATTTAACTCAACCAAACGGAAAAGTCCAAAATAATAATAATTATTGACAGAACCTCCCCATGACCAATATATTTCACATATTGACATATAACCACCCAAAAAAAAAAGGGGGGGTTAACCTCTCATACAGACATAGTACCTGCATGTTGTTAGAAAGAAATGTGCAAAACGTTGTGGTGTAGTCTGTTTTTGTTTTTAGGTGAATCATTGTAGTGTAGTACGTATTTACTTCAAGTACCATGCAAATCACACTTTTAGATAGCTTCAAATATTTAAACTCAAATTATGCTCCCAAATTCAACTAAAATTTAAGTTAAAAGATGAAAAATAAAATGTATTATATACCAATCATGTATACAAATCACTGTACATCCATATACTCAGACAAATAAAAATCATTTAGATAAATTCTATAAGCATACCTTGAAATTTGGGCTAATATCAATCAGATTTAAATTAATTAGTTTTGTAAAGCCTTGAACCTGATTATCATTCGTCCAAACCTTAAAATATGTTTGTGAAATTTACTTTTTTTTTTTTTTTTTTTTTTTTGAGAAGCATAAATAAAATAAAATAAAAATAAAAAAAATACTAAAAAAAGAGTAAAAATCCAAACCCAACGGCCAAAAAGGCTCGAATGCTCAACAGAGAGCTCGAAATCAATGCGCCACCACCATCACTAGTTTCACGACCAGATGACGGCGTAGATGAACCATTGTTACCCGCCGGGTTCGCTCCGTACAAGTACTGAATCCCCATAATATCATCGCTTTGAAGCTCGACCTTCCTAGTCCTCGTCGTGATCGCAGGGTACATGATCGACTCCTCCACCGACGAATGTCCGAGCCCAAGCAAATGCCCAATCTCGTGCACAGCCACCGACTCCAGATCGATCGCCGCCAGCGACGTGGACTTGTTGACGTCGTCGTCGACGACCCACGACTCGGCGGCGTCCAAATGGAACCGCCCGCTCGGCGGCGAAAACGCGTGGGCCAGCGTTCCCAAGATCCCATCAAACGGCTCTCCGTCGCCGTGTTCGCCGTTGAAGAACCCGATCGTGATGTCCGCCGAGTTCGGCGAGGTTGACAGCTCGAACGTTAGCGGCGTCACCTTGGACCAACGGTCGAACGCGCGTGCGAACACGCCCCTGATCTCGTCGGTGATGTTTTCTTCTGGATTGAACGCGTAGGTTAGGTCGTAGTGGCCTTCGGGCCAACGAGGTTCGCCGGGAAAAAACGCGTAGCGAGCGACGATGCTGAGGAAGGACGAGGTGGCGTTCGATTTTCCGGAGTTCATGGCCGAGGTACCGTTGACGATGTCGGCGACGCCGCACCTGGGTTTTATAATCTGCTGTACGGTGTGGTTGTCGAGACTTCCGGTGACGTTAAGGTTGAAGTTTTTCTGGTACGTTTCGACGGCTGACTTGAGTGCATCGTCGAAATCGTCGGTGAAGTTCGACGTGCCGTTGATGTAACCGAAGTAATGTAAGTAACTCTTGAGCCTGTTCAAGCCGTCGACTCTTTGACCAAAGTGGTGACCGGAGAGGTTGTGGAACGATTCCCAATTGCTTCCTGTTGCGTTTAGCCATGGCGGAATTGAAGATACGTTGGTAAAGAAGTGAGCTGAAATTGGATTTGGAATATACAAAAGCGAAAGAGAAAGCAGCAATGCTGAGTGGATCAATCTCATGGTTATTTTATTTATAGGACAAAGAGATTGATGAGAGAAAATGAGAGTAGAATTTCGGGTTTATAAAGAGACAGAGATAGAAGATTGTTGTTGTTGTTGTTGTTGCTGGGGCGTTGAAATGTTCATGCACCACGTCAGAGATAGATGATTGGTCAATGTATCTAATTTACTAGTTTTTGATTCGTGCTCTGCATGATTTTTTTTTTTTTTAAATAAGAACGTAAATATATAAAATTTTATTTTTGTGGTTATGTTATGGACAAAAATCACATTTTTATTTTTAATGTAACTTTTTTTTTTTTTTAGCATCAACATATAATTGAAAAGCAAACACATGGAAAATTAAGATTATTTTTGTAGAGTTTATTAAACAAATAAATAGAGGGAAATCAAGAAATAGAAACTATGAAAAGCACCTTTACTTTGCAAAAATTCAAAGAAAAAGAGATATCAACAAAAATACATTCTAATATATTAATACAAAATTAACATCAACAAAAACGAAGCAAATGTGGGTTTTTTTTTTTTCTATGGCTTATCAGTAGCCAAACATTTGAAATTAAGGCTGCGTTTGTTTTGACTTCAAACCACTTCCGGAAATGGTTTTTCGTAAAAATGTGTGTTTGGTAAGCACAGGAAAATAGGGTCAACGAAAATTAATTTCAGCTTTGACCGAAAATTCCCCTCTCAAGCCGGAAATCAATTTCAGTTGCTATTTTACCTTCAAATGGATTCCGGAAAACACAGACAAAGAGAGAGAGAGAGAGGGAGAGAGCACACCCCTCTGGCCAGAGAGATCGCACCCAGAGAGAGACCGAACCCAGAGCCCAGAGCCCTTCGACTTCGCACCCATCAACTTCACCGTTCGACTTCGACTTCGAATCGCACCCTTCGACTTCGAATTGCACTCAGATCGCACCCTTCAACTTTGCCGGCGAACCCAGAGCCCTTCGACTTCAAATCACACCCAAATCGCACCCTTCGACTTCGCCGGCGAACCCAGAGCCCAGATCAGGCATTCGACTTCGTCGAGATCACACCCCAGGATCGCACCGAGATGGCACCGATCGCATTGAGATCGCAATTGAGAAATGGTTGGGTTTTGATGAATTTGACCGGATTTGATGAATTTTTTTTGGTTGGGTTTTGTTTCTGTGTTTATCTATTCAGAAATGGTATTATATATTTGTTTGGAAGCTGAGAAAATGTGAGAAAATGTGAGGAACAAGAAGAAAATGTGTTTTCTATATTATTTTCAGCAACACAACCAAACACTAGAAAATATTTTCCAAAGCATTTTTTGGAATGCAACCAAACACTTGAAAATATTTTTCTTTCCCGAAAATAGCATTTCCGGAAAATATTTATTTTCCGGAAAATATTTTACATAAACCAAACACAGCCTAAGAGAAAGAAATGCTAAACATATAAAACATCAAACAACTTTTGGATGAAACTGTATAAACAAAAAGAAAATTCAAAATGCACAAAACATAATCCATAAATCAAACCCATCAACAAATAACGCAACAAAATGATGTAAGATAAAATCTACATATAGGCCTCTAAGATTATAAATGTTTTTCTTGTTTGTCAAGTTTTACAATGCCATAGGCCTCTAAGATTATAAATGTTTGTAAGGACTCGATTTGTAACAACCCAAAATGATATTGGGTTTGCACGTAAATAAGCCCAAACAATATAATTTGTAGAGCGTGGGTGTTAAGAACTAGATTAACTTTTTTGGAATGAAAAGATTCACCCTCACGTATATTGAAGGCTCAGAGTTGGCACAACAATCGGTTTTTTTCTGGTAATCGATACAGTTCTTTTGCTTTTCACGTTCTTCTTCCTCAGTCTATGCTTTTTTCTTTCTCTTATGTTCCGATCCCCTTTTTGCATGTTCTTCTTTCAGTTTATATACCACCCTCTGTGTTCCATCCTCACCACACACATGTAGGTTGAGTTCGGGGGATTTCTTTCTGTCCTATCTAGCGCCTCCTAGAACTTCCTATGGGCAGCTGTAAGGTTGCCTCCTTATTGTTCAGGTATCACCTCCACATTAATGCGGCCAGAGAGTTGGTTGAGAGGTAATTAATGCGGAGGCAGCTGTAGTTATAGATATTTGTTTGCTTTTTCTTTCTTACCCTTGGTTTGTTATCCCATCTTCAGTGGAGACATAATTCCGAGGTTCGGTTGTAACAAGACCGCGTCCTGATCGTCCTCGGACGCATACTGCCGAGGAGTATGGCGTCCTCGGACGAATACGGAACTCTACTTTCGTGATATTGACTACCACCCCCCTTGGTAATTACCCTTATGACCTGACTTAGCCTCCTGGGACGGATATGCATCCTCGGATGGGCCACAGGCCCAATGATCCTGACCTTAATGGGCCTGTTGATTGACTGGCCCCCACAATGTTTTTCAGAGTTTATTATCAATAAAAATTTAAACTTTGTCTATATCTTTCTCCAGTGGATTCCAGGAAATTATCATCTTTTGGATTCAAGGAACCCCTTTTGGATTTGAGGTTTATTACCAAAAACTAACAGTTTTAGTTTCTAATCCATCAAATAGTGTATCAACCATGTATACTTTTTTTAGGCTTTCATGACTTCAGTACACATTAGAGTCTTGACTTACCCAAATCTGATGAAAAAATGGTGATCATCCCATATTTTTTTAATATAAAAAAAATGGTAAAATACTATTTTGGTCCCTAAATTTTACCAAAAGCTTTTTTTTTTTATTTTTTATCCATAAGCTTTAAAAAGTTCTTTTTTAATCCCTAAACTTTGTAAAGATTTTTTTTTTTTTTTTTCAGTAGTTTAAAGACAAAAATAGGGATGAAAAAAAAACTTTTAGTAAAGTTTAAAGATATAAATAAAACATTTTCAATAGTTTAGGAATGAAAGATGAACTTTTCAATAGTTTAGGGACGGAAAACAAATTTCTTAAAGTTTAGGGATGAAAAACAAACTTTTGATAAATTTTAAGGACCAAAATAGTATTTTTACCTTTTTTATATTTAAAAGACGTGGGATGATCACCATTTTTCCCAAGAAAGAAGGAAAAAAAATTGTAATCCTCTTTCAAAGTGATCGAAAGCCATATGGTGCAGATGCTCAAAAGTTAAAAGTTTGGGAATTTCATATGCCATTAAATTTTGTATCATATTAGTAATGCATTAATGCTCACAAATATAAATTTAAATCAATGCATTTATTTATTTATGTTTTAATTTCTTTAGCCATGTCATTGTCATATGTATTGACAAATGTCAAATGTGTTAAGTTATGAACAAATTGCTATTTGCTATGTGGCACTATTTGTCGTTATCACTCTAATATATAGAATATTGCACCACTTGTCATAGTTGTGTGCATCCACCAGCTGTGGGATCCAACTTTTTATAATATACTAGATGATATCCCGCTCCATGCGCAGACTACTTTACAATTTCATTTAAAATCATTTTTATGTATATTAAGACCTACATATAATACTTATTTTATTGTATAATATTTTATATTTGTCCGCATTATTGTTGAATACTTTGAAACTTGATTTTCCTAATTCATATTTTATTTTTTTTTTTAAAAATGTATAACACTATAAGGCAATAACATATTATAATATTTATTGTTAAAAGTAGATTTTATTTTTTGAACTGATTAAATGATTTTGAAATCTATAAATAAGAATTTAAATCATAAAATACTTTTATATACTAAAATTACATAAATTGAAGCAACCTCACAAACACTTCCTCAACCACTCTATTCTCACAACCAATATGGAGACCTCAATTGCAAACACCCAGTTCATTATCTCAATTAAATTAAGGAAATCATTTGTAAGTATCAACATAAAGAGAACGTGATTAAACAAAGAGAAATTAGCTAAAAACACGTCCATTTATCAAAATTTAATTATCTTTAGTTGGGCTTCCATATCCTTAGAAAAAGAAAAGAAAATACTTTGAAATCATTATTGTTTCTTATTTTTATCACTATGACTCATACTACACAAAATAGCAGTAAACAAAACCTACAAATTACGAGTTCTAGCACACACAAAAAAAGCTAACTTCATAAATAATCAATTAGAATGTAACTTTTTCTTTAGTTCTAAAACAACATACATTTATAATTTTCCCAAACCAAAATCCCAAACTCTCAAAGGCTCAAAGCGAATCATAACATTCACAAAATTCACAATGTCCGACTTCAACATCAAACCCATAAGCTACCGTCACTAAATAAAAAATGCAAATCCTCTTCTTTGGTCATAGCCTACTCATACAGGTTAGGATCAATTGGTACAATAATGTTGTAGTTATGTAGGTGTTGTTGAAACTTGAAAGGTTGAAGGTAAATGACTAAGTGTATTTGAGATGGGATGGCATGAAGAGCTGTGTGCATATGTATATAAAGGAGTAGAAGTAAAAATGGTAAATGGAAATGCAAAGAGTTTTTTTTTGTGTGTGAGAGAGAGAAAAAGTCAAGAACATTGAACCAAATGAAATAAATAGTAATTGTGGGTGGGCTGAAAAGGGTATGCCCATCCCCCAACAATTTGGGCCTATTTTTGGGGTAGTCTTGGCCTAAGACAAGCCCGTGTTAGCCGAGAGTGTAAGGAAAAACCTTGGGAAAGAAACCTCACCTCAGCAGGTTTTCCTACAAGAGCCCATGTCAGCCGTGAGTGCGAGGTAGAACCTTTGGAGAATCCGTCCGTCGAACATAGGATTTGGCATCGAGCACAAGTTACTAGAGGGTCACCTCGATAATAGAAAGTGGGTCCCCTCTCTGACACATGATACGGTACAGAGGAACAGTGGTCCAAACTGAAGAAGCTACCCAAGCCTTGTGAGTGGATGGACCCACTGACATGTCAAATATTCCTTCATCATGACTGTCCCACTAAAAGAAGGGTATAAATTGGAGGAGAAGGGTGAGGACGAGGGGTTGGAACAAAAATTGGGAGAGAAATACATGAAAGAAAGTGAGACACATTTTGGGGGTCAGAGGTCTTGCTCGGACCTCTAACGGGTAGCTCAGCAATTGGAGAATCTCCTCAGCTTGGTCTCATCCAAAGCAATCCAACGACAAATTGGGCTATGGTACGATCCACCATTGAAAAAACCACTCCAAGAGTCTCCCATTGTAGGTTATACCCAACCAAAAACACAAATAAATTTGGGGGCCCAAATCCCAAAGAACCCAAGGGTTTTTTTGGAGGAAGTGCCACCATAGTAGTCTTAAAACATTGAATAAAAAATGTAACAAAAATTAGTTTGGAAACATTGAACCACTGGAAATGAAAAGTCTCTAATTTTTAAATTTGTTCTTATTTCTAATGTGGTTTAAAAGTATTTCAATTCTTTTCATAGAGTGTGCCATATGATAAAATCTCATGCTCTCCTGCATGAGGTTTTTGTTTTTATATATAAGTAATGTTATAAACACAAACTATTTTACGACATTTTTACAAAATGTTGATGTGCCCAATCTTTTATTTATTTCATCTAAACCGACCATTAATATGACATTTTCATTTACCAATAATCATTCACCACATCTGCAGTTTGTAAAAATTTTTGTAAAATAATTTGTTTCTCTAACATTATTCTTTTATATATATATATTGATTGATTATAGATTGTATAGTATAATATTTCATGTTGAAACTTTTACTTTGAAGTTTAAACAATTTTGTTGTTGTTCTATGGTGATATATGGGATAAAATTGGCAATTAACAACAATCCCCAGACTATATAGTTAGTTGGCAACGTTTCGAAACTATATGCTAAACTAGCATCTCGAGTTTAAAAGACTTAATTTCCATGTTTTGATTTGGCTTTTTGCAACGTGGCATCCACCTGGAACTCGACTTTTAGAGGCTCGAGTTCCATCTTGACCCTTAGAGCCTCGATTTTTGTGTTCTGAGAATTACATGGTTTATTCACATGGAATCCACCTAGATATCGACCCTTAGAGGCTCAATTTCATAAAGGGAAAATACACGCTATTAGTCAGTCACAATTACCCTCTCCACTCTCACTCAATCCACAAAGACACTCTCAATCCCTCACTCTGATTCTTCCTCTAACTCTCAATTCCTCTCAATTCCCTGTCCTCCACCAAATTCCTCATCCATAGCCTCACCCTTAATTCTTCTCCCTCAATTCTTCCCCCTAAATCAAACCCTAAATCCACAAACTCGCCCAAACACTCCAACCATCTTGCCTCATTGAAACCTGCTACCTCTATATCATTGAAACCCGCGACCTCTGAATCATTGAAACCCACACCAAGTAATCCATTTTGTTAAATGATTTTTTTGTTTTGTGGGTTTGATTTTTTTTTTTTTTTATGCTTTTTTCTATTCGTGGGTTGAACTTTTGATACTATTTGCTTATTGAATAGTGTGGGGTCCAATGGTTTATGGGTCCGGCCCACACGCTTATAGGAAGCCCACCGGTCCTAAACTGAAGGAGGCCAGGGCCCAAGCTCGAAACTAGGAAACATAAAAAGTGGCCCAAAGACACAGCCGAGGACGGTTTCGTCCTCGGCAGGTCCAAAACCTCAGGGATAGGAATGGAACACGAGTAAGCTAGAAAGATCAGAAAATATCCTGGGGAAGTTGTCTTTAATACCCTTCCCTGACATGACACTGCCCCTAACAGAGCCGGGATCTTAGGCTTTATGGATCATCTCCAGCAATTTTGGGATTAGACTGATGGGACAGATATCTGTCCTAGAAAGATCGACCCTACACGTGGACGAAGGACAACGAACGTAGGCTAGTATAAAAGAGAATGTTATGTGACCAAAGTGGGGGCTCTCGCCCACCGAGCTTCTGGAGAAAGACTTGATGAAAGAGAATGCCTGGGTAATATACGCCGGACATCACCTAAAAACCCACCGACGGGTAACCGGAGACAGCACCATCGCTCCTCGGACATGATCCGAGGAGCCAAATCCGCCTAGATACAAGATTGAAGGGCCCGAATGTACAGCCTAAAGCTCTCTCTCATGTTGGTTCACCTATAGTCCGGCCCGAAATGTCGCCCTGTGATCCAACGCTGGCCTTTCAAGCCCACTCTCTACAAATATTATTGTGAGGGACTTTCCGTGTGCGAGCCCAACATCGTTGTCGGGTCGTTAAAGATTTTGTGTCCTTACAATTGGCGCCGTCTGTGGGAAAGGCTTGCGCGTTGGCACGGATGGCGCATGAGTCAGCTCTCCAGCAAACAGAGGTTCACGATTTTTTCCCATCTCCGGCGACGTACAGTTGTTGCTCCGCCATAATCCTCCGCTAGGGGATACGCCTTGCACTGCCAACGGAGCGGACAGCTCTAGGGGCTTGCGGCCTCGAGCCGACTCCTCCCTCCCTGGCCTAGGGGCTGACCTTCGAAAAATAAATCAGTATAGAGAAAAGACTACAAAGAAGACATCTCAAAAGTAATGGACAGAACCAAGGCCTTGCATGGTCCTCGGACCCAAGCCTATGGGGAAACCAAGTACAAAGAAGACATCTCAAAAGTAATGGACAGAACCAAGGCCTTGCATGGTCCTCGGACCCAAGCCTATGGGGAAACCAAGTACAAAAAAGAGATCTTACAAGTACTGGACAGAACCAAGGCCTTGCATGGTCCTCGGACCCAAGCCTATGGGGAAACCAAGTACAAAAAAGAGATCTTACAAGTAATGGACAGAACCAAGGCCTTGCATGGTCCTCGGACCCAAGCCTATGGGGAAACCAAGTACAAAAAAGAGATCTTACAAGTAATGGACAGAACCAAGGCCTTGCATGGTCCTCAGACCCAAGCCTATGGGGAAACCAAGTACAAAAAAGAAATCTTACAAGTAACGGACAGAACCAAGGCCTTGCATGGTCCTCGGACCCAAGCCTATGGGGAAACCAAGTACCAAGAAGAAGTCTTACAAGAAGTCTTACAAGTTTTGGACAGAACCGAGGCATTGCATAGTCTTCAGACTCAAGCCTATGGGGAAACCAAATACGCAAATGAAAAACCAGATACACAAAAGCACGATCGGAGTACCCTACTTCCCGTTTGATAGATCGGATGGATTGTGAGGAGGTCATCATTCTTGGGCGACATTTGCGCGTTTATCACAAGAGTAGTCAACTGCTACCCAGGTCAGTTTCCTAAGTTTGATTTATCACAAATTATCGATATAATGCCTGATAGTGCTGATAGATGAGAGTCGATTAGATTATGCTTCAAAGTAGCTTTGTTACAAATATTCTCAAAGCAACGCATACATAGAGCACATTCGTTCACACAGTTGCATTGCCCAGTAGATCAACGCTTGAAACATGTAAATCAATTTCCATTTTTATTACAACGAAGAAATAGTACAGTGTACAATGAAAAGCTGGAATCAGCCTACGTCAAAGCTTACTACATAAGCAAGAAAAAGAAAAATACAAGAAAGCTGGAGAAAGCCGAGGAGGTATGTCGGAGGAAAGGTTGGCTACAGCTCCGAGACCTTATTCTTCCTTCGCGCTCTTACATGCCCATAACTCAGGCAGCCAAAGAAACCCAACTTGAGCCTGGCACCGTTGAAGGAAAGGTGCAGGGAGTGGGTAACTGAGGGGCTTTCTCTAAATATTCGCCTGCTGCTAAGCAGAGGCGCTGATGGCGGAGAATCTTTCTTCTGACATACCAAAGTGCTGGCATGAACAGAGCCTGCTTCGGATTTTGACTAAAAGAGGGAGAGACGCCGTTCCCCCTCGGTGGAGATGGAGTACTTTCCTGAACTTGTGCTTCCTGTGCCCATACCTTACTGTTATAAACCTCATGAAGACACGGCGCTTCTGCGGCGGAGAAAGTTCTTTCTTCCCAACCCTCGCTTTCAACATGTTATGCCAAGAAAGGAGAACTCCGGATATGGGAAGCGTGATGTGAGAGAACTAAAAGGAGGGGTGTATATATAAAGCAACCCTCTCTCCCTCCTATTTATTTGAAAAGACAAGATAAGGGCAGTCAACTCACGCGGCGTCCCAAGGAGCACTACAGACAAAGTGGTCTTGGCTCAACTTCCAACGTCAACTGCAGCCAAGAGACTCAAGGGGCCTCGTAAAGGTGCGCCTCGATCCTTGGGGCGTCAGAGAAGTACTGCGTGGCCAGAGGTCGCAGAAATATCTCTTAATCCGCGGGATTCATTGAATTCGCGGCCCAAGCCCGCTTTGCGTGAAGGCCCAGGGACACCCTGTTTGGCACCACGGGAAATGCTCAATGAAAGGAAAAATCTGAACTCAAAGTCTTGGATAGAACCTAAGGCTTGCATGGTCCTCGGACTCAAGCTAAAAGGGAAAACCAAGTACTGAGGCGGACATTGGTCTTGGACAGAACCTAAGGCTTGCATGGTCCTCGGACTCAAGCTAAAAGGGAAAACCAAGTACTGAGGGGGACATTGGTCTTGGACAGAACCTAAGGCTTGCATGGTCCTCGGACTCAAGCTAAAAGGGAAAACCAAGTACTGGTGCAGACATTGGTCTTGGACAGAACCTAAGGCTTGCATGGTCCTCGGAATCAAGCTAAAAGGGAAAACCAAATGCTGGTGCAGACATTGGTCTTGGACAGAACCTAAGGCTTGCATGGTCCTCGGACTCAAGCTAAAAGGGAAAACCAAGTACTGGTGCAGACATTGGTCTTGGACAGAACCTAAGGCTTGCATGGTCCTCGGAATCAAGCTAAAGGGAAAACCAAGAGCTGGTGCAGACATTGGTCTCGGACAGAACCTAAGACTTGCATGGTCCTCGGACTCAAGCTAAAAGGGAAAACCAAGTACCGATAAAGACACAAGTATCGGACTCAAGCCTAAAGGAAAAATCAAGTACATAAGATAAAACGCATAAGTCCTGAACAAAACTCAGGTTTTGCAAAGTCCTCGGACTCAGGCTTCTTGGGAAACCAACTGCCCGAATGAAGAAATTTCTCGGCTTAAACGCTGGAAAAGGTGAAGGCTCGCGTATCATGGAGATGGCAGAATAACCTAATGATCGTCAACCTAAGGAGGCCATTCATCCGGTGGGTAACACGTCCTCGGATAGCTACTTCTTACATCTTATCGAAGCATTTAATACCCATCACGGCTAATTTTAAGATAAGTCTCATTCCTCACTGGTCGGATTGTTATGTTGAATAATAATTTTGTTAAAGTCATCGTGGCATCTTTTTATCAACGATTACTTTGGCCTTAGTTATTATTGATTGAAATGCTATACTATTATGCCGAGCAGCGCTTTCACATTTGTTAAAATATATAAACAAGACATACGAAATAGAGTAACAATAACTTTTATTAATATGAAAAATTGTTACAACGTACAAGGAAGGGCTTAAACAAGCCTATACAAAAAATGAACTGCTAAAACAGTAACAACATCCGTAACACAAGTAAGTAAACCATCAGGTATCTTCTGAATTCGCCTTCAAAGTCTTTCTGAAATCTATGCCTCAGTACTGCTCATATCAGGAGAAGAACCTTATACAAAAATAATGAAGGAGAAGGAAGAAGAATTGGAAGACATGGAAGCACTTCAGCAAGCTCTTGTCACTGAAGAATGCAAGGGAAAAAGAAGATGGAGGACATGAGCGGGAAGGAGGAGAAGAAGAGGGAAGCAATGAAAAGAAAGTAAAAGGAGCAAAAGAGGGAGAAGGGGAGCCTTATTAGGTATGCTCATGAGAGAGCAGATGGAGATGACAAGGGAGGTTTTCGACTCAGTCACACCAGAAATGGGGTGTGACGAGTCCCTGCTTCGGATTTTGGCTAAAAGAATGGGGAGGCAAATCTTAAGCCTCCGCCATCCTTGCCCCGACCGAGCCATCTCGAGTTTTGTTGGGACATGGCGTTTCTGGGAAAGGAAGGATTTGTTCATGGTGGATTACTATGAGATAAGTATTATTGAATAGGGAGTAACCGGATGGAGGAAGTGGATTCTGGGAAGAACGTGAGGGATTCGGATATGAAAAGGTCACCCTCTGTCTTCTCTCTTTATATAGGGGACGAAGAAGAGGGTATGTGACACATTCAGATCCCCAGGGAAATCCAGAGTATAACGCGCCGTTTCGTTCTCCCACACCATCAGTAACCGTTACATCTGGGAGGTCTCGTAAATGGGAAGATATTAAAGACACGTTGCAGATAACCACGCGGCATAATGGTAACGTACGCAAATCCAGGAAAAACGGCTCGTAGACCGGTACGTTCCTTGGGGAGGGGAAGAGTCGCCAGTGTTGATCAAGATCCGAAGAAAATGAACGGCAATAAGGGCTTGACATCATCAAAATCCACCTGTCCTACCATGACGTTGGACAGCAGGATTTTGAGGGGCTAATGTGGGGTCCAATGGTTTATGGGTCCGGCCCACACGCTTATAGGAAGCCCACCGGTCCTAAACTGAAGGAGGCCAGGGCCCAAGCTCGAAACTAGGAAACATAAAAAGTGGCCCAAAGACACAGCCGAGGACGGTTTCGTCCTCGGCAGGTCCAAAACCTCAGGGATAGGAATGGAACACGAGTAAGCTAGAAAGATCAGAAAATATCCTGGGGAAGTTGTCTTTAATACCCTTCCCTGACATGACACTGCCCCTAACAGAGCCGAGATCTTAGGCTTTATGGATCATCTCCAGCAATTTTGGGATTAGACTGATGGGACAGATATCTGTCCTGGAAAAATCGACCCTACACGTGGACGAAGGACAACGAACGTAGGCTAGTATAAAAGAGAATGTTATGTGACCAAAGTGGGGGCTCTCGCCCACCGAGCTACTGGAGAAAGACTTGATGAAAGAGAATGCCTGGGTAATATACGCCGGACATCACCTAAAAACCCACCGACGGATAACCGGAGACAGCACCATCGCTCCTCGGACATGATCCGAGGAGCCAAATCCGCCTAGATACAAGATTGAAGGGCCCGAATGTACAGCCCAAAGCTCTCTCTCATGTTGGTTCACCTATAGTCCGGCCCGAAATGTCGCCCTGTGATCCAACGCTGGCCTTTCAAGCCCACTCTCTACAAATATTATTGTAAGGGACTTTCCGTGTGCGAGCCCAACATCGTTGTCGGGCCGTTAAAGATTTTGTGTCCTTACAAATAGTATATCAGGCAAATCAAATTTCTATCTTATATTTTGTCAAAAAAATGGAACGCATTTCAAATTTCTATCAAATTTTAAATGCATTGTTCTAGGAGAGCTTGTGTTGTGGTTTTTTGGACCTTAGTGAGTGTAAAAATTTAGTTGAGATTGAAAACTCTGTGGGGCGTCTTGATAAGCTTTAAGTGAGGGACAACTTTTGCTTTAGCCTTCAAACTCCTCCAGGCAGTCTCTCGATGAATTTATTTAAATCTAGAAAATATTTGTTCTATGTACAACGAAATCCAAATTTTGTGTTTTTTAAAAATCTGTCTTTTGGGGGAATTTGATTGGGCTTAGGGAGTTCAATATTGGAACGATGTCAACACAATTAGGTCATCTTCTAGGTAGCATCTATAATTTACAACATATAGAGAAACTCTGTCTTTATGGCAATTTGATATTTGCAAAGACCGTGGAGATTGATAGACAACCACTCTGCAATTCTCTTGGAGGTTTTTCCAAATATGTTTTTCCAAGCTTGAAAGACCTACGTCTTAGTAGCTTTTATAATCAATCAAAAATAGATTTTATTTTGAATTATTGTTGCCCTGTCACATTGGAAAAATTAGACATCTGCAGCAGCAAAGTTGTTACCTTCCCAGAAAGCATAAGCAGATGTGAGAGATTACATTCACTTCACATTCCAATTTGCAATGAGTTTTGGGAAATTCCTAGACTTCCACAAAGTTTAAGATATTTAGCTGTATCAAATTGGCTGTATCAAATTCCTAGGCTTCCTCAGCTGATCTTTCGTTCCATCAAAATATAAATAAATCAATCTTTCATCTTGAAAAGGCCTAAACCCAATGGTTCTGTTTTCTGTAGTGATTGTTATTTTTTCTCTTATTTAGAAAATATGAAATTTATAGTAAATGTATTTACTTAAATTGGTTGTTTTATGTGAGAAACTAAGAAAAGAAAGTAATTGAAGATTGTATAATCTAATCTTGTTGTGGCATTTTACATTTACTACTACCCTCAATTCATTTTCTTTATAAGAGGCCTTCTATATGAAGGATGGGCCTTACTTGACATATTCTTCCAACTTCTCTCAACTTTAAGTTTGATATGAGAAAATATGTTAAACGAGACTGATGAATCCTTTCATTTCTTTGCTAATTTTCCAATCATTAGATACCTTTTCTACTATTAAATCTTATGATGTTCAAGAATATGAGATGAATTTAGCTTATTTGTTACTTTAAGATTGATGAACTTTAGTTTGGATATTGTTGATAGTTTCACTTCACTGCCTAAGGTAGAAATTTATCATCATAAGGTATTAGGTAGAGTTAAGAAGCACTGACATGCTGGGGGCACTCTTGCATGTGTGTCTTCAATGTGCAGGGGGGGGGGAAGCATATATGTGTGTGTGTTAAATTCCTATTATTTTAGATATGTTTTTAAATATGTATATATTTTTAATTAAAAAAAATTCCTATGAAACTAACTGCTTCTCATTCTTTTGCAGTATGGCTGCTGCAAATGCTAACGAGATTGAGGCTGTGCGACCTGGACCCATTGATGATTCAGTGTTGACTCTACAAGCCCAACATCGGTCAGATGTGTTAGGATATTTGCCCTTTAAATCCTATTGTATGATGCTATGTATGACATTATGTTTGATATTATATTGTGATAAATAAAGTTATTTTATTATTATCTAAAATAATGAACATGAATATTTGGACATTATCATATAGTCCATGAAATGCATAATATGTGATTTAGTCACAGAAGATATAAATTACAAGTTCTTTATAAATTCAGAATTTTAGTTCGTAGTCGGTGATGAAATTGGGCATTTCATCTATAAAGACAATAACATATCAATGAAGATGATTTGTCTTGATTATGGAAGTGGAAACTTCTAGTTGATATGTTGATATGTTTTAAGTGTTAAAATATATTGAACTGGATCGCTGTGAGATTTATTATGCTACTAATGATTGTCAAATTAATAATAAATCTCACGACTTCTATTTACATGAACTCTCAATCCTGAGAGAATAATGAACCTGATTATGAAGTGTAGGTTACTTTGATATATTAGGAGTGAGATCTAAAGTCACGATCAAAATCTCAGTATGTTGGGCAGCCACATTTAATGTTAGGAGAACATATATTCTCAAGATAAAATTCATAATCTCTTAACGGAGATATAAAATATTTATTTGAGATAAATTTAATGAGTTTGGTTATTCAGAGTGTTAGGCCTAACCATTTTAGTAAGAAATTACTAAAGTATATATTTATGAAATTGGACTTCATAAATATATGATGAATAACTTAAAAGATTAAACCAAGTACTCAAGGATTAAGATGTAGTAATCTTCAAAGTGGTAATCAACATTCATGACTTTGTATTACTATGAATATTTTAATGAAGGGGTTGAATGTATAATAAAGTCTTGGAATATAATTTATTAATAAGGCCTAGAATGCAATTATATTTATATAGTGGTATTAAATATAATTAATGGTAATTTTGGACTTGTCAAGAGTTAATAGAAATACCCAAAACCCATTGGAGCTAATGTCTTATTTGTCCCTCTTGGTCCCACTCCAAATCACATACTAAGGCCCAATTGGAATGATTCAAAAGGTTAGCCCAATTAGATAATCGGTTATATATAAGGAGAGAAACATACAGAATTTTGTAAGAAGAATAAAATGGTGTGTATGTGAGTGTAAGCCACTCTCTTATTCTTCCTTGAACACATATGTGTAAACTGATTGAGAAACCACACTTCTTGGGCATAAGTGGAATTGGAGTGAAGATTAAAAATGTTCCCAAATACTTTTAATCTTTGATTTTGAATTTCAGCGCACCAGGGTATGCTCTCTTGTTCTTAAATTCTGAAATTTACATAATACATGTTATCAATTGCGAATGAAGTAAATCCATTAATTTTCCGCTGCATATGTTTTGTATACGATACAAACCATGTTTTTCCAACAAGATGCTATTTGGAATGGGCAGGTAAAACACAACACTAAAACCAGTTGTTATGTTCAAAATTCAATCCTTCATATGGTACCCCATTTCATTCATAGAATGTAAACATACATTATGTCGTATAACTTTTCGTAGAATAACTTTATGTAAATTCTATATTAATCCATGGCTTTGTCGAGTGCAGGATCCAGGAGCACTTACCTACCGCAACCGTGATGAAGAGTTTTCCAATCTTGAGCCAATGGTGGATGATTGTGTGGTTGACATAATTAAGAGAGTTGATTTGAAAGGACTCCTCAGGACCTCAAGTAAAGAGATTGACCATGGGTTGATAACGGCCTTGGTGGAGCAATGACGGCTCGAAACTCACACCTTCCACGTGCCACATGGTGAGGTGACCATCACATTGCAAGATGTAGAGGTTCTTCTCGGTCTTCCTATTAATGGCGAGGCTGTAACTGGGAGCACTGAGAAAGTTTGGAAGCAAGTGTGCTGGGACTTCCTTGGCTTTTGTGTTCCAAATGATAAAACAAAGGTACTACAAGGCCAAATGATTGTCATCAAACGGCTTTTGGAGCAAGTTGCAATTCCATTGCCGTTTAATGCTATAGAGGATCAGCTGCATAAATATGCACAGTACTACATTCTAGCGCTATTGGGGGACACAATCTTCATGGACAAATTTGGTGATAGGGTGCATCTAATGTGGGTGCAGTTATTGGAAGACCTTTGCAACCCATGAAGATACAGTTGGGGAAATGCTTGTCTTGCATGGTTGTACAGAGAGTTATGCAGGGCAAGCAATAAGACCACTAGTCAGATTGGTGGGTCCTTATTGTTGGTCCAGTATTGGGCATGGGCTAGGTTCCCATTTTTGTGCCCGAGTGTTGAGCGTGGCCCGCCAGTAGGTGCTTATGGTCCTCCAGTGCGTGGTCCATTGTTCCTGAAGTAAGTCTCCACTTCAAACACCTCATATACATTTTGTGATCATTACCTAACCATGTAACTTGACTATATTATAGATTGATTACATTATAATTTTAATCATAAGAGTATGTTTGTAGGAAAGTTGTAGATATTGATCCCCTCGTTCTTGATTGAAGGTGGTTGTGGGTCCCAAACAAGAAAAACAGGCCCTCCAACATCTTTTTTGCGTCGGTATCGTGAGCAAATAACTTTAATGTTGCAGGACCAGGTACAAAAATGTATTTTTTGAAATTTTTAGAAACAGGATATAACTTTGGTGAACTTTGAAATATACACATTGTTGCTTAATGTGTTGCCTACTTGTTTTTTGGTTGCTGTAGGTGGTGTAGCAACTGTATGAAGTTGAATTACGCAACCTTCCAACGTATTGCGTTGTAGGGAGGGCAATGTGGATGGCAACAGTGTCGCTCGTATGTTTTCACCTAGTAGAGAAACATACACTGGATCGTGTCGTTTGTCAGTTTGGGATGGTTCAAGAAATTCTCCAACCTGTTAATACTGATGTAGTGCTTCATGGGATTGATTTGAGGGGGAAGGTCAGTGTCTCTTGAGATGGGAGTGTATAACCTCCCATTGAATAGCCTCTCATTGTAGTGCATCCATCATCTAGGGCTGTAAATTGTAAAGCTGTAGTTGTTTGTTGCACCTCCTCGGCATCAACTTCTGCAAGTGGCTCCGAACTTAGGTACAACTCAGTAGCATTTACTTGGGACATTTTATGGATCCTATTAAACATGATCTTTACATGTTTGTCTTCTTTGATCACCATGTACTTGTAATTTATCTGTTCATGAAAGACTTCTTGTGGGTAACGGTAAATAATCTTTATGTCATAACAAGCAGGGTTCAAATTCAATTCTTCCATAATTTTCATCTTCAAATCATTCAACATCTTCAACTTATGACATATCATCATATAATAGCACTGGATACCTGGCCCTTTAAATGGGAATCCGTCAATCTCGTTAGGATTGACAAAGGGTCCACCGTAGTATATATTTTTATCAATCATCTTCAGTTGTGATTGTGAACCTATTAGAATCAAGTGTAATATGTTAGTGACATATCTTATCTCTTTCATTTAACATCAATTACAAAACCTTTTATCTACTCAAAGTACAAAAATTACAACTTGTTACATCATATGCATATACAAACACACCCCACATTTACATATACTCACCCCACATCACATACAAACACACTCAATCATTATCATTTCATACTCAAACAAAAAAAATAAACTAAAGACAAAACTCACCCCATTACAAAATTTTAAATCATTCTAACAAAAAAATAAAGAAAAATATCAAACCAAAAAAAAAAAGTCATGATACATACCCATGATAAAAACCTAACAATACAAAAATATCTTAAATATTTTTTACTTTTTATAAAAAACCTAGCAAATATATCCACTAACAACTACATATATATGAACCTAGCAAAATATATACATATAAAAACCTAGCAAATATATACACTAACAACTGGAGAGAGTAAGTGTTATAAAAACCTTACCTGACATGAGAATGTATAAATGTGAGTGTTAGGATTGTATGAGTGAGAGAGAGTATAAGAGTGAAGAGAGGTTTTCTTCACTAAATACCCTGAGAGACCTACAACAGAGAGAGTTGAGATCTGAATGTGATTTATGAAGAATAGGGACCCAAAAAAATCCACTTGGATTAATATCCACCACAGTTTACAAATCGAGTCTCTAAGGCTCGATTTTGCTTTTTGGAAATTGAGTTTCTAAGACTTGATTTCTAGGTGGATTCCATGTGGATAAATCACATCATTCTCAGAACACAAAACTCGAGGCTCTAAGGGTCAATATGGAACTCGAGCCTCTAAGAGTCGAGTTTCAGGTGGACTCCACGTGGAAATAAGCCAAATCAGAATAAGGAAATCGAGCCTTTGAGGCTCGAGTTTTGAGGGGTAAATCGAGTCTTTGGAATTCGAGATGCTAGTTTAATATATAGTTTCAAAACTTTGCCAACTAACTATATAGTTTAGGGATTGGTGTCAAATGGCAATTTTTCCCTGATATATGTGACTTTACTTTTGTGTATTACGATGTACGATTGGTTCTAAATGACGCCGTTAGATATCATTTATGTAGTAGATTTCTTTCCTTGATTGTACAATGTTTTTTGAAAATTTCATGTAGATTGAATAACAAAATTTGTTATTATAACTCATTTTTAATCATGAATGTTAATAGATGGAAGATGATATTCTAATTAAATCTCTAATTTTGTATATTAAAGTAAAAATTATTGTGAAATTTAGTCCAAAATCAATTATAGATTAGTTTAAGATTTAAAATAGTTAAGTTTCATTTGAGGAAAATTATAAAATACTTTGTGATTTAAAGTTACAGTTTTTCTTATTTTTAAGTGTGTGTATACTATGTGTACATTATCTAGACATTTCCCAAAGCAAATATCTTGAACAATGTATCTAATAAGGAACAAAAACATCATCAACAAAATAAAAAAGCTGTGTACTTAAAAAAATTCAAAAAGTTGAACTTAATTTAACTCAACCAAGTGGAAAGTCCAAAACATTGTGCTGTAAGTCTTTCTTTCTTTTCTTTCTTTTTTGTTGGTGAATTATTGTAGCGTAGCCTGTGTTACTTCAAGAGCCCTCCAAATCACCTAAATAACTTCAAATATTTTGTATCCTTAACACTATATAAACTCAAATTATGCTGCCGAATTCAATTAAAATTTAAGATAAAAGATGAAAAATGAAACAAACACTATATAAGAATAACATTAAAAAAAAAAAAATGTGTATCCAACAATCGTATATACAAATCACTGCACTAATGTATCACATCCGTATACACAGACAAATAAAACAAAAAACAAAAAAAATCAATGGGCGAATCAAACTATCACCACATAAATAAATTTTAAAAAAACAATAAAATAATATAAAATGGTATATTCCTAAAAACTAAAAACAACTAAAAAACCAAATCCAACGGCCAAAAACGATCTAAGGCCCCACATAGAGATCGAAATCAAGGCCTCACCACCATCACTAGTTTCTCGACTAGCAGACGTCGTGGCCGAACCGTTGTAACTCGGGTTCGCTCCGTACAGGTACTGAATTCCCTCAACATCATCGGTGGCAAGCTCAACCTTCTTAGTCCTCGACGGGATCGAAGGGTACATAATCGATTCCACCACAGATGAATGTCCGAGCCCAAGCAAATGCCCAATCTCGTGCACAGCCACCGACTCGAGATCGATCGCCGTGTTCGACGAGGACTTCGTGACGTCGCCGGAGACAACCCAGCTTTCGGCGCCGTCTAAATGGAACCGACCGTTCGGCGGCGAAAACGCGTGGGCCAGTGTTCCTAAGACCCCGTCGAACGGTTCTCCATCGCCGTGGTCTCCGTTGTAAAACCCAATCTTAATGTCCGCTGAGTACGCCGAGGTCGTCATCGTGAACGTCAACGGCGTTACAGTAGACCAACGATCGAACGCGCGTGTGAACACGCTCTTGACCTCGTCGGAGAGGTTGTTATCTGGGTTGAACGCGTAGGTTAGGTCGCGCTTGCTTTGAGGCCAGCGGGGTTCGCCGGGAAAAAGCGTGTAGTGAGAGACGGTGTGGAAGCGCGTGGAGGAGGTGTTCGATTTTCCCGAGTTCATGGTCGAGGTACCGTTGACGATGTCGGCGACGCCGCATCTGGGTCTTACGATTTGCTGTACGGTGAAATCGTCGAGCTCGCCGGTGACGTTAAGGTTGAAGTTTTTCTGGTAAGTCTCGAGAGCTGACTTGAGTGATTCGTCGAAATCGTCGGTGAAGTTCGACGCGTTGTTGATGTAACCGAAGTACTGGAAGTACTTCTTGAGGATGGACAAGCCGTCGACTTTTTCGCCGGCGTGGCAGCCGGAGAGGTTGCGGAACGAGTCCCAGTTGCATTGAGTGGAATTCAGCAATGGCGGAATTGAAGTTTCATTGGGAAAGAAGTGAGCTGAAATTGGAATTGGAGTATACAAAAGAGAAAGAGAAAGCACCAACAATGCTACGTAGATCAATCTCATGGTTTTTATTTACTTGTTATTTTCAGAAAAAAGAGTAGAATTTGGGGTTTTTATAAGATAGATAGATGATTGTTGTTGTTGTTGGTGTGGGCGGCTTGGTTGCGTGGGCGTTGAAAAGTTCATGAACTACAAATTTCAAAGAGGTCATGGTCAATGTATTTAATTTGTTGTATTGTATAATATTTCGTGTTGAAACTTTTTACTTTGAAGTTTGAAGTATGAACGGCTTCGTGGTAGTTCCGTGGTGTTATGTTATATGTGACTTTGTTTCTGTATTATATTTGACTTTATTTTTGTGTACTAAGACGTACGACTGGATCTAAACGACATCGTTAGGTATCATTTATGCTACTTTCTCAAAAAAAAAAGAAAAAAAGAAAAAAAAAGTATATATATATATATATATCATTTATGTAGTAAATTTTTTTCCTTGATAGTAACATGTATTTTGATTTTTTTTTTTTTTTTTTGTAAATTAAATAACATATTTTGTTATTATAACTTATAAGTAGGGTGCAATGGATTCAAGTTGGATGGATATTTTAAACCTAACCTGAGTTTGTCAGATTTATAAAGAACATTTTTAATCATGAATTTTAAAAAATAGGAGATGATATTGTAATTAAATCTTTAATTTTGTATATTAAAATAAAAATTATTGTGAAATTTAGTAAAAAAAATCAATTATAGATGATTTTTGAGATTTAAAATAGCTAAGTTTCATTTTAAGAAAACTATAACACACTTCGAGGATACAATAAATACGTAATCTCTTATTTCATATGAATAATGGGTTTCATCATAAGTTTAATTAATTGGACTTACTATTATGTGAGATGAAAAAGTACACATATATAAGGGGATAGATCTTAATTGGAAAGGACATAAAAAATAATATGATACTTTCTTCTTATTGCTTCTCTCTTACTTCCCTTCTTCATATTCTTCTCTGGGAGGCCTAGTTCCCTTAAAAACTACCTGCATTGTCTCTCAATTCTTGATAAAATTACCTGATTCTTTCATGTTAGCTCTTATGAATGGAAAACTCATGTGACTAAGAAGACCCACAAACTGAGTCTAGCCACTGCCAACTGGTCTCATAATGGTCATGATTTTTTTTTTTTTTTTTTGAATATAAAAGCTAATGGAAGTTGGTCATAAGGGTCAATTTGACAGATATGAAAACATAAGGAAGTTACAAGGAAGAATTGAAACCCTGAAAGATGTTTTTGCAACTGGCCAAACCACAAGGATTTATTTTTTATTTTTTATTTATTTTTTGAGGAACGGCCAAACCACAAGGATTATTTTTACATTTAGACCATTCTATAATTACCCTTCATTTTGATATACCATTTTTTTTTAGAAACTTATACCATATTTGATTGCACTAAAATGTATTCACATACAATTATATAACATATTTGATTGGACTAAAATATACCATATTTTGTGCCTTTTGCTCCGTTTATATTTTGTTGATATTATATAGTTTCTATTTTTTTCATAAAGATTTTATTATAATACTGAATTTTGAGAGAAATTATTAGAATAATATTTGATTTTATATAGAAGAATGGAAATAATAATTGAACATGATAAGTGTAGAGAAATTATGAAAAACTTTATTATTCTTCCACACAATTTGTTGTGCAAATCCCGTATACTACGTACAAATAGTTGAATACGCTGAAACGAGTGATATTTGACTTATTTTGGTAATTAACAATTCAGCATGAGTTTGAAAGAGACCGCGGAAGGATCAAAGTTGGAGGCTGAAGATTCAGCAAAGAAATAGCAATAACCAAAGGTTTGGATTGGAAAGCCGCTGAACTAACTTTGGCTTTGTGAAGCTTCCTTTGACATACACGTGGAACGAAGTTATAGGTTGAGAAACTGATCATTTTTTTATTTCCCATTGAGCCTATCAAACGGAAGTTTCAAGGCAATGCAATGATTAATAAGAGACGCAATTGTGACACACCCAAGACTATTTAATTGCTTCTCATTCCAAAAGGGTCAAACCTCTATTTTTCTTTGTTAAATTTGGCAAGGTCATGATTCTCTCAAAAAAATATATATATACAAAAAATAAATAATGGCAAGGTCGTGTTAGATTCCATAGTTTTCTTATACCTTTTTGTTTGGGACATCCAAAAGAAAAATGGGGCATGTTTGAACCAAATGCTAACAATAATGCCATAGACAACATTTTTCACAAAAGAAAAATAAATAAATAAGTAAATAAAAAATAAAAGAGTTGTGTAATAGAACCATTGGGGACTTGGGGTTGCCATCAGTGTCATGGCCGATTTTTGGGCCTTGACTCTTAAAAGATGGATTATGAATGTATTTAAAGCAAAAAATTAATAAGTTTAAAGAAAGAAAAGTGTTAAATCTATTATACTTTTATAATATTTTCACAATAAATTATGAATAATAAATTATTATTAATTTTAATTTAAGTTCATAATTTAAATTATTTTTTTGTCCACATGTAATAACAAATAACAACTTATTAATTAAAATTTATTATAAAAGTATCTTAAAATTCTTATCCACGTGACATTCCTTCTAGAATTAAATGTAAAGAATGTGAATTGTAATTCAATCTTAAAGATCAAACATCTAACAATTGTACCTTGGTCCTCGCCCTTTCGTACTCTTTAATCATTTGTGTCCTGACATTTCGGGTCTGTGTTTTTAACTCAGTACAGTTGCTTGTACTTAAATACATCTCTGACAAAAAAACTTTGTAACTCAACGTATTTAAATGTCACCTCATTTTTTTTTTTAACTAAAATAAAAATATATTGATTCCAATATAGTGGTTTGGCTAAATTGTTGCATACTCGATTTTAAAGTGATTGTCTTAAGTTTGACTAGAAATTCATTCAGGTATTAATATTTTGAAAAAATTCTCTAAATCAGCGATTTACTTTTTTATAGACCCACTTGTTATAAACAGTGATTATTTTCTTGTGAAAACTTAAAAAAATACTGTAAATATATATATATATATATATATATATATATATATATATATAGATTCCATTCAACTGTTGCCGCATGCATTGAATCTAAGCACAAGATGCAGCCTTTTCCTGTGGTAGTGCCCTAAATACAAGACATATGGTATTGGTACTGCCCTCAGAAAAGTTGACACATTTTTCTTTTGTGTTCTATCTTTGCAGCCTTTTCCTTTCATTCCCCTTGAATTGGACATTCAAAGGTAGCTTTCCTGCAAAAATAAAAATAAAAAGATCATTGAAAGGTGGCTAGGAGCCTACTCTTCCTTTAAATTGTCCTTGTTCCCAGTCTTCTACATAGAATATAATATAAAAAACATATGCTAATGGATATGTATCATGTATCATGTATGGTATGCTAATAGAGGTCACATCCTTGGAGGAAAAGTTGGTGCTCAATTTTGGAACTTATTTCTGTTTTTTCTACTACAATGGATTGCATTCTTTGGCAGTATATATATTTATAATTTGGAGTCTTCAAGCCGTATTAAAGAATGGTTGCTACTTTAATCTGAAAGAGAAAATACGTGCATAATAAAGCAAACATGGGTTTTTTTTGTTGTGGGTGGGGTGGGGGAGTCAACATACTAGACAATTTA
Organism: Quercus robur; assembly: GCF_932294415.1. Lineage (NCBI taxonomy): Eukaryota > Viridiplantae > Streptophyta > Magnoliopsida > Fagales > Fagaceae > Quercus > Quercus robur. The sequence goes on from NC_065536.1 coordinate 59,197,386, forward strand.
GCAGTGAAAAACGAAGAAGATAAACAAATAGAAAATATAAAAATAACTAAAAAATTGAGTGAAAAGTGAAGACACGATGTGATACAATGATAACTTACTATTCATATTGAAAAAATTAAAGTTAATATTAATTATTTAAATATTATTCTTAAGTTAAAACTAAATAATAATAAGGGAAAAGGAAAGGTAAAATAACGTTACCACAGTCAACAAGTCTAATTAATGATGCAATTGTCAAAAATTCATTTACAATTACTAAAATGGCATGTTCTGATTGGTATGCAATAAAAATAGTGTCAATTATGGGTGTGTATGAAAGTGATATTATACAATATTAGGTTAGTATTAGTAAATCCATGACAATGTAATGATTATTTATATCATAATGTTAAAAGTTCAAGTGTTTGTGAAAATTCAAGACACGGCCCAAGTCATTGAAGTCTCTGAAATTTCGATTGCATCCGGATCAATCGAGAAATGCATTTCGATTGCCTCTTGACCAAGTTTTGATTAGAAGATAATTGGGAATTCTAATTCTCTTGAAGGCCCATCAAATCAGCTATCAACTGGGAATTTGTGCCATACATGAAAAAGTATATAAGGAGCAATTATAAAAGACTAAAACAAAGGAGAGAAAACCTATGTTGTGCCAAAAAAGTTCAAATTAAAACCTAGTTCTTTTTGTATTATCACCGTACTGGAGATAAGAAAGTTAATCTAATGCTACCATTGAAGATTGGTGATCGAATGCTTTAGCCACAAAACCACCATAGTCAATTATTGTGAAAAAATCTTCAAGATGATTCTCGAAGTCAAGTCATGGACAGAGTTCGTGTATAAAATTAAATGATAGAAGAGTCCAAGTTGCTTGAAATAATATCGGTTCATGTTGTAAGTTAATAAGGTTAATTCAATTGTACATTTCAATTCTAAATAGTAAAATTTTCCTCAAGGTAGGTAATACCCTTGTGTTGTCAACAAATTATTATGTTCCTTACTTTTCATGCACTTTACTTTATATTGTAATTTGTTGTTGTGGCTAATTAACTTGAATTCATTGTTTATCATAATCGGTTAAAGTAATGAATTTTGCTTAGCTATGTTAAATTATCTCAATGGGGGTGTAATTAAACATACTTCTCATACCGGTCATAATTTGTCACATTTTCAAGTTGTAAAATAGGTTGTAAAAATACTTTCATATACCGGTCATAATTTGTAACATTAACAAGTTGTGAAAAAGAATTTTTAAGAAAATTATGTACTTGATGTAATTTCATCATGTTTGATGGAACTTTGCATGCATCAAAACTTTCATTTTTATTTTTATTTTTAACTTTCTTTTTAGCTGAAAATTTGTTTCTTTCACAATTCATATTATTTGTATACCTTTTAAACAAACATCATACATACACCTTTCATTTGAATCGTTAATACCACATGCAGTTGTCATCTCTATAAATTTAAAAATAGGTATAAAATTGGTGTAAAAACACCTACAAATAACATCTTCCTGTTAGTTTGTTGCCTTTTGTTTTTAAGAGAGGGCTCCGCTTACAATTTGTTGTTTTAAAAAACTTCTCTAACCAGTTTGTTAGCCATCAAAATATATAAATAAACCCACCATCCACAGCCAAAACCTACCCCAAAGAAAGACAAAGGGGTAACCTGTAAGAAACCCTAAAAAAAGAAATAGTCTCTCCCTCTCTCTATTAAGAAAACTTGTCTACTTTTGGTGGAGGAGGGAGGGGATGGAATCAAATAACTCGTATGAAAACTTGTGGGCTGATCTATGGGAGAACGGCAATGTTAAAGCATGTCTAGTTGCTGCTGGGACCAAGAGGAGCCGCCGCGTCGTTGCAAAGGCTAAATCGAAGAAGCTGTCAGCTAAGCTCTCCATAACTATGAAGAGAGTTAAAGGGGGAGCCTCTCTGGGTCTTCATTGGATCAAACACAAGTACCACAAGACCAACCATAAGACAAAGCGCGCATATTGATATATATGCACTTTGTGAAGAAAAACAAAAAGCATTCCTTTTGTTATGTTCTTTGTGCGTTATTAAACTCCCAAAAAAAAAAGAAAAAAGAAAAAGAGGTTAATTTAATTTCATTTTTGGGAGTTTTATATATGGGGGCATGTTCACGGATTTGATATAGATATCCAACATATATTTATTAATTATTATTATGTATAATTAAGATTTTAAGTTACTTCTCTTGCATGCATGTCTTGATCTTTGTTTTCCTATTTTTAATTTCAGTCCTTGGGTAGCAACCTCCCTATATGGGGACACGGTTTTTGTCCAATGCATTGATAAGAATGCAGTCACATTATGCCTATCTTAGTTTTTCCTATTTTTATATTCCGGACATATGTCCGCATTTTAATGTGTCCAATGCATGCTTCACCTCCTATTATATTTTTAGAAATTTGAAAGACAACAAGTTCTAGGCTACATTCCGGGAAATCATAATTCTTTTTCCTTTCATTAATAAACACTACTTCACTTGTTATTTGGAATTAAATCCGCTACTTGAACTTTACCCTCATGGAGAGTCGAGACTCGAGACTCGAGAGACTAGGCGGTCCAAATATCATTAATTGTTTTGTATATATTCGTTTCGATGTCTTTTCTTTAATGTTAGGAATATTATTAAAAAATCAAAGTAAAATTTTATTGTCAAAAATTTCTAAAAGTTTAAAAATGCTGCTCAAATGAAAATTCTATTAACCAAAAGTTTCTAGGTGTTTAAAAAATGTTTATAATTTATTTTATATTATTTTAATAATCTACCCAATAATATTTTTGTTTTGTTTTGTTTTAGTAATAAAATTTTGGTCTCACATGTTTATTGCCACGTGACTCATTAGCATACTAAAATTATTAACTTTGAGTGAAACTCTAGTACCAAAGTTTTTAAAGTAAGGGATGTTGAAGGTATGATCATTGCTGCACTTAGCCAAAACATTCAACTTCCCAGCTCAGTGGACCTGGTTGAAGCCTTAGCTGCTCGGAGAGCCATCCTTTTTACTCAGGAGATTTGTCTTGCTCACGTAGTGGTGGTGGGTGACTCACTTAAGGTCATCACAGCTATTAATAACCCAAAGAAGAATAGGATAGTGGGGCCATATTATAGAAGATATTAAGAAAGCCAGCTCTAGCTTCCAAGTTTGTAGCTTCTGTCATGTAAATAGTTTAGTCCACTCCCTAGCTAAAAGAGCAGTTTCAACTGTTGATACAGATATGTGGTTAGAAGAGTTATCACAGGACTTGTTTGATGTCTTTCAGTCTGATTTACCTTAATAAAATTGACTTACTTGTTCCTTCAAAAAAAAAAAAAAGTTTTTAAAGAATTGAAATACTACTCCATTTAAAACTCAATTATAAATTTCAATAAATCTGAAATGGTTTTCATTATTTGTTTTAAATTATATATATATATATATTTAAAAACAATATAGTTTTACACAATGTGTTTTTCATTATATGACTTGAAGTAATTTTTATTATTTTAATTTTATTCTCTATTTTAGTATTTACTTTTTATTATATCATTCTTAATGTAACATGTGTCAACAAGCAACAATAAAAACAGTCACAGCTACACCTCGCACAAATCACATCACCCTGCTAGGGAAAGCCTAATAGGGGCGTGACCAAGCTTGCACTTAGACAGAACTCTTAAAATTAAAGGTTCTAAGGCTTCAGAGAACTCTAGTCCTAGAGAGGACTTTTTATTTTATTTTTCATACTTAAATTAGTCTGGCCAATTTTATGTTTATGTTTATGCTTATATTGTTGATATATCTATATTTCTCTCAAGATCGGCGGACGTCAAGTGTCATTTTAAAAATAAACATGGTTTCTTCTTTTATTTATTTATGAGAGTATAAATTTATAAACATGGCAGTTAAGTCAGTTCATCATTTTAAAATTATTTATCAATGGTCAAAGTCTCATAATTCAACTAATTGGTACCTCTTTGCTATTTACAAATAAAGATATTAAGTGTTCAAATTTGCCCACCTTCAACTATTGTATTATAAATAAATAAATATATATATTAACTTCAAGGGTACCAAAATCTCTTTAGAAAAATTTCCAAATGTATAGCAATTTTTTGATGCTATAGGGGTTTAAATGAGAAATAAATAAATAAATAAATATATATATTAACTTCAAGGGTACCAAAATCTCTTTAGCAAAATTTCCAAATGTATAGCAATTTTTTGACGCTATAGGGGTTTAAATGAGAAGGATTGGAAAGATTATGAATGAATTGGGTGGAAAAGTGGTTTGGTTTCCTTCTTTAATTGATTCAAGGGTAGAAAATGAGTGGTTGATGATATGGATGGATGAGACTTTCATCTATGTCCACCATCTTATGTCTACCCAAATTCAAGAAAAAGAAATAGAAGGAATTCATCAATTTTACTTTTTCATTATAAATTGTTTCGTAAGTTTTTTTTTTTTTTTTTTTTTAAGAAAAAATTGTTTTGTAAGTTTAGTTTTACTTAATGATTGTTTGGATTGGGCTGATTTTCCTGCGCGTCTGCGTTTGACCTTTTTTTTTGGTTGAGAAGCATGTTCTATGGCTATCCAGTGGGTCCCGTGCACTGTTCACGGGACCCCACAAACCTCTTTTTTCAACAAAACTTTCATTAAAAATAGGTCTCACGGTACTATTCACACATTAAAAATTATTTTGTTACAGTGTTTTCAGTTTTCAGTTTTCAACAAAATAAGCGATATCCAAATGAATCCTTACTTCATAAAAGAAAGTATTTTATGTCATAGTTTTTAGGGGAAATTATACTTTGTCTTCATATATTTTGCCCAAAAAATACTTTGTCTACATGTGATTTAAAAATTTGCGCTTTACCCACCTAAAGTAAGCTTCATTTGCCTCGGCGCTTTACTCATCTAAGGTAAGCTTCATTTGTTATATACCTCTGTTAAAAACATGGGTAAATTTGTATTTTTATTACTCTTTTATATCCCTCTCCTCTCAAAACATAAAAAACTAAAAAATCAATAAAAAAGAAGATCTAAAAACTAGATTTGAAAATTTTACCTCAATTGGTCAATATATGGCTATTGCTGGACGGAAGGATCACCTGGCCATAGTAGATATGAAGAATATGATCCCAAGTAGAGAACTTCAGGTTTGCCCAGGTCCTAACAAGTTGAGTTGGCCCTTTAGGAGATCCAACTAGATAGATGAAACCTCTTAATTAGTGGCATATGAATAATGGGATTATCTATTTGTTAACAATTTCTCCTTTTGCAATTTTAAAAGTATCAAAATTTGAGTGTTGAATGGCCTATACATGTTGTAAACTAAATAAGTGCAGGATGATGATTGGTTTTTCCAGCCTAACCATCATACGGCTAAGGCAATAGACTCTATCTCTAATGCCTTATCTTATCACAATCTGTATAGCCCTTTAAATTTGTATTTTGGATTGAACATGATCTGCCAGTTATCACAACTGACTGCATTTTTGTGTTTCGGATAGATTAGAATCTCTGGTGAGCTTATCCTTAACACATGTAATTAAGGAAATGATGTTGCGGTCTTTATATGAGTGGATGACCATGTTAATTACCAAAAAAAGAAAAGAAAAAAGAGGATGAATTTGTTAGCCAGCATCTTTTGTCTCCTTTTTTAATTTTTACAAAACTTAGTTTTTAGATTTTCTTTTCTCTTGATTTTTTAGTTTTTTATGTTTTAAGATGAGAGATATAAATGGTAACAAAAATATAAATTTATACTTATTTTTAATAGAGGTGGATAACTGGAGACAAACATACCTTACCTCAGATGGTTAAAATGTTAATTTTTAAACCACGGATAGGCAACCATAGGTGGACAAAGTGTAATTTCTCTTTCTTTTTATTTTAGAGATAATTACAATATATTGCTAACCTCACAATTCGAACTCCTCCTTTTTTATTTTATCAGTACTCATAATTCATGTCATACTAATAAATACATAAGGCATAGAATAAAACACGTTTAATGGCTCAAAATATTTTGCATTGGACTTTCGTCTAATATCAAGAATGTGTAAGATTCCGTTTCATCAATCTGTAAATTCGAAGATATAGTTTGCTTGGACTTTGCAGTTGCAAATTTGCAATTGACTTTGAAATACATAGAGCTTGTTTTTCGTTTTACGTTTCTTCATTCTAGGTCCCAATAAAAAGCTTCATTTGAAAACACATCCAATTACGTTTCTCCACGATTACATGACATAATGCATTACGTTTCCTAGTTTGTTGTTTACGTTATTCCATTTCCACAGGAACATTCCACGCGTTCCACGCTTCTTTATTGATAAATCATAAATCCATCAAAGAAAGTTTCTCGAAGCAACGAATTCTTTATTATTTTCCGGGATTTCGAAGCTTCTCTCTTTGCTAAAAAGTCTGAGATAGGTTTGGCTAAAACTTAAAATACACCGATTAGATTAAACGACAAAATATGGCATCCATTCCATATATAGACTCTCAATTTCCTATAACCCAAAAACTAAAAAGAACAACTATTTATAGTCTCTCATTTTCTCAAAAAAATATTCAATCTTTTTTCTTATCTCGCGCGGGTGCAAATTGAAAAACCTAGCTAGCTTGTAATGGAGTCAAATGGGACCTCTTGGGCTGATCAATGGGACCACCATGATAGCCCAGACCCAGTTCCTGAGACCAATAAGAGTTCAAAGGCTACGTATTCGAAGAAGATTGGCGATGGGTTAGGGAAAACTAAAGCTGTTGCATCAACTGGCGTGAAGAAAGTTAAGGAAGGAACCACTGTGGGTTTTCATTGGATCAGAGACAAGTACCAGAAGAAAAACCAGAAGAACTAGCTGATGATGCAAGCCTCGTTTTCAATAATCATCATCTTTTTTGGTTCTTCGATTTTGTTTGGGTGTATATAATCTTCATTCTTCTGAATCTGATACTTCTATTTATTTTCTTCGCTCCTACTTTTGTTTAATAAAAACTCGTTGTTGCTGTGTACAGATTTGATTAGAGCCAGATCGATTACTCTTGTCTCTTTATATATATGCAATTGTTCTTTTCTTCTTCTCTTTTTTATATTTATTATTATTATTATTATTATTTTTGGTTATTGAGAGCGGTAGAAAAATCAGAAGGGATATATAATCGTGGCAGGAAACCAATATATCATTATAAACAAAATCTGTATGAGATCTATTTTAAAAAAAAAAAAAAAATCATGAAACCAGATTGTAATGGCATTTTATGTTTCCAATTTTTGTTTTGTATCTCTTGATCTTTTCTTGTTTAGGGAGATGCAAATAAGGTGTTTTGTAAATGGAATGGAGATAGACTCTACAAGATTTCTCGATTGGGGTTGACTAGTTACTTCAAGGCTTTATGTGGTTTAGCAATAGCCTATGTTCACCAATAACAGATGATAAATTCACTAACAAAATTGGAAGGTACATTTATGATGTAGTTTCACAAACCCAAATCTCAGATATACCTATATATTCTATCAAATACAAAAATTAGAGACTGCACCTAAAACAAACATAAAATTTTTCTCTACATTACACAACATTGACAAAGAAATTTCTCTCTAATTCAAACCAAAGAATCAACGGTTCACAAATACTCAAATACCAAGCTGCTATTGATTTGACTTATGTACAATTCTTGAAAAATCTACTTTTATTAAGTTTAGTTATACTTTTATCCTCCTATTTTTGAAGGCCAATAAACTAATGAAAATAAATTCTCTTGAATGAATACAAAGCAAAGAAAATCATCTTAAACAGATGTAATACAAGTCATACTGATGAAACATAAAATGAAACACATTTCATGAGACAAAAACCAGCCCAAGATCAATTAAAGATAAATTGTGATGTACCTATTGGGACAGAGCACTCACATGTTGTAGTGCTAGCTAAAGGAAAGAATGGAGAGAGAAATTGGTTTTCACCTGCTTAAAAAAAGTGAATACCAAGGTTCCTATTGAAACGGAAGCCAAAGATTTTCTATGGGCTGTGCAACTAGCAAGCCAAATGCAAGTTATGAAGATGATAATTGAGGGTGATTTCAAGAATTGTTGATGAAGTCAAATTAATCTCAGCAAGTTTTGAATAGCTGGAGTTTATGTGGGTGCATAGGAATGCAAATGAAGCTGCTCATGTCATGGCAAAGTGGTCTCTATCAAACTCATGTCATGTCTATTTAATTTGTTGATATATAGACTCGGTCCTTCTCATTTTGTTAATATTAGTGGTAAGAAAGAACAGCATAGGTGTGGCTGAGTTGGACCGGTGAATATTGTATTTTCTTTTGATGGTAATAAAATATTTTTTCAAGGAAAAAAACCAAGGAATGATAAAACTTAGAGAGTAACTTTTTTTTTTTTTTTTTTTTTTTTGAGAGAGTAACTTAGGTGTAGTACATTAGATTCCCCAATTGAAATTTGAAATTAAATACTTGGTTGTTTTGAATTTAATTGTCCTTAAAAAAGATAACACTCTTTGTTTCCTATTGGTTAATATAACCAAGTATTTGAATTTAATTAAAAAAATTAAGAAACCTACCTAATTTCTACACTTTTTAGAATACTTTAGGATATTAAATTTAATCTGTAAATGCGAAGATTGATGCAATTGGCATTAATTGATTTATTTTTTCGTTTCAACTTGCAATTGACTTAGAAATATGTAGAGCTTGTTTCTTGTTATATGCTTAAGGGAACTTCATTGAAAACACATCCATTTAAAATTACTTTTTAATGTTAGAAATGAACAAATTTTAAGCGGCAGTACTAGTTATTATAGTTGGGCCAAAAAATAATTTAAAAGATTAATTCAAATTAGAACTAATAAATTTATCACTTATAATTTATTATGAAAATATTATATTCGCCCTAATTTAACATTTATCCCACTCGCGTACAATACATCATGTATTAAAGTTTCCTGCTTTGTACTTTGTAGTGTGCCTTGTTCTGCCGAGTGGGAAAAAGTCCACGCGTTCACACTTCACAGAAGATAAACTGGGTCTTTCTCATTTTGTTGATATTATTAGTAGAAAAGATATGTGTGGCTGACTTGGAAGGAATGATTATTGTATTTTTCTTTTGTTGGCAATAAAATTTTTATTCAAGCAAAAAAAAAAAAGCAAAACTACTAATTAAAATTTTATATTCAAGAAAGTTATCTAACATCTCAATATAGTCAATTAATTTAACATTTCTTAAGATGTTATATTTATTAACTATTAATTAGATATAGATAAAAAAATAATTGTAGACTGACTAGTGGCCACCTATATTATATATATTTATATATATATATATATATATATATATTTTTTTTCATAAAACTCATGCTACATCACCCCAAACTATGAATGACAAAACAAGTTGCATAAAAAACAGTGAATGACAGTCAAAATAATGAATATGGACTGTGTCAAAGCTCACTAATAAGTTAAACAAGAGTAACTGATTTACTCCATTTTATCCAGATAAAACACCAGTTTTTTTCCTTGACTCTTACCACTACCAAGGGTAAAACAAACACAAAGTAAAGTTAATTTTCACCTATAAAAACAAGTAAAGTGTGAGGGAGATGGTTTTAACACAAATCTGAAGCGGAGCCAAACCTGAAAAGAACGGAGGAAAAGGTCCAACATAGCTACAAAGAAGCTTAAAAAATAACTTCTTATGCTTAAAATGGAGATAGTGGAAAATTTTCCAGCAATAAGTACCCAAAAAAAGAGGTTTGAGAATTTTTGTGTTTATTTTCTGATTTCAGTTTTGTCTTGTTGAGAGAGAAAAAGAGAATTGGTAATTTTCTGTGTGCGGAAAACTACGAATTCTACACTCTAAGGGGTTGTTTGGCATAGTTATTTAAACAACAATAACACTTTTATAGGGCCGGTTTAATGAATTTGGGGACCCTAGGCGAAATCTTTAAATGAGGCCTTTTATTATATTTAATTATAAATTCATATATTTTTTTCAATTAAAATTTATTTTTTTTGCTTTTTGATAGGCAAAATTACTAATTAAATTTTTGCATTCAAGTTCCGCTAACATTTCCTTTTCAATTAGTAATATGGCTAATCCACTTAATCTTTCTTGTGACATAGTTGATCTTAAATAGGATTTTATTAATTTTAATTTTGAAAAACTTATTTATGCGGAAGCAACTATAACAGGTATAGCTAGTAATATTCTGAAAACAATACATGCATTTGAAAAAGATTCTAGTCTCTTTATATAATTTAGTACATTAATTGGAGAGTTTTCATTTATTTGCAAAAATTCTTTTAAAACTTTTAGTTCTGAAAATAAATCTAAGCCATCAATATCGGAATAAGTTTCATGTGTGAGAAAATATTCAAGATTAAGACAATTTTTTTTCAAACTATACAATTTTTTGATGGAATATTATATAATATTATGTAATATATTATTACTATTTGGGGGCCTCTTTATCAGTGGGGGCCTTAGGCCACTGCCTAAGTGGCCTATAGCTTCAGCCGGCCCTGCACTTTTAACACATATTTCTATAACACACAAATACATATTTTCATAACACTGAAAACTGAACAACAATACTTAAACAAGATTACTAGACAAGTCCTAAAACTCCCACATAGAGAAAACCAACACTCAATTATACATTAAATAAAAAGAATTTTTTTATGTTTTTTTTTTTTATAATAGTGATATTGTCACCAATAAGAAAAAAAAAATTGTTCATTTATTTATTAGGAGGTACCCATCATATTCATTGCCAATTCATTTATTTGGTGATTGATAAAAGTTGCAGTAGGTTTAGCATTTTCGTTTTTTCTATCTATTGACTAATGATTAATACTCTTATGTACATCTTTATTTATTAATACTTGGAGTTCTTTTTATATTTGGGTCAGGCTATTGCCTATCACTTGCCTAGCACTTGCCTAGCACCTGCCTAGTAAATATATGACAAAAGATACCATCCATAAATAGACTCCCAATTTCCCGTAACCCAAAAGGAACACGCAAACTAGTATTGGTTTTCTCTCTTTCTTTAGAAAAACTTCCATTTTTTTCTTTGGTTTGGGTGAAAATTGAAAGCTAGCTAGCTAGCTAACTTGTTAATGGAGTCAAACCCGTGGGCTGATCAATGGGACCACAAGAACAGCAACCCAGACCAGATTACTGAGACCAAGAAGAGCCAAGGCGGTGCAAAGGCTACATATTCAACAAAGATTCGCAATGGCTTGGAGAAAACTAAAGAGGCCGCAGCAAACCACATGAAGAAATTAGTAGTTAAGGAAGCAACCGATGCGAGCCTTCGTTGGGTCAAAGACAAGTACCACAAGACAACTAAGAAGCATAAGAAGGAACCTCATAATTCATGAAACATCTCTCTCATAATATGTACGAGAAGTAATGATGTCTTATAAGACTGTCATATATAATAGTTGATGTATGTCTCCTTTTCAATAATTGTCATCTTTTTTGTTCTCTTTTCTCTTTTCCTAGTTTTATGTAATAGAAACTCATTGTTGTTGTATTCGGATTTGATTAGAGCTCTTTTCTTTTCTTTTTTTCGGTTATTGAGATGGGTAAAAAAAAAAGAAAAAAAGAACGAATATAATCTTAGCAGGAAGCCAATAAAGCATCATAAACGATCTGTAGGAGATCTATTAAAAAAAATCATGAAACCAAGATTGTACATATGTTTCCAATTTTTGTTTGGATTTTGCAAATATGTGCCCTAAGCGCTTACCAGTTTTGAAAAAAAAAAATTCTCGAGAATTGAAAAAGTATTATCAGTTTTTTCAATTCTCGAGAAAATGTATTCAAAAATAGATGACTTAATGTGTGCTCTAAGGACACACATTAACCGGATCCTTTTTATTTTGCACCTCTTGATCTTTTCTTGTTTTGGAGAGTTGGAAATCAGGTGTTTTTTGTTTATGGAATTGTGTTGGACTCCGCAAGGTTTCTCAACTGGGGATGACTGGTTAACTTCAAAAAGTAGTTTTATTTTTCTCACATTCGGACACAAAAGTGTTTAGCCCCTAAAATTTTGATTTTAGTCATCACATTTAAACAAAATATAATAACTTTGTCACTCCATCCACCTACTAGTAAATTTATTCTAGATCACTTAGATTTATATTCTATTTGGCATATATTTGAGAAAATATTTTGAATCGATGTTGACATATGTTTCTATCCAAAATAATGAAAATCATCTTAGATAGAAGTAATAGGAGTCATACTGATGAAGCATAAAATGTAACATATTTCAAGGAAAAAAAAAATTGAATTGACTTGACTTGACTTGACTTTCTCTAATTCTAGGAAGGATAAAACTTGGAGAATCTTAGATTTTGTACATTAGATTCCTCAATTGAAATTTGAAATTAAATACATGATTGTTTTAAATTTAATTGTGCTTGACAAAGATAACAACTTTGTTTCCTATCAGAGATTGTTAATGGAACCAAGTGTTTAAACTTAATTAGGAACTTAATCTACAGTAACTAAGTTCTACCCTCTCAAGAATACTTTTAGTTTGTGAAATTTCCATTAAGATTAATGCAATTGACATCAATCAATTTATTTTGCTGTTGCAACTTGCAATTGACTTAGAAATACATAGAGCTTGTTTCTCGTTATATGTTTCTGGGAAATTCATTGAAAACACATCCGATTGAGGTTACTCTCAACATCATGTATTAAAGTTTCATGATTTGTATTTGTCAAGTGGTGGGAAACATTCCACGCGTTCACTGTTCTTTCTCTCTAGTCTTAGTACAAGTCAAAAAGAAAGGTTCTTTTTTGGGATCCATCGAAGAAATTTACTCAGAACAAGTAAACTCATTTTTTGAATCTAAGTTACAAAAGATTATGTGTTTCTTGTCTATGGATCGGTACCAATTATGAGAAAACCGATCTCTATTAGTTAGGTAATAAATTTGGGAAAAAACCACATCAGCCAAATTGCGCACACCCCTAAGTATGTGGTTGGCTAACTACATTTTCCAATGTCTTTTTTCTTTTTCATTCTTTTTTATGTGTTACTTTTTCATATTATAAGAGCATCCACAGCAGATATGCCAAATGTGCCAAATGCCAAATGTGGGGCCAAAGAATTTGTGACCCTGGCCCACTATACATTAGGGCCCAATGCCCGCGCCGAGGAGGGACTTTTCCGAGGACATGAAGCAAGAGTCCAAATGGCTTAGGAATGTAGCCGAGGACGATCATGTCCTTGGCATCCCAAAACCTAGAAGGGAAGAACGACACACCATCAAAGGCAGTCCCCAAAGCGCTCCCAGAAGAAAAGACGAGTACAATAGAATTCGCACAGGGGTGTAGTGTGGGAGCAGTTCAAGGAAAAGTTGTCACCTTCGCATTGAATGCGCCCACAAACGTCCTGGCCGCATTGATGAGAAAAGACCCTTGAACAGTGTGGTTTCGGTTATTGCAACTAACAGAAAGTGGGGGAAGGCAACTGATGGGACAAGCACTCGAGTAGTTACCTGCCTGATCAACAGATGGAAGGTTAGGATCAACTGAGAGGGGCTATATAATGTAAGAATTCATCCCCGAGAAAGGAGGGGGAAGCATGATGTATCGACTCTTGTACCATGGTAACCGAAAGTAAAAGTAATACTAAGAACATCAAGCTCCTCGAACGAGGTCCAATGACCGGAGCCGCTCAGGCCGTGCTAGAGAGAAAGTCTTCTTGGATAAACTCAGTTCACCTCTGTGCGACCGCAATGAATACCATGACTAACCATGGTCCGTCCACCAAAGCCTAGCCTTTTAGCCCACTCTCTACAAATTTTATTGTTTGGGCCTTTAACGTTCGAACTCAATATAATAATTTGGGGTCGTTACAAATTGAGTCCTTACACCAAATATTTGGCACATTTGGCACACCAAATACCAAAAAACCCCCTTTATGAGATATTCCAAATCTCATAATTTTTGCCACATGTGAACAGTACTGTTCCATTTTGGAGCAGATGTGCCAAATGCCAAATATTTGGCACACCAAACACCAAAAAAACCCCCTTTATGAGATGTTCCAAATCTCATAATTTTTGCCACATATGAACAGTACCGTTCCATTTTGGAACAGTACGAACAAAAATGCTAAAAAAAAAGTTTTTTATTCATTTCTCTCTCATCCTTTCTGACTTTCTCTCTTCTCTCTCTTTCTTGGTGTTTGGTGGGAGGAGTTAATATATTATTTTAATGTGTAGTAAATATTATTTTAATGTATAAAATTAAATGATAAAACATCTGATAAATGAGATGTTGTAAAATGATGTGGTAAAATAATAAAGTAGGCTTTTGGTGTGTTAAAATGACATTTTTTATAGAACATCTACTGTGGATGCTCTAATGCTGTCTCTTCTAAGTTATAATATAATAGATATCCTGAAAGAAACAGATGGTAAGTTTCAATTCTTCTCTGGTCAAAGCTATAAACAAAAGAGACACTTGTAATTGTATTTAGTGCTCTCATGGAACTTGAGCTCTCCCCTACTAATATGTAGGGTAAACCAATCCAAATAGTATATTGATTTCACTCTGAAGTCTTTTAAGGTCCCTTGTCTCTGTTTCTCAAAGTTGAATTCAAGCATGTTTATGTAGACATGGTATAAAAATGTTTCTGTATAGCTAGAAAGAAAAATCACTTTTCCTTCTAACTATTGACACTGTCATGTTCTCTCATGAGAGAAATCTGAATTCAAATCACTTCCTCCCCACCCTGTTGTAAGGCCCAAAAAAACAAACAAAAAAACCAATCCACAACAACCACTTTACAAAATTACAAACATTAACTAAGGTTTTCAGTCTAGTAACAGATATGTACAATTATTGAGCTTTTCATGTTAGTGAGTCTAACCCACATGTTCTAAGGACATTTGGATAGACATATTTGCAGCTATGTAAAAATGTCATACATGTTGTTAACGTGTAATAAGTTATGGGCTTTAGACCCATCTTGTTTATTTGTATAGCACATACTTGTATTTCACACTCTGCCTCCTATATAAAGGCACTCATGTATATTTTATTACTTGAGAAATACAACACATTCATTCAGTATTCTAACATGGTATCAAAGCCATTGCCCTAACCTTTTCTTAGCAGTCTTGTCTCTATTGGTGTCACTCCATTCTCAACATCGCTTCTACCGCCACAGTAGCCACCGCAGCCACTCACCATTGAACCTTCAACGTCTCTTAGCTGTCGTCCTTGGGTTTCGGACTTGCAACCGCTGCCGTTGAGAAGTCCCACACCACAAAGACCACTGCTCCCTTCATCACGGTCGTGAATCTTGTTCCGATTAAATTTTTGCAGGTATCACTGTGATCATCATGCACCAATCTACTCATTTGTGGAAGTGTCATAGCCAAAGGAGTCCTCATGCGCTGCCCAAGAAATCTGCGTTGAAAGTCACGCGCTACCACGTGCCACTACACATCTCAACTGTATCTCCACACGTTTCCACTCGCCGCCTCTATAAGCCACACTTCTTCCCGCGCTAAGACGCGCCCTCATGCACCTTCATGTGCCTAAACTTGCCTACTGACATCATCCTACTACATCAGCCCTAATTGCGTCATTCGTTGATGTCATTCTACCACGTCACTTGCTGACTTCATTTGCTTGCGTCATCTGCTGA
Source organism: Quercus robur (assembly GCF_932294415.1). NCBI lineage: Eukaryota > Viridiplantae > Streptophyta > Magnoliopsida > Fagales > Fagaceae > Quercus > Quercus robur. The sequence continues at coordinate 59,213,095 of NC_065536.1, forward strand.
CATCATCTCTAGGTTGACTTTGACTTCTTGCAATTGACTCTTCTCAACGTTGACCGTTGACTTTTGAGGCAAGTTTGACCGTTGACTTTTTTCAGAGTTAACTTTTTGTAGTCTAAGTGCTTCTTACCCAATTTATCACGTAGATTTCATTTTTGCATATTTTGCTTCTAAATGAAGAATAAGGACATGTCTTCCTTTTATTGCAACAATCGTCACCGACAATTCAACAAACATTTTTGTAACTTTTGCAAACGTCTTAGCCATAATATTAAGACTCGCTATTTACGCAACAAATTAGCTATTTCCATTTTTGCTGCTACTATTGCTAACATTGAGAGTATCCAACCAATGGCTCCTGTCTCCGCAAAGTCCCAAGTCTTCTGGATCTACTATCACCATTTCCATAGTTGACCTTCAAAACATCATTGCTAATACCATTCGTATGGTTGGTAATGCATCTTATTCCTCTTCTCTCTCAACTTTATCTGGTATGTCTCCTTCCTCTTAGCTTATGAATTCTGCTTGTTTCAACCACATGAGACCTCACTCATCCTTATTTTCTCAACATGAACCTGCACCACACCCTCTTAATATTCGCATAGCTAATGGTCCTACAATGTTTGGTCATAATATAGGTTCTATCTCGACCTCTAACCTCTCAGTTCCTAGGGTCTTTAATGTTCCTAACCTTTCTTACAATTTATTTTCTTTGGGACAATTAGCTGAGTTGATTATTTTGGGTGTATTGTGCAGGATCCAAGGACGGGACAGGAACTTGGGACCGGTCCCAGAGTTAGACATATGTTTCTCGTGGACAACCTTCGTCTTCCACCTATTTCTATTGCTGCTGTAACTGCTGCAGTTTCTTCTATTCCTTCGCTTGCTCTTTGGCATGCCTGACTTGGTCATGCATCTTCCTCTCAAGTACAACACTTGGCTTTTAAAGGTTTCTTAGGTTTAGTGTCCACATAAAATTTTGATTGTGTTTCGTGTCAGTTAGGAAAACAACCAGTTTTGCCTTTCAATACTAGTGAATCAATGTCCACTGATATCTTTGGCCTAATTCATTCAGATGTTTGGGGACCTCCCTCTATCTCTACTATTGGTGGATCTTGATATTTTGTTGTCTTTGTTGATGATTATTCCCGCTATAACTGGATTTTTCATATGAAACATCGTTCTGAATTATTGCAAGTATATTATGATTTTGCAAAAATGGTTGAAACTCAATTTTCCAAACGAATCAAAATTTTTCGATCTGGTAATGCTCTTGAATACACTCAATATGCTTTCCAAGCTGTTTTGCATTCCTATGGCACTATTCATTGGCTAACTTGTCCAGGTACCTCTCAGTAAAATGGTAGATCCGAATGAAAACTTCTTCATATTCTTAACACTGTTCGTGCTTTCCTTTTCTCTACCAAGTTCCCGCTCCTTTTTGGTGTGAAGCTACTTCTTCATGTTGTTCATGCTATTAATCACATTTCTAGTCTTGTCATCCAAAATCAAACTCCATATGAGTGCTTTTTTGGGTCACCTCTAGACTATCACCACCTTCGCTCCTTCGGTTCTACCTATTTCATTCTTCTTTAGCCACATAAGCATAACAAACTTGAGCCTTGGTCTAGACTTTGTTATTTTCTTAGCTATGGCGAAACTCAAAAAGGGTATAGGTGTTATGATTCTATCTCTTATCATCTTTGTATCTCCTGCAATGTTGTCTTTTGGGAACATCTCTCCTTTGTCGAGCTCTCTCACTTCTGCACCTCCCTCTCTACCTCCTCTGTCTTAGATCTTTTTCCAGAGGAACCAAATATTCCTTTTATAGTTGCTTCTAATTCCCCTATAGACTTCTATGTTCAACCACCAGATATTTTTTATGCCTCTACTTGATCACCCTCTAATGAACAAGTGGAAGATGAACAGGTCGAAGACAAGCCACCAAACCCTAAGCTTGGGTCCCCTGCTCCTGCACTGCCTGAAGATCTTGCACAAGACATTCCACCTCGTCACTCAACTCGGGTTAGATCCATTCCTACACATTCACTTGACTATCATTGTTACACTACCCTTGCTACATTACACGAGCCTCACACCTATCGTGAGACCTCCACTGATCCTTTATGACAAATTGCAATGAAAAAAGAACTTGATGTATTATCTAAAAAACATACTTAGGATTTGGTGACTCTCCCCCCCGGGAAATCTCTGATTGGTTGTAAGTGGACCTACAAGATCAATACTCGCTCTGATGGTTCTATTGAGTGGTATAAAGTTTGTCTTGTTGCAAAAGGTTTTACACAGGAGTAGTGGATTGATTATGAAGAGACCTTTACTCCGTTTGCCCGAATCTCATTTGTTCATGCCCTCTTAGCTGTTACCGCTACCAATAAATGAGACATTTTTCAGATGGATGTCTAAAATGCCTTCTTTAATGGGAATTTAATTGAAGAAGTTTATATGAAACCTCATTTTGGTCTCTCTATTGAACCGAACAAGGTTTGTCACCTTTGACATGCACTTTATAGCCTTAAACAAGCTCCACGAGCTTGGTTTGCCAAATTTAGCTCTACCATCTCTCACTTGGGTTACATTACTAATCATTTTGATTCTGCCTTATTTCTGACAAATGCACTATTTTGCTTCTCCTATATGTGGATGATATAATCATAACTAATGTTGACCTCAGTAGCATTCAAGAACTCAAGAAATTTCTTAGTCAGCAATTTGAGATAAAAAATCTTGGACAGCTCAGCTACTTCTTGGGTCTTGAAATCACTCATTCTACAGATGGACTTTATATTCCTCAAGCCAAGTATGTTTTTGAACTTTTGTTTTGAGCTGGACTCACTAATAGCAAGACTGTTGACACTCCAGTTGAACTTAATGTGCATCTGACTCCCTCAGGGGGGGGGGGGGAAACCATTGTTTAATCCCTCTATTTACAAACGCTTGGTTGGCAACCTAATTTATCTCACTGTCACTCGTCTAGACATTTCCTATGCTCTTTACCAGGTGAGCCAGTATTTGTCTGCTCCATGATCAACTCACTATGCTACTGTTCTGTGCATTCTTCGATACCTAAATGGCACTCTCTCTTCCATGGCCTTTTCTACTCTGCTTAGTCTCCTCTTGTTCTCCGTGCATTCTCTGATGCTGATTAGGCAGGAGATCCCACAAATCGCAGGTCCACCATTGGCTATTGTTTTCTTCTTGGTTCTAGTCTGATTTCTTAACGAAGTAAGAAATAAACCCTTATGGCCTGCTTCAATACTGAAGTAGAATATCATGCCCTTACTGATACCACATCTGACTCCTTTGGCTACGATGGCTTCTTAAAGATTTAGATGTGTCCACATTCTCTGTTATCCCTCTTTATTATGACAACCAGAGTGCCATTTTTATTGTTCACAATGATGCCTTCCATGAACGGACTAAACACATCAAGATCGATTGTCATTTTATCCGTTATTATCTTGTCCATGGTGCTCTCAAGCTGTGCTCGATCTTTTCTAAAGATCAACTTGCAAATATTTTCACCAAGTCACATCCTAAAGGATGCCTTCATGATTTGGTTGACAACCTCAAGTTGGTCTCACACCCACCTTGAGTTTGAGGGGGGCTGTTAACGTGTAATAAGTTATGGGCTTTAGGCTCACCTTGTTTACTTGTATAGCACACATACCTGTATTACACACTCTGTCTCCCATATAAAGGCACTCATGTATATTTTATTACTTGAGAAATACAATACATTCATTCAATATTTCTAACACATGTATAAAAGCAACTTAAATGCATCTTTGAGGAACAACAATAATACAAATATGTATATTGAATTTCAACTTAGCATCGAATGGGCCTATCATAGATAGGAGGTAAGGTGGGATAGTTCTCATTCATGTAAAAGCAAGGTCCCCAGCATTCCTGATGGCATGAGAAATATAGAAACCCCATTTTGCTTAACCTACTCAATAGAATGAATGAAAGAAAAATCACATTTTATGCAACGAGGTTAAGAAGCACAATATCTAAACAAACATTAGAAAACTCAAGCATACATATTCCAAATGGAGATAGTGACAAAAAAATTTATGCTTTAAATGAAGATAGTGACAAAATTTCCAGCAATAAGTACCCAAAAAATGAGGCTTGAGAATTTTTGTTTTTACCGACTAAATTTAGTTCCATTTTGTTGTGTGAGAGAGAGAGAGAGAATAAGTGACTTTCTAGCTTTTGTGCATGGAAAACAACAAGTTCTACACTGAGAGAGAGAGAGAGAATAAGTGACTTTCTAGCTTTTGTGCATGGAAGACAACAAGTTCTACGCTGAGAGAGAGAGAGAATAAGTGACTTTCTAGCTTTTGTGCATGGAAGACAACAAGTTCTACACTCTAAAACTCGCAGGTAGAGAAAATCAACTGTCAGTTACATATTAAAAAGAATTTTTTTACTATGTTTGTTTATAAGAGTATTATTTGTCACAAATCACAAAAAATAAAAATAAAAATCATTTATTAAGGGATACCCAATTATATTCATTACCAAATCATTTATTAGGTAGTTGATAAAAAGTTGTAATAATTTTAACATTTTCATTTTTTTTAATTAATTTTTTTATCTATTGAATGATAGGGACTTAATTAATAGTTTTTAAGTGAAATATTAATGGATGCCTTAGGAGTATTGGTTTATAAATTACTTTGATGAACCTTTTTTGGGAAAATGATATTTCAATTAATTTTTTTAATAACTTTTTATATTTTCCATTAGAGTAATGTCAAAACTTTCTTAATATTGTTTATTAACCATGACCCTAAAAGCACCCATTATCATAACTCATAATTTAATACTCTTTTTTGGTTTCCTACGGTGTATCCTCAAATCTTTCAACCAAAAACTAATTACTATTCACACGGATAGACCCTAGTAAGGTAAATCGCTGGTTCAGGGGGGTTTTTTCAAAGTGCAGGTACCCGGACTCGAACTGGGGAGCACACCCAATGAAATCTGGGATAAACACTTTGAGACCAAGTACCCAACCACATGGCCAACCCACCAGCTGGGTTCATGGTTCAATACCCTTACTAACAAAAATACTCTTCTGTTAGTAGGTAGTACTCTGCTGTCTTTTTATATTTGGATTTGGGGCCTAAGGAAATTTCCTCTCACTTGGCTACATAGTAGAGCTGGGCTGAACATCACATTTTTAATATATATTCTCTGAAATATCTTGGGTTCTGTTTGACTGAGTTCTATAATCGACTAAAGATACCATCCATAAATAGACTCCCAATTTCTCATAACCCAAAAGGATAAGGGACACTCATACTATTAGTTTTCTCATTCTCTCCTTCCCGAGAAAAAACTCCATCTTTTTCTTTAAATTTTTTATCTGGGGTGAAAATTTAAAGCTAGCTAGCTTGTTAATGGAGTCGAACCCGTGGGCTGATCAATGGGACCACAAGAACAACAGCCCAGACCAGATTAGTGAGACCAAGAAGAGTCAAGGTGGTGCAAAGGCTACATATTTAACAAAGATTCAAGATGGCTTGAAGAAATTATTAATTAAGGAAACGACCGATGCGTGCATTGGTTGGATAAAAAACAAGTACCACAAGGCCACTAAGAAGAAGCGTAAGAAGAAGCATAAGAAGGAATCTCGTGAATCGTAAAACATCTCTTTCACAACATATACGAGAGAAATGTCTTATAAGAATTTTTTCTTTTCTTTTTTTATTCTTTTTCTTTCCTAAAAGCACTAGCTAGTGCATGCCTCCTTTCAATAATGATCATCTTTTATGTTCTTTCTTTTTTTCTTTTTCTTTTTTTGTTCTTTTTTCCTTAGTTTTATGTAATAGAAACTCGTTGCTGTATAGTATTGATTAGAGCCTGGTTGATTACTCGTGTCCTTGGAAGATTTTTAGTTTTATGTAATAGAAACTCGTTGTTATTGTATAGGAATGTGATTAGAGCCAGGTTGATTACTCTTGTCTCCTTAGAAGATTTCTATATGCAATCTTTTTTTTTTTTTTTTTTTTTTTTTTTAGATGTGTTAATAAATAAGAGCAGATATAAATATATAAAAGTAAATCATAGTTGGATTTCTTTTCCTTTGGTATCCTTCTATCTGTAACCCATGGCTCTATCTTTTTTTTTTGCTCCTCTTGATCTTTTCTAGTTTTGGGGACCTGCAAATCAGGTGATTTGTTTATGGAATTGTGTTGGACTCCACGAGGTTTTTCGATTGAGGATGACTGGTTAACTTTAAAGAATAGTTTCATTTTTCTCACATTCTGACTCAAAAGTGTTTTTTCCATAAAATTTAGACTTCGGTCCTCAAAATTTAACAAATATAATAATTTTGTCACTCCATCCACCTACTGCTAAATATATTTGAGAAGATATGTTGAATAAATATTGAACATATGCTATAGTCTCAATAAAAGCTCTAACAATCTTCTTCAAAGGTAGGTGGATAAAATGACAGAGTTGAAATATTTGAAGATTTTCAAGTTAACCCTTGAAAAAAACGCGTTTAGACTTCATTGTTATTGGTTTTCCTTTATAAGATGTTAAGTAAAAGAATTGTCCAATGCATAAATCGGTTGAAAATGCCCACCTTTATTAGCAAATTTTCTAGTTTGATGTGACTCGTTAGGTTCCTCATCTATGGATCAGTTCCAATTATGAGAAAACTAATTTCTATCGGTTTGGTGATAAATTTGAGAAAAAACTGTATAGACCAAACTGCACACACCCCTAAGTCTGCGGTTGGCTAACCACCTGATTAGAGAGCTTTTTTGGTGTTTGGTGTGTCAAATACCAAATATTTGACATTTGGCACACCTGATGGAAATGTTCTTATGTGTTACTTTTTCATATTATAATGCTTTCTCTTCTAAGTAAGTTTATAATATAATAGATATCCTGAAAGTAACAAACAGTAAGCTTCAATTCTTCTCTGGTCAAAGCAATAAACTTGAGCTCTCCCCTACTAATATGTAGGGTAAACCGATCCAAATAGTATATTTCATGTTTATGTAGACATGGTATAAAATGTTTCTGCATAGCTAGAAAGAAAAACTACTTTTCCTTCTGACCATTGACACTGCCCCCTTCTCTCATGAGAAAAATCTGCATTCAAATCACTTCTTCCCCACCCTGTTGTAAGGCCCCAAAAAAAAAAATCAATCCACAACAACCACTTTACAAATTACAAACATTAACTAAAAAGGTTTTCAGTCTAGTAACAGATATGTACAATTATTGAGCTTTTCAGGTCAGTGAATTGAACGGGGACGGCTGCACATACATTTCAGGGGGTTCAAATGAACCCCATGACTTGAATATATATATCGCTATAATATTGCTTTACTAATTTAATAATTTTAAAAATATTTTTGCACACTTTGTTTTAAATCTTACATACTCTGATCACATATCAGCTTATCTCACAATCAAATAACAACTTATTGTATTATTTATGAATGGATGAGTGTGGTTGTGTGAGTTAATAGTTATACCGTGCAAGTAGAGTTGAATTTTTTCATTTAGTTTAAAATATTTTTATAAAAAAATGACAAATATATAACCACAATTGCATAAAAACAAAAATATTATACAAACTTAACAAAATAAAATGGTCATACTTATATTGACAATAGATAATGAAAACTGTAAGGACTCAATTTGTAACGATCCCAAATTCGTATTGGGTTCGAGCGTTAAAGGCCCAAACAATGAATTTGTAGAGCGTGGATATTAAAATTAATTTAACAAAATTTGGTCAATGGGATGTTAAGGGAAGAAAGTGTTCTTTTCTTTCAAGTTTGGGGTGGAGTGTCATTTGTCTAAACTTCAAGGGAGGGGAGTGCAATTACCCCCAAAATCAATACTCTCTCTCTCTCTCTCTCTCTCTCTCTCTCTCTCTCTCTCTCTCTCCAATTTTGTTTCTCTTTTGGTGGATTCTTTTATTGTTTCAAATTTTTTTTCCTGCTAATAATGCTTTTTTATTGATTTAATTGTCCCGTCACATTTGTTTCTCTTTTTGACAAATTTGTATTAACTTTTATGCATATTTATGTATTTTGGTATTCTAATTCCCAATCATAAGCTCTTTTTCTTTATCCCATTGGTTTGATTTGATTTGGATTAATAATTAGTTGTTTTACAAGTTAGAATTTGATTTATTTAATAATCCATTTAGAATCATAGATGCTAAACTATAAGACTTTACTAAATTTTGTTTATTTTTTAATATTTTTGGGTGGACAAATTTGTAATTTTTTTGTATTTATTATTATTATACTCATGTTGCGCCACATCATCTGCCACATTATTAGCCATATAATTATTCATTTTCTAATTTTGTTTTTATTCCTATTTTTTGTTGACAATATTAAATATATATAAATAGATTGACTTTACACATTCATCTTGGACAGTTTTAACTTTACATATAATTTTGTTTTTACATATTCATCTACTTTAATTTAGATGTTTATAACTTAAAAATAAAATCAATGAATAATCAAAAGCCAAAAAGAATGTTTATACATATAGTATATATAATATGGAAGTTTTGCAATAAATTTTAAATTTATTTTTGCACCACGTTATTGACATTCTTTCTTCTTTCTTTTTTTTTAATGGAATTTGTGATTTATTCATCCTTTCATCTTTGACAACCATTGTCTTCCCAGTTCAATTTTTCATCTCTTCCAATCATTATTTTAAAAAAAAAAAATTCATTTGATTCCTTTATATATTTTTAAATTTTCCCCATCTTCTTAAATTCTACCATTTTTAAATTTTCTCAATCGTTTTCTTTTTAAATTTTCAACTTTTCATCTACTTCAACCCTTCCTCCGTCTTGATTTTCTTATAAATTTCTCTTTATTTCATTTCCACCTCTCTCTCCTCTTCCTTCCAAGTTATTCATGACAAAAAAAGGTCAATACTCTCTCTCTCTCTCTCTCTCCACAATTTTGTTTCTCTTTTGGTAGATTCTTTTAGGCGAAAAACCCATTTTCGTCCCTACATTTTCACATGATTCCCACAATTTTGTTTCTCTTTTTGCCAAATTTGTATTAACTTGTATGCATATTTATGTATTTTGGTATTCCAATTCTTAATCACAAGTTTTTTTTTTTTTTTATCCCATTGGTTTTATTTGATTTCTTTTTGCACCACTTCATTAACATCCTTTCTTATTTTTTGCAATTTTACTTTATTCAACTTTTCATCTTCTTCAACCATTGTTTTCTTAGTTCAATTTTTCATCTCTTCCAATCATTGTTTTTTTTTTAAAAAAAAATTCATTTTTAAATTTTCTCCATCTTCTTAAGTTATACCGTTTCTAAATTTTCTCAATCATTATCTTTTTAAATTTTCAACTTTTCATCTACTTCAATCCTTCCTCCATCTCGATTTTCTTATAAATTTCTCTTTACTTCATTTCCACCTCTCTCCCTTATTCCTTCCAAGTTGTTCATGACAAAAAAGGTCAATACCTCTCTCTCTCTCTCTCTCTCTCTCTCTCTCTCTCTCTCTCTCTCTCTCTCTCTCCACAATTTTGTTTCTCTTTTGGTAGATTCTTTTAGGCGAAAAACCCATTTTCGTCCCTACATTTTCACACGATTCCCACTTTGGTCCTTATCTTTTATTTTCACCGCTTTTAGTCCCTATTTAGAAAAACGCGTTCTATTTTAATCCCTACCGTTATCTCACTAACAGAAAATATCTAAGTGGCAGATAGAGTACATTGTTGGCACTCAAAACGCCTACATGTCCATTAAAATAATAATAAGAAATTTTAATTTGGCATTTAAAGAATGCCACATCAACATTTTAATATTAAAAAAGCCATGTCATTCTTTTTTTTTCTTTAATTATTTTAAAATAAAATAAAATATTAATTATTATTTAATTATTTTAATAATAATTAATAATTAAAATTAAATTTTCTTTTCTTTTCATTATTTTGTTGGAAGATCATCTTTGTGTTCTTCGTGTTCTTACAGTTCATATTCTTCATGTTTTTAGTAAATTAGTTCCTATTTTCTTGTCTTTTCTTTTCTTTGCCTTTCCAGTACTTTCTTTATAACCAAACAAATCAAAATTCAAAACTTAGGTCAAACAATAATCAACATACACCAACCAAAATCCAGAAATCAACATACACCCACCAAAATTGAAAACTCATAAATCAACATACACCAACAATCAAACCCAGATACAGATCTGCATATTTAGAAATTTTAACCCAACATACACCCATTAAATCAAAAGACTTGCATCCTCTTTGTTCACAAAATCAACACCAATCTCCAAGTTGGAAACCCACCAATCCATCGAAACACAAAATCATATCCAACTTGGAAACCCATCGATTTCCACCATCCTCCAAATCCCACCATTCTCTCAAACCCAGCCTTTGGAATCATAACCCATAAATCTGCCATAGATTAGTGTACCAATCCGCCACAAACCCAGATTAACAAATCTCATAAACCCACGAACCCACAAATCCGCCACAAATCAGTGCACCAATCCACCACAAATCCACAAACTCAGATCAACAAAACTCACTAACCCATAACCCACAAACCCAGATCTATACCACTGAGCTAAGAGATAGAGAGATGAAAGAGAGAAACTTGCCTATCTAGGAGAGAGAGACAACAATTCGTGAGAGTGGGTCGGTCACAGGTGGTCAAAGAGAGACTTGAGTGAATCGTGAGAGTGGGTCGGTCAGAGGTGGTGAGGCGATGAACCACCGTCGGTTTTAGTGGCGGCGGCAGTGGAGATGAGCAGAGAGGTCGGCCATGGAGTTAGTAAGAGTTGTGAGAGTTTTGGAAGAGAGAGAGGAAGGTTTGAGAATATTAAGGGAGTCCGGTTTGAGTTTTGTGTTTGGTTTTTGTGTTTTTTCTTTTTGTGTTTGGTTTCAAAGCATAAGAAAATCTTGTTGAATGGCTCTATGTAACTGTTAAATGTCTCTGTGTTTTGTTTTGTAAATTTTTATGGGCATGTCTTTTTATTTTGTAAATTTGAGTGATTTTATGGATTTGGTTGCTAAGAAAATGTAAGAAAAGAAAAATAAATTTAGAATTTTTAATTTTCTAGGCAAGCTTAGTTGGGGAAGAAAATGAAGAACACATAATTCTAAGTTCTTCATGTTCCTCAAAAATAAGAAAAAAAAAATTAACTAATTTCTTTTCTCTTTTTAAAAAATAATTAGGTTAGAATTTTTTTTTTATCTGATGCAGCTTTTTTTTAAAAATTAAATTGCTGACATGGCATTTTTAAAAATGCAAATAAATTTATTATTATTATATTAATGGCCACATAAGCTTTTAATGTGCCAACAGTGCACTCTATCTGCCACGTAAATATTTTCTATTAGTGAGATGACGGTAGGACTAAAACAGAACGTGTTTTTCTAAATAGGGACTAAAAGTGGTGAAAATAAAAAATAGGGACCAAAGTAGGAATTGCAAGAAAATATAGGGATGAAAATGGGTTTTTCGCCATTCTTTTATTGTTTCAACCTTTTTTTTCCGCTTATAGTGCTTTTTGGTTATTATTGATTTAGAGGGCGTTTGGATAGCAATTAATCCGGCGTCTGCGTTTTCAAAGCGCGTTTTCTCCTTTTTTTTTTTTTTTTTTTTTTTTTGCCCGCATTTGTTTATTTTGGGAGACAACATTTACTGTTATAAACAGTGTATCCACTGTTCACACACTGTGCATACACTGTTCACGTATTAAAAAATATTAATAATGGGTCCCACAGCACGATTTACATATTTAAAAATTATTTTGCTACAGTTTTTTCAGTTTTCAATTTTCAGTTTTCAGTTTCAGCAACAATAAGTTCAATCCAAGCGGACCCTAATTGTCACATCACATTTGTTTTTTTTTTTTGACAAATTTTTATTGACTTGTATGCATATTTATGTATTTTGGTATTCCAATTCTTGATCACAAGTTCTTTTTCTTTATCCCATTAGTTTGAATTGATTTGGATTAATAATTAGTTGTTTTGCAAGTTAGAATTTGATTGCTTTAATAATCCGTTTAGAATCTTAGATGCTAAACTATGATAATTTACTAAGTTATGTTTCTCTTTTAATCCTTTTGGGTGGACAAATTTGTAGTTTTGTAGAGAAAATACTCTTAATAGATGTATTAGAAGTACCCTATATTGCCAATTCTTTAGACAAAAGTAAATATTAGTCAAACAAAAATAATTGGATGACTGGCATATTTTAACTTTTACAATTGTATTATTATTATTATTATTATTCCACTTATTAGTAGTACTTATCCACGTAACATGCTTCGATTCCTGTAAAGAAACATTGATAAAATTAAGACAATCAGTAATGGTTAACATTTTGTCTGAATAGGAAATCATTAATAAAATGAGTCATATGTCTATGGTTGGAATTGCTTATATTAACAATCATAATCTTGATCACTCTGAAATTGTTGAACTCCTTGTTACTGGTTTTTCTGGTGCTCTTCGTGGATGGTGGGATTCATATCTCACAGAAGATTTCAGAAAATCTATTAAACATGCTATTAAAAAGAATGATGAAGGTATACCTATTTTTGATGAAAGTATTGGTCGAGGTATTCCTGATGGTGTCAATACCTTGGTCTATACTATTCTCAAACATTTTATTGGTACTCCATCTAATATTTCATCTCGAATTTCTGACTATCTGAATAATTTGAGATGTCCTACTATGTCTGATTACAGATGGTACCAAGATGTTTTCATTTCCAGAGTTATGCTTCGGAAAGATTGCTACAAGCCTTATTGGAAAGAAACTTTTATTGATGGTCTCCCTCCTATCTTTGCTCATAAGGTAAAACAAGAGTTAATGGGTAAAAATGATTCCATTGATTATAATAATTTAACTTATGGTGATATTTTAAGCACTATGAAAAAACTTGGTATTAATATGTGTAATGATGAAAAATTGTTAAAACACCAATTAAAGAATAAAATAAAAGCTAAATATGAAATGGGTAATTTTTGTGAACAATATGGTTTGCCTCCTATTGCTCCTTCCAGGCAAAAAAGTAAAAAACATGATAAAAGCCATAAAAAATATATAAAATACAAAACCAACTTTGTTAAACCTAATGATTTCTATGCTACAAACAAAAATGTTTCTAAAAAATATGATAAACAAAGATTAGGTAAAGGTAAATGTTTTAACTGTGGAAAACCTGGACATTACAGAAAAGACTGTAAACAAAAACCTGGTAAGCTAAAAAATAAGTTTAACATGTTAAATATTGATGATAAAGATCAAGAAGAATTATTCGAAATCCTTGAATCAAACAATTCTTTTGATTCTTTGGAAGATGATTTTTCTACTTCATCCGATTCTTGCTATCAATCTGCTGATGATTCCTCTGATTCACCTAATGTTAAAATTGGTTGTAGAGATTCTTGTTGTAATGTTATTAAATCTGTTAATGTTCTCACTAGAAGTGAAGAAAATGAAAGTTTGATAATCAAATTAATAAATCAAATTTAAAACCCTGAATTACAAAAAGAGTATTTGGATAAGTTTAAGAAAAATTTGATAAAAGATGAAACTAGTAAAAAACTAAAATCAACTATAAGCTTTGAAGAAACTTTGGATAGATTTAATAAAAAGAAATCCAAAGAATTAACTATTAATGATCTTCAACATGAAGTTATTGTTGTTAAACAAGAGATAAATGAATTAAAACATGAATTTAAAAACATTAAAAGTGATAATAATAATCTTAAACAAGAATTGTTGTTGTTGTTAAAAATTGATAAAAATCTTAATAAATCTGATAATGAACAGATGAACAAGATGGGCACACAAATGGAGATGAATCCAGTCAACAGGCTCTTCTTTCTGATAAAGGTATTGTTGATAATTCTCAACTTAATCTTGTTAATAAAGTGCTTCCTCCAAAATGGTTTACAAGAGTAAAAATTGTTGTTTCTCATAATTATCATTTTACTGTTATTGCTATGATTGATTCTGGTGTGGATATGAACTGTATCCAAGAAGGATTAATTCCTTCAAAATATTTTGAAAAATCAACTGAAAGATTGGTTTCTGCTTATGGTAGTCAAATGAAGATTAAATATGAATTGAATAATGCTCATGTTTGTCATGGTAATGTCTGTTTCAAGATTCCTTCTATCCTTGTTAAGAACATGACTAATAAAGTGATTCTTGGTCTGCCATTTATAAATGCTTTGTATCCTTTTCTTGTTGAACATGATGGAATTACTACTGATCCTTTTGGATAGAAAGTAAAATTCAAATTTGCTTCAAAGTTTGAAATTGATGTTGATGCTTTAAATTTGATTCATGCTTTGTTCAAGGGCTTATAATTGATAACTAAATGAGGGGTTCCTCTCTCAATCTCAGCATTTTTTTGAACATAGAAAGCAGCACAAAACCATGGGGACTTGCTATTCCTTATGAGTTTTTTCTGAAGTAAATCATTGATTTCTTTTTTGCAAAACTCAACAGTTTCAGCATTCATTTGAACAGGGTGAGCTTTAGTAGGAATATTCTTTTCATCAAAATCTTTAACATAAGGCAAGTCAACAATATGTTTTCTTCTATGCCAAAAAGCATTAGGAAAATCAAAGCAAACATCATCAATTAGGATTTTCTGAAAATTATCAATTTTTTATTGCAATAATTTATCAGAAAGTTGTTCGGCAATTTTTTTGTATCTTACTTCTTGTTGAAGGAAGTTAAGATGTTTGGTGTTTTAACAATTTGTTGATTTTGACAATCATTTCATATTTAGCTTTTCTTTTATTCTTTAATTGGTGTTTTGACAATTTTTCATCATTACACATATTAATACCAAGTTTTTTAATAGTGCTTAAAATATCACCATAAGTTAAATTATCATAATCAATGGAATCATTTTTACCCATTAACTCTTGTTTTACCTTATGAGCAAAGATAGGAGTTAGATCATCAATAAACTTTTCTTTCCAATAAGGCTTGTAGCAATCTTTCTGAAGTATAACTCTGGAAATGAAAACATCTTGGTACCATCTGTAATCAGACATAGTAGGACATCTCAAATTATTCAAATAGTTAGAAATTCAAGATGAAATATTAGATGGAGTACTTGTTCATGACACTGTTCACTCCGAATTTTTGCTTATTTAAGGGGGGTTGTTCCTTAAGTTTAAGACAGAACTTCTTCCTTTTAGAAGCCCTTCTCTAGAGAGAGTTCTTTGTTTCCACCTTAGTATTTCCCACTACTTTCCCTACAATCTTGTATCTAGAACTAGTACAAGCTTTGTAACTATTGAATTGTTTCAACCTTGTAACCTATTGAGATCTACTGTAAGTATTGTTATCTATTTTCAATAATAACTACTTTCAGTGTTCAGTTTGTTCTATACTTTAAATTATTTTGATCTATACTGCTTGGCTAGTTCTATAGGCAAAATGGGGAGAAGGGACACCAAGCTGAAGAGGGACACCAGGCTGAAGGCGGAAGTACAGTTATATGGTAATAATATATGTTGAAAATAATATAAAAGCAAAGTAGAATCAGCCAAGAAGGCGGTATTGCAGCAGTTATAATCAAAGTAATTTAAAATAATAGTAAGGCGGTAAAACCGGCCAAGCAATATAGATTACAACAACAATAATAAGGCAGTGGAACCAACCAAGTAGCATAGATCAAAATAATTTAAAGTATAGAACAAACTGAATACTGAAAGTAGTTATTATTGAAAATAGACAACAATACTTACAGTAGATCTCAACAGGTTACAAGGTTGAAACAGTTCAACAGTTACAAATCTTGTACTAGTTCTAGTTACAAGATTGTAGGGAAAGTAGTAGGAAATACTAAGGTGGAAACAAGGAACCCTCTCTAGAGAAGAGCTTCTAAAAGGAAGAAGTTCTGAAGAAAGAATTCTGTCTTAAACTTAAGGGACAACCCCCCTTAAATAGGCAAAAATTCGGAGTGAACAGTACCATGAACAGTGACTGTGAACAATAATTAGTGAATAGTAATTTGTGAACAGTAATCCGTGAACAATAATCTATGAACAGTGCTTTTTTCACTTTTTGACTTAAAATCTCCAACAATTGGGGCCTTGTCTAATTCTCCAAAGAAGGCTTGAAAAGACAAAAAGCCAAAAGAATTTCCAAAACACCATCATGTAGAAGACTTTGAAATGACTTTATTTACGCATGGAGCAATAATAGTCTTTGGAATGGCCAAAAGACCAAAAGAATCTTTCTGAGCATTAGGAAGCAGCAATAGTAGACTTTTGAATAGCCAAAAGACCAGAAGAATCTCTCTGACTTTGAAATGACTAAAAGCCAAAAGAAACTCTTTGAACATCATTATTTATGCATGGAGTAGTGGAGCATTGGTGTAAAACCAAAGTAGGAGCCTTTACTAAGGAGTGAACATTGTAGTATTTTGGTCGTTGTGCAGACCAGACAAATAGGGGAATCAATTTAGCATTATCAATGGCCTGTAAGAGCCAATCAGTGACAGCAGTAGTAGTAGTAGTAGCAGTAGCCTCCAATCAGTAGTAGCCTAGGGAAGCTACTCATCACTCAGTGGAAGGAGCATCAAATGGATAACCATCATAAGAATCCCTTGGAGGATAGTCATCACATTCATGTTCATGATAAACAGCATACTAGTTGCAAAATCCACAATATAGAATTGGCTCATAAACAGGAGTTTTTCCCAGTGTAAGGAACTTTCTTGGATCATCATGGCCAGCTTTCTAAATGGCGAGCTGCAGAGATGTAAGGTTTAATACCAAAAACATGAATTCTATGCGTGTTTCCTATGAAATGGTAGTCCTTCCATAGGTCTTGGATAGTCTCAATAATTTGATTATTGAAATAGTTTCTCCAACATTCAGCAAGAGCAAAAGGGTCCTTAAAGGATAGGCGGGAATCTCCTTCATACCATTGACCTTGATGAGTGAACCCATTAATGAGAATGAGATGTTTTGAGGGCTGGACTTCCATCCAATTATCTCTTTCCCATTTCAGCAAGGTGCTCTAGCATCTAATAGAAACAGAAGGATTGTTAATCTGTGAAACAGCTTTCTGAATAATTTGCGGGAACTAGCTAATCTGGTCATGTCTTGTTAACTTGATGAACCGGATAAAACCATACTCAAACATCTGGGACAGCCAATCAGGGTCCCTGTCATCATCATCATCTGTTTCTTCTTCATAATTGACCAAAAGACCTAGAAACGGATGCTTCTTTTCATACACTCTGAGACTGGTCCCAAAGTGTTCTTCCCAATCTAGTTGGACAAAGACATTGTTAGCTTCATCCAATTCATCAAGATCAGGAATAGTAGCTGTAACAAGTTTCTTGAAATATTTGTACCATAAGTCAAAAGACTTAAACATAGCCTTGATTCCCAGAATACGAGATTGTATATCTGTTGGCAAGTTGGCAATAGCACTTCTTAACATAGATTGGGTCTTAAGACTCAATCTAGCATAATCAGTGCCCATTATAGTCATTTTATCCATTGAATGGATTTCCTCTTTGCCAAAGAGTTGACTAGTGTAGGGATCAATGTTTAGGTAGTGGACAAGACGGCTTCTAAAAGCCTCATTTTCTAAAACAAGGTTAGCATAGTGGCTTATATGGGCCTCATTTTGTGCAATACGGTTAACAAGGTGGATTTTAAGTGCTCGGAGGGTATTTAGGAAGAGGTTGCGGTGGTTTCTAATAAAAGCAGCTTGAAGGTTATCGAGAATAAATTTGATAGAATCTGGTATTCTAAATAGGTTCCATTGTGGAATTGTAACCTTTTAGACAAAACTTCTTGCAAAGTAATTATCATATCACCACTGGAATATGTCACCTCTACCGGGACAAATCCTTGAAGGGATGTTGATCCACTGGATTTTACTCTAGAAGATGCGTCTTCATGCATTACAAAAGGTTGTCCCGCTGGGAGCCTTTTGTCTTGAGAATAGCCCTGTGCTAGTGCTTTTCCCTTGTTCCTACTCTCTGCCGAGAAAGTCATAATAATCCACTTACTAGTGGTATAAGTATTAGTATTATTCCACTTATTAGTGGTACTTATCCACGTAACATGCTTCGATTCTTGCAAAGAAACATTGATAACGTTAGGACAATTGGTAATGGTTAACATTTTGGTGCTATGAATATTACCTTTAGCAATATCTGTGAAACATTGGCAAGGACCTATCAATAGGTCTTGAATAAGCACATTAGTAGGGAAGTCTTCAACATAAGACAGATTATCAATGTGATTATCAATGTGTATTTTCTCATGCCAAAAAGCATTAGGAGCATCAGAGCAAACATCATCAACCAGAATTTTCTGAAAATTATCAATTTTTTATTGCAATAATTTATCAGAAAGTTGTTCAGCAATTTTCTTGTATCTTACTCCTTGCTAAAGGAAGTTAAGATGTTTGGTTTTAGCATGAATCAAATTTAAAGCATCAACATCAATTTCAAACTTTGAAGCAAATTTGAATTTTACTTTTTGGCCAAAAGGATCAGTAGTAATTCCATCATGTTCAACAAGAAAAGGATACAAAGCATTTATGAATGGCAAACCAAGAATCACTTTATCAGTCATGTTTTTAACAAGGACAGAGGGAATCTTGAAACAGACATTACCATGACAAACATGAGCATTATTCAATTCATATTTAATCTTCATTTGACTACCATTAGTAGAAACCAATCTTTCAGTTGATTTTTCAAAATATTTTGAAGGAATTAATCCTTCTTGGATACAGTTCATATCAGCACCAAAATCAATCATAGCAATGACAGTAAAATGATAATCATGGGAAACAACAATCTTAACTTTTGTAAACCATTTTGGAGGAAGCAATTTATTAACAAGATTGAGTTGAGAATATTCACCAATACCTTTATCAGAAAGAAGAGCCTTTTGACTAGATTCATCTCCATCTTTATGCTCATCTTGTTCATTATCAGATTTATTAAGATTTTTATCAATTTTTAACAACAACAATTCTTGTTTAAGATTATTATTACTTTTAATGCTTTAAAATTCATGTTTTAATTCATTTATTTCTTGTTTAACAACATTAATTTCATGTCGAAGATCATTAACAGTCAATTCTTTGGATTTCTTTTTATTAAATCTTTCCAAAGTTTCTTCAAAGCTTATAGTTGATTTTAGTTTTTTATTAGTTTCATCTTTTATCAAATTTTTCTTAAACTTATTCAAATATTCTTTTTGTAATTCAGGGTTTTCAATTTGATTTATTAATTTGATTATCAAACTTTCATTTTCTTCACTTCCAGTGAGAACATTAACAGATTTAATAACATTACAACAGGAATCTCTACAACCAATTTTAACATTAGGTGAATTAGAGGAATGATCAGCAGATTGATAGCAAGAATCGGATGAAGAAGAAAAATCATCTTCCAAAGAATCAGACGAATTGTTTGATTCAAGGATTCTAAATAATTCTTCTTGTTCCTTATCATCAATATTTAACATGTTAAACTTATTTTTTGACTTACCAGGTTTTTGTTTACAGTCTTTACTGTAATGTCCAGGTTTTCCACAATTAAAGCATTTACCTTTACTTGATCTTTGTTTATTATATTTTTTTAGAAACATTTTTCTTTTTAGCATAGAAATCATTAGGTTTAACAAAGTTGGTTTTGTATTTTTTATGACTTTTATCATGTTTTTTACCTTTTTGCCTAGAAGGAGCAATAGAAGGCAAACCATATTGTTCACAAAAATTACCTATTTCATATTTAGCTTTTCTTTTATTCTTTAATTGGTGTTTTAACAATTTTTTATCATTACACATATTGATACCAAGTTTTTTAATAGTGCTTAAAATATCACCATAAGTTAAATTATCATAATCAATGGAATCATTTTTACCCATTAACTCTTGTTTTACCTTATGAGCAAAGATAGGAGGCAGACCATCAATAAACTTTTCTTTCCAATAAGGCTTGTAGCAATCTTTTCGAAGCATAACTCTGGAAATTAAAACATCTTGGTACCATCTGTAATCAGACATAGTAGGACATCTCAAATTATTCAGTTAATCAAAAATTCAAGACAAAATATTAGATGGAGTACCAACAAAATGTTTGAGAATAGTATAGACCAAGGTATTGACACCATCAGGAATACCTTTACCAATACTTTCATCAAAAATAGGTATACCTTCATCATTCTTTTTAACAGCATGTTTAATAGACTCTCTGGAATCTTTTGTGAGATATGAATCCCACCATCCATGAAGAGTGCCAGAAAAACCAGTAGCAAGAAGGTCAACAATTTCAAGGTGATCAAGATTATGGTTATTAATATAAGCAATTCCAACCATGGATGTATGAGCCATTTTATTAATGATTTCTTGTTCAGACAAACCATCAATATTCCATTCATAAATTTTATTAGCAGAAACAGAAAATTGTGTTTGAAAACCTCTTTCTTCAAACTGCATATCAGGAGGAGTGGGTTTTGAATACCAATTTTTTGTAAAAGACATGGGTTTGGAATTTACAACAAATCTTTTAATTTCTGGCAAATCATCATCAAAAACCTTTTTTGCAGAAACAAAAGAAACAGTATCAGAATCTGTATTTTCTTCAAAAACAATTTCTTTCTCATTTCTTGAAATAGTGCAAGCAGTACTTGTAGAAGTACCCTCAGTTTTAACTTTTAAATCAGAACGCATTTTTTCAACAATGTCAAGAGTCTTTTCCTGAGAAGTTTTAAACTTCAATTTTTTATCGTGACTGGGTAAATCAATTAAAGGTTTCTCCGTTTTTGAAACAGGAGTTTTTTCAACAATTTTTTCTTCAATGTGGTCAAGTTGTTGACCAATAATATGCAAAGATTCATTAGTAAAATTGTTTTGTCCAATAAGACTAACAATGGAAGTTTGGTCATCAACAATTTTGAAAGGAGAGGCCTTAACATCAGTCTTCTTAGTAGTTATCAAAATTGTCTCAAGAGGAGGATGACTAGACCTAACAATGGTTTTATCTTCTTTAACAAAATTTGATTTTTTTATCACATTTAGATGTTGTTTTGAAACATAATAATTTTCAAGAAAATCAAAAAACAAAATATGTTTTTTCAATTGATTCATTTTTTCTAACCATTTTCTTTTAACGCGGTCTTTTTTAGATTGAACAAAATTACTTTGGAAGTATTTTCTTTTATTTCTATTTTTTGCAAGCATAAATTCATTGTACAGGGAAACCATATCAACTTCAAAACTTTCATCCAAAACATTCAAGACTCTTAATTGATTTTGGAAAATAGGGTTTTCAATAGGAGGAAAATCAGAATCAGATGGACAAATAGATTTAGTGTCATCTTCTTCTTCATTAGCAGTTCTGCTATATGGAAAGGAAGCTTCAAGCTTAGTGGAATAGTAAACAGAGCTAATTTGAGATTTATCACTTGAAACACCTTTTAACTTTAAATCAGTGGGTTAATAACAATAGATTTTTCATGACGCAAAAGATCATAATAATACTATAAATTCTTTTCTCTATGCTCAAGAATCCAGTGAAATCTTGGAGGGAAATAACTTTTAGCAAGTTTGAGAGGATTAGAAATTCAAACTCTATTAGGTTCAATACAAAATAAGTTTTGGAAATATTGTTTTTTGATGTATTGAGGTTATTGGAATTTCTAGGAAAAGCAGTTCTAATAGGTTGGTTAACAGGGGTTATAGCATAAGGGTCATAGGACGATGCAAGAACAGTGGAGTAATTGGGCCTAGGGATGGTTCCTAGGGTGGTGAAACGATTAGTAATTTCAATAGGAGAAACAGGTTCTTTTTTAACAATTTGTTTGGAGGTTTCAGCAGGATGATTATCTTTGGCTCTTCTACTTGCCATCGTGACTCTGCAGAAATTCACGGGTAAGGAAATTAGGAATGGTATTTTGAGATCCTTTAATATATTCAATATCAAAATCAAAAACACTTAGAATAGCTTGCCATCTAGCAAAAATATGTTTTAAAGCAATATTTTCAACATCTTTTTCAATAACATATTTAGCACTTTTGCAATCAATACGTAGCAAAAACTTTTGGTTTAACAAATCACTTTGAAATTTCGAAATACATAGTATTATAGATAAAATTTATTTTTTAATAGTACTATAATTTAACTGTGCATTATTCCAAATTCCAGAATAAAAACGAACAATTTGTTCAGATGACTCTGGGGAAACTCTCTGTTTCAGAATACCACCATAACCAATGTTAGAGGCATCAGTTTCAACAATTTTGAAAGCATCAACAGTAGGAAGACCAAGAGAATGCAATGTCTTAACATGAGACTTGATTTGTTTAACAAGGGAAATATGAACATCAGACCAAAGAGGCGGATTATTTTGCAACCGATCAAAAAGGGGTTTACATTGTTTTCTCATATCCTTGTAAAAATCAGCAACATAGTTTAGGGACCCAAGAAATCTTTGGAGTTGAGTTTTATCAATGGTAACATCAGGAAATTTATCAGCAAATTGAATGGCTCTATCTACAGGACGAATCTGTCCTTCAGAGATGTCATATCCAAGGAAGCGGACTTTTGTTTGAAACAGTTTAATTTTCTTAGTAGAGACAACAAGACCATTTCTTTTGATGGTTTCTAGAAACAAATACAAATGTTTCCAATGTTCATTAATAGAGCTGGAATAAACAAGAACATCATCAATATAAACAATGGTGAAATGGCTGAAAGAATTGAAAATATCATTCATAATGTTTTGGAATTCACTTGGGGCATTCTTAAGACTAAAAGGCATCACATTCCACTCATAATGACCAAAAGGAGTGGTAAAAGCAGTTTTATATCTATCCTTCTCACTAATCTAGATCTACCAGAATCCAGATTTCATGTCAAACTTGGAAAATATCACAGCCTTACTTAATCGGTGAACTAAATCATTTTTGTTAGGTATGGGATATCTAATCCATTCTAAGACTTTGCTCAAGGGCTTATAATTGATAACTAAACGAGGGGTTCCTCTCTCAATCTCAGCATTTTTTTTAACATAAAAAGCAGCACAAGACCATGGGGACTTGCTATTCCTTATGAGTTTTTTCTGAAGTAAATCATTGATTTCTTTTTTGCAAAACTCAACTGTTTCAGCATTCATTTGAACAGGGCAAGCTTTAGTAGGAATATTCTTTTCATCAAAATCTTTAACATAAGGCAAGTCAACAATATGTTTTCTTCTATGCCAAAAAGCATTAGGAACATCAGAGCAAACATTATCAATTAGGATTTTCTAAAAATTATCAATTTTTTATTGCAATAATTTATCAAAAAGTTGTTCAGCAATTTTCTTGTATCTTACTTCTTGCTGAATTATTATTATTATTATTATATAAGGATGCCTATAGAAACTTAATCAGGAGATTTTGCAAATGATTTTTTATTTGTAAAATAATCTCAATAGATTATCAACAAAAAATTGTTTTCCTTATTGGTCCAATTAATCATTGTTAAGCAACGATTGATTTCACATTTTGTTTGCTTGCAAAGCATCTTCATATGGATTTGTTTTGATTCGTATATATTTATGAATATATTGAGATAAGCACTGTAATTAAAAAGAGAAAGATCATGATCTTACTTTGTATACTTCAAAAAAGATAGATTAGTTTGGGATTAATGATAAGTTAAAATTTTTTTAATGATGGATGTGGCAGGCAAAAATAGGACAAGACAACAACATATCAAAACTTGCTACTTTTGCTCACACAATTTATTTGAAGAGATGGGATGCTTAATCAACCTCGAATACCCTTAATTAAGTGGAAAGAATTAACTGGAGTTGATAGAATTAGCCTTTAGTGTAGTTGTGCAAGTATGGATGAAAAATAGCCTCAAAGGGTCTGTATTGAGCTCCTCGGGTTTAGTCCAAGGTAGTGATTACAATTGGTTTGAAGTTATAAAAAGTGAATCCCCTTCCTCCAGTAGCTTCTTTGCCTTATATAATCAACGAAGGTGTATCTTAGCCTTACATCTAGAGGGTTAGCGTTCAATTCTCTTGATACTTGTCCCATTGGTGCCTTACTAGAAGGCCTCCACATTAGGCTATGAGCTGTCTTGACACTATTCAGGGGTCATTTCCTCATTAATGCGGTCAACTAAGTGGATGCTGAGTATTGAATGCAGAGGTAATGGATGTTTTATCTGTCTTCTTCCCTTCCTAGCTTGATGACAAATCTTCCTTCTCATCCCCAGTTTGCGAACAACGGCCCTTAGTATTGGTTCTCGGCCTCCCGAGGGCACATCAGTATCCTCGGGGTCCTCAGGCATTCTAGTCTCCATTTACTTGCAGGGGGTTGCTCATATTTTCCTAAGAATTTACTGTTAGTGCTTTCCAATGTCCATACTCCTGACATGGTCCTTGACCCAACTATCCATATTCTCAAATTCTCATCCTCCCACAGTGGAAAAACTTAATTCCCCTTGGTATTCTATCCCTAGCAAATTAGCTTATAATATGAGTAAATGAAAATTTTAATATAAAAATAAAGTTATATATATATATATATATATATATATATATATATATATTAGTGAACAAAATTCATTATTTAAAAAAAAAAAAAAAAAAGCAATATGACATTGTTTATTTTAGAAAAAAAAAATCCTTGCCTTTTGTTTGTTTGGTAAAGAGTTATATATATATTAAAAAAAACATTTCTTAATTAACAGTTTAATACATCTAAAATTAAATTCTCTTATGAGAAAAATTCTTTATTAGAAATTAGTGATCCTAATATACGATTTTATGAATATTTTAGAAAATAAATTATATACTATGTTTCATTACAAAATAATTAGATATTCCCGCGCATTGCACAGAGTTGCGACTAGTTCATGTAAAAGCAAGGTCCCAGCATTCCTGATGGCATGAGAAATACCAAAACCCCATGCTACTTAACCTACTCGATAGAATGAATGAAAGAAAAATCACCTTTTATGCAATGAGGTTAAGAAGCAAAAGATCTAAAACGTTTTATTTTGTTGAGAGAGAAAGAGAGAATGAGTGACTATCTAGCTTTCCAACGTGAAAGACTACAAGTTCTACACTCTAAAACTCCCACACAGAGAAAACCAACCATCAGTTATACATTAAATGAAGAGAATTTTTTTTTTCTATGTTTTTTCTTATAAGAGTGATATTTGTCACAAATCAATAATAAAATTTTAAAAAAAAAAACATTTATTAAGGGATATCAATCATATTCATTACCAAATCATTTATTAGGTAGTTGATAAAAGTTGTAAAAGTTTTAACATTTTCATTTTTTAGAATTAATTTTTTATCTATTGAATGACAAGGACTTAATTAATAGTTTTTAAGTGAAATGTTAACGGATACCCAAAGCATTAGTTTATAAATTATTTTTAGGAACATTTTATGAGAAAATGATAATTCAATTAATTTTTTTGACACCTTTTTATATTTTTATGAAAGTAATGTCAAAATTTTCCTAATATGATTTGTTAATCATGACCCTAAGAGCGTGAAAGACTACAAGTTCTACACTCTAAAACTCCCATATAGAGAAAACTAGCCGTCAGTTATACATTAAATGAAGAGAATTTTTTTTCTATGTTTTTTCTTATAAGAGTGATATTTGTCACAAATCAATAATAAATTTTTTTATAAAAAAAACATTTATTAAGGGATATCAATCATATTCATTACCAAATCATTTATTAGGTAGTTGATAAAAGTTGTAAAAGTTTTAACATTTTCATTTTTTAGAATTAATTTTTTATCTATTGAATGACAAGGACTTAATTAATAGTTTTTAAGTGAAATGTTAACGGATACCCGGAGCATTAGTTTATAAATTATTTTTAGGAACATTTTATGAAAAAATGATAATTCAATTAATTTTTTTGACACCTTTTTATATTTTTCATGAAAGTAATGTTAAAATTTTCCTAATATGATTTGTTAATCATGACCCTGAGAGCACTAATTAACATTACTCATAATTTAATACTCTTACAAATAAAAATACATCTTCTATAATATTAGTAGTTAGTAGTTACAATTAAATATACCTTACTCATTTTTAGTAGCAATCAATTATTAAGTCACTGTGGATTCCAATTAGTTTAACTAGTAAAGTATCTGATGATTAAATATGAGATTTAAGGTTCAATCCCCGCCTACACCAAAAACCGATTGGTGTCTTAGTGTTTTGGTCTAATGATAAAGAACTATCATTAAGAGCAGACGTCATAAATTATGAAACTCTTAAAAAATAAAAAATAAAAAGTGCTTTGGGATCTTTTTATATTTGAATTTGGGGCCTAAGGAAATTTCCTCTCACTTGGGTACATAGTGGAGCCGGGCTGAACATTTTTAATATATATTCTCTGAAATAAATATCTTGGCTTCTGTCTGACTGAGTTCTATAAATGACAAAAGATACCATCCATAAAAAGACTTACAATTTCTCATAACCCAAAAGGATAAGGAACACTCATGCTATTAGTTTTCTCATTCTCTCTTTCCAGAGAAAAAAACTCCATTTTTTTTTTCTTAACTTTGTATCTGGGGTAAAAATTTAAAGCTAGCTAGCTTGTTAATGGAGTCGAACCCGTGGGCTGACCAATGGGACCACGAGAACAACAGCCCAGACCAGACTACTGAGACCAAGAAGAGCCAAGGTGGTGCAAAGGCTACAAATTTAACAAAGATTCAAGATGGCATGAAGAAATTATTAACTAAGGAAACAACCGATGCGTGCATTCGTTGGATCAAAGACAAGTACCACAAGGCCACTTAGAAACCTAAGAAGGAATCTTATGAATCATGAAACATCCCTCTCACAACGAGGATGTATCTCACGCGCCCGGTGCATAAGACATTTCTCTCACTGATAGGTAGGGCCCATAGGCATGGGGCCCACCTATCAATGAGAGAGATGGCTTATGCGACGCGCGCATAAAAGATTTTTGCCTCTCACAACATATATGAAAATGATGTCCTATAAACCTGTCTTAATTATAAGACAGGTTTTTTTTTTTTTTCAAAAGCATTAGTTGATGCTTGTCTCGTTTTCAACGGGGGGAATTGTTAACAGATGTTTTAAGGACATTTGTTAGTGAACTACTTTAAGGAAAGTTTTTATGAGAAAAAAAAATTAATATTTTGACAGTTTTTTCAATTTTTCATAAAAGTGAAGTCAAAATTTTTAAATGATTTGTTAGTAATTGCCTTAAGGACACTTGTAAACATGACCCTTTTAATAATCATCATTTTTTTTGTTATTTTTTTCTTTTTCCTAGTTTTATGTAATAGAAACCCATTGTTGTTATATACGGATTTGGTTGGAGTCAAGTCCATTACTCATTGTTGTTACTTTTTCTTTTTTCTTTTTTCTTTTTTGGAAATGTTAATTGATGCTCAAGGTATTAGTTTAGGATATATTTTTAGAAACTTTTTATGGGAAAAATGAAGGGAATATACATGAAATTCTTAGGTCTATGAGATGCAAAAATAGAGAAAAATATGCGTCAAAGAAAAACAATCGTACAAGACAATATTCTCGTGATTCAGCAGTTTTCTATCGTCTATGGAGTTGCAATGATTTCATATTCACAATAAAAATTACAAGATGTGACAGTAAAGTTTTTTCTCTCAAAACAACCACAAAACCCTAATCTGAAAAGCATGATATTTCACTCTTGCACTGAGAATTCACAATGGGCTAAACATGGGCCAAAAAAATTTCGACCCAAACCTCCGCTTCATTAACTAAGCCTCAGAGAAAAAAATAAATAAATAATCCTATTAAAAACCATAACACTTTTATATTGGGTTAGGTCATAATACAAATCAAACACAATTAGGCTTTACAAATCCTAGTTTTTTATATTTCTCATAAAAGTAGTATCAAAACTTTTTCAAAATAATTTATTAACAATCTTACATAGACGATAGAAAGAAGACCCTTCTTTTTTTGAGTTATTGAGATTTGAGATGGGTAAAAAATAGGAACGGATATAATCTTGGCAGGAAGCCAATAGAGCATCATAAAAATTCTTACGAGATCTATTAAAAATCATGAAACCAAGTTTGTGTATATGTTTTCGATTTTCGTTTTGCACCTCTCGATCTTCTCTTGTTTTGGGGAGCTGCAGATCAGTGATTTGTTTATGGAATTGTGTTGGACTCTACAAGGTTTCTTGATCGTGGATGACTGGTTAACTCCAAGGAATGGTTTTATTTTTCACATTCTGACTCAAAAGTATTTAGCCCCAAAAATTTAGATTTTAGTCATCAAATTTAAACAAAATATAATAACTTTGTCACTCCATCCACCTCCTGCTAAATATATTTGAGAAGAAATGTTGATTCAATGTTGACATAGTCTCCAGAAAAGCTCCAACAATCTTCTTCAACGGTAAGTGGATAAAATGACAAAGTTCAAATATTTTAAGATTTTCAAGTTAACCCTTGAAAAAATGCGTGTTTAGACTATTGTTATTGGTTTTCCTTTATAAGATGTAAAGCAAAATAAGTGTCCAATACGCAGATCTGTTGACCCTTTCAGCCGGAAATGGCCGTCAATGAACTTTGATGTTGTCAAAGTGAAAATGTCCACCTTTATTGGTGACACTTGTGTTAATTTCACTATGAAGTCACTTATGGGTCACTTGTCTCTGGTTCTCAAAGTTAAATCCAAGCATGTTTAAGCATACATGGTATAAAATGTTTCTGTATAGCTCAAAAGAAAAATTACTTTCCCCTCAGCCAAAGGACCTTCTGCCTATTGACACTGTCCTGTTCTCTGATGAGAGAAATTTGAATTCAAATAAATTCTTCCCCACTTGTTGTAAAGCCAAAAAAAAAAAATATTCAATCCACAACAACCAATTTACAGATTACAAACATCAACTAAAAATGTTTTTTTAACTCTAGTAATAGATATATACAATTATTGAATTTTTCAGGTGAGTGAGTTTCATCCCCACATATTCTAAGGATATTTGGATAAACATATTTGCAGCTATGTAAAAATGTCATACATGTATAAAAGCAGCTTAAATGCATCTTCGAGGAACAACAATAATACAAATACATACATTGAATTTCAACTTAGCATCGAATGGGCCTATCATAAATAGGGGGTAAGGTGGGGCAGTTCTCATTCATGTTGGCATATGGCTCTAGTGTGTTATACTGAGGCAGTTCCATCCAGTATTCACCAAGAATCTGGCAGAATGGGAGCCGCCCATCCTCATCGTTGCACCACTTTGGTAGGCGTGTTTGGTTATCCTCATAAATCTTAAGCATATAAGCATCGCGAATCTGCAACAAGCAATAAAGCCAATGTCATATACAATGAGGATGATGGGGAACAATCCAAGGATATGATTCACCAACCCCAAAAATAAAAAAATTAAAGTGACTGGGTTACGACTTACAGTGAACTCAGTTACTTGAATAGAGTTTGAAATGGGGCCAAAAATTCCAGCCTCTTTATACATAGCAAGGATAAATGCAACGCAGGTTGTTGATTTCCCATCACTATACACCCAATCATCTTGTTCTGGAATAGTAAGCAATTGATCAAATGATATGCCACGCTTTTCAGTTTCAGCTAAAATATCATGCAAGTCCAAATCCTGAAAGAAAACAAACAAATCTTAAGTAAGACAATAACATTATATATAATAGAAAGTTAAGATACTTTGACCAATCATTCTCACAATTAAACAGACCAGTACAACCAACTTGCTGTGGTACTTAACATCACATACACAAAACCAAAATATAAAAACTAATTCAAACCTCTTGAACAAGAGCTTTAAAAAATTAAAAAAGCCCATTTTATAAGTGCATAATTTTTCAACAAGGAAAATTTATTGAACTGTATAATTTATAGTATAAGAAGGCCAGTCAACAGTGAAGCACAAAAAACCATCAAGTCAAACTAATTCCTGATGAGATGCATGCATAGGCAAACATTTAAAAAATAAAAAATAAAATACAAAGAAATAAATAAATATAACTATTCACTATCCATCTTTCCTCGATGCACATTTTTCCTCTTAAAATAATTGCTTTGATAAGTTTGAATGACATGACATACACCAAGTCACCAAGGTTCACTGATTTGTTTTCTTTTACAGGTAATAAATTTCTTTAAAGAAGCACAAAAAGAGGGTACAACTCTAGTAAATAGGAAGCATTTAAAGGTCCATTTAAGATCCGCTTATTTTGCTGAAACTGAAAACTTTTTGTTGAATCACTGATTTGTTTTCTTTTACAGGTAATAAATTTCATTAAAGAAGCACAAAAAGAGGGTAGAACTCTAGTACATAGGAAGCATCTAAAGGTCCATTTGAGATCCGCTTATTTTACTGAAATTGAAAATTTTTTGTTGAAAGTACTATAGATAAAGGTAAAAGTTAGCTGAAATAGTACAGTAAAACCCATGAATAGTATCAAAAAGTGCGGTGGAACCCAAGAATAGTAACAAAAATAAGCTGAATAATAAAATAAGTTTGCAAAAATAATTTTTGCCAAACGGACACTAAATTTCAAAACTTCTAAAAAGCCCAAAAGTTCACATCCAAGTTTCTGACTTTTTATTTGGAATTAGAGCAAAACAATATAGTTCAGAATGCAGACTAATGTTGAATTAATCCCCATAGCCATAAACAGTATAAAAAATGATCTCAAAGAAAAGGAGCTACCTCAGTCCCTAGCCGCTTGTTTAGAGCTTCATTCCACATATTTGCAGCATATGCTGGCTGCAATCTAGTCCACATAGACATGACAGAAATGACCTGTAGACAGAGCTGGCCAGTTCAATACTACTACTAATGAAACTCTCCATGTACCATCCTACAAAGTACATTCTTCATGGCACTAGAGGTGCATACTGGGTAAAGTATATTCTGATTTGAAAAGAGGGGGAGGGGGAGGAAGGGAGGGAGGGAGCGAGGAAGGGCAGGTGAAGATGAAGAATAAATACCTACTATTCACAAAAAAGTAACTTGACAATAGTTGTATAGGTTGATCTAATCATGCAAAGCTCTTTTTCATAGATCAAAATCTTCACAAAAGCTCATATCAATAAGGTACCATACATACCAATAAATTCACTACAAACATACAGGATGCAGACAAGCACACACAAACACAATTGTTGCAAATGTTCAAAAAATCAACTCTAGTTCTGTTTAGCAAGGATATTTACCAATGATTTAATAGCACACAATACCCTCCTTGAAAGAGTTCAATAAGCCATATTTATAATAGAATTAGTTAAGAAGTGTACCAAGTGAGCATCAAGAGGTGGAGGATAGTTGTCAGAGATAGTGTCAATCCAACTAAATATCATGTTGTGATAACCATATGGCTTGCCTGCCATGCTCCTAGCATACTCCCATGCTGCAGTGGAGTTGAATTTTGCACGCAAGTCAGGATGCAAGGGAAGCAAGGCTATTTGTGGATTAGAACTATCCTTCAGTGCCAACTCCCACCATTCATCCCATGGAATTACCACTATAATTTCTTCACCCTGCAAAGATCACGCAACTGTTCTTTAGAAATAATGTAATTATATATATATGTGTGTGTGTGTGTGTGTGTGTGTGTGTGTCTGTTTCATATCAACCTACTGCACCTCTCCTAATGCAAATTTCATCTACATGTAAGGATGTGCTCAATCTAATATATAGGGATGAACATAAATATACATTCTATGAACTCCTACTTATTGTGATGTGAGGAAGTGTACGTGCAACATGTTAATTATTTCATACCTTTTCATTCTCATGTCCAGATTCACCAACCCAAAGATTTCCCATCTCATCCTTCAAGCAGACAGCAGTATGACCAGCAAAAGCACCAGTTACCCATTTTTCTAATGTCTCGAATCCACCCCACCGACCACGGATCTTTGATACAGCTAAGAAATCACCAGAATGAACATCATCAGGATTTATAGTTGCAAGCCAAGGCTGAGGACGTTTTTCAAATGAGGCACCCATATGGTTCTTCAGAAAAGCTAAGTTAGCATTTTGACCCCACCCTGTATTCGAAAACAAAGGCAATACATCTACTAATGAAAGCAAGGTCCCCAGCATTCCTGATGGCATGAGAAATACAGAAACCCCGTGCTGCTTAACCTGCTCAATAGAATGAATGAAAGAAAAAATCACCTTTTACGCAACGAGGTTAAGAAGCAGAAGATCTAAACAAACATCAGAGAACTCAAGCATACATATTCCAACTCTGCAGGCTCTTCCCATGAGTCAAATTTCAATGTATGTTCTCGAGCAGAGAAGTAGTAATCCCATGTAATCCTGTAGGGTGTTGCAAATACATAGAGATCCATGCAGGTCCAACTGTGCGCTGCAGAAGTCTGTAAAGGGTGCAGAAACTCAGTCCAAGAAAGTTTACCATAATATCAAGACCAAAAATTTACATAACCAATCTACCACACACTTTTCCCCTCACCTCTGAAGTGCATTTGACTACATGGATCTTTAAATTCCTTTTATTGCTAAATAGTCCCAATTGATCACACAACCCATCTTAGTTTTAACTTAGAGTGATGCTAACGGTACTACAAATTTTACAACATTAGACTTACAAACTAACATGTTAACTTCTAAACACAAAACAACAAAGTAAATTAATAAATTTTATTTATTATACTGATGATGTCGTCCCAATTGTCCCAATCACATTCATTATCTTATCAGTATGAAAGGCTTTTGTAGTAAAACTTATACTATACACAGCAAACTTAAGTAGATGGTACTTTAAAACTAAACCAAGCATTAAGTTTTTCAGAAAGCCCAATACAAATTTTAAAAACTTTCCAAAACAAAACCTCATACACCCAGATCACATCAGTTTCTAAACTTTTTATAGTTAAATTGATAACAACTTTACCATTTTCCTTTTCAATTGCAACAAATCCCAATCAGATAAAAGTGGCACTAAAAAAAATCACACACAAATTCAAAACTTTCCAAAACAAAACCTCATACCCAGATAACATTCATTGTCTCATCAGTTTCAAAACCTTTTATAGTAAAACTATCACTAGCTTTTAGCATTTTTTTCCTTTTCAATTTCACAAATCACAATCAAAATTCCAAATGGGTCTTTAACAAAATGAAAGATACCAAAAAAAAAAAAAAAGTGGGACTAAAAGAGTGACCTTTAGATAAAGAACACCGCCACCCAAAGTGGCTTCGTCCCTATCGCTCTCGGTGAACTCAAGGCGAGCCTCGTTGCCATAAAAGCACGCGCCTTTCCACTCAAGGGTGCCATTGTTGGGGCTCACCGATCCCACAAAAGCGGGCAACAAATCAACGGCGCTGTGAAAGTTGTTCAGCACCGGCCACGAAATCTGGTGAGGCAAAACGGGTAGAACATCGTTGACCCGAAACGGCAACTTCAGAGCATCCGACCCGAACCCGAATCCAAGACCCAAAACGCAGAGCAGTATTGACAGTAGTCTGTGCTTGAATGGAGAGTTCAGAGACATGGGTCCAAGCTCTGATCGATTTGGGAAGAGAGCAGGGAGCCCTAATTTGGGGGATGAGAAATTGGGAATTGGGAATTGGGAATTGAAGGGAAAAGAGGGATTTGGACTTTATATTATTAGGACTTAGACTTTTTAGCGGTGGAGTGGTGGACTATGTTTGTTTTTGTTTTTGTTTTCATAGCTACTTGTTAGTTAGCTTTGTTTTTTTATTACAATGCTTCTTGGTGGAAACTTCAACATTTTAGTGGGTTTATGAGGACATTTCTTCTGGTTCTTGTTATGATCCAAAAGGATAGAGTTTTGCCCATCATTAATTCTTCCAATATGGTAACTATTTAAGTTGCTCAAAAAAAAAAAAAAAAAAAAAAAAAAACTATTTAAGCACTGTGATCCAGCTCAACTAGTGAAGTTTATTGTCTTTAAATAAGAGATTGGATATTCTTTACACGAAAAATCGATTGTGTTTTAACTGAATGATAAAGAATAATCTTTTTTGGATAAAAATGATAACGAATAATCATTAAGAGACGATGTTATAGATTGAATTTTATCTTATCTTTTAAAAAATAATAAACTAATAATGTCAAGAAAAAAGATCCGTGACTTTTTAATTCAAATAAAAAAACAATTATATGCAACATATTAAAATTTTCAATTAATTGCAAGCATATATTTGTATTAACTACGAAAAAAAGTTCACAAAATCATTTTCATATAGTTTTAATCACATTACCTATTTTATGAGTAATGTAACTTGTTTAAGTAATACAAGTTAATGGTTTTGTGAACCACCACTTAATGGATTGTAAAAGATTCCTCAAAACCCGTTTATGGACCAATACAATATTGTAAGGACTCAATTTGTAACGACCCCAAATTAGTGTATTGGGTTCGAACGTTAAAGGCCCAAACAATAAAATTTGTAGAGAGTGGGCTAAAAGGCTAGGCCTTGGTGAACGGACAGCCGTTAGTCATGGTGTTCGTGATGATTGCACAGAGGTAAACTTAGCGTATCGAAGAAGACTTTCTCCTCGGCGCGGCCTGAGTGGCTCCGGTCCTTGGACCTCGTCCGAGGAGCTTAATATTCTTATTATTCTTTTTACGTTAGGGTTCAATGGCCCTGGAGATGATCTGCCTCCCCCTTTTTGGACTGCTTCCTTCTCCTTTTATACTAGCTTTTCCCCTCCCTCCAACGTCCACGTGTAGGTTCAGCTTTCTAGGACTGATACTTATCCCATCAGCTCATACTCAAAGTGGTTGGGGGTGGTTGTAAAAGCTGAAAAGCATGGCTCTATCAGGCGCAGAGTACTTAATTGCAGTAATTGCAGCCTTTCCCTGATCCTTTGTCGCCGCATTGTTCAGAGGTCTTTTCCCCATCAATGCGGAGGTGTTTAGCTTTTCCTTGAACCGCTCCTATACTGTATTCGCCCTTTCTTCTAGGAGCGCTTTGGAGACTGCTTTTGATGGTGTGCCGCTCCTTCCTTCTAGGTTTTGGGATGCCGAGGACAGGATCGTCCTCGACTATATCTCTAGGCCATTTGGACTTCCGTTGCATGTTCTCGGCTACGCCTCTCCTCGGTGCGGGCCTTGGGCCCTAATGTAAAATGGGCCGGGATCATAAATTCTCTGGCCCCACAAATATAATTAATATTATCTTTTTTCAAAAAGAATTCAAATTAATTATGTGTTTTAATTTAATTGAAAAATCTGATGTTTGTGTAATGTGCTACACTTAAGAAATTGTACCTAAATTTATATATATGTATCATTTAATTTATAATAATGTTGAAACTCTCTCAAAAAAAAATTATAATAATGTTAAGGACATTATAAATTCTACTATACAAGTCTTACAAATTTATGTGTCAACTTTTTAAATAAAAAAAAAAAAACTAATTCAAAATTTTAATTATTTATTATATTGTTAATGTAATACTATAATTTTTTTTTCTTAATGTAAGCAAAGATTGAAAGACCATATATTTATGTAACTAGAAGCCACAACAAACCATATATTTATTTTAACTAAAACTTTTATAGAAAAATTTCATTATTCCGAAGAGAAAAGGATAAAGGTTGACATAATCTTATTTAGAATAATGTTTTTTTTTTAATTTAGTATTAATTTTGGACAACTTATGATGAATTTGGTTCTTGAAACATGTATAAAAAAAATTAGATTTTTTTTTTTTTTTTTGTTATTATCAAAGTTGAACTATCAATTATTTAATATTGATTAAAGAAATTCTATATTATCTTGACACCACAATTTGTAATTAATTATTGTTGTTATTAATGTAAGGTCAAAAGATTTCAATGGAAACAAAAGTTGTACGATTGTGACTTTTTTTTTTTTTTTTTATCAGTTTGTTCGAAACAATTGTGGCAATCAATTTCAGTGGTAAGTGGAGTAAGTGTATCATTGAATCATTTAATATGAACAATAGTTTACGAACGATGATAACAAAAAATATATATTAATAATAAATTTAGCACATGGTTTATAGTTTACGAACGAAAAAATAATAAATTTAGCACATGGTTTAATGTACCAAATGATAGTTTGACCTCTTAATTTTTTGTAGATAGGGGAAAAAATCCAATGTTGGATTGAAGAGCCAAATGCAGTATTTTTTTTTTTTAATGCATAAAGTATATTTAACGCACCGAAAAAGTTGGTTCTCTTATTGTTTTTTTTTTCTTTTATATATTAGAAAAGCCTATATGAATTTCATACAAGCTTTCTTTCTTTCTTTTTTTTAACTGGAGTATATTATAAGTTATTGTAAAGGCAGGTTTTGCTTCCCAAGCCCAAAAATGAAAAGGACAAGGGTCCAAAGAGCTCAAAACAATGAATTTGTAAAGAGTTGGCTAGAAACTGGGCTCCTATGAGTTGGACAACAATCACAGTAGGTTAAACGATACTAGAAGGTAAGAATAAACAGTTTTATGCAAGGAAAATCCTGCTCAGCAAAGTTCGAGGAAGGCAGTTCTTATATATTTCTTTTAAACTTAAGCACAATTATCGTTCTTAAGTGTACAGACCCCTTTTCAGATTATCTAATCTCCTTTTTCTTTGTAATGGGATTTTTCTTCTTTATATTCCACTTCTTTACTTTATCTCAGCCCTTCACGTGTAGATCAAATTGCTGGTTTTGATCCTTGTCCCATCAACACTTTCCTGAAATCTTTATGGGTAGCTGTAAGGCTGAAGTTTACTGTTCAGGTATCACCTCCACATTAATGCGGCCAAAGAATTAGCTGCAAAGCATTCAATGCGGTAGTAACAGCTTTCTCCTAGATACTTCTCAGCTTTCCTTTGTCTTATCCCCTTTTGATGTCTATCCTTACTAGTGTGATCGTCTGGTGCCTTATTCTTGATGAAAGGTCAGACCTCTGACCTCTACTCTGCTTAGCCGAGGAGGTACTTCTCCTCGGCCTACAATCCCAACCCCTCATGACCAAACTTCTTCCACAGAATATTATCTTGTATGACTTCACTATTGTCTATCTATCCCTGGATGTTTTAACGTTCTCGGACATGGCCTACGGCCCAGTACCCATTTCTAGGCCCTTTATTCCTACAGTTATTATTACTATTTATACTATCAAGAATCTAAAACTTGGTGTGGATTTCAGTTAACTCAACTGATAAAGTCTCTCTGGAGGTTGAATAAGAAATCTAAGTTAAATACCAAAAAAAAAAATCATTTATTTATTTATAACCAAAAAAACGGTTGCAAATAATTTTGCACCGATGAAAAGTAAATATTATTTCAGTTTTATATCTTAACATCATTAAAAAAAAAGAAAAAAAAAAAGGGATGAGGCTTGCTCTCACTTCACTAAAACTCACTACATGATCTGTCCACTACAAATGGATCATTGCTTGAAATTGACATGATAAAGTATTACAAATTTGAAAAATTAAATAAAAATTGCCATATTATTAGTTTAGAATCTTTAGATTACTGATTCACGCATAGGAAGTAGCAATAACTACATAGAAAAGGCTCAAAGTGACCTTTGGCTTGATCAACTAGTTTTTTCAGAATTTGGACTACTTGAATTAAGTATTTGCTAAACATGATTTCATTGCAAAAGCATCTTATAGTGTCACTTTTTATAGTTGCTACCAACTCATCCCACTCATGGTGATTGGTGACTGTAGTGCACCTCCATCGGATGGAGACTATAGTGTCCTGTGTCCCTCTTCCAATGGATATATTATTTCCTGCATGCAACATCCCTTTCAGTTATGAGGTCCAATCTCATGTGAGAGGGATATCGCATGAAATTTACTTTCATGTAAGAGGAATGTTGCATGCAATATCATGTGAGATTTACTTTCATGTAAGAGGGATGTTGCATGCAAGGCCCCATTAACTTTCAGTAACTTTGTTACTTGATCCAGCTAGACATATCAACAATGAGAAGATATTCACTATCCATCTTTAGGAATAATAAACTCTGAAATGTAGGTCTCAGTTAGTATATCTAACATTTGCAAGTTCATTAACACAAGTAAATAAATACATTCCACAAGGCAGATAAATATGAAATTCTAATGTTCTTGTCAAAAGGTCATCGAGAGCATCGTGATGGGTTAGAAAAACTCTTGGTATAGCATAAAAGAGAGAAAGGAGAAGCGGAAAAGAAGTTTGAACGGGTTTGATCTGTCAAAAACTTGCAGCGACCTTGGTTGGCAAATGCTTCACTGAACCAACAAACTTGTAATGCAATAGCATATAGCTTCTGTCTCTGTGAATAATGTAAAGAAGAACTAAAGAACCACTGGCATCATCTTGAGAGCCAAGAAACTTCTAGATCTCCCTAGGATCTTTCTCTTTCTTTTTTAGGTAAATCCTAAGTTGAATACACTAAACATTCCATCAAGCCACTTGATCTTGTTCGCCAGAATAAGGCACGCACATGGTGATGTCTTGCAACAAACCTTCATAATCACCTTGGAAACCTCAAGACTGCTTCATCAGTAAACATGCCTTATATGCGTTGATAACCCAATTGAACAATAGTACTCAAGTTCTATGACAAGTTCAGAAATCCATCTTAAGAAGTCAATAAACAATACTCAAGTTGACCTTGAAGACCATGTCACATCCCAAAGAGGAAGCAATTACTGTAGCAAGGAAGAAATAGAGCACTGTCTTCAACCACCATTGGCTGCCTAAATGGATTTAATTGTATCTACAAGGCAGTGGCAAATTTTGGGATCTGATTAAATTAAGCATAACAATTCAAAGCTTTTGAACAGAACAGTAGCTTGGAGAAAAATAACACAAAGAAACAATAAAGCAATGTAACACACAGGAAATGTGAGAGGATGGCCAGTTAAAGTGCTTATGCAACAAGCTCCAAGATGACAAGCTTCTTCACAGTAATCAGAAAAAACTGCCGCGACATTTGTCTCCTTTATTAGCTCCTGAAACGCTCATCCAAGAAAACAAAAGAACTAACATTAAAAAATAAAAAATAAAAATTACAGGCACTTTCTGCTCTTTGTTTGCTTTTAATGGTAAAAGCTTCTTTTTCTGTGACAAGTAAACACAAACGTAAACTATGAGAGTGAGATGTTAAGAGTATCAAAACACATACAATTGTTGGCAACCAACTTGAATAAGCAGCAATGCCGGCATTTGGAGCAATCACCAAATGAGGAGAGAAATCCTGTTCATGTACCAGAAGTCAGGAATTACTGCCAAAAGGAGTATTAAGCAACTAACATACCTAGGTGACAGGTTTTGGAAAGACAACTTAAGTGTAAAATATATATTTTAAAATAAGTTTGTGTGTGCGTGTGTGTGTGTGTGTGTGTGTGTGTGTCTGTCTATAACAACAGCAATAAAGAAAGAAACCTTTGCTATTTCATGATAGCAGTCATGATATAACCCTCTTCGAAGCTGCAACGTCACTTTTGAAGTTCTTCCAGTCTGTACATCCCAGCTCAAATTCTCACTTGCAGATTTACAAATGCAATCTGTCTCAAGGCAATGAGCATAATTTCCAAGATCAATCCTCTCACCATCCCTACTTATCCCAATGCAGGAAAATAAAAAAATAAAAAATGTCAGCAATAATGTTTTCAGTATCATAATATTTCTAAGTAATGTCTTAAGTATCATGATGGTTACAACAGAAAGAAACACTTTTGCTGCTAACTAAATATATCTTCATGGAATAAAGTCCTTTTTTTGCTCTTTTATTTTAAGTTACACATGCACCCAATGAATCTTGAACCCCACAACCTCACTCTCCACCTAGAGCTCATTGGCGAATTAAGTTCTAATAAAAACTACTCAACTAAATAAATCCTTATAATACATCCATTATGAAGTGCACTAACTGACCTATGTTGTGGAATTGCAGGCCCAATGAGCTCTATATGCACATGCACACCAGGGAAAAGTGCATGCAACTCTGCAAACACAGCAAGTTGCAAAAGCTCTTTCTCAGGCCCTGTCAATAACAAAAGCTTCAGTAATACATTGGTGATATTATATGGATGATCAACAAACTTATCATTACTAAAAAGGCACATAAAACTATTTCTGATATTACCTAGACGCACCACCAGCACTTTGTAGAAATTAAGCTTAATATAGGATGAACATCATTTTATAATACTTGCGTACAAGCATTTTCACCCCGACTCAAGTGCCAGTAGATAATACAGCAATATACATTCACTTCATACTACACTATATTCAAAACAATCTTTTTATTTTACAAGTAAAAGATAATAGCCAATTGCCTAGATGAATGGGCTCCAGGGTAAACAATAAAAGCAGCATGATTATCAAAAAACCATGCTTCTACATTGCATACCCTGACAAACCATGTAGTCAGCATTAGCTTTAACAAACATAGTTAACAAGGCCAACAGCTATCAGTCTCACTTGTTACCGTGAGACTTGTAGCAGTTGTAGGGAGGTCGGGCACAAAGTTCAACTCCTATAATACAGGCTAGAGGATAGACTAAAATATTATAAAAATTACCTTATAAACTAGGACAGTCATAAAATATCCATTGATGCTACTCATTCTAAAACTCATCCTCCAAATCAAGTTCCAAGAAGACCCACTGGCTAGGTCCATAACTATTCACAATGTCAAGGCCTGCTATGTGACTTAAGGAACAAATGTGAAGCATGAACTTCAGAAAACATATTTACTTTCTGTGGATTTCTCTAAATAATTTACAGAAAAAGAAAGATATTAAGGGAAAGAAATTGGCCAAAGACACATCCATTAGCATAGAACCATAATACTAGAAAAACAGTTCAATAGAGACATCAAACATTAAATTTACTGCTTGCAGAGTAAATAATTGAACTGCAACAACATACCAAGATAGTGTATGCACAGTTTGTCCCTGATTTCAGAAGTTGAACTTCCAAGACCAGCAACTTGAGTGGCTTGATATATCATAAATGGCTGAAATTAATGGGGAAAAAAATCATTATTCTTCTGATTAAAATCACAATATCCAAGAATTAACAGTAAGCTGCATCTGGATTCATAAATAAAGAAGTGTTGGATTTGAATTCAACTTCTTAGTTTTTTTTTTGATAAGTAAGAAAGATGTATATTCAAGAAGATACTTTATGCATGAAAAGCATAGAGCAAACAAAAAATACAGCGAGAAAGAAAACAAAACAGAAAATTAATTACAAAGGAGAAGAGAGTTTAGGAAATAAGGGAGAGAATCACTAGAAGTGAGTCTCCAAGCTTGAGACTAGTCAAACAAAGATCCACTAAAAGAACAAAGTAGCTGATCTCCAGAACTATCTAAGTCCTCAAAGGTTCGCAAATTACGCTCCCTCCAAATACACCACAATAAACACAATGGTACTAAGTTCCAGATTTTTGAGGAATGTTTCCCAACCAATTCCACCAACCAAAGAGAGAATCTAGACCATACTAGGTAAGACCCACGAAATCCCAAAAGATTTGAAAACAAAATTCCACAATCGACAAGCCATCTCACAATGAAGCAGTAAGTGATCTATTATCTCCCCACAACAACGGCACATAATACACTGGTCAACAAATTCAAAGCCCCTAAGTGTGCGTTTGGGTTAAATTTAAAAATTAAAATTATTTCACAATTCAGCTTATTTTTGCTACTATTCATGGGCCTCACTGCACTTTTTGGAACTATTCATCGGCCCCACTGTACTATTTCAACTAACTTTTACCTTTATCTATAGTATTTTCAGCAATAATTTTTCAGTTTCAGCAAAATAAGCAGTATCCAAACACACCCTAAGTCTCAAATTATCACCCATAAGAACCCTATTCCAAGCTACAATCCAAACAAAGAAGGAAACATGCCTAGGAGCTTTGACTTTCCAAATACCTTTCAAATTATCAACTTCTTAGTAAAAGCAGAAGCCAAAACACCATTCACATAATTGTGGATTGAAATATAAATGGGAAGCTGCTACCAATACAACCACACAGTTTTTTTTTTTTTTTTTTAAGAATCCAACCACATAGATTTTAAAAATCATATTCCAAAAAGAATCATAGTAACCATAAGCAGCCTCACAAAATATGCATTCCAGAAAAGGAGATTGTAGCTAAAATGCTAAGGTGTTGATTCTTCCTTCATGCCTCAATCTTGGCCACATAAGAAATATTGTAGATTAATATTTTAAAAGTAATAAGAAGTAGTTCATAAATTCCAACTCTCAACTAACGACTTAAACACAACATACATACCCAGTGAAGAAGCAAAGCCACAGGTGAATGAAGTGGAATGCACCTCCACTCATAGTAGTCCTTCCAACTACTTAACTGCTTTGGTATTGGAGCTACAGGCTCTGCATGTTTATATTGTGAATTCAAAAACATCAACTTCTACTCCAAAACAATGAGCCACAAGCAAAAGATAATACCATTACATGGGCATAAGATTCTTGGAAGGTGCCAACCATCATTTGACCTGCCAATAAGAAGGAAAAAATATAGCTGACCAAAATTAAGAAAACATATATGACATCATAACAGAGAAAATCCTTTATGCACCATATAGATAGAAAAGATTTAAAAAGATAATTACCTAAAACAGTCAGAGGAAGTAACTGATGAGCCACAACAACATTCATACAGCCACATTCCCACTTGATGGACGCCCCTTTTGCTCAAGAATGAACACCTAGTCTCTTTCTTTTCATGGACCTAACAGATTTGACCAGAATTATATCTATAATGTCAAAAAAATAGCATGTAGACAGTATAAGGCAATTACCATAAGTGTAGCTTCTTGACAAAACGTGAAAGGAAAGTCATTCAAGACATCAACACTTTTCATTTGTTGTGCTAATCTTTTGCACTCTTCTTTGTGTTCACTCCAGTGCAAAATCTAAAGGCAAAAGTTGAATGATAGCTTTCAGCCAAAGGAAAAAAAGGGGCTTTAACACGCACACACACACACACAAAAAACATGACAGCCATATGATAGATTTGTAAGGTAAAATGCTGGATATTAGCCCAAGTAATGATCATTGAACAGTAGTGGAAAGAAACAATAACATGTCCCGTAAAAAAAAAAAAAAAAACAACGAGAAGTACTGACAGCAGCTTCTGGGCACTTCAGGGCAGTCATTGAATACATATGCATAATCTTGTACTATGAATAATCTCTATCTCCAAAGATGTTAATGCTGCAATTAAATTACATTCATGGATGAACTAATACTGAAGTAACCTTTCACCCCGATAAAATCTAGACTCGGCAGTGAGAAATGTAGGCAACATTTAATATAGTTGATTTCCTTTTAGGCTCTCAACATCATTGATTGTATCTTTTGTGTGGATGAATCATAGAAAATTTTAATCCCATAGTTAACAAATTGATATATGTAATAAGCACTCAATAAACAGCATAAGTGTCTCAACCAGCTGTCTCAGTCTCACACTCCAAACCTTGTAGGAAAATAAGCCAAGAGAATTAAATCATGAGCATTACCAAAATTCCACAAAAAATTACCTAAATTCGACAAGACTTGTTTTGAAAGGCCTAGTTGAGACACTAGTCTATAGTCATCAAGAACTACATTTTTCACAAGCCTTACAAATACACATCAATATAATTCTGTTACGGGCGTAAGCTAATTAACCGCAAATTGCAATAATAATCATTTGTGGCCAATGAACTCTGCAACATTAACAAAGAGTTACACCGCATGTAATTTGAACTAACTTCTTTTGTGGGCATGAACTAATTCAAATGACAATTAGAAGCCAAGTTTTCTTTTTTCCAAGCTGGCAAGCACACACCAATTCTGTTCAAACTAAGACAAACCCAATTGTTGTTGCACACATTAATACTATGTTGAATTCATTAAAGTCCTTACACATGACTTGGTTCCCCAAATGGTCAAAAACACTTAACACAAACAAAAGTAAGAACTAGGATGCCACAGTACAACACCATATCCAAATTGGGTGTTCTTTAGAACAATCAAATTCGGACCAAGGTTATGATTACAATGGCACATGTAAAATCTAAAGTTAAAAAATAAATAAATAAATAAACTTATACCTGGTGAGAGGCTGAGCAATAAGCAACGGCTCCGCAACGGTGACAGCGTT
The DNA here is from genome assembly GCF_932294415.1 of Quercus robur. Classification (NCBI taxonomy): domain Eukaryota; kingdom Viridiplantae; phylum Streptophyta; class Magnoliopsida; order Fagales; family Fagaceae; genus Quercus; species Quercus robur. The sequence continues at coordinate 59,257,320 of NC_065536.1, forward strand.
TTCTGGGTGGGCCCAAACAACGAGTTCCCCTGCCTTTTCCGGCGCACTCCATTGTTGCTGTTGTTGGTTCCTCTTCTTGGGTCACTACCTTCACAGCTTTGTCGCTTCCTTGTTCTGTTTTTTTTTTTTTTTTTTTTTTTTTTTTTTTATGGGCTTCCTTGTTCTGTTAATTGGCTTAAATGGAACAGAGCCCAGATGGACAACTTAAGGCCCAAATTCAATCTATATTCATCTAGCTCAAAAATATAGCCCAGCCCATTTAGACGTTTTAGGGAATAGAATTGAGGCCCAAAAAAATGAAAAGGTCTAAAGGTGAATGACCCAAAAGAAAAAAATATAGAAAACTATAATGTGCTCCAACTTGCACCTTTTGGTATTTCTATTTGAGATATCTAGATATAAATCGCCTACCTCTGTTATATTATTGAATCATCAAAAAAATAAAAATTAGGTCTAATGTCAAACTTGCCTAAAAAAAAAAAAAAAAAAAAGATTAGATATATCAAACTCCTCTAAACTGAAAAACATTATGATAAAGAATATGGGCCCATTTAATAAGAAATTTTTAGTAACGTTATTTATTAAGTATTGTAGAAATACGCGTGAGTTAAAAAGCACAATAAAAATACGTGTTATAGTGTTTAAACACTAAAAAATATTGTTTAAACAATAGTACCAAATAAGTCTTATATTTTTCAAGAAAAATTATCCCCCCTTCACATATAGAGAAGGAAATTTTTTTCAAACTTTGTATAAATGATAGTATCTTTAAATTTTACTTAAGCATTATAGTGGGTAAAAATTTACTCAACACAATAAATTTGGCATGTGATAAGAAAACCAAAAAAAAAAAAATCTACCCATTTTTGTTCATCGACAAGAGAACTACGTATATAACTTGAAAACAACAATCTCATTATAATATAGTCAAATCACTCATATTTCACACCCTATTTACTAAAAGGCTATTGGTACTTCTCATGTCTGAAGCTCAACTATTGACTGTCTTCTTAGAAAGTGTTCTCTTTCAAGTCTGGTGTGGATGGGCCCGATGGGGTATTTATAGGTGGGTTTTAAGCTCTTACCCTCAAATTTAGGGGATTGAGAGTTGGTTCCAATCCAATCTCCCCAACACTGCCAAGATGAAAGTATGGCTATAGGTCTAATCCTACCTTTCTCACTGTTCAGATCAATCATTTAGTATTTAATGTTGAGTGGTTGTCAATAGGTGACAACAATAAACGTGGATTGAACAATTAACTTTACATTGAGAATTCAACCCGAGGAAATGTTGATCTTAGCTCGGTCAATCCCAATGACTCTACTTCAAACTTCTATGGTTGTACCATGAGAGTATGTTCAAGTCAGCTATGCTTCGAGCTTCACAAAGTATATAGGATGGAAGTTGCTGAGGAGCTCCTCCCCAAAAATTCCACTTGAGCAAAAGTTTCATGGGATTTTCTATTTAACCATTGAGTTATTTGATTAAGCATCTTTTATTGTTGATAAATGAAGTAACTTAAGGGGTAAAGTAGTGATTTTAATGATAAATCAAGGACAAATTAGAAATGTCACTTAACAAAAGGTGAGATCCACAAAAAATATAATAAATCAAGGGAAAAATGGATATGGATATTGCATCAATTCTGTAATGCTTATCACAAAACTCAAGTAAGAGATAATCATTCTATAAATTTTGTTGAAATTGGTGTAATTTTTCTTAATTCTTTATTAAATATTGGATAAATATAAAGTGTCCAATAACACAATTCTTATTAGGGGGGAAAGTATTTCTTCTTGGTTGTGTTTTTTGGTGTATAAACCAGTAATATTATTTGAGAATTGAGCCTTTTAAGAGTGTAATTAATTCATGTAAACCTTAAAGGACATTAAAATTAAAGTAATTTTTCCAAGACTCACAAGTAGTAGTCTGTTTGGTTAGAGGATACGCTCTCAATTTCAATACAAGTCTTTTTCATGGCAACCTTAAAAATGGAAGGTGACTGGGTATGCACAGAACCCAATCTTTCGGGTGCTTTCCTTTTATTGTTGAGAGGATGGTAGAAAATGATGACCATGATCAGAGTTAGGTCTAGAGTTTCTGTCGCAAGATTTTTACGCTGAGTTTTACCACTTTTTCAATAATCAAACCTAACCTAACATTCATGTGTTAAGTATAGCGACCTCAGCAAATGCATGCATAAGATGCATGCCATAATGAGCTTCATTTGTGGGTACATGCATCAGTTAAATAGGTCAATGTGTTGTGCTGCTATGCCTAAATTATCATTTCGAGTTTTCAACCAATGCAACTCCACCACATGTTAGAATATAGGGTCAAATATAATCATGACTCTAAACATAATTATAAGTTTAAGCATAAAAAAATAAAAAATGGTATACATTAATTATCAATTTTTGAAAACTTTTACATTTTTTTATTAAACAATTGCTTTAAATGGTTTATTAATGGATGTCCTAAAGGTATTCGTTAATAAAACCTTACAAGAAATTTCACAATTATTAACATTAGTTGTTCTAATTGGTATATAAATATTATTCTAATCACAACTTATTACTTTTTCAAATTATAAAAAATATTGTGTAATAGTCGTGTACTTAGACATTAATCAAATAGAATATAATAAACCAGTATCATCTTTCAAGGCCATTAAACTTTAAAGCCATCATTTTGTTCATAATCTTAACCAATATTATTATTCCCCATAATATTATAGCATATCCTTAGTTGTACCTTCAAAATATCCTCAAGTCTTGAAGTGGGTAGTGTTTGAAAATTTGGAAAATGTTCTGATTACCTGTCTGGTAAAGAGAGACTCAAAGCTCCTGTTCATCTTGCTAGTACAATAAACAGCAAGAAAAAGATGCTCCAAATCACACTCAATTTTGTAAAAGGAGATGCCATATCTTGCAAGAAAAAGAAAGGGGGATCATCAAACGGTCGTTGCTCCTTTTTAAAAAACCTTTTAAAGTCATTGAAAAAAGAAAGATGATTTTGATGTTTTATTTTAGCTTTGTGGGGGGTCTAGGATTCTCATTGAACCTTCAATTCATGATCGGATCTGATCTATACAGTTAAGTTCAATTGGTCGGCCATAATGTGATTCATATGAATGTTATTGATGAACACATTACACACATATATATCAAGTTATCAACCATGCCCAACAACCAAGTAATGGAAAATAATATTTATAAACCCGAATTGTAAATTACGACCCCACATTTATTATCAAAATGGTCTTTTGATAATCATGAAAAGGTGAACGGCGCAAATATAAATTAAAATTGTGGGGTCTTGATATACCCCAAATTGAGATTTTGTTTGACTAAAGTGAAATTGGTTGTTGTTTTATTTAGATTTTAGACCTCTCCTTGTTTATGTTTTGTTTAGCTTTGCTTTTCATGATTAATAAAGTCAACCATTTTCTTAATTAATACATTCGAATACTATGTAGTGTAGCTATTTTGTATACAAATGTTACTTTTTAGAAGATTTGGAAACATAAACAAAAGTTATTAGGGTGTTCTATATAATGCATTAATATTAAGCATTTAAGCATATTAATGCAATAAAGACGTTCTACTCAGTCAGCTACATCAATCAATCGTGCATCCCTTAATTGTAAGTTTTTTTTACGTCAATTATGTTTTAAGGTTTAAGAATATATCACTATCGTTAAAAAGTGTCTTTAGATGAGTATCAAACCATGAAAAGGTATTACTAAAATTATTGTCGAATAATACTTCGATTTCTCCTAAACGTCAACTAAATTTAGGTTAAAAAATTCAGGTATATGACTTCAATATAGAGTATGATGAAATTCAGAGGTGGACTACGTTTTTAGAACTTAAAATTGTCCTCATGGAATAACAAAGTTGTAGATGACATTACAGCACAATAGTGGTTATCCACATCAAGAATGGAGGTTTAGAGTTTCACCATTTTGGTGTTGATTTGTTTTAGATAGTTATAATATGCTACTAATTTTGCTGTGCATTTTTTTTCCCTCTAAATCTTCAAACATTTTATGTATAAAAATGTATCAATTAAGATACAATGCTTTTAATCAAATTTGAATTACTATATCCTGTTCTCTTTTTTATTTTCCAAAGTTTGATTTCTATACTTTATGTCACTCGCCACTGCAGTTAAAATTAACAGTCCACTATTAAATGATTGTGAAATGAAGTTTGTGAAAAAAAAAAAAAATATATATATATATATATATATAATATAATATAATATAATATAAATTGTCAAATTTACTGGAGAACTCATCTCATGATCTGCCAATTTATAAGGAAGAAAAGAAGAAGTAAATAATGTGAAGCCACAACAAATGGGTAGGAAAGTAGAGGACTGAGGATATCATGGATACCTGTTGTGTCCGAAGTAATAATAGTACATATATGAGGGAGTCTTCATTATTTTATATGATACCATCATATAAAATATTAGGTTGTACTATGAGTTTTGTATTTGTACTTCAATTGGTTGGTACCTCTAATATTTCTAACAAAAATATAGGATTCAAACTCTCCTTCTCCAATTATCAAATTATAAAAAATAAACATTAAAGAAGAAATTAAGGAAGGGAAATCGAATGAGGAAAGTCAGATTTTCCTTCTTTTTTTAATAGAAACCATAAATTTGATTATATGGCATTAATCATCAACTAATTTTTTGGTATAGGCAAGATCTTATTCAATAACAATAAAATTTACTAATTAAAACCCACAACAACTTCATTTTCAAATAATAAAAGGTTTGAACTCTGAAGCTCTAGCATTAGAACAAGGTGCAAGATATTCAATTGGAACTTTGGAAGGGGAGGCAGTGACACTTGTTTGAGCCCACATATGACATAACCAAATCCTTAGAGTGTGGGATGGGATCAAACACATCCATAATTCTTCGGAAACTGGGAGGTAATGCATGCACGTGTCTAGAAATGGAAATAGAGTGGCCCATAGAATGGTTCCAACAAGTCCCAACTTTTGTGAAAAGCCAATTGTTATGGCGTCAACCAAGGAAAATTATTCAATATTTCAAAACAAAAATCCATCTTTGTACATAAATAATAAATCTCACCATAAATTTATATAAATTTAATGAGAAGAACTTACTATTACATGAGAGAAGCGAACATTGGTTATAGAGTACTAATTATACAGGGCACAAGACTAACTCACGGTTATTGTAGGACTCATGTCAATCTTGTAATGCTTCCAATGCACAAAAGTATCGTAGGAAAGCCAAACCCTAAAAATGTAAGCATGCTACTTTTTATTAAACATTTGAGTTTTAGCCACCAACCCCTTGGGTCCTAGCGTGGCTCTTTTTCTTCCATCACACCTAACCACCAACCCAAATCAAACATTTGTGTTTTAGCTCTGCTCTAATTTGCATCCTAACTTTGAGCTCCATCAATCTGTGTCCCAACTCTAAGAACTTCATCAAATCTGTGACGAAACTCATCAATCTCATGACAAGGCAACTACTCATTGCCGAACGACCATGTAATCAACTTCTCTTTGATTTGTGACAAACCTCATTGATCTCATGACAAGTGAAAACTTGAGTAGTGTAAAACACTATAACTTGTTTAGACTCCCAATTTTTAAAACACGACTTAATTGTTTTTACTCTAACTTATCTAAGTGTAGAATAAGAGTAAAGATGCGCAATAACTAGAACTACTCTCTAAGCCATAACCACAAGCAACTAACAATAAATACAAAACTTAAAGAGTAAGGGAAGAAAGATGCAAACACAAGATAACACCAACCATCCAAGTCGAAATCGATCCACTAGTGAATAAGTTAGAGTACAAGGATATCAAAAAAACCCTCCAAGTCTAATCTATCCAAAGTACTTGAGCCCTCCAAGCTCCAGCTACCAATGGACTTCTCGGAGTCTTGTATTCACTAGTTATCCGGTTCCCACAATACCACCTGATTGCATCCGCCAAGCCTCACCGACTTCTTTTGGCAAATCTCAAATGCTTCCCAAACTCCAAAACACTCTCTACACTCTGAATAGGTGTGAGTTGTATTTGGATACAAATCTCCTGTCAAGGTATAACAATAAGAGAGGAAAGAATAAGAGACTACAATGATTTCTCACTAAAAGATGAATAGCTCTTTCTTTAAAAGGTGGGTGTATTGTAGAAACCTCTCTATGGTTTTTCTCTAAATAGCCTCATTTCACTTTTTTGGGTAATAAGGGTATATATAATATCGGTGATGGGTATAAAAGTCACACTTAAAATCTTCTAGGCAGAGAGTTTCACGGGTCACTTGCGACTTGGCCCAAGTCGCGAAGTGACTCGTGAAATACAGGCTGACACTTGACTCTTCAACTTCTAACATGTGATTCTCATGAGACTTTCACAGGTTGCACCACTCATGAGCCGAGCAGCAAGATCAACTTCTTGAGCAATCTTCACCGATTTAATACTAAACTCAATACAATAAAATCCCACAAAATACAATGAAATAAATTAATGCAATTACAACACTTTTTGTCATGGAATAAGCCAACATAAATGTTATGTGAAAAACCATAACTTAACAACAAGGTTCTTGTTGCCAAAGGACTGGAGAGCATAAAAAAAATATTTTTATTTGATGTGTTGATGAACAATATCTCAGAAAGTATATTGAGGTACTGTTCATAGATTCATTTTTTTTTTTGAAGCAATTTGTTAAGCTAATGGGTTTTAATGGAGTATAGCATTTTGTGTGTGTGTGTGTTGTTGTTGTAATGCTAGTTTGTTGATTAGAATGAATGCTCCGAGTCTAATGATCTAAAACCAAAAAGTTTCTTCTTCTACTTCTTTTTTCTTTTTTATGGTGCAAAACGAAGGAAATGACTAACTATGACTACTCTACCTAGATAAGACCTATTAACTCCATATTTTATGGGAAATCTGAACTGAAGGGGTCTAGATAGGGACTGAGCCAGAAATTTGAGTTAAGGGAGGTGGCTTTACTGTTGGCTATGTGCAGCAGTTTCAACCTTTGACTCTACTACTACTTAGCTGCTGAGTTTTTTTTTTTTTTTTTTTTTTTTTTTTTTTTTTTTTTTTTTTTTTGTGTTGGTAAGAACAAAATTATTTTTGTTTAGAATTTTTTAAAGGGCAAGGTTGTTTATTTTAAATAAAATTGGTTAATCGAGCTTAATTTTTTATATTTCTAGTTTTACTATTTGTAATTTTTGTTGTTGAGCTATTTTTTTTGGGCTTGTATATTTTGTTTTAGATTTTAGATCTATAAATTTTTTTATAGTCACTAAAATGAGGAAAATACTAGCGCTACAAACTATTTTTATAAATTATTGATGTTATATGTCATTACTAGTAAGTAAAATAAATAATGTGAATGGTAGGCCCATGTGCGAACCAATAAAAATTTGCTACCAAAATAGTTTGTAAAAAAGTTGTGAGTATAACATTACTCTTAAAAGAATAAATTATATTGTTTTAGAGAAAAAAAATGTAATTTTATAGAACAAAATTACTAAAATTAGTACACATATATATAATAATATATTTAAAAAAAAAAAAAAAATCCCCCCAGTCCAAAGATAGCTACGACCCTGAGTCTAGACAAATTTGCAAGGAATCTCAAATGAGATATATGTAAACACTCACTTGGATGAATTTGAGTCATAATAACGGAATGTTAGTCTCACTCAAAACATTTATTTTTCTTTGTTTGACCATAGTTATCATTTTCTTGATCGTTAAACATTGAAGTTCTATGTTTTTTAATAGGTATGATTGAATTTTAATTTATATTGTCAACTCTATGATAATTGTTTTTTATTATTAGACTACGACATCAGTTGATTTTTGGTATAGGCATGATTCAATCCTCTGCTCTTGTTCAACGACAATAGACTTTACCAGTTAAACAAACCAAAAACCACATTAAGGTTCTATGATTAATTTCAAGAACTGTTGACAAAAAATAAAAAAAATTTAAATAATACTAATACTAAAATTAAAGGATTCATGCCAAGAGTGCATAGGTTGTAGCTCAACTGCTCTTTTTTCTTTTCTTTTTCTTTTTTTTTTCTTTTTTTTAAGATGTTCAAAATTCAAATTCCCCCTTCTATTGTACAGGGTCAGCTCCATGTATGTTAGGGCCCAAAGTGAGAACTAGATAGAGGCCTTTTATATATTTAAATATCAATTAAATAATAATTTTTTATATAAAATCTATTCTACTTGCTTGTTTAGATGCACAACTACTAATTAAATTTGTAACAACTTGCAACTTATGATTTGTTGTGAAAGTGCTGTGTACATAGCATTTCTCATTAACTAATGGGAGCTTAATTAATACTCTTAGAGCATCAGTACCCAGCATGCTATATGTTATATTTTAGCATCAAAGCACAAAAAAAGCTCATTACCCGGTCTTCCAATTGTAAAAAAATTCTACAATTGTGCTACAATACCATCCTCAATATATGATGGTGATGTGTAACGAAAATTTGCTAAGTTATCTTCTGTCCATGCGCGTCGTCCAAAGGATTGACGAGGTAAGTCATTGGTTACTCATCCGTCTGTCCTCAAGGTAGACGGGACAGACGAGCTTACTGACCTCCGTCCGTCCTTAAGGACGGACGGGCTTCTTAGCACTCGTCCGTCTGACAAGGACGGACGAGCTCGCTACCATTCCTCGTCTGTAAAAGACAAGAGGGAGGATTACTACGTCTCCGCCGGGTGGAAGAACGAACCGTCGCCAGCCAAGCCCAATCGTTGTGAAATACGAACTTCTACATCAGTTACGGAAGTTAATTTCCGAGCTTGTTGGATTCCCCAACTGTAGGAGCGGTTACTAAACAAGTAACCGCTTCCCGTATACTATATAAGCACACGTCAATGAAAGAGTAAGGCATTCTGTTCTTGAGAAACTAAGTTTACATTTCTTCAGTCAGAGACTAACTTCACCATCGGAGGGTTCTTGGCCGGCTACCACCGGTCTCCTCTGAGTTTTTACTTGTTTTCTCAGGATTCAATCGCAAGTTTACCAAGGCCCGGCATTTTCAGTCCACTGATATCCCAGAGTTCATCAGTTGGCGCCGTCTGTGGGAAAGAATAACGTTTGATTTCCATTGTTGGATTCTGCGATTTCTTTCTTGGACATAAGGGCTGAAATGGTCCGGACAAGGTCAAGGGCTACCAGCCCAGGCCTTCAAGAAAGTAGAGGCGACCGTCAATCGGTGCCTACCGTACAACCGCCTTCTGTCCAACACGTGCAATCTATGGCTGCTACTATGGCAGAATTGACCCGCCAGAACCAGGAGTTGGTCAGAGAACTTAACATGAGGAGGCAGCATCGGGATGAGAACGTTGGAAGACAGGTCCAGAGCCAAGATGAGAGGAATGCCGAGTTTGAGAGCCAGTCAAGGGGTACCCCTTCAAGAAGGGTGCCTCACTTGGAGAGGGAGATGGACCAAATGAGAAGAACTATGGATGAAATGAAGGAAAATATGAAGAGGACCAACCCCGTAGAGGACTTGGTTCACAGGACTGACTCCCCATTTGTGCCTCCCATCAATGCTCACCCTTTGCCACCGAAGTTCAAGATGCCTTCCTTAGATTCGTACGATGGGACGCGAGATCCATTTGACCACATTGCCACCTTCAAAACTACTATGCATCTTCAAGGGGTTCCGGATGAAATAATGTGCAGAGCTTTCCCTACTACCCTTAAAGGACCCGCACGAGTGTGGTTCAGCAAAATACCTCCCAGCACGGTAACGTCCTTCGAAGAATTAAGTAAGTTGTTTGTTAACAACTTCATCGGAGGACAGAGGCACAAGCGTTCCTCGTCCAGTTTGCTGACCATAGAACAAGGGGAGAATGAAAGTTTGCGGTCGTTCATTACGCGGTTCAATAGGGAAGCTTTAGCAGTGGACGAGATGGATGACAAGCTGCTCCTGGCGGCTTTCCACAATGGGGTTCACTCTGATCTGTTCATCCACAAGCTATATGAGCAAGAGCCTCAGACCATGGCCGAACTCGTCCACTCAGCCCAGAATTTTATGAATGCGGAGGATGCTATCATAGCCAAGAAGAGGAAGAGAATTGAGAAAATGGATGCTAACCCCACTCGTCACTCAGAGCAGGGTCCTCGTCTCAAGAAAGGACGAACGGAAGACAAAAAGGATCGTGACAGGAAGGCAGGCCCCTCAGCACGAAGTCAGCAGTATACGCCATTGAACATGCCACTTGATCAAGTCCTAATGCAAATCAAGGATGATCCTTCCTTGAAGTGGCCAGAAAAAATGAAGGGAGATCCGAATAAGCGCAATAGAAACAAGTATTGTCGCTTCCATAGAGACCATGGGCATGATACGGACGAATGTTTTGATCTAAAGCAGCAGATTAAGAATCTTATAAGGCAGGGGAAGCTAAGAAGTTTCCTAGGACGAGACCATAAGGACGACAAACTCAAGGGAAAAGCTGAAGAGTCGTCACGGCCACCTCTCGAAGAAATCAGGGTTATCGTCGGAGGGAGCTCAACAGTTCAGTCGTCCAGGTCCAGGAAAACATACCTGAAGGTGGTGCAGAGCGTCCAACTCAGTGGACGACCACCTAGGGATATGGACGAACAGGCAATCACATTCACCGAAGAAGAAGCTGAAAGAATCCACCATCCTCATGACGATGCTATTGTCATAACCTTGCTCATCGCTGACTACACAACCAGAAGGGTACTCGTTGATAATGGAAGTTCGGCAGATATCCTGTATCTTCTAGCTTTTCAGCAGATGAAGTTAGGACGAGACCGTCTTCGTCCGGTGAATTCTCCGTTAGTAGGTTTTGGTGGGATGAGGGTGCAGCCCGTGGGTACTGTTACATTACCAGTGGTAGTAGGGGCATATCCGCAACAAGTCACCAAGGACGTAAGTTTCTTGGTAGTAGACTGTTCGTCCTCTTATAATGCCATAATTGGGAGGCCAACTTTGAATAGTTGGAGAGCAGTTACGTCCACCTACCACCTATCAGTCAAGTTCCCAACAGACTATGGGGTAGGACAAGTGCAAGGAGATCAACTGGCAGCGAGAGAGTGTTACTTGGCTATGTTGGCCACGGACGAGCAAGTGCAGACAATGACTATTGAAGAGAAAAGGGTCGTGGTAGAACCTATTGAAGTGCTGGAAGATGTTCCCTTAGACGAAAGGAACCCTGAGAGATGTACCAGGGTGGGGGCAGATCTAGAAAGAGGAGTTAAAGAAAACCTTGTCCAGTTTTTGAGGAAGAATATAGATGTGTTCGCATGGAGTCATGAGGATATGCCTGGAATAGATCCTAATGTCATCACCCATCGCCTGAACGTATGTCCATCCTCGAAGCCAATACGACAAAAGAAAAGGGTGTTTGCTCCTGAGAGAGAAAATGCTATTAAAGACGAGGTTCAAAAATTGATGGCAGCAAAGTTTATCCGAGAGGTGTATTATCCGGATTGGTTGGCCAACGTAGTAATGGTCAAAAAGGCGAACGGCAAGTGGAGGATGTGTGTGGATTTTACTGATCTGAATAAAGCTTGCCCCAAAGATAGCTATCCATTACCACGAATCGATCAGCTGGTGGACTCCACCGCGGGCCATAAACTGCTTAGTTTTATGGATGCTTTCTCAGGATACAACCAGATACGGATGGACAAGGTTGACCAGGAGAAGACCTCATTTGTTACTAGTCAGGGCTTGTTCTGTTATGAAGTAATGCCCTTCGGATTGAAGAACGCGGGAGCAACGTATCAGCGACTGGTCAATCACATGTTCCGTCCTCAGATTGGGCGAAATGTCGAAGTGTATGTGGATGACATGTTAGTGAAAAGTCTGGAAGAGGGTAAGCATTTAGACGACTTGCAAGAAACCTTCAACACACTCAGGCGATACAGTATGAAGTTGAACCCCAGTAAATGTGCTTTCGGAGTGGCTTCGGGAAAATTTCTTGGATTCATGGTCTCACACAGGGGGATCGAGGCCAATCCAGAAAAGATCAAGGCAATCCTAGAAATGAAGCCTCCGCAGAATATTAAAGAAGTTCAATCTCTCACCGGGCAAGTTGCCGCCCTCAACAAGTTTGTCTCTAAAGCTACTGACAAGTGTTTACCATTTTTCAAGGTTCTAAAGAAAGCCTTCGAATGGACGGACGAGTGCCAAAGAGCCTTCCAAGATTTGAAGACGTATCTTGTCATGCCCCCGCTGCTAAGTCCGTCCGTGGTAGGAGAGGAACTGTTTTTGTACCTGGCGGTGACCCCGCATGCTGTGAGCTCAACGCTGATAAGAGAGGAAGCAAAAGTGCAAAAGCCAGTGTATTACACCAGTAGGGCACTGCGGGGGGCGGAAGGACGATATCCGCCAATAGAAAAGCTGGCCTTCGCGCTCATCACGGCTTCCAGGAAGTTAAGACACTACTTCCAAGCCCATGTAATCAATGTTATGACGGATCACCCACTTAAGAAAGCTATGAACAAGTTAGAAGCTGCAGGACGTCTGATCCAATGGGCGGTCGAACTTAGCGAGTTTGATATCCGATACCAACCAAGACATGCTATTAAGGCTCAGAGCCTGGCAGACTTTATAGCGGAGTTCACTCCAAGATGCAACGATGAAGTGCAGGAGGATAAAAATTGGGTGGTCCATGTAGATGGCTCGTCCACACAGCGTGCAGGAGGAATAGGGGTGGTTTTGCAATCCCCTGAAGGAGACAAGTTGAAGCATAGAGTCCGTCTGCAATATCGACCAACTAACAATGAGGTGGAGTATGAAGCTCTGCTTAAAGGGCTAGAATTGGCTAAGTCTGTAGAAGCGGAGTCGGTCCTCGTCCTGAGAGACTCTTCGCTGGTAATGGGCCAAATAAATGGGACATATGAGGCGAAAGAAGAACGAATGAAAAAGTACTTGGAGAAGGTATTACAGCTTGTGGAAAAATTCAGGAAAGCTAACTTCATTCAAATCCCGAGGGAAGAGAATGCAGAAGCAGACACCTTAGCGAAGGAAGCCTCAGCAACTGGAACGACCGAAGAGTATGATGAAATTCAGTATGTCCCGAGTGTAGATCTCCCGGAAGTACAGCAAATAGGGAATGAAGAAAATTGGATGGCCCCAATCGTCTCGTATCTGAAGGACGGGAGACTTCCGGAAGCAAGGGACGAAGCTAAAAAACTAAGGATAAAAGCAGCAAGATATGTCCTCATGGACGAAGTTCTCTATAGGAGGGGCTTTTCTCAACCTTATCTTAGGTGTCTGGCCCCAGAAGAGGCGAACTATGTGCTGAGGGAAGTTCATGAAGGAGCCTGTGGAAACCATTCAGGAGCCAGGTCGCTTATCCAAAAAGTCGTCCGTGCAGGGTACTATTGGCCAACTGTTCAAGTGGATGCAAAAGCTTATGTCAAGGCCTGCGACAAGTGCCAACGATTCAGTAATGTCCCCAGACAACCATCCGAGTACCTCACCCCAATGATGGCCCCGTGGCCCTTTGCTCAATGGGGTCTAGATATCCTGGGTCCATTTCCACTTGGAACTAGGCAGATGAAATTCTTGGTGGTAGGGATTGACTATTTCACTAAGTGGGTGGAGGCAGAACCATTGGCACACATTACTCAGCAGAATGTAAAGAACTTCGTCTGGAAGAATATATTGTGCAGGTTTGGAGTGCCCAGGGTACTAGTTTCCGATAACGGGCGACAGTTTGACAACACCCTTTTCAGGGACTTCTGTCTACACTTTGGAATCCAAAATCATTATTCCTCCCCCGCACATCCACAGGCAAACGGTCAGGCTGAGGTTACAAACCGATCCTTGCTGAAGATCATCAAGACTCGTCTTGAGGGGGCAAAGGGAGTATGGCCAGATGAGTTACCTGGTGTCCTATGGGCATACAGGACGACAGTGAGGACCCCTACAGGGGAGACCCCTTTTAAACTAGCCTATGGAAGTGAAGCAGTTATACCTGCGGAAGTGCACATGGCTAACCATAGGGTGATGTCATATGAGGAGAAGGATAACGAGGAGCAACTCCGCTTGAACCTCGATCTTATAGACGAAGTAAGGACAGAAGCAGAGCACAGGGCAGCGAAGTACAAGAACCTCATGGCTAGGCAATATGATGCAAGGGTGAAACCAAGACGTTTCAACATAGGAGATCTTGTCCTGAGGAAGGTCTCTTTAGCAACCAAGAACTCAGCTCATGGGAAATTGGGCCCCAATTGGGAAGGACCCTATAGAGTCATCAACTTCAAAAGACAAGGATCCTATTACCTGGAGGCCCTGGACGGGAGAAAGCTAGAACATCCTTGGAACGTGGAGCACCTGAGGAGGTACTACCAGTAGAAGCGGGCCGAAATGAGGTTCACTGTGGACGAGCTTGAAGCTTGCTACCCTATTTACATTCTACTTATGTTTTATGCTGTGTTTGATACTATCACTTTGTTATTTGTGTTGTGGTTATCTATCATGATTATGGACGAAGTTATGGAGTGCTTACTAAATAAAAGGCATCAGCATGTATGTGCCTTATCTGTAAACAATATTTATGTAATGTACAAAATGTTGTGTGCATTTCAGATTTCCATGGCATTCTCGTTCGAAGCTAACCTACAGGGTGGCTGAGAACAAAATATTTTTTAATTGTCAATGAGACGAATAAATTCTCTGGACGCGGAGATGTAACGTCTAAGGCTTTCCTAAAGGAAAAGCAAGATCAAGGCACCCCATCCTAATCAAAGGACGAGGTAGTCCATGAAATAAGCCCAAAATATTCGTCCATGAGGGCAGAACAAAGATGAGGTACACTCGTCTTTGACAAAGGACGAGGGAGAACCCAACTTGGCACTCATCTGTACAAGACAAAATGTGCGTCCAAGCCTTAAAACAATTAGACAAAGGACGAGGCATAATGCGCATCCAGGCCCGAGATAGTAAGGCCTATGGACGAGCAAGGTCCCAAAGTCTGGACGATCAGGGTACATGAAAGATTTCAGTCTAAGGACGAGAAATAACCCTTCAAATTTTAATAGATGGTTTAAACACACTGAACAAGGACGAGTAAAGTATGAACGCATGCATAAAAATGAAAAATCTCGTCCATACATAAAAGAGATAAAATTTACCAACTGTTTGAAGGGCGGACAAACAACGTCCAAACACCCTTGTAAAAGAAAAAAGTTTCAATACCTCGTCCTAAAAACTTTGGACGAGTTTAGTGTACTTGAATTACATCAAAAGATCCAAAAACAAAGGATCAGAAAAAAAAAAAAAAAAAAAAAAAAAAAAAAAAAACACGTTCTTAAGCAGGAGGAGCAGTGGGTGGCTGGGTAGAGGCATCGTCTTCAATATTGACGTCCTCAGAGCTGGTTTGGAGAAGAGAGCTGGTAGCAGCATTCAGGTTAAGTTTGATAGAGTTGAAGTCCACCTCAGGGAAGTTTTCAACAGCGTCCATCCTAAAGTCTTCAAAACCCGCTGCATAGTTGCGGTCCAACAAGTCTGTGAATTCCTTGGACGCTTTGAACTCCGCGATGGCATCGTCCTTAGCCTTGGAGAGGGAAGTACTCAGCTCGTCATTCTTCGCTTGAAGGTGGTCAAGACGGGAATCTTTCTCCACCACAGCGGCCTTCAACTCTGCGATCAAATTTAGCTGCTCCGCTTCCTTCTCCTTGGCCTCAGCAGCAATCCCAGCCCATTTCTTACTCTCGTCCCTCACATTTTTTATGGTCGTCTCCAGCAAAATTCTCGTCTTGTCCAACTCAGTGGCTTGCCTAGACGCTGCAATGAACTTAGACATGGCCTGCAAGAGAGAAATGCTTGGTTAAGACGCCCAGAAAATAATGAAATAATAAAGGCAAGACGAAAGGAAATTTACCTTAAAAAGATCATGAACACTAGAATGTTCAAAATCTTTTAAAGACATGTCATAGCAAGCATGTATGTCCTCGTCCTTCACAGCTTCTTGGAAACGTTGCCAAGCCAAATCCTCGTTTTCAACTATGTTCGAAGATATTCTTGGCAAGGGCTGAGACGAGACAGATGCAGTCGTCCTAGGAGGGGTCTTGGACGAGGTCATCTCCACAGGTGGAGATACGTCCACATCAATTGTTTGGACGGAGAGGTTGGGCTGAGGCAAAATAGGCTTGGCCACCTTAGACGATGAATGCTTCACTCTTTTGTCCCGCCTGCTGGGAAGGCTCCCTAAGTCCAAATTCTTCGGTAAGGACTTTCTTTTGTCCCCAGCAGACGGACGAGTTTGGGGTACAGCTTCAGGACGGACGTCCCCAGCCTCAAGACGATCTCCCTCACCAGCTACATCTTTTCCCTTGTTACCCTTCATTGTCGCCATTCCTAAAAAAAAAAAAAGAGTTTTTAGAGCGAACATGAAAAAAAAAGGGTTAAAGACGTCCTGAGTTAGAAGCTTACTTCTCCTTACGGTTATTTCGTGCGCTAGTGCTTCGTCAGAAGGATCAGGACCAAGTCCCCACTTAGCAAGCCGTCTAAGAGTCACTAGGGAGTGGAAACTCCTATCTGCGTATAGACGAGCTCTGTGGACGCGATCACGGTGAAACTTGCTAAGGGAAGGACGCCCAACAGCTGTAAAGGAATAAGTTAGGATACAAAAAATAATAATAACTTAAAAAAAAAAAAAAAAAAAAAAAAAAAAAAAAAAAAAAAAAAAAAAACTTAAACTTACCCTGAGGACGAAGGTTCCCTAGGTCCCCAGTATAACGACCAAAAGTGTCCCGTCCAACGTCTGAAGGGTTTCCAGCCCAGTTTCCGGAGACGAAGAAAAACTCCGTCTTCCACTTTCTATCAGACGAAGGTAGGGACCTAATCATTCTACAATCTTTACCCCTGGCAGTAAACTGGTAAAAGCCAAGGGATTGATGAATTTCAGAGGGTTTATAACAATAGAGGAACTCGTCCACTGTAAGAGGACGGTCCCCCCCAAACACCTCTCTCCATAGGACTTGCATAGAGATGACCAATCTCCATGCGTTAGGATTAAACTGACATACCCCCAAACCTAACCTAACAAGTAATTCCCTAATGAAAGCGTTTAAAGGAAACCTCAAACCCCCCAGAAGATAGGCCTCATAGACGCCTATCCCAAAACGAGGATCACAACACCATTCTCCACGGACAGGTAACCTAGGGTTAAGCTCGTCTGGGATCTGGTACCATGTCCTCATATTATCTAACCTTTGATCGTCCGTCTTAGAAGGTATGTCTATTGCACAGCTAAAAACAGTTACTTCCTCCTCGTCCAAAGGGACAGACGGAGGGACGGACGAGGAAACCCTGGACGAGGTACCTGCCTGGGATCCTGAGGCTTTCCTAATTTCTTGTTGAATAGCCTCTAAGGGAAACCCAGGGACGCCGGAAACATATTCCTCGTCCGTAGAATTCCCTACATCACTACTACTAGAATCACTAGAACTAGTACTGGATATGGATTGATACTCGTCTATAACCTTTTCTAGACTGTCGCTAGACGACATTTTGTTTTAGAAAAGATTTAAAAAGAAAACCTAAAAGACGAGAGAAAAGGGAATACCTGGCTCTAAGACGAATGGAGGCTACGGACGTGAGGAATATCCTAGACGAGGCTCTAGACGAGGAATGTCAAAGAACGAAAATTTTAGAAATGTAGGGGGCAACGGAGGAATTCCCCTATTTATAGGAAATTGACCTGGGCATAGAAAACGACACAACCAATCGAGAAGTGACACGTGGCATTCATCTCGAGAAATGGATCGACGAAACTAATCACCAATGAGAATGTGACACATGGCATCTTGACGTATGGGCTTTCTAGGTACAACACCTGGCTGTTCGTCTCCTTAGACGACCCATATGAACAAGGGGGCAACTGATGTGTAACGAAAATTTGCTAAGTTATCTTCTGTCCATGCGCGTCGTCCAAAGGATTGACGAGGTAAGTCATTGGTTACTCATCCGTCTGTCCTCAAGGTAGACGGGACAGACGAGCTTACTGACCTCCGTCCGTCCTTAAGGACGGACGGGCTTCTTAGCACTCGTCCGTCTGACAAGGACGGACGAGCTCGCTACCATTCCTCGTCTGTAAAAGACAAGAGGGAGGATTACTACGTCTCCGCCGGGTGGAAGAACGAACCGTCGCCAGCCAAGCCCAATCGTTGTGAAATACGAACTTCTACATCAGTTACGGAAGTTAATTTCCGAGCTTGTTGGATTCCCCAACTGTAGGAGCGGTTACTAAACAAGTAACCGCTTCCCGTATACTATATAAGCACACGTCAATGAAAGAGTAAGGCATTCTGTTCTTGAGAAACTAAGTTTACATTTCTTCAATCAGAGACTAACGTCACCATCGGAGGGTTCTTGGCCGGCTACCACCGGTCTCCTCTGAGTTTTTACTTGTTTTCTCAGGATTCAATCGCAAGTTTACCAAGGCCCGGCATTTTCAGTCCACTGATATCCCAGAGTTCATCAGATGGTACTGTAGTAAGCTTCTATAATTTTTTATTATATTTTATTCTCTCTCTCTCTCTCTCTCTCTCTCTCTCTATATATATATATATATATATATATTACTTTTTTCTCTCTTTCTTTCATTTCTCTCTGTCTTCCTTCCCTTCTCTCTCATTCTTGTTCTTGTTCTTATTCTGCTCTCTCCTCTCCTCAAACCCGAAACCCCCTTCCTTTCTCTCAAACCCGAAATTTGTGTAGTGGTGGTAGCGGCAGAGGTAAGCGCATGGTTTTAAAAACCGAACCGAGGGCAAAACCAAATTTGCCTCCGGTTCCCGATTTTTCTCAAGTTTGACCGGTTTTTACCTTATTTTTGGCCTTTTTTGGGACCGAACTGGCATCCGTTTCCCGATTCACCGATTAGACCAACTAGTCCGGTCCGATTTTTAAAATCACGGGTAAGCGTGGGTGTGGGTTGATCTCAATTGTGGGGTGGTCTATGTTGTGGTTCGATGGTGTGTGGGTGTGGGGTTTTGATTTGTGTGGGAGTGGGTTTTAGGTGAATTGATGGCGGCGATGTGGTGGGTTGCGGGGTTATGGGTTGTGATGGCATGTGGGTTTTGGTCGTGGAGGTGCAATGGCGAGGTGGGCCCGTGGTTGTGGGCCTGTGGCTGGGTAACGGTGGTGGTGGTGTGGGTTTCAATTCTGGATAAAGGTGGCCATGGTGGCTGGGTAAATGTGGTTGTAGCTAGGTTTCGATGGGTTTGGGTTGGATTTTTGGAAGGGGTTTGATTTTGGGTGGGTTCTGATGGGTGTTGCCATGGTGGTGTCTGGTGGTTGCTGGATCAGCGTGGTTTTGGTTGCAAGATCGATGCTGGGTTTTGGCTGTGGGTATGGGTGGTGTTAGGTTTGCTTGCTAATGGGTTTTGGTGATGTTTTGGCCATGGGTGGTAATTGGTGGAGGTGGTGATTGATGGTGGTGGTGGGTTTGATGAGTGTAGGTGTGGTTAGGTTTTTCTTGGTGTTGCTAATCAGTTGTGGTTGTTAGTTGCAATAGGAAAGAGGGAGAAAGAGAGGAAGAGGAAGAGAAAGAGAGAGAGAAAGAGTAAAAAAAAAAATAATAATAATAATATTTAAATAAGATGGCAAAAAAAAAATAGAGTTTGGGACATTGGGTGTGTTGTAAAATGATATAGTATAATAGATAAAGTAACTTTTAAGATTGTAAAATAGGATAATTTGTAGAAACCAAATGATAATACTTTTACAAATAAAGATACACTTTTATTGGTTAATATTTGAGTCTTCTATATTTTGTGGCCTAAGAGCAATTGCATTAGAGATTGCAAAATAGAAAAAGGAGTTAATTTTACTCATTTTAACCAAAAAAAACACCTGCATCAGTGCTTGCAAAAAGTGTGTATATATCCAAAAGTGCTACAGTAACCGTGCATATATGCATGGTTACTGTAGCTTTCTATATATTATTTTAATTTTTTTTCTCACCCTTCACATTCTCTCTCTTCCCCTGACTCTCTCTTCAACCCATAATCTCTGCAACTGATAACTCAACACCGCCAACAACACCGACCAACCACCGCAAACAAACCGACCACCGCAACTCAGCACTGCCAACCACACATAGACCCACCACCACAAACAAACCCACCATCGCAACCCAGCACCGTCTACCACCACCACCACAACACGAACACACCACAAAATCAACCAAAATCAAATAAACCCACACACGGACACACCAACAGAGACAGAGAGAGCATTTCTGTGAACTTGTGGTTGTGGGTTGGTGTTTGGGTCAATTGGAACGGTGCTTGTGGATCGTGGATCGATGCTTGTAGATCATTGATTATTAATCGTTGCTTGCAACTATGAGGGAGAGAGGGAGAGGCGATTTCAATCAAGAGGGGAAGAGGGAAAGGCAAGTTTCATTATAGAGGCAGCGATGTGAATGTAGAGAGAGAGTTTCAGATGGGTTAAAAATGGAGAGTTGATAAATAATAATAAAAAAGTGAGGAAAATATTATTTAAATAAAATAAATTGTGAAATAAACAAACTAATATGAATGTTTTGTAAAAGTGAGTATATAAAATAGATATATTTTTTTTTTTTGGGTGCAAAATGGCAGAAATTTTACATCCAGATGCTCTAAGGCCTACTACATTGAGGCCGTTTGGATTCAGCGTTTTCCGCTGAATCCAAGCTGCGTGTTTCCTTTTTTTTTTTTTTTTTTCTTTTTTCTTCACTTCACGTGTTCAGGGACAATAAACACTGTAGCGCACTGTAGCAGTACTGTAGCAATACTGTTTGTCACTGTTCACGTACTAAAAAATATTAAAAATGGGTCCCACGGTACTTTTCACACATTTAAAAATTATTTTGTTACAGTATTTTCAGTTTTCAGTTTCAGCAACAATAAGCTCAATCCAAACGGACCCATTGAGCCTTCCTATCTCATAGGAATTATCTAAAAGAAAATTTAAAATTAAAAAAAAAAAAAATTAATGGTTTCGTGCCGTTTACCTGCGGGCAAAGGCGTTGTAGCCTTGTAGGCAAGCAAAGCACCGCGTGGGCCTGATATCTACTAGCATGAAGCCCATGCATGATGCATTCAAGTGAATCAAAATGGAATCAAATCAGACGGCGACGGATGTGACTGTGATGGAAAACCATCAGATCCCTTGTGAGATTAGCACTTACCCTCTATCTCCAAACTAAACGCCTTTAAATCGGCGATTTGGGTGATCTGACTACGAGATGAAAAAAAAAAAAAAATCAATCTTGGAAAGACAATTTGAGTAGTAATATCCAAGATTTGATCTGCAGTGTCTGAATATTTTGAACTTTTGATAGCAAAAGTCCAAGCTTAGAAAAGGAATAGAGTGAAGGTCCCACCTCTAGATTTCTTTGGGACTCCCAAATCTCCTCTCTCTCTCTCTCTCTCTCTCTCTCTCTCTCATATGTCTTGCTGGTCTCTGCCAAAATTTAATTTCAATATTATTAAAAAGTATAGGATTATAAATTTTTTCTCAACTTCTTATTATAATTATGATGTGATAAAGCGTGTTGACCAAAAAATTATTGTAAGTATATGCAAAATTTTTTTTTTGAGAAACAGAGTATATGCAAAATTGATTGTTAATTTCTTACCATTGATAGGTTGTAATTAAAAAATTGTAAAATAATTTATACTCATAAAACTACTCCATTTTTTTTTTGGACAAAAAACTACTCCATTATTATTATTAGAAAAATGTGTAGCATACATTGTACACTGCACCCAAAAAACCTACTATCCTAGACGTCCTTTTGCCGAATCCAACCGCCCTAAGATAAAAGTGGAAAAACTCAATAGTATACATTGTACATCACTTTAAGAAAAAACCTCATGGAAAGTTCTTCCATGACCTTTATCATTAAGGTTGTTAATGATATGGTTGGTGTTCATATTATTTAATTAAGAAGAATACAATCAAATTTAAGGGTATGTTGTGAGTTCTAATTAGTTCTGTAGGGACAAAGGCCCAAGATCACACAAGGGGCCTTGGGTCCCGTAGGAAAATTTGACCATGTCCGAGGAGAAGGCATGGGAGCCAAAAGGGCTCCCGGCCCAATTCTTATGGGCCCAAAAATATTTAAAAGGCAGTCCGAGGAGAAATGTCTCCTCGGACGTACCAAATATGGGTCAAACATGCACTCTGCCTGCTATAAGGATCCACTCCTACGAGCATTAGTAACAGGGATGAGTCCCACAAGCCCGTAAGAGGGAAGAAAGTGTAGGATGCCAAAGGAGAGGCTACAGCTGCCACATTAAATGCATGACAACTACTTTTTTGACCACATTAATGTGGAGAGGACTTGCGAACAGTGTTGCCTTGGCTGCCACAACTCACAGAAAGATGGGGGAGATGTCCGATGGGATGGGTACTCAAGTGAAGGTCTAGATGATCAACAAATATAAGGCCCTGATGACTTCAAGGGGGCTATATAAGAGAGGGGAGTCCCCATGAAGGAGAGGAGGAAAAAAGAGGAACTGAGAACAGAAGAACAGAGTGAGAACCATGGCCTTTGAGCAGGGACAGAGATACATCCTCCACGTCTCCTCGGACCGTATATCTAATGGACATGAAGGAGATTTTCTTATTTTCAATTGTTGTATGACCCAATATTAACTAGTATACACTTCGTTAAGGCCTAATTCTGTAACCCACTCTCTATAAATTCATTGTTTCGGGCTCCTTGGGCCAGAACCCCATACCAGTTAGGCCTGGACCCTAAATTGCGACCCTACAATTGGCGCCATCTGTGGGGATAACTTGTGTCTCAGCAAGTGAAACCGTTAGAGATGGAAGGATCAGGTCTACAACAAACGTGACACACAGACTCCCAACAGCAGGACAACTTCTTGAACCTCGAACGGGAGAGAGATCAAGACAAGCGACGAGAGGGTAGTGTAAATACCTCCTACACGAGCAGAAGTCGCTCGAAAGGGAAAGGTCATGCATCCCACAAGCGGGACGATCATAGGGCTCTACAGCAAGAAATCGACGACTTGAAGAAGAAGTTATGCCGAGCGCAACGAAGGTGTCCTTCCCTCAGTTCGGACACCAGCGATGAGGAGGACAATGAGTACAGGCGGAGATCGAGAACCCCGCCAAGTGAAACCTTCTCCTATGAGGAAGAGCAACCTCACAAATGCGGCCACAAAAGCCCATCTTACAAGGGCCTAGCAAACGACGCTATGAGTAAGGCCCTGGACCGCATCTCCCAGTCACCCTTCACGTGCAGGATAGAGGGGGCTGAGCTTCCTCGGCGGTTCCACCAACCCACTTTTGCCATATATAATGGTCGGACGGACCTAATAGAGCACATAAGCCAGTTTAACCAGAGGATGGCCGTCTATTCCAGGGACGAGGCGTTGATGTGCAAAGTGTTTCCATCCAATTTGGGACCCATGGCGATGAGATGGTTTTACGGCCTCAAGCCAAACTCCATAAAATCTTTTAAGCAGCTAACACAGGCTTTCAGTTCTCGCTTCATAACTAGAAGTAGGGTTCCTCGGCCCTTAGATTCCCTCATGTCCCTGTCCATGCGAGAAGGAGAGACCCTGAAGGCCTACTCAGACAGATATTGGGAAATGTATAACGAGATAGAGGGAAATTACAATGATGTCGCCATTAGCACATTTAAGAGGGGCCTGCCGACAGAGCATGGTTTAAGAAAGTCCCTGACTGGGAAACCAGTCACCAGCGTGCGCCAACTCATGGACCGAATTGACAAGTACAAGAGAGTCGAAGAGGACCAATAGACGGGAAAGGGCAAAGCGAAGGTTGTCCCTCAGGAGAGGAGAGACTTCAGGTCGGACCGTTTTAACAACAATAACCGGCCGAGAAGGGATTACTCGGAGCAATCTAGATCTACAGGGGCACAGGCAGTCCATGCTATGTTCCGAGAACCATTACATAAGGACCTAGAGAAAGTGAAGAAAGAACCGTTCTTTCAATGGCCAATTAGGATGGCAGGTGACCCCACGAAACATAACCATAATCTGTATTGCGAATATCACCAAGAGCCGGGCCACACCACCAATGACTGTAGGAATCTGAAAAACCGCTTAGACTGGCTGGTCCGAGAAGGAAAGCTGAGACACCTCTTGCATCATCCTGTTGGACTGCAGGAGCAGTCGAACGTCGAAACAAGGCAAACCACATTGAGGCCACCTATTGGCACAATAAATGTCATTCTTGCCGTACCAGGAAGAACCGGCTCCCATCCTTTCAGATTGATGTCGGTGGCCCGACTCCCCGTTGAAGCTGACGACCGGGAATCCAAGAGGGCTAAAGGGATGGCCACGCCCCTAATCGGATTCTCAGATGAGGATAAACTTGGAACCCTTCAGCCCCACGATGATGCTCTAGTCGTCACGCTCAGGATTGGGGGATATGACGTGAAGAGGGTGCTAATCGATCAGGGCAGCGCCATGAAAGTAATGTACCCCAACTTGTACAAGGGGCTGAAGCTGAAACCAAGGACTTGACAGCATACGACTCCCCTTTGGTGAGTTTCGAAGGGAAAACCGTCACTCCGAAAGGCCTGATTAGGCTGCCTATACAGACAAGCTCGGACATAGTGGAGGTGGACTTCATAGTGGTAGATGCTTACTCGCCCTACACTGCCATTGTAGCCAGACCGTGGCTTCACGCCCTAGGGGCTGTGTCATCAACCTTACACCAAAAGGTGAAGTACCTGTCGGAGGGTCAGGTGAAAGAAGTAATAGGGGACCAAGCCATGGCTCGGCAATGCACTGTGTCTGCCATCTCCCGACGACCGAGTACTGAGCCATCCACCTCAGCCGAAAATGGCTTATAGCAATTAACAACCCCGGCCCTAGCCTCGGGTAGTGGGGGACCCGCCGAGGGGGCGAACTGTGAGGATTTGGAAAGAGTTCTTGTAGGCTCTGACCCGTAAAGATTTTTTCAGGTTGGCTCAGAACTGCCGCCCTAAGAGAAGGAAACCCTGATTGACTTTCTCAGACAGAATGTGGACATGTTTCCATGGAATGCCTACGAGGCTCCGGGGGTCGATCCAAATTTCATTTGCCACCACCTTAATGTTAGCCTGGCCGTGACACCTAAGAAGCAACCTCCTCGGCGACCGTCGAAAGAGCATACAGATGCGATGAGAGAGAAGGTGATGAAACTGAAGAAAGCGGGGGCTATCAAAGAGGTATTTTACCCCGAGTGGCTGGCCAACACCGTTGTGAAGAAGAAGAAGAGTGGGAAATGGCAGGTCTGTATGGACTTCACAGACTTGAACAAGGTCTGCCCAAAGGATCCTTTCCCTATGCCTCGGATAAACCGATTGGTGGATTCGACCGTGGGACACCTTCGAATGAGCTTTTTGGATGCCTTCCAAGGCTACCATCAAATACCCCTAATTGCCGACGACCAAGAAAAAACAGCTTTTGTCACCCCCATTGGAAACTATCATTATAAGGTAATGCTCTTTGGCTTAAAGAATGCGGGGTCGACCTACCAGAGGATGATGACCAGGATGTTTGAACTACAAATGGGTAAAAGCATTGAAGTCTATATAGACGACATGGTGGTGAAGAGCAAGTTAGTGTCCAACCACGTCAGAGACCTTGGCAATGTCTTTAAAATTCTGAGAAAGTATAGGCTGAGCCTGAACGCGTCCAAGTGTTCATTCGGAGTGGAGTCAGGGAAATTCTTAGGTTATATGGTGACTCATAGAGGTATTGAAGTCAGCCCCGACCAAATTAGAGTTATCCATAGCTTGCAGCCTCCTCGGAACTGCAAAGAGGTCCAAAAACTCACCGGCATGATTGCCGCCTTAAACCGTTTTATCTCCCGCTCAGCGGACAGGTGCAGACCTTTCTTCCTCTTATTAAACAAGTGGAAGGGGTTCGAGTGGACTGAAGAATGCGCCTTAGCCTTCTAGCAGCTTAAGGAGTATCTGTCTCAGCCGCCAATCATGTCCAGTCCTGAAGCCAATGAGGTTCTATTCGCCTATATTACTGTGGCCCCTCACGCAGTGAGCCTAGTGCTAATCGGGGAAGACAACGGCACACAATAGCCTATCTACTATGTGAGCAAATCGTTGCATGAGGCAAAAATCCATTACCTCCCCCTCAAAAAGGCCATCCTGGCAATCGTACAAGCCACGCGGAAGCTCCTCCACTACTTCCAGGCACATACCGTTGTTGTACTAACCCAACTCCCGCTCAAATCAATACTCTGGAGCGCCGATTACACGGGTAGAATAGAAAAGTGGGGACGATTCTTGGCGCCTTCGACATTAGGTACATGCCTCGCTCCGCTGTGAAGGGCCAAGTCCTCGCGGATCTGGTAGCTAAGTTTGCCGAACCCTCATCAGAAGGAGCAAGAGGGCCACTATACTCAGACGAAAAACTAATCGGGGCAGTCTCTCAGCAAGAGCACACTTGTTGGAAAGCATACGTCGACGGCGCGGCCAACCAAAGGGGCTCAGGGGTGGGGCTCGTCTTGATTTCCCCCGAGGGGATTACCATCGAAAAATGGTTAAGGCTGGGCTTCTCCGCCACGAATAACGAGGCAGAGTATGAGGCCTTATTGGAAGGAATGTCTATGATCTAGAAACTGGGCGGGAAATCTATAAGCATGTTCTCGGACTCAAGACTTGTCGTGGGACAAGTAAATGGAGAATTGGGGGCGAGGGATGAAAGAATGTAAGAGTACCTAGTCCAAGTCAAGCGCTTGCAGGCGCATTTCAACAATTTCAGCCTAATGCACGTATCCAGGAGCGGGAACACCCACGCTGACTCCCTTGTAACGCTTGCCACCTCCTCGGCGCAACCCCTCCCTTGGGTCATACTCGTAAAAGATCTATACAGGCCATTGATGGTGAGAACCGAGTTGGTGCATGTTCACAGCGTCAGGGCAGGGCCTAGCTGGATGGATCCTCTAGTACTGTTTTTAAAGAACGACATCTTACCTGAAGATAAGAACGAGGCCGACAAGATTAGAAGAAAGGCTTCTCGATTCTGGCTATCCGAAGACTCCAAACTGTATAAGCGCTCATTTTCAGGACCGTACTTGCTATGCGTGCAACTAGATGCCACTGAGGCTATCCTGGAGGAATTGCACGAAGGGATTTGTGGAAGCCATACGAGGGGTAGGTCCTTGTCTCATAGGGCCATAACGCAAGGTTAGTGGTGGCCGAGCATACAGAAAGAGGTGCAGGAATATGTGAAGAAATGCGATCAATGCCAAAGGTTCGCCCCGAATATACATCAACCAGGCGGGACCCTTAATCCGCTGTCCAGCCCTTGGTCATTCGCGCAATGGAGCCTGGACATCCTAGGACCATTTCCCAAAGCAATGAGGAACAAAAGGTTTCTCCTTGTCGACACGGATTATTTCACAAAATGGGTTGAAGCTGAGCCGCTAGCAAACATTAGAGACGTTGACGCTAAGAAATTTATTTGGAAGAACATCGTCACCAGGTTCGATGTCCCTCACACCCTAATCTCGGACAACAGTCTTCAGTTTGATAGTAAAACTTTCAAAAGGTATTGCAGCGAGTTGGGAATTGCGAATAGGTACTCCACACTGGCTTACCCACAGGGGAATGGGCAGGCCGAAGCCGTCAACAAAGTCATAGTAAATGGGTTGAAGAAGAGATTAATTGACGCGAAAAGAAGGTGGGTAGAGGAATTACCCCATGTTTTGTGGACGTACCGCGCCACGCCACGCAAGCCCACAAGGGAGACCCCCTTTTCAATGACCTATGGAGCTGAGGCCGTCATTCCCCTAGAGACAAATTTCCCAACACTGAAGACCAGCACATTCTGCCCTAATTCTAACAACTGGCTACTAGAAAAAAGTTTAGACCTCATCGAGGAAAGAAGGGAGAGAGCAATGGTCCAACTTGCCTACTATCAGCATAAGCTCAAGCAAGGTTATGATGTCAAGGTGAAGCTAAGACCCCTAGCACCTGGGGATCTGGTATTGAGGAAGGTCCTGGGCACTGCAAGAAATCCCACGTGGGGAAAACTCGGACCAAATTGGGAAGGCCCATATGTATCACCTCGGTGGCTGACATAGGGGCCTACTTTTTAGAAGATTTGGACAAACATGTAGTACCATGCCCTTGAAATGTAAATAACCTGAAAAGGTATAATTATTAATGAAAGTTTGTAATTCTTGGCGCCACACCATTGTGTAGTTTTATCTAAGTGTTAAACAGAACTCAAGTCCTGTCTGGCTCCTCGGACCATAAGGTAGGGGGAAATTAACTACTGTGCAGTTTTATCTAAGTGTTAAACAGAACCCAAATCCTGTCTGACTCCTCGGACCACAGACTAAGGGGAAATTAACTACTACGTAGTTTTATCTAAATGTTAAACAGAACCCAAATTCTGTCTAGCTCCTTGGACCACAGGCTAGGGGGAAATTAACTACTATGTAGTTTTATCTAAGTGTTAAACAGAACCCAAGTCCTGTGTGGCCCTTCAGACCATAGGCTTGGGTGAAATTAACCTCGATGCGATTTTATCTA
This sequence comes from Quercus robur, assembly GCF_932294415.1. Lineage (NCBI taxonomy): Eukaryota > Viridiplantae > Streptophyta > Magnoliopsida > Fagales > Fagaceae > Quercus > Quercus robur. The sequence goes on from NC_065536.1 coordinate 59,285,888, forward strand.
AGTGTTAAACAGAACCCAAATCCTATTTGTCTCTTTGGACCACAGGTTAGGGGGAAATTAACTACTACGCAGTTTTATCTAAGTGTTAAACAGAACCCAAATCCTGTCTAACTCCTCGGACCACAGGCTAGAGGGAAATTAACTACTACGCAGTTTTATCTAAGTGTTAAATAGAACCCAAGTCCTATGTGGCTCCTCTGACCACAGGTTTGGGGGAAATTAACCTCGATGCAGTTTTATCTAAGTGTTAAACAAAACTCAAATCCTGTCTGGCTCCTCGGACCACAGGCTAGAGGGAAATTAACTACTACGCAGTTTTATCTAAGTGTTAAACAAAACTCAAATCCTGTCTGGCTTCTCGGACCACAGGCTAGGGGGAAATTAACTACTACGCAGTTTTATCTAAGTGTTAAACAGAACCTAAGTCCTGTGTGGCCCATTGGACCACAGGCTTGGGGAAAATTAACCTCGATGCAGTTTTATCTAAGTGTTAAACAGAACCCAAATCTTGTCTGGTTCCTCGGACCACAAGCTAGGGGGGAATTAACTACTACGCAGTTTTATCTAAGTGTTAAACAGAACCCAAATCCTGTCTGGTTCCTCGGACCACAGGCTAGGGGAAAATTAACTACTACGTAGTTTTATCTAAATGTTAAACAGAATTCAAGTCCTGTGTGGCCCCTTGGACCACAGGCTTGGGGGAAATTAACCTCGATGCAGTTTTATCTAAGTGTTAAACAGAACCCAAGTCCTGTATGGCTCATCAAATCACAGGCTAGGGGGAAATTAACTACTACGCAGTCCTATCTAAGTGTTAAACAGAACCCAAGTCCTGCCTGGCTCCTCAGACCACAGGCTTGGGGGAAATTAACCACGATGCAGTTCAATCTAAGTGTTGGATAGAACCCGAGCCCTGTGTGGCCCCTCGGACCACAGGCTTAGGGGAAATTAACCTCGATGCAGTTTTATCTAAGTGTTAACTATCATTTTTTCATTCTTTCATTCATGCTTAGCCGTATTGCTTAAATTTCGAGTAACGTTTGGCCCTCAGAAGTTAGTAACATAACCGAAATTCATTCATAACAAAGGCAGAAAAGGAATAAGTAAAACAAGATTCAAAGAAGAAATCATATCATTCATTGAAGAAATCATATCATTCATTAGGCTCCGAAATGTATTTTCTTACAAACATTGGTAAAATAAGGAAATAAAAGATAAAAAAAGACAACTAGAAGAAAAGTCCTACACTAACGTCCTAGGCTTTATCTTGGGCAGAACTCTTTGCAGGGATCTCTGCCTCGGGGTGATCACCTCCTGCCTTGGGCTCAGGTCCGGCCTCCTTGGCTTGCGCGACAACGTCCCTTATAGTGAGGGTGTCCTCAGGCGACTTGTGCTTTGCAGGTGGCTGCACCTCCTCGGCTTTTGGTATGAGAGAATCTGAAGTAGTGACCCTAGCAAAGAGGGGCTCCTCAGGAGGACCTGAGCCCGGAATCTCGCGAATATCTTCAGGAAATAAGATATTCTCAATCTTCCTAAGGTCGGAGTCCGCGGGAACTACTGCCCGGTCCAAGGCCACCCCCCAAGACATAGTGATGTAGTCCCTACAGACTGTAGCCACCTCCTCGGTCAGCCTGGCCTCGGTATCCGCCACTCCGCGCTAGTAAGAGGCTGCCACCGCAGCCTCAGCCTCCTCCCTGGCCAAGCGAGCCGCCTCTTTTGTCTTTATTAGCTTTGCCTTGAGGTCCGAGACCATCTGCTTCTCGATCGCGAGGTTTATTTCGGACAGATGAAGTTGTTAGCGCATGTCCCCAGCCTGCTTGGTTGTGGTCTTAAGGCCAGCCTCAGCACTGTCTCGGGCCTTAAGCACCTCCTTTATTTCCTTATTCAGGCGGTCTTTTTCCAGCCTAAGGGCACCGGTAGCTTTCTCTGCGGCAAGGCAGGACTGAACCTCAGTGTTCAGACTTCCCAGGATTTCTTGGCCCACTCCTCAGCCACGAAGATTTGTTGAGTGACTTACACGGGAGTGACGGAGGAATCATTAAAAGAAAATAACGAATAGGCAGGTGCGGAATAAAGAAATTGAACAAAGAGGAGTCTTCGTTTACCATGGCCAGATCTCTCTTCAGCGACATGAAGAGATCCGGTTGCCGAGTAGCCCAGAGCCCCTCCATGTCACGAGGTAGGAGAAGGGGCAACTGCAAGGCCTCAGCAAGGTAAGACACCTGCCCTCGTTGGGACTCCCAAAGAGTTGCGTTCCACGAAATAGGGGTGCCGTCCAGCTCTAGGCGTGGGGACCAAGTGCGCTGCTCCCTCTTCATAGCCGCCTCATCTCAGCTATCAACGGACCTTGTCCTTTTTTCCTTGGGCTCTTTACCCTTCTTCTGTTGCTTAGCCTTTTAAGGGCCGACCTTGCCCTCTTCCAATTCTTCCACTGGTCTCTTCTGCTTTAAATTAGGAAGGGGTTGTAGCGCTGGGTCAGTGGAGGGGGGAAGAGGAGGAGGAAGCTTGGCTGTAACCTGCTCCTTGGGGGCATCCTTGGAAGACTGCCCCTTGTTTCTGTTGGATAAAAGGCCCCTCAGACCGGACCTCGGCTTCAGATCCATATCCTCCTCTTCAACCTCTTGGCTAGTGTCAATCTGAGCAATTACTAAGTCAGGAGTGTGAGCCGCTGAGAAGCAATCAATGTCTGAACCGGAATCTGAGAGTTCTACAGGCCCGGTTGACACCTCTCCCTCCTCGGCGAAGCAGAACTGGTCGATTTCAGCCTCAAGAGATGAATGCAAGGAGTCAACTCCTTCTCCTAGGGTGGCTACCTCTGGGAGAACGCGCTGAACAGGCAATTGGACTGGAGGTAGGTCTCTCCAAGCAAGAAAGCCTGGTTTAGAAACGTCGATGCGAGCTAACCGGAGACTTCCAACCTTGATGGCTTGACCGGCGTCCACAAAAGTGCGAGAAAAGGGCTCGTAGTCCAAGATAAGAGGAGCGGCACGCAGTTGCTCGTCCTCACTCACAAAGATTTCGGACCTTAGGAGGAAGTTGAGGGCCTGGACGTTGACCAAACTTATCCGCGGAGTTGTTTGTTCTTTGTCTGCAAAAACCCAAAGGAAGGGTTATGTTAGTCCGAGGAGGCAATTAATAAAAACTAAAACCGAAATAAAGGAGAGAAAAACTTAAAACTAAGATCCCCTCCAAGGGATCTGACCCTACAGTGCCCCACCTGGTGTTCCCGCCTTAACTGGGCAATGAAGACCATCGTGCCATGCTCTGGAGACGATCAAAAGGTCGTTCTTCAAGCCTTTGTTGGACTTGGGAAGGCAGGATATCAGCCTCACCTCGTCGGACCTGGATTTCAAGTAATACGACTCATTGAGGCAATGACATTCATACAAGTGAACTACATCGTGCCATGAGAGGCCGAGGTTCATCTGTTCATTCAAAGCGTCTACGCACCCCAGGATTCGGAACATGTTCGTAGCGCACTGGTGGGGGGCTAGCCTATGACCACGCAAATAATCCCTAGTTATTCTCCCCATGGGGATCGTCATTCCTCCTTCTATGAAAGCTATCATTGGAATAGCGACCTACCCCGTCTTTCTCTTGGTTAAGATCTGGTCCGAAGAGCAATATTCTAGACCTACTCCCAGTGGGATACGGTATTTGGCCCTGAAACCTTCCATACCGGCCGGAGAGTCTACCAGTTTCTCAAACTTACCCATCCTACTAACCCTAGGTGATACGAAGAAGGTTTACTTAAGAAAGGAAGCCGGGAAAGGCAGCAGAGAGGAAAGGCTAAGTAATACGGGAATTGAGCACTTACGGGAGCGAAGATCCTAAACCTCTTGAGCTTGCGAAGAACTCGCCGGAAATCTTCAAGGGAATGGCTGTGGAGTTTTGAATGCTTTGCAAAAGGAAGTACTGGAGTGCTCTGGGACGTTTGAGTGCTTTTGCAAAAAAGTGGAAATAATTCCCCTTAAAAGCCTTATATAGCGGGGAGAAACTGAACGGGCTTACTCCCGCCCAAAGAATTGGGGAAATATCAACCGTTAATTAGGCACCCCACCATTGGATTCGAGGGACATAAAGCCGCCTAGCATAATAATTAGCGCCTCGTGGGTTACGAAACGCTAGTAGTAGTAATGAGGCACGTGAGGCTGTACCTCCACACGCGTAAGTCAAGGATTTACAATAAGTAATCCCATAAGTGTCAAAATCCCGCCTTTTCTCCTCAGATAAGAGGGAAAGACCCGGAATTTTGAGGGGCTATTGTAGGGGCAAAGGCCCAAGATCACACAAGGGGCCTTGGGTCCCGTAGGAAAATTTGACCATGTCCGAGGAGAAGGCATGGGAGCCAAAAGGGCTCCCGACCCAATTCTTATGGGCCCAAAAATATTTAAAAGGCGGTCCGAGGAGAAATGTCTCCTCGGACGTACCAAATATGGCTCAAACATGCACTCTGCCTGCTATAAGGATCCACTCCTATGAGCATTAGTAACAGGGATGAGTCCTACAAGCCCGTAAGAGGGAAGAAAGTGTAGGATGCCAAAGGAAATGCTACAGCTACCACATTAAATGCATGACAACTACTTTTCTGGCCGCATTAATGTGGAGAGGACTTGCGAACAGTGTTGCCTTGGCTGCCACAACTCACAGAAAGATGGAGGAGATGTCCGATGGGATGAGTACTTAAGTGAAGGTCCAGATGATCAACAAATATAAGGCCCTGATGACTTCAAGGGGGCTATATAAGAGAGGGGAGTCCCCATGAAGGAGAGGAGGAAAAAAGAGGAACTGAGAACAGAAGAATAGGGTGAGAACCATGGCCTTTGAGCAGGGATAGAGATACATCCTCCACGTCTCCTCGGACCGTATATCTAATGGACATGAAGGAGATTTTCTTATTTTCAATTGTTGTATGGCCCAATATTAACTAGTATACACTTCGTTAAGGCCTAGTTCTGTAACCCACTCTCTATAAATTCATTGTTTCGGGCTCCTTGGGCCAGAACCCCATACCTGTTGGGCCTGGACCCTAAATTGCGACCCTACAAGTTCAATTGGTAAAAAATTTGATGGTTAAATAATAGATCTAGGTTCAATCTTCGCCTGTACCAAAAACTGATTGGTGCTTTGATTTGATGATATAAGAGTTATCATTAGCAAATGTCATATGCTGAAACTCTAAAAAAAAAAAAAAAAAAAAAAATCAAGGGTCCGTTAATTTGGTTATTGAGCAAATAACTCAAAGGTATGTTCATCTTTTAATAAATTTATTTTGGTTATGAATTCATCTTTTGAATGTAAGATGAGAGACCCACATTACCATAACGTGTTTAAATGAAAATTTATTGAGCTAAGGAGACAGTACATGTTTTGCTGCAAACAAAAAAGGGGCCTAACATAGCCAAGGTCCCATTAAAAAAAATGCAGTCAAGGTTCATTAAAAAAATAAAAGTAGTCAAGGAGCTTTTCTTTTTAATTATTATTATTAGTATTTTTATTTTTCAAAACATATTAGCAAAAATTATCACAGAGAATCTCCTTATTAACAATTAATAACTTTGTAATTTAATAACATTTCTTCTTTAAACAAAGAAGTACAAAGTTTAATCTATACTATAATTTAAATCATTCTAAAACTTGAAAGAAAACAAGTATAAACAATTAAGTTCAAATTTATAACTGTTTCTCAAAAAAAAAAAAAAAAAAAGGTTCAAATTTATAACTAATAATAATATAACTTTTATATTATTAAATCAATCAATTGGCACTCTTTATATAATCAATAGAAACATTCACAATTCAAATCTATCATCTTCCAACTACTAAATTATTATTCATATAATCTTTATAATAGGTTTACTTAGGGATGGAAAAAAAATTTTCCTCTTGTCCTACCTCACCTAAATTTTTCCTCCCTCAAATAGGTACTACAAAAAAACTAAGCTTATGCGGCGTTTGTAAAACGTCACAAAAAACCAAAAAAAGTCATTGTAGACACAAATGGTCTATTGCGGCGTTTTTTTTTTTTTTTTTTTTTTTTTTTTTTTTTTTTTTTTTTTTTTTTTTTAGGAATGTACACCACTATGCATCCCCCCTTATATGATATCTCATTAACATTAAAGTCACCTCATTAGAAATAGCAAAATACCTCAAGATTAATTCATTCTCGACCTGCCTCACTTTTGTCCAAAGAGAGGATGAGACAGGGATAGGCATCACCAATCTGACCCCAACCCACCTTTTTTTTCCATTTGTATGATAATTACTATAGATTTTATTTTTCTCATTTAAAAAAAACGTTAAACTCTTCAGACAGCTTTTTGTGGATCAATTGAAATATTTAATGGATTATAATTATTAGAATTGTATCATTCGTTACACTTCATTTAAAAATAAATAATTTATCATGTGTATTATATAATAAAAGAATGGCAAAATTTAGGTACAATACTTAGATGTTATTCCTTAGATTTTTCTTTCTTAAGATTTAATCATATGGTTGTACTTAACTAAAAATACATTTTTATCTCATGAAAAAATGCACATGACTGAATCTTAAGAAGAGAACACCGACTAAGTATTGTATCTAAATTTTGTCCATAAAAGAAAATTTGATGGACATGTTATGAGCTTATGATCATAACCATACATTTTCCAAGTGTTTTAATCTTCAAAATTTCTATGAATATAAATAAAGATTAAAATCAAAACAATTTCCTCTAAAGTAGGTTAGAGGTAACAACTACATGGTGTTTTAAACGAGTACTCACACATTTTTTGTTGTCACATAATATATTTAATAATCAGGAGATTTATTAAAATGATTTGAATGAAAAAATAAAAAGTTTCAAATCAAAATATTTAAAATAAATTATTCTAATCATAACAATATCATATCCAAAAGATGCTATAAAAAAAAAAAAGTCAAATAAGATGATTTTTACAATCTTCTTAATTTATCACAATAATAACAAAGTTTTAACCTATGAAGTATACAGCTACTACAATACTGAGAAATCAATTTTTTTTTCTTTATTTTGTTTTTAACTAAAATTAGAAAGGTTTTTTAATTAGCCAATATCTTATTCCTAAAAATCATACTAGTTTCTTTACATATAATTTGTGTAGCCATTCGTGACCTATATGGATACTCAAAATAATTATATAATACAAAAAAATCTTTAAAAAAAAAAATTCAAAAGAAAAAAAAAAGTTGATATAGCACGTGTAAGAGATTGGCGGTGGGGATAGCCACGTTCACAAAGATTGGCAAAGATATTGATGTTTCTTTCTATCTTTATTATTGCAAAAGAAAAAAAGAAAAAACGAAAAGACTTGGAAATCGGAGAAAGAAACAAAATACTCTCTCACTCAAAAATAAATAAATAAATTGTACGAACTTTACAGTAAATTTCACCGCCAAAAAGCGGTATAAAAAAAAAAGAAAAAGAAACAGAAAACATTTCCCTCTTTTTCAATGCCGGCATTTGTTAAAGCAGTAAAATTTTATATTTTATATATTTTTTTACTTTTACTTTTTGTGTTTTTTGTGTTTTCACCTACGGATTTGACGGCGCGTCACTCCATTGACCTGTGGTCAACTCTTTGTTTTCTTTTACCACCTCGATCCTAGACCAATCACTGTGTCACACATACCCATGATTGACCAAAATCTCGGGACAATCTCAACCTCAATCTCAATCAATCAAAAATATATATTGATTTATATTATCACTCGCGATACGATACGATCGCGTCAAAATACGAGATATATCGGTGACTGTGATTTGGAGATCACACCAAAGTGGATATCAGAATCTCAGAGTTTATGGCTTATAATTAAAAAAAATATTATAAAAAATAAACCTAAAAAAATAAAATATAAAAGTAGATTTGAGATTTCTTAGAGAGAGAGAAAGATTTGATTTGAGAAAGTGACTACTAATATAGTAGCGAGCGTTTTGTGTTGTGTTGTGTGTGTGTGTGACATTTTACACATTACAGCGTATAAAAAAAAACGTAGAGCCACAAAAGCTTTTACATAACAGAATCAAAATTTGTTTTTTTTTTTTTTTCAATTTTATAAAATAGTTCATAGATGGAGAGGAACGTCGTCGTTTCGCGGCGGAGGAAGACGGAGACTACGGCGGCGACGGCGGCGAAGATTGACGGTTTCGATGTTTTGCCGGCTGGTTCTGAAGAAGCTCACGTTCTGGCCGTTGACGACAGTCTCGTTGATCGGAAAGTCATTGAACGGTTACTCAAAATTTCTTCTTTCAAAGGTGACCAAAAATTTTGAATTTCACATTCTTTTTTCTTTTCTTTTTTTTTGTTTCTATTTTTGGTTGTGTATATACTGATTTTTTCAACCATGTGAAATGTGCAGTGACTGCTGTGGATAGTGGAAGAAGAGCCTTGCAATTTCTTGGTTTGGACGAAGAGAAAACCTCCTCTGTTGGTTTTGATGTGAGAATGAATTAAATTTTCAAACAATTCAGTGTTTTTTTTTTTGCTGCATATATGAGTTTCTTAATTTTTGTTTGGCTCTGTTTTACTTTTTCAGGGCTTGAAGGTGGATCTGATTATCACAGATTACTGTATGCCTGGAATGACTGGCTACGAATTGCTCAAGAAAATCAAGGTCAGAAAATTTTCACATAATTCATTTAATTCAATTTTTATCTTTTTATAAAAAAAAGATAGTGTGTAATTCTTGTTTGAAAATGTAAACAGGAATCGTCTAATTTCAGAGAGATTCCAGTGGTGATTATGTCCTCTGAGAACATCTTAACCCGTATCGACAGGTATAGACTCGGTCACATGTATTCTTTTCTTCTGTACTGTTTCCGAGGTAAAAACCTCGGAAAACAAAAGCAGAAACATATAATTGACTTTGTTTTTTTTGTTTTTTTGTTTTTTTTAAAAGATGTTTGGAGGAAGGGGCAGAGGATTTCATAGTGAAGCCGGTGAAGTTAGCAGATGTGAAGAGATTAAAGGATTACATGATGAGAGAGGTTAGGATTGAGAGTGAGAGCAACATGAACAAGAGAAAGAGTTGCTGTGATCTAACTGAATCTGAACCGTCCATTTCTTCTTCATCATCTTCTTCATCATCATCATCATCGGAATCTCCTTTACGGACTCCTATATCTTCATCAGCTCCGTCTTCTCCTACACCTTTAGATTCTCCAATCAGGCGGCTGAAAATGACCCCCACTGAATGATTATAATAGTGGGATATCCTGCAATCTCTGCAATTACTTCTTCTTCTTCTTTTTAAGAAAAAAAAAAAAAATTTAAATCCCTTTTCGTCAAAACTGCAATTGTCCGTTATCTGTAACGGTTTTTATTGCATTACCGTTATTTTTTCTCTTTTTGGGTGGGCGTTATTTGTTTTGTTTGTGCATATAAGGGGTGACTTCTGTTTTTACTAATACTGATATGATGATTTTACTGATTTACATTACTATATTAAGAACAATATCAGCCTTTTAATTGATATTTTATGTTGTGTTGTGTTGAAATACATTGCTTAATGTTAATTTTTTTTATTGCAATCGATCAACTTGTGTTAATGGAACTAATTTCAAAATGGGCTAAAGAGTGGAGTGGTATGTATAATTGTTATTTACCATTAAACCAAAACGTAAATTAGTTTTGATGTTGACGGATGATAAGAAACTTAATAAACTTAATTTGTTCGATTCTTTATTAACGGCGGGTGTAATTGGACACCTAATATGGCATTATCAACCTTTTTGTGTTAAAGGGTATTTATGAAGCTAATTTTAAAGTGGGTATACTTTTCTTTCTTTATTGGTTTGAATGGTTGTGATAATTAAAAAGAAACTTGTAAGGTCAAGCCACGCGTTCAAATTGAGCAGTAAAAAGCAATGAAAAGGAAAATGTGAAATGCGGGATTGGAATGAGGTGTACAGATTTGTTGGGGTTAGGATTGCATTGATTTGGTTGGGATTGGGAGAATAGGTATGCAAGATCTTGTCTGCTAGAAAGAATATTTGGAATGGGGATGTGAATTGGACATGTTTAAAATGTTCCCTTTCAAAGAGGCTGGGTGGTGTGGGGCTAAGATGTACTGTAAATGTTTTGTCTAGTTGTCTCTTTCAGAGTGGCATGCTAGCATATGCCCCTCTGGCCAAGAGCTTAGGTTAAAAGACCCAATCAAACCCCACAATCTCTAGGCCTGGCTTCTGTTTCCAGATAAATCAATCAGACTCTACTTCAACATGGGATAGAGACTATTGCTTTGATGTGTTTGAAAGTCGGTTTAGTTTTATCAATCTTTAGAAATTGGTTTTTGTTTGGTTCTAAACAAGCGACCAAATTTGCCTTTCTATCTAGGCTGGCATAGACTTCAATTATAGGCCTCTCACAATTATCATTTAACAGGCACTACTACTAAATTTTCATCTCATTTCTCATATGGCAATTGTTTTGTTTATATGTACAATAAGATTCGAAACTTTTGGCATTCGATGCATGATAATTATTTTTTACGATTAAGGTGTAGACAAGATTTGAACCTAAGATTTTATTTTACTAAAACCCATTATAAAGTGGCAAATTGATGAATTGAAGGTAGCACAGCACTCCTTCATCCTAATATGAATTTGAAGGTTGCCTTTCTTGATGTGGGCTGGGCATGTATGATCTGGTGTTATAGGGCCCTATGACCCCCCAAAAAAACATGCATGAAATGAATAGACAAGAGGGGCTTTCTGTTAGGTCTCTTTTGTTCTTTCTTTCGGCCATTTTTGCTGAAAGGGAGCCCAATAATGTCGTGCCTAATCTGTCACTATGAAACGGTGTTTGATCATTTACGAAAACTAAATTGGAATCTACATTGCTGGCAAGGTTATGTGCTAGTGGCTAGATATCTTTTGCATTGTTTTGTTTTGCTTAACAAATGTCCGATGCTTTGATTGGTGCCGCTACCATGGGATATTTGGGCCTCAACAACTAGCGGGTGTAGGTTTTATTCAGGACAAAAAATCTTTATTGAAGTGGAATTTATGCATTTGTCATTTCATTTTCAGAACTTGTCCTCTGATTTTAATGCTTTTACAAGGAATCGTGATAACCCATGCTTAGAAAGTGAGGTAACTGGATTTATTGTAAATAAAGATGCAAAATAAGGACAAAACTTAGTATTATAGTTAGTTGGATGTTGTATCTTAGATTCCTTAATTTAAAATTTAATGGTAGCGTATTGGCTGAATTATATAATTGATTTAATTGACTTTTGGAAAAGATAGCACATATTATATTGTCGGATTGTGAGTTTCGACATCATGCCCTGCGAGCTTATTTTTATGAATGGTTGTAGGGAGTCGAATTGTGGTCCCCCAACAATCCTCTCTCACAATGACACTCTTACGATTTGAACCCATGACCTTGGCTTTGATACCATTTGTCAGATCATGAGTTGTGCTATTCAATTTCAAAACCAATTGGTGATGAGGAAGGCACACTCTAATCTTTTATAGCATTCGATATCATGCCTTACAGCTTGTTTTTAGAGTGGTTGTAGATAATCGAATTGTGGTCCCCCCAACATATATGTTCTACTAGCAAAATAAAATGCAACACTTTCTTCTTATTGGGAATCATATAGTTATATATTATGGTTGCGTGACTTGCATTGCATCAAATGGCTACACCAAATTGTAGCAATATTTTAGATAAAAACAACATGCTTATTTGTTCTTATCTTCATCTTCTAAGATTTCTAAGTTGATAAAAATCCTAATTTGATTACAATTCAAATTCTTCATCTTCTTCTTCATCTAATCCTTTGTAATTAATTTATTTTTTACAAGAAGTTTCTTAATACACTAAAAAGAATGACTATGTTCAGTTTTTTTTTTTTTTTTTTTTAGATGATTATGTGCAAGTATATCCACATATTCACAAAAACCATATTTATATTAGATAACAAGATATATATTATAATAGAGTTTAGAGTTTAATGAAACTCTATTATACATTAATGTTAAAATCATATACACCATATAATGAAAGTTGGGCTTAGAATTTATTATTACGTCAAGTGGCTACACCAAATTGTAGTAGTATTTTAAATAGAGTTGGGTTTGCTTTGAAAAAAAAAATAGAGTTGGACTTAAAAGTCGTGGTTGCACAAAGTGGCTGACCAAATTACAACAGTGTTTTAGATAGACACAAAAACATAATTGTTCTTATAAACTTTTTCTAAACATCTCTATCAATGTTTTAGATAAATACAAAAACCTAGTTGTTGATATCTTTTGTTTTTTCTTTCACACTTTTTGCTAACATTGCACATGTCTTAGACTTCCTCCTCTCAATTTTTCTTCCTGGATAATTAAGCAATCTGGTTTAATCTTTCAATCTCTTTTTTCTTTACGTGAAAAATGACATTGCTTTAAAATCTTTTTTTTTTTTTTTTTTGGTGGTAATAGGATTTAAACCCATGTTCATGAGGCAACACATGTACCAGTTAGATTTGCTAGAAATGTGTAAACAATGTCACCAATTAAATTTGCTAGAGATGTAAACGATGTACACATACGACTAGAAGATGTCTTCCCAATAACTTGAACACAAAGTTCTTGAATTAACATTTTTATATATTTAATTTTCTTAGCCATTTGTTTTTTTTGTGGGTTTGGTATTTGGCATTTTACTATGATTATCAACATGTTTTTTTAAGGTTGTTACTTAGTAACATATATTCTTCCATGAATATAAATAAAAAGGTTAAGAATAAAAAACTTTAAATAACGTTTCTGATCACAATACTATAAAAGGACCCCATTTTTTAATTGGAATTATCAAAAGACATTATCACTTTGCTCTAAAGGTCAGGAAACTCGTGAAATAGAAAAATTTGGAAAACCTTTTTTAAAGGAGAGGGAACTCATGAAGTACCTGTTTACACCTAAAGCCTCTTTTTAAAGGGTGCTTCTTTTACCTCTCTTTTAAAAAAAAAAAAAAATTTACGGACACTTCTTATAAAATTAGACTTCTATGACCCTAAATGTTATATATAATAAGGTTCTTAATAGATATATACTTCTTTTACTATTAAAAATTATGGCAACCTTATTAAGCTATAGACAAAACAAGTCAAATGTTTACAAAGTTGATGGAATTATAGAAATTAAAATTTTAAACTATCACACGAATTTAGAAGATATTATCTTACTTGAATAAATAATTAAAAGTAAATAAAGAGATAAATTATGTCATTCCAAAAGATAAATTTGAGAGAGAAGGAGATGATCATGATAAGTAACTACAATACTACGTATTACATTTTATAAAATAATATCAAGATAAATTAAAGAGAAATTTTAGGGTACATACTTTGAACGAGTAAAATTAATAACTTTTTTTAATAATATCAAGATACTTATACATTGTTTTTTTATTATTAAAAAACAATGTCAAAAATTGTATATAAGAATGAGAATATCTTATTCATAATATAAATATATATATATATATATATATATATATATATATCAACACTTTCTCTTCGTTTGTTGCAATTTTTGCTTTACCATTAACTGCAATGCAAAACCTTTTTCTTTCCCCTTAGCACATGTCTTAATATAATAATAATAATAAGAAAAAGAATAATAATAATAATAATAATAATTTGAATTCAAATGGATTAATATTATTGTCAATAATAATATTAATAATCCCTGTGAATTCAAATAAATATATTTTTCACATAATTTTTCTCACAGCTTATTTTTAATGCATCCTTATCTTTCTTGTTATGTCATAATTGTCAATATCAAAAACCATAACTTACACTAGAAGTCACAAGTAAATACCTAGCTAAGGGTGGACTCTTAATGGCATTTATAAGTTATATCTTAAGAGCGTTATAAGAAATTCTCCATCCTCTAAATTTGGAGGTTAGATTTGACAACCCACACTCCTCGGGGAGCCTAAGTAGGAACGGGTGAAAGACTAAGTATTGCACCTGATGTAGTAGCTATCAAAAGATGAGATTGAGACTTGAAAAGAAATCTTTAAATCTCAACCATTAAATAAATAAATAAATAAGTGAGAAAAGGTAAAAATGTGAAAGTTAAAAAGTGAAGATGGTAAAAAGCATTTGTGAGTGAGGAGGGGGTAATTGCATTGGAAGGGTATTTCATTTGATTCTGATCCGAAAGTTGGCATCGCTCTCCTCTCTCTAGGTCACAGAGCAAATCACATGTCAAGTAACATTAAATGCGATGTAATTGAAGAATGACTAACATATATTGTACAAAGTACAAAGTCTTATGTTAGCATTCAAATAGGTTAGAAGTTACTTAAAGAGGAAGATCACTTTAACTGATCTCCATGGTCTTGGAAGTTACTCAAAGAGGTTACTTAGACCTCCTTTGATAAGTAACATGTTGTGGGTTGGCAGGGATTAGGGGTGTCAAATTGGTGGGTTTAAGGTGGGCATAATTAGGTTGGGTATATAAAACTCATTTACCCATTAAAACTCATTTAACTAATTACTTCTAACCCAAATCCAACCCAACCCAATTATTATGGATAAACCGCAACTCACCCAATTACCCAATTATCAAAATTACCAAAATGCCATTAAAGTGAAAACCCCAACACTTTCTTGGATTTCCTTTTCCACTCTCTCTAGTCTCCATTCTTGGGATTAAAAAATTCCACATAAGCACATCTAATCAGCAATTATATTAAAATTCCAAATAAAAAAATATTTTCTTTTCTTCTCTATTTTCTCTCACTTTCTTGGCAACCAAACAATGCAACAAATACCCACACTAAGCTCACCAACTACGACTTCCCAGTTGGACCTTACCCTCCTCAGTCCATGGCTACTCCATAAACAAGACCTCCGGTGACTTCTCCGTCGAGCTCGGCGACAACTGCAAGATCACTCTCCCATCGGACAACTATCTCGCCACCTATTCCAAGACAGTTAAGGGAAAGATCGTTTCGGGTAAGATCGCTAAGCTCAATGGGATTCAGGTCCATGCATTGTTCAAGTGGTGGTCCCATTATCGAGAACCGATCCATTGGCGAAGACTCGGGGTTCGAGGTTGGCATGGTCATCGTCAAGGCTCAAATCTAGGACACTGCTGATCAAGAATGGTACTTTATCTAGTCTAGAAACTCATACTACTTTTGCTTGATTCGTAGGGTTTTGATTTCTATGATTATTTGTTGAGAAAATAATCCCTAGGAAAAATATAAATTTATACTTCAATTGTTCATATGCTGCTTTCTTTTTTTCTTTTTTATGGGAGGGGTTGGGTTGAATTTGGGTATATTATTTTTGGGTTAAATGGGTCTCAATGGGCTTTTAGTTAAAACCCAATAATCACTGAGTCTAATTGGGTTGATATCCATTTAACCTAACTAATAATTAGGTGTGTTTGGATTCAATTAGAGTAAGTGAATTTGGGTAGACAAATGGGTTTAGGCTTACTTTGCCATCCTAGTAGGGATCAATTCTTAACATTGAGACGAGAGGCTGATAAGCAATTCTAGACTCTTATTCATGGTAATAGGGTACCTAAATTGGGCGTGAGGTTAGTATGCCCTTTTAAACCAATGGGTTTAGGCCCAATATTTTTCAAATGATAAGACTGTAGGCCTGAAAGTTTACACCCTCCAATCAAATTCATACTATCATTATAATACTGTCTTTCTTGGTACATTAAAAAGATGGAAATGGTATATTACGAAAGAAACCTTTTGAAGTTCAGCAAAAAAGAAAAAAAGAAAAAAAAAAAAAAAAAAAAACCTTTTGAAGAGAGTTTCAATATTTATTAGGAAGGGAAATGTTAAGTTGTTAATCAATACTCTAAAAGCATTGATTTAAAAACTATTTTTAGAAATATTTTATAAAAAAATGAAACAATAATTAATTTTTTTGAAAAATTTTGTATATTTTCTATAAAAATAGTGTTAAAACTTTCTAATATAACTAGTTATAAGCCCGTGCGTTGCACAATTTTATGAAAAAACTTATAAAATATATGTATAAATAATTATATATTTTAATAATTATTATAACAAAATAAGTGCTAATTTGTTAGTGACTTGAAGTACTGTTAAAAATAATATCAATGATTAAAAAATATCAGAAGTATTTTTTTTCCTTTGGAAAATCTTTGAATACTTATTTGTACACTATGTTTTTAGAGTATCCTTATTCTCCTTCGTCATTGTTCTTTATTAAAATCTTTAGACATAGTATTATAAAAATTGACCACTTTTAAAAGATAGAACTATTCGAAGAATAATAACCTTTAATTTGTTCTAATTATAGAATCTATCATAATTTTTGCTTCCTGTACTTTGCACAATTTTATACATAAATTCATATAATACAAAATTTATTTGAGAAACAAAAAGAAAATGAATAGTTTGAATTGTAAGAGAGACACTACGTGTAAATAAATAAAAAATTGCAAAGCTCTACATATAGATTACAGACCTTTCTTAAGATGGTTGGAATCTTTTATGACAAACCTGGAAAACAAAATCAAGAAAAAAATTAAACCGAGTTAAAAAAAAAAAAAAAATTTGAACCATATAGATTGTAAAATTGCATATGAGTCTATGACCATTTAATACCATGCTTTAAAATAAATTTTTTTTCTATAAAGAGCTATCATTTCCACTTTGATTTTACTACTTTAGTTAAATAAGTTCCATAATCGCAAGGAAAAAAAACTATTTTATAATGATGGTCCAAAATTTTGCTATTTAAAACCAAAAATATAAAAAGATTAATGAAGAATTTGTTGGGAATAGAAAATTATACTAATAATTAGCAAAAAAAATATTAATTAATGTTGCAAATGAATACATAATTCTATGCGCACTTTACATAAATAAATGCTGATATTCAAAATAAAAATAAAAACTAAAAAGGGAACAACATGAATAAATCATACTTGACAAAATTTATTTTATTTTGTTTGATAAATTATATAAAATAAATCCTATTAACTTAGTTTTAGTGTATTTAAATGATCTAGAAAAATAATGAAGCATATACTATTGAGCCTAATCACATCTAGCAAAATAATAGAGGATTCAAAATAAAGGCAATTTAAGTTCATATATGCTTGCATGAGATACGTACCTGTCCATAGTAGCAATGGAAGCCTCATCTTTGAGATGAAGAATCAATATAATGCTAATAAAAATAAAAATAAAAAGAGAGAAAGAGAATGTGGTTGATATTTTTATATATATATAAATGATGCAAAAATTCATATCTAGTTAAACATCTAGATGATGAAAGACAACCTACAAAAATGACAAATTTAAAAAAAAGAAAAAGAAAAACACGGCTAGGTTCTTAGTTGCGTTGACAAAAAAACAAAATGTATAATAGATAATCAACAAATATTAAGCACTGAATCCAACATTATTTTCACTCATCATCCTCATCATCATCGGCTATAGAGTTAAAAGCATTCAATCTCTCAATCAATTTGTCCTTCCTTTCCTTGTATGAAAGCTTCTTCAAGTCAACCTTTTTGTGTCCCTTTGGAGGCTGTTTCTCAAACTTCTTATTTTGATAGATTTTTTTTTTTTTTTTTGTTTAAAATGTCATCAACGTAGAAATTATCAAATTAATAGAGATATATACTGTTTTTTGGCATAGATAAAGATTATCAAATTAATTGAGATATATACTATTTCTTGGGATAGATTTATATTAATCATCTCTTAAAAAATTTGGATTTTTGTTATCCTTTAATAGTAAAAAACGTGAACAATGAACAGTGAGATGAGATTTAAATTTAGAAAATTTTTTATTATTTTTCAGTGACAATCTCCTTTGTCTCAAACTTTCTTTCTTTATTCTAGAAAATTTGAAGTATTGCAATTTTGACCTCGTGACTCGTTTTTTATACAACTCAAAGAAAAACAAAGACTATATAGACTTTCAGTGGCATTAGCTATTTTAGTATTTGAGGATGCAAAGTGCAGCATCAGCTAAAATTTAAGTTGCAACTTGAGGAAATTAGAAACAACAAAAACGTGGGATGAGATTCAAATTTAGAAATTGTTTAAAATAGACTTTTAATTAGAGTAGAATTAAAATTTTGAAAATTTAGATGATAAATATTATCTAAATTAAATTTTTGTATGTTAAATATTATCCCTTAATTTAAGAAATATATCCTAACAAATAAAAAAATAATGTTAATTAGATGATATATATTATCTAAATTAAATTTTTGTGTGTTAAATATTATCCCTTAATTTAAGAAATATATCTTAACAAATAAAAAAAATAATGTTAATCTAATTTTATTTGATGATAAGAATGTATTAGAATCCTGGTAGGATACTATTCCTTTTTAGTTCTTTAAAAATCTAAAAATTTAATAAAATTTCTGCAATTTGGTGAAACCACGTGGCGCAATCATGGCGTCTAAGCCCAACTTTTATTATATATATAATATAATATAATATAATATAATATAATATGATATGATTTATTTAGAGTTGCTATAAGTACTCCTATTAACATAACCCTCGTTAGAATATTGCACCTTAGTATGGCCAGTAACTGAGTTCTAACTTCTAAAGGCATATCAATTTCGAGAAAGGATGCAATTTTGTTGTCAGTGTCATAGCCTCTTAGTCATAGGTGAGGTTGAAAGTGCCAGTGGAAATGTAAAACCTTATATTAATTTTCTTTGAGGGATTATAAAGAACTTTTGCTTAGTGGAGGTGTGGATTTTATTTTTTATTTTTTATTTTTTTTTTGGAGGGAAAAACCAATGTCTTCATTTCATTACTATTTAAAAAACACACACACACATTATAGTGTGCATTAATATTCAATACAGACTGTATTTATAATGCATGGTGTATCCTCTTAACAAAATCTGATCTTCCAGACATACCCGAGCATGTAGAGGTGTGGATTAGTCTAAAAGTGCATGTTTCAAAAACCTCCCCCAAAAAATAAGATGTTAGTCTAAATATTCAAAAGCTCATTGTAAAGATTGATGCTAGAGTTGTTGTTGACATTATATGTTATCAAAATGCCCTGATTGAAACTTCTCACCCTTGTAGTGCTCTTATTTTTAATTGCAGGTCCCTCCTCGAGCTTTTTGATGAAGCTCTTATCCAAATCCAATACACCGTCACCCACTACAAAGGGAGTTATTGCGCAAACCTTTTGGTCAAAGAAGGAAATTTTATTAGTGACCCTTTTTGAGTTTTTTCATGTATTCAAATCCTACTCCCTATAATTTGTTTACAACTCTTAGCTGAGCTTGGGGTATTATGTATCCTAGATTTTGTGTTATTTCTATTTGATCTTTAATTCATGCTCTTTTCACCCTCTCCCCAAAAAAAAAAAAAAAGTGGGTATATGCCGTAGTTAGTTTATACACGTATGTTACAATAATATTTTGCTTACATACATAACAAATAAGGAGACTATAGTTTCTCGTTTGGTTTCCAAAGACATGGGAATAAATGCGTTTTTTTTTTTTTTTTTGGAAAATTTAGTTGTCATGATATTTAGCTAACGTAATGTGTTTGAACTTGGTAAAAGAGTATAATTAAGTGTGTATTTGAGCTTAGTTTGTTTCTTTCTAATATATAATAATAATAATAATAAAAGAAGCTAACATAACAATCGCGTTTCAAATACAAATATAAAACAATAAGATAAAAATTTAAATAAAGTTGATAAGTGATGTCAATCCATTTGCGGTCTAAAATAAATCTAAAATAATCGGCCAAAGTCATGTTAATCCATTAATGTGGTAGCCATGCATCCATAACAGATTGAACATATGTGATCATCCTCCAAAAAAAAAAAAAAACTATAATAAAATAAAATAAGCTGCCAAAACCTTGCTGCCTATAGGCTATAGCCATCATAATATTATTATATTATATTCAAAGTCATATATGTTTTTTTTTTTTTTTTGGAAAGTCATATATGTTAAACACAAAAGCTGTCAACAATTACCATCCTCCTTTCTATTATAATTACAAAGAAGACAATGTTTATTTCTCACTACCTATTGCACACAATTTTACACGCGCATAATTTTTGTATTGAAATCGTTATTTTGCACAGTCCACTTACCCTTTTATACTATTGAATTAATTTTTTTTTATTAAGTAGATTATTTCATTTCAATATAAATGGTTGAGAATCTTCAATTAAACATAACACAATGATTATTGTATATATATCTAAAAAATAAATAAAGTATATGACAAATGAATTCGTATATGGTGCATTTAAAAAAAAATAAACTTATTGTATTTGTACAAGTACCATTATTTTTTCCATTATTGTATTTTTCTGCTTAATATTCAAAACATATTTTTCTTGAAAATACCAAATTATATATGTCAATATATTTTCTGTATGATACAGATACCATATTTTACTATAAATATGGTATGTACTATGGATGAGACTGAGCATGTGTGGACAATCGTCAAATAGGCCCATATCTTATAAGCTTTGAGTGGGTTGGGCTTCTAGCGTTGTATCTTGACTCTTCATGATATTCAATGAAGTTTGCTTTTGGTTTCCAAAAAAAAGAAAAATTCATATATTCCGTCAACATTTCAGAAAATAGTCAACACACACCCTCTTGTCTTGAGCCATCTACTTTGGTTGCTCTTTATTTATTATACCAATACTATGACTCTGTAATTCATGCACATATTAATTAAAGAAGCTCAAATAATATTCAATGAAGTTTGCTTTTGGTTTCAAAAGAATAAAAAAATTCATGTATTCCGTCAACATTTCAGAAAATAGTCAACACACACCCTCTTGAGCTATCTACTTTGGTTGCTCTTTATTTATGATACCAATACTATGAGTCTATGACTCTGTAATTCATGCACATATTAATTAAAGAAGCTCAAATAATATTTCAATAATATATAATTGAAATTATATAAGAAATAGATAATGAAACTAAAAAGTAAAATGACTTTCAGGTTACAAGGTGAAAAATATACTGTATAAGATCAAATTTTTATTAAACTAAGTAGATTACGAAATAATTTAAAATAAATAGTGAAACTCTTTTAAAATTTCATGAAACTTTTTGATAATTGTGTTTTAATTGAATAAGTTTTTAATATTTCTTAACTTTGATAATTGACTTTCACTTACGCTTTTTTTGTTTCGGTGAAAAATTTTGTTTAAAAATAAGTTTCCATGTTTTTTAGTATTTGGTAGCATCAAAAAAATAAGCCAAATGAAAATTATCTTTGATCAACAAAAAAGATATAGCTTATTTTTAGAGATTGTTTTTTTCTAATTTTTTTTTGGGAAAACAACTCTATCTCAAAGTAAACTAAATAATGGAAGTTAGAATATTATTTTTCAACTCATCTAAGGTTGCTACCAAACATAGGAAAATGAGATAATTTTATATAAAATACTTTTTGAAGAATGACTCATCTTCTAAAAAAATATTATTGTTAAAACAAACAAAGCAATAAAGTAAATTATGTTAATAATTTTTATGTACTTATAATGCGTTGTATCATGTATGGCTAAAATTATGCCATACTATTTGTTAATAGTTTTATTGAGCCGCATGGTATAAGCCTAATGACCTAATTTTTTCCTATTAAAAAATAATGCTAGATTATTAAAAAAATGGCAGTCACTTGGAATAGGCAAAATGACCAATTTTTTATTTATATTATATATTTTTAATAATCTAGCATTATTTTTAATAGAAAAAAATTGGTCATAAAAAATATAATATAAATAATGCTAGGGGAATTATGCAATTTACACAAATATTTAATAAATGGTAGTTACTTGATGCAATGATAATATAATCATATCTCATTAGTCAATATCTTGGAGTCAACCTAGGGATTTCTTCTTAGTAATTACCTGCTGAGTATAGATAGGGGACTACACGTCAGGTAATAAAAAACCTCCGAAAACCATATTTACTAGTGAAGAGGATAAAATTAAAGAAGACAGGTTCATTCACTAAAGCTTGCCACAGGCGACGGTACTGAGATAATAAATAATCAAAACAAAAGGGGCAAGATGACTAATCAATATACCGAACGGAAAATAAATGAGATGGGTGGATCCTCGATTAAGGATGGATTTTGGATGGACAGACACAAGAGAGTTGATATCGAGGCCACGTGGCATCTACATGGCTTTGAGGATCTTTCTCATAAGGAAACATCTTCCTAAGCAAGAAACGAAGGTCGGTTCCACTCTACTATAAAAACCCAGATCCCTTAGAAAACAAGATACGCATAATTTACCCCAGCTCTGGCACTCTAGAATTGCGAAAGTTCTCTAACTTAGCATTCGGAGAGTCTTTGGCCGGTATCACACTGGTACTCTCTGTAGGATTTTTCTTATTTTTTATTGTATAAATTTTGTCTAGAGCACGTGAGAACTGTGTGGTTTACTGACGATCTTTAGCATCATCAACTAGTAGCCAAAAAAAAAAAAAAAAAAAAGGGTCAAACGATTTGGTGCAAAAAGTAGATAGCTACTTGATACAACTAGGACCTATAATATCTATTTTTTTAATTACAATAATATATATGATATATGATATTAACACAACAATTAGAGAAATAGCGATTACCAATAATACATTTATTACTTTAAATTAGTGACAGTTAAAAACTTTTTAAAATACTACATGCTATCTTATGTGAAATTAAAATTATATATCATTTGCGTATTTCTGTTGACAAAGTATATGATGCACAGTCAACAGATATATGAATCTAGCGTCTCACATAACGCGTGAATCGCCCAGGTGAAAAAAAATTAAGGAAATAACCAGTGGGAAACTGGGAAAGTGGGATGTCCCCATCCATCCACCGACTGACAGGGAAGTAAACAACAGATAATCGTGAAGGTAGAATTGCAATAGAAAGTTCTCAGCCACCAAGATTTACTAGGCAAAGTGCACGACAAAAACACACTATTTGACCAAGTTATTTATGAGAAGGGGCCACAAACCATGACCTGATCTGAGAGTAGTTTCTGTCAACCACTACATCACACTGTTTGATGGAGTCTTGCTTCGCTGTTCTCATTAGAGGTTTGGCATCCAAAAATGTATGAGAATTGACCCACTAGTTTATAAATGTATAAGAGAATTGACCCGTTAGTATATAATATAGCATTTTAGCTTTTAGTTTCTATGTACAATTTTTTATAATTTTATAATTTTTTTCTCACTTTTTCAAAATACAAGTATATTTTAACAAAAAGTTTTCAATAAAAAACTAAAATTGTTTAATTTTAATATACTTTAATACAATTTTAACAATAAATTTTAAGTAAAAAATTAAATAAGTGGTATCCAAATATACATAAATTTGTCTGTTTAGCCTAAACTGATTTACAAAACAATTTGGTGAGCAACCATTCTCTATGGCATTAAATAAAGAATAAAGACTTATAAATTCTAGAGCCCCAGAAGAGAAGAACAGGTGTCCATTTTTTGGTAAAGACTTTTATGGGCGCCGACAAGAAAGTGGATTTTTGATGGATTATTTTGTGCATTCATTAACTCATTTGATAAGACCATGAAAAGGAGAAGAACTTTCAACTAATCATTACCTAATAAACAAAACTGATGAAGTCTTCGTTCTGACTTTTGCATTTGAAAGAATAACTACTTCACATACAGGGATTCTTGTTAAGGTGTGACAATTTTGAGGAAGTCTTCGTTCTGACTTTTCCTTATGAAAGAAGAAGTACTTCACATAAAGGGATTCTTATTAAGGTGTGAAAATTTGGAGGAAGAAGTCTTCCTTCTGACTCTAGCTTATGAAGAATGGAAAAGGTTAAGCCACACCTTTATAACTTAAGATTTGATCTAGTTGCGAGTTTTAATCTCCACCTTTTATTTAGTTAGTAGGTGATATGACAGTTTTTCATTAAAAAAAAAATGTTCAATTAAAAAAGTGCTAGAGGTAAGCCAACCCTATAAACTATAGTAAATGATAACGAATATCTTGAGATCATTGATTTAGGAACTGTTTTAAGAAATTTTTTATGAAAAATTAAAGAAAATAATTACTATTTTGATAGCTTTTTCTATATTTTATAAAAGTAGTATCAAGACTTTTCTGAATTAGTTTATCAACATTTTCCCTAAGGTTACCGGTTAACATGACCAATAAAAAAGAACTACATCATATTTCTTTTCATATTTCTTATCAAGATGGATTTGGATTGCTTTTGTTTAACATCAATTTTGAAAAAAATGAATAAAGAAAAATATAATAAAAAGTTAAATCTAGACACGACTACAATATACCATTTTTTTTTTTTGGCAACTTATTAGGTGACACGCTGTCAGTTGATAAAAAATAAAAGTGATATTAATAGTTTTTTTTTTTTTTTTGGAGAAAAAATAGTTTTTTTTTTTTTTTTCTAGATGGATAAAAATAAGCACATGGTAATACTAAATATATGAATAGAAATGCCCACATAGTTATACTAAATATATTATACCACAGCTGGAATTCTTTCCCTCCCTTGCTCCCTCAAGTCTGGCACCAACTCGTCCAAATGGTGTAATGGTAAATGACACTAATAGTTGATCCATATAAAGGTAATTATTCACAAATCTCAACTTATTACATCAAAAAGTTTCCAAACAGTTTGGTGTAATTAATTTAACTCATCCGCCAAAAATATATGATTTGACTTATTTTCTTAACAAAAAAATTATTAGATCCACAGAGGACTGTAGAAGTGGTTCTCATTGATCATCCAAATCAATAAAATGCTGACATTCATGCAAATGTGACATCACTTGGTGGTTTATTACTTTGTTTTCTTATGCTGATTAGGAAGCTGACTCACGCACTTGCATAGCTGTCATTATTGTGTTTTCTTATACTAATAATTTCTTCTTGACAAAGCAACATTACACATAATTTACATTATCAAAAGTTATGATGTACACTTAACACTCTGGCACCATCATATGTTTGACAAAGTATAAACCACCCCATCCACCTCCTTTGTCTTACATAAATTAGATAATAATTTTTTTAGTGAAAACCAAAGTGCATATATATATATATATATATATTATATAGTATATATTACATATTATCTTATTCTTAGCACAAAGTGTTATTTTGGTCATTGCCAAATACAAAAGCCCGGGAAAAGAAAACCCGGAATGGAACAAATATAACTAACACAACCCATTCTTTCTTTGAAATTGTCAGCCTCAACCAAAGTAGTAATATATCAAACACATAAATATATAAAAAAAAAAAATTTGTACACGACAAATGATAAAGCTCCAAATACAGAAAAATAGAACGACATTCAGTTCTATGAATCTCTTCCAATTCTATCAATTAACTTCATGGCTGTGATATATCTTCAGCCATTTTCAATCCTAGTTTTCTTCTCTGTGTTTTTGTTCATTCCATTCTCTCATTGCCAATACGGTTCTCCACAAAACATTGAAACTTTCTTTCCATATGATCTATCTCCTTCCCCACAACCAGGTTTTCCCACCACCCCATCAAGCGCTCCTCCCCCTCCATTGCCATCACTTCCGACATCACCGACGCCACCACCACAAAACTCATCATCCACAAGAAATAAGATTGTGAGGGCTGTAGCTATCACGGCAGCCGGGACTCTGGCTCTGTCTGTGCTTCTCTTCTTTATAATCCAAAGGCGCGTCGCGGAAAAGCGCGAAAGAGAGGAAGATATTAGTGCTAATTTGGATCATGGTCAGCAGCCTGCAGCAGGGGCAGGCAATGAAGTGAAAGATTTGGATGGGAGTCTTAAAGGTTACATTGTGGATGAAGATGGTTTGGATGTGCTTTATTGGAGGAAACTTGAAGGGAAAAGCTCCAAGAAAAGTTTCAAGAAAGACGCATTACATAATTCAAGGAATGAGGAACAAGAAGAAGGGGTAGAAATAAATGAACGTCGACAAAGAAAGTCTGAACCTATACAAGAAGTTCCTCTTCTCCGAGGAAAGTCTTCAACTTCCCAGGTCATACTTGTAGAAGAAGTAAACGATTCGGATGATGATTCAGATCAATTTAGTCCTTCTTATCCTCGTCCTGTTGTGTTTGGAATCAAGGATGATGCAAAGCCAGAAGATTTGATTCAAATATCAACTCCACCCCCATCTCCTTCCCCACCATCCTCACCTAAACCGCTTCCCCTATATGCAAAAAGCCCTGCACGGCCTCCTCCTCCGCCTCCTCCACCAATCCTAGCGAATAAGAATCTTGCACCGCCACCACCGCCACCACTTAAGGCAGGTGGTTTGAAATCATCATCTAACGTGCCCCCGGCTCCTAATGCCAAGCCGGGTCACAGTAAATCAGGAGAGTCTTCATCTGGGACAGGAAATGGCCATGTCAAGATGAAGCCTTTGCATTGGGATAAGGTGAACACCAACACAGATCATTCCATGGTGTGGGACAAAATTGATGGTGGTTCTTTTAGGTAATTGTAATTTGCATTTCTGGATTTCAGATGAGTTATGTTATATATATACACACACACACAATAATCTTTGGTTGGTTTTTTTGCTGATTCTTAATGGTTTCGATTTGGAACTTTCAGGTTTGATGGAGATCTTATGGAAGCCCTCTTTGGCTATGTTGCCACCAGCCGGAACTCGCCTCAACGAAACAATAATTCAACGGATGGAAGCTCACAAGTGGTTATCCTTGATCCTAAAAAGTCTCAAAACATTGCAATTGTTGTGAAATCTCTGGCCATTTCTCAAGAAGAATTTCTTGATGCGCTTACTGAGGGCCAAGGCCTAAATGCAGATGCTATTGAAAAGCTGGCCAGAGTTGCCCCAACTGAGGAAGAACAATCAAAAATTCTAGAATTTGATGGAGACCCCAGAAGACTGGCTGCTGCTGAATCCTTCCTTTACCGCCTCCTGAAAGCTGTTCCATCAAGTTTTACTCGTCTTAATGCTATGCTTTTCAGATTGAATTATGACTCAGAGATTCTAAACCTGAAGGAATCTATACAAACACTTGAATTGGGTTGCAAGGAACTTAGAACACGAGGGCTGTTTATGAAACTTCTAGAGGCAATCCTCAAGGCTGGCAATCGTATGAATGCAGGTACTACCCGAGGGAATGCTGAAGCCTTCAACCTTAATGCTCTTCGGAAGCTCTCTGATGTTAAAAGCATAGATGGAAAAACTACTTTACTCCATTTTGTTGTGGAAGAAGTAATCCGGTCTGAGGGAAAACGGTGTGTTCTGAATAGGGATCGTAGCATGGGTCGTAACATGAGTCGTAGTAGCAGCCATAGCAGCACCAGCAGTACCAGCTCAAATTCTGAGAGTTTAACA
Organism: Quercus robur; assembly: GCF_932294415.1. Lineage (NCBI taxonomy): Eukaryota > Viridiplantae > Streptophyta > Magnoliopsida > Fagales > Fagaceae > Quercus > Quercus robur. Next base: position 59,313,274 of record NC_065536.1, read on the forward strand.
CTGAAGGAGGAAAGAGAGAAGGAATTTAAAATTCTGGGATTACCAATGGTAGGTGGCCTCAGTTCCGAGTTCTCTAATGTAAAGAAAGCAGCCAGTATAGATTACGACACCTTTGCTGGCACAATCTCGGCTCTCACAGCCCATACAGCAGAAATTAAAGCACTTTTGTCCCAATGTGGCAATGATAGAAGTGGAGGAGGGTTTGTAAGAGAGATGAAAGGTTTTCTTGAAGCAGCTGAGGAAGAACTAAAGGTGCTGAGAGAGGAACAAACAATGGTAATGAAGCTTGTACAGAAAACAACAGAATATTATCAATCAGGAGCTTCAAAGGACAAAGGAGCACCCCCACTTCTACTATTTGTTATAGTTAAAAATTTTCTTGATATGGTAGATATGGCATGCATTGAAATTGCTAGAAACCTGCAGAAGAAGAAGTCAGCAACTACTGTGGGACCATCATCGCCACATTCAAGGATCTCAGTGAGGTTCCCAAACTTGCCTGAAAATTTCATGTCTGAGAAGTCAAGAGGCAGTTCTAGTGAATTAGATGATTTTTAAATTAGGCCTTCATCAGTAAAGGATTTTTTTTTTTTTTTGGGGTATAGGTATAGTAGCAGGATTTCGTTGTATATAGATGTAATTCAAATCAAATGATATGAATTGTGAAATGAATAGCCTAATTCTTTTTATTTTTTCAGTAGAACTGATTCATCTTTTACTGCATCAAATTGTTTTCTAAATCCTTCAGTCACAGCTGGAAGGCTAGAGGTTTTATGAACTCAAAACATTAAGAGATGTAATGAAGATCAGGGAAACTTTAAAGACTACTAAAAGTGTAATGTACTAAAAGAGAAAATTAGGAAACGAGCAGAGTTGCATGGAGATAATTTTACAGAACCTATGGTTGTATAGCACTAGTGTAAGTCTAGTTTCTCTTTGTACCACTTGACTCAAAATGCAGTACTTACATACAATATAGATAGATTGTACATTCTTGCTGTTGTTATTTACTTATTTGGTAAAAGTGTCATTCATTAAAAGCTAAGAATTAACAAGGATCGTTTTTAGGATCTTAATTTCTAGAATATTTGATCCATGAAATTACGTCCTAGAACTATAAAATTACAGCGTTTGATTCATTAGTCACATTCCCATTAGATTCCATAAGTTATGGTTGGTTCATAACATTCCCAGGAATAATACTATTTTTATCATGAATTTCCCAAAATTATCATACGTATAACATTTAGACTCTTGGAAGGAATGATGAAACTTGATTGAGTTAACTAATCAACAACCTACAATCACCAAGGAATGAGACTCAAAGGACTCTTTGGATGTTCAAAAGCAAAAAAAAAAAAAAAAAAGACTGTTGGATGAGGTGGGATTTCTCTAGCAAATGGACTATCTCTTCATCCAGCTCAACTTTTAAAATTCAGTAACCAAAAATGTAAGGCTAACTAGAGGCCAATCACAACCGTCCATTTCTCAGCAACTACATTGGTAGCCAACTCCACTGATCTAAAAAAAACCTTCAAACCATTGATCTTTGAACTGACCCCCAAAAACATAAATAAATAAACCTACCACTTCCCACATTCCCTGGGTCTCCAACAAGTATTTTATTTCAATGACATTGGTGGTCATTGAGAAGCAATGACATCTGTGTAGAGATTGAGTCATGCAAGAGTCCATATCAAAGAGCTATCTACAGCTCAAATCCTTTAGGAGCACCAGGGTCCAGGTAAATTAATCTCCATATGCCTATATACGTTAGAAAGAAAATAACAGGAAACTCTACATCAAGTTGTCATTTAAAATAAATGGTAGAAAATGAAATGATTTAGAGAGAAAAATAGAGCAGAATCAAGGATTTATGTGGTTTAGCTTGATGGCTTACATCCACAACAGAAAGTTCTTCAGTGATTATTGTTTTACAGATTATTTGCCCTATGTTTGTAACTACTAATTCTAACTACTTTCCCCTCTATTCTCATCTTCCTTTGTTACAAACATACGCTAATATTGATTTATGAGAATCACTTGATTGGACTAAAATAGAAAGAAAATAGATATTCTTTTGATTTTAGTCAATCAAGAATATCAACATTTACTAAATGTGATATTCATAATAAGAATACAAAAAAATGTGACGGTACAAACACACTAAAGTTGACTTATAAGAATCAATGATTGGACTAAAATAGAAACACAATAAATATTCTTTTGATTTTTTAGTTAATCAAGAATATCAACATTTGTTAAATGTGATATTTATAACAAAAAATGTGACAGAAGATTTGTATTCATGATACACTAACAACATTAATGCCGGTGTGCTTTAAATATAGATACAAGCAAGAAACCTGTTAAACCATTAAAGAGAGGGAAATAGTGGGATTTTTATGAAAAAAATTTCACTGGCAGGTCCTGTGCTTAACTCTCTCTTTTTTTCTTTTTTTCTTTTTTCTTTCTTTTAAGCTATATTAAAATTCACATATTAATACAGTACATCAAAAGTTTATACATAATACATGGATGTCCACTGTATGACATCTTACAAAAGTTGAGCACACAAAAAGGTGGGAGGATCAAAACAAACACACTTGGACTGTGATAGGTCTCTGCCTTTGGTTGCCAATCACTCTGTGCAAGAGTTAGCTTCCTGATGTACATGGCGAACCTTAGCTCACCATGCTCTATAAAGTAGGCTCCTGCAATCATTCACAAGTATGGAAATCTGTGGAGGGTACAAAACCCTCATGGATAATGTTGAGGAAACTTGCAAACAAACATTAAACCCTCCTGGGCTGTGGGAGCTCATGTGATAGAATTTGAGGGCATGATGGAAGTTGGAATGGACAATCTCTGCTCAAGGGAGTTGATTCATTATATTCTTACTTTTTGTGCTTCCCAACTAAGCATCAAAAACTCGTAAATTTCTTTTCTTTATTAATATTTCTTGGTTTATAGGAATTTGAATAACTCAATTGCTTATGCCTTTGATTCCCACTAAAATGAAAAATTTATTCTAAAGACGAAAAATAAAATAACATTGAGAAATTCAATAAAAGGTTTGGTCACTCCACAATATAAAATCTTAATCAAACCATAATGGTTCACCTAGGCCAGATTATTATTAGAAACAGACATCATAGTTTCAACTTTCAGCTTTCAACAAAATAACCAAGTGCCAGAACAAATATAGAATGGCAACCAACCACAAGAATTAAATTAATTCTAACTGTCCAACAATTTATATACCTTTTTGTTTGCTTTATCTATATTTGGTTTGAGACTAAGGGTAACAATTTGCCATGTAATCTAGCAGAGCCCCAACCTCTTCCATATCTCCTACACATTATTAATATGGGTTCTCTTCTAGCCATTCAGATATGCAGTCTGCGCCTCATCAGTGACTATTTGCTTTTGGCTGAATAATGTATTATGGCACAAGTCCCGTGGAGAAGCAATTCCTTCATTTGTATCTTCTTCTTCTACAAAAGGATTATCCTCCAAACCAGATATGTTTCTTACAAGATGATGCATGAGTCCCAAACAAAGAACATGGTTCACCGATGAGTCTCATTCTTAGAAACTTCCTGCATAATTGGATTTATATTACTACAGAATTAAATTCCATGGGAGGAAAAATTAACTACTCCATTAATAACTTCACGAATGTAGCTTTAACTCATTAAACAGAGAGAAGTTCTCATGGTGCATATGCAATTTTGTCTTCCCCCAAACACAAAATAAAAACCCTCTCAAACCCCCTCTTATAGTTAATGATTTATGAAGCTCTTCAGTATTACTATAACCTTGTTCTTAATTAGCTGAAAATATGGAAAACTCTTGACTTGTTGATATAAATGCCAGGGAACCAAAAGCTGGTTGATTAGGCTTGGGAACTCATTCAGTAAAAGACAATAAGTAGTGCGTTTCCTGTAGGAATAACAAAGGGGGTGAAAAGGCTAAAACAACGGTGCTTTGGGCTCCTAACATAAACATTATCTTCCAAATAAACCATTTTGGCCTCTCCCAAAATGGGGAAGACAAAACATGGGGCCTTATCTTGTCTCAAATGTCACTTGTTTTGAGTTTAGAAGGGGGAAAAATGGAACTTATTTCTATCTTGAATATTAATAACGTAGCCAAAAGCAAAATTTTAAGTGAAAGCTAGAAGCAATTCTTCAATGGTTCTATGAATGCTGCTACTATGAATCAAGGAACACTTCTAAGAAGGCCAGATGGGTGATGCTGCCAAAGGATTGACATGGTTATTAACCCATATATACTCCCATGCCTCTAGATCCTTAACAAATGCACCAATCTTTTAGACAAAATAATGCAAAAAGTTGTCACAAACAGTGAGAAATCATCACGGTGATTGTGGCCCACTTAATGTGATGCCAGCTTGACAGAATAATTTTAACAGCAAAGCAGGACAGCCATGGACCTCACCACTTTAGTCTCAGCAAAACATATTGTGTAAGCTGCCTTAAGAGTTAAGAGTTAAGTTGTACATTATGTAACTATACATGGTATCCCCTATTTAGATCATTCTTTCTAACAGATTGCAATTGAACAAGGAAGGACACAGAGATGTGATATACCTTATCTGAAGTGCTTTTTGACATTTTTGGTCCCCGATAAAAGCCTGGCATGGGTGTAGCTTTGAAGTTAAGACTCTGTCTTAACTTTCTGATTTCTGCCTCTTTTTGCTCCTGTGTCAAGCATAGGGAGTTCAGACATGCCATTTGTGTAGACTGAATAAAGTAATCTTCTGATGAACTAAAGACGGTATTGTTTGAGGACATCTTTGAAACTGTATTATTCATTATGAGAATGTGCAGCTATAGAACAATCTATGATGAAAAGGGAACGACATGCCCTTTTTAAAGAGAACTATTAAAGTAAGTGTACCTTTGATTTTGATTGAAGGTGTGTCTTCTCTACCTCTTTAGCGTTAGACTTTTCCTCCAATTTCTTTAAAAACTAAAAATAACCAAATATGAGGTCAGTAGAAGACAATATTGAAACTTCATCAAGATATCAAATGAAATTATGTGCCTGCATAATAGAGATTTTCTTTGGGGGCAGGGGGGGGATCATGTTGGTTTTAATGGGTACCTCCTTTCTTTTTTCTGCCCTTTCATCACTTTTCAAGCCAAAAGAAGAAGGGGCCGCCTTAACACTTCTTTTATCTGCACCGCCTGCTTTGAGTGACCTACTCCAACACAGCAATGCAATATTGAACTTTCCATAATAGTGGATCAAAGATTTCAAAAATTAATTGAGCAGCCCTAATAATTTCATTAATGCAAAACAAATCAGGGGACTATAATTGGGTGATTTACATAACAGCAGGTTAGAGGCATTCAATAGCATTCTTTCAGAATTGTTTCTTTATTGAATTGGAATGGATTGGTCAATCAGATAAATTATTTTTCACATTATGCTTAGTTCATTTAGACCTTTGTTAAAAGGAAATTTATGTCCATTGATATGAACAAAAGCCGTGCTGCATGTAGATCAATGTTGGACAGACTAGAAACAAAATTTTGATAGAAAGGAGCTAATTAGAGTGAGGACATTGAGATAATTGAATTAAAAGACAAAAATGGATAGAATTGAATCTCCTTGTTTTGGTGAGGAAGTGGTGGCACCTACAGTTAAGACTGGACAATCAATATAATTGGACACTAACAATCACATATAAAATATGAGAAACTGTTCGGATCTCACCCCCTATCCACTTGCACTACCCTCCTTGTTCTGTTTTTGTTTAGATTAGATAAAATGATCGGTTCAAATTAAAAACTAATTAACTATGACATAGTGATAGTAAACATATAGAACCAAACAGTATTAAAATTCAAGTATCACATGGATTTAAGCCAAAATAAACTACATTACATGATTACATGCACAGCAGTATGCAATGGCAAATAGTGTGGAGCCAAAACATTACCCTCCATTCTCTTTTTGTGGAGTCATAGAAGTGGAAACCATTGGTTCTGTCCCCTTTGTAGCCACCTATTCAAAAAAAGAAAGTTCCACAAAATGAAAACCTGATTCTACATAAGCCAATTTCAACTTTTTATCAGTAAAGACAGAGTAGTTGCTTAAAGGTTTCTTCTTTTTATGGTAAGTAAAAAGGTTTCTTCTTTTCGGCAATGGTTGTAATGTGATAAACCTGTTTAGGTACTGGAGATCTCTCATCACCGGAAGATTTCGGTTGGTTGTAATTCTTTTGAAATGACTTGAATGCTCGTTTGACAATGTCCTTGTCCCCCATTTCCTCCATAATTAAGGATTTTCGATTCGTTGTAAGCGAAGCTTGATCAGAATTTGTAGGACCCAAGCTAAAGGAAATGTGCAGGGATTTAGGAGCAACTTTCTTACTTTCAACAATAGAAGGATTTTTCCTCGTTGGTAAAGATGAATCATTTCCCTTCTTTGTTGAAGATCTTGATGCAGATAATGCTGTGGAGGTTGGTGCAGCCTTTGACACTTTAGGAGTGCTAATATGTGATGCTTTAGTTACAGGTGATGCTGGTTTCTTATTTAGCCTTGCCACATTTCTCTCCTTCTTCAATGGAGTAACCTGTACAAGCGAAATCAAGAAAACTATGAGCCACCAGATGCAAAACAAAAACCAAAGTTTATAAGCATTTAAAGTTTGACAAAAAGATCAATTAGTTAAAGAAATAAATCATTTCACCTTCTTAGATTCCTTTGGATGGTCCAACTTCGCCTTTTGCTCCTTAACTTTTGGATCATTTCCTATCTTAGCATTCAAATTGTGCAGAACTTCCTTTATGTCTCTAGATTCAAGCAAAGCAGCTTTTTTTTCTACTTCTTCTTCTTTTACCACAACAGCGACAGAAACTTCCTTTATGTCTTGAAACTCAACCACAGCAGTGTCTTCTTCTTCTTCTTCTTGTACTAAATGGGTCAGTTCTGGTTTGCTTGACCTGGGGCTATCTACTGAGCCACCATTTTCTTCTTTCACTCCCTCAGCTAATGACCTTTGATCTTCTATTCTGATTGGAGTGTCCTCCTTCAGATCATCCGCATGGGCCCTAATCACCTCACTGACCAGGTTGGTTTCTTGCTTAACAACTTCTTCTGTGGAACCGTAGCTATTAGATGCATTGAATTCAGAACCAGCACCACTATCATTACTAGTCAGATCTGTAACATTTAGATTCTCTGGCCTCAACTGATCATTTTCAATCCGGTTATCTTGATCCATTACCTCAGCTTTGCGAGCAGCAATCTTCTTGTAATGGGCATCGAAGTAGGCTGCTTTTTTAGCTACTGATCCAGGTGTTGCACACTTCTCAACTTCTTCTAAGTACTTATTGGAGGAGAAAGCTGACCATTTCTCCCAAGACAGTGAATCATTATCAAACCTACCAAAAGAAACAGACGCATCCATACCAGGTTTTGAGGCAGCTGTGATTGTCTCTCCCATCTGTGCATAAAACAGAAAAAACACCAAAACCCAATCATATTTTCAAGCTAAAGCACACAATGACAACTCAAAACAACAACAAAAAGTTGGGAAATTTAGCTAATTACAGATAGTTAACCAATCAACAAGCCATAAAAACAAATAAAACAAACAGGGAAAGAACAATAAATTAAAACAGATGGGTCACTTCTTAGAGATTTAAAGACAAATTAGGTGTACTACTAGTCTACTACCTTATCTTCAACCCTAGAAACATCTGCTATTGATTCACCCATCTATCTCAGTGTCAGGGTTGAATTACCAATGAGCTACCGCAAAAAAACACAAAACTGAATATGCCATAGCTTGGAACATTCAATCTATTCACTAGATCTCGCTGAAAGACCAAAGAGTAAGCAAAATCACTATGGACTCATGGACTATGGAGACAAAAAAAAGAAGACTCTGTAAAAAACTGTTAAGCAGTGAAGTGTAACAAAGAAAATATGACGTGTCCATGTGTTGTGTCCTACATTTCTGGTTTTTTTATTCTATTTTTTCAATGACACAATTATCACTACAACCTTTTCCGGTAATGACAACCTTGTCTGCTTCTGGGACTTCTGGAAGGTCCTAAATGATAGGTCCAATCAACAACAACAACCAAACTGTTTGAAAAAAAGAGATAGAGATCAGAGTTTCAGATAACCCATTATGATGATACTAGTTGCAGATTTTTATTTATTTATTTATTTTTGATTGTTTTTAAGGATAAGCATTTGAAACTTATCTAAGCTGAAAACTGGTACTGCTAGATTTCCTTTTTAGGTGAACATTAATAGAATCAAGACTAATAATAAGGTACTATTTCTAGTTTGATGAAAAGCTAAACCTTTTGGTAACAAAAAGAGAAAAGATAGTGTTTACACTTTACACTACCAAATCTTTTAATGAGGACATTAAGATTTAGTTGGGTCAATAATGGTGGTTCAACAAATCAAAAGTTGAAGCATTGAATAAATTAAGACATCACAACCATTTTTTTAACAATTTTCTATGTAACCAATTTTCATTCATACTCTTCAGATTTCTTATTTAGGGCTTCAGAGTGAGACTTGACTTTGAAAAACCACTAGACATTTATCAGACCAGCCATGAAAATAGTTTAAAACTTTAAAAATAAATAATAATTAGATGGTAAGGAAGGCCCACTTTAGAAAAAGCAGTGTAGTAGAGGGTGTTTGTGGAGGTGTGTAAAAGTTACATGTCTCTCAAATAAATTATCAAGCCTACTAAGGCCCTGTCTGGACCCCTACTATTGAAATGTTTAGACAAAACGACATGTCAATATTATTGTAAAAAAGATATCCTAACTGAAGAAAACGACAATGTATTAATTGTGGATGTGCTCCTACCTAGTCACTGCATAAAGGCCTTATTATTTGATAGGAAGAAGAAAAAATATATGAGATTTAAAATTTTTAAAAAAAAAAAAAAAAAAAAATGAAGAAGAAGAAGAGATTAATATTTTGTATTGTAAGAGTTTTACAGAAGACACACCAAAAAAAAAAAGTTTTATGTAGTAAATTCTTAATAAATTTTTGTATTTAAATATTTTAGAACAAAATTAATGAATAAAATTGTCAAATCACCTATACAGTATATTTTCTTTATTCTTTTCATTTCACTTTAGATACATTAAAAATGGTAGCTTAGATAGACGATAACCATTACTTTTTTGGGAAAAACTTGCAATAGGTATTCACTTGCATTGAATCCATTAGTATTATACATGGAATCTATCTCGATGTGTTTACTTTTAGCCATGTGTCTTCATCCCAATGGATCCAATACACGAGACCCAAGTCAAGTTTTACTTAGTCTACAAATTAAAGAAAAATATCAATCTGTCCGTAAGCAAAAACAACTTGCTTGATAGCCTCACTTCCATTCCATGCATGTTTTAGCTTGTCCCAACCAAACCTCGTCCTAGTTCTTCCATTTTTTCTTCAACTCACTTTTCCTTCCCTACCAAAATGGACTCAAAAGATGACCAATACAAAGGAGGTTATGCTAACCAAGATCCTAGGGCATTGGTGGAAGGGTCGCAATCATATGGGCCTAGCCCAAGCAACTAATTGGAGTTATAGAAGCGAATTAGACCACAAAATATAAAAATTAAAAAAACAATACCATATTTCCATGAATTATCCTTAACCAATCAACATCATCAACTTGTGTGGGCTTTTACTTCCCAAATCAAATACTCTTAACTTGCCTTGCATTTTTCTTCTCTAATGCTCTTAAGCTACTCAAACATTTCCCTACCATAAACTTTTCACTAAACATCACTCTTCAACATTTGGTATATATATAGCTTAATACTCTTGTGCTGGTTAAAAATCATATCCCCCAAAGCTGAATGTTTTCTTGTTTCATTTCAATGGAAACCAATTGGTCCCTTTTGCTCAAAATATTCTTCTGCCTAGCTCTTTTATTGGGCCAGGCCACACCCGATCCCGATCCGCTTCAAGATTATTGCATTGCAGATAACCAAAGCCCACTCTTCATCAATGGTGTACCATGCATTGACCCAAACAAAGCAAAACCTTTCCATTTCACCACATCAGTTCTGTCCAAGCCCGCTAGCTCTAACACCAGCCAATTTGGGTTCAATGTCAGAACGATCAACACCGTCGATTTACCTGGGCTCAACACCTTGGGCATGACCATGTCCCGAATTGACATAGTGCCGAAAGGCTCCGTCCCGCCACATTCACACCCACGGGCCTCGGAAGTAACCATTTGCCTCAAAGGCCAACTTCTAGTGGGCTTTGTGGACACCTCTAATCGTCTCTATCAACAAACATTGCGGCCCGGTGACTTGTTTGTGTTCCCAAAGGGTCTGCTCCATTTTCTCTACAATCAAGACTCAAGGGTCCCGGTCCTATTGGTGTCTGGGTTCAGTAGCCAAAAACCAGGGACTCAATTAGCATCAATTGCCGCATTCAAATCAATTCCTGATATTCCTGATGAGGTATTGAAGAATGCGTTCAAAATTACCAACCAAGATGTCACCAGGATTCGAAGAAACCTTGGAGGGTGATTATACTTACTTTTTGGAATAAAGGGTTTGCTCACAATTATTTATTCTTGGAATGTATGCTTGCTTGTGCTGGTGGCATTGATAACCTCTCTTTTTTTCATGTAAAATAGACTACTCAACGACCATATTGTAATCCTTTCATTTTTTTTTTTTTTTTTTGCTTGAACCATATTGAGAACCTGTGAATTTGTGATCCTATTTTTTTATGTAATACTTTCATGATTCATGAATATGAAAGTATGACAATAAATGAAGTCAAAATGGATGGAATTGAATGCATTGCATTTTGTAGCAAAAAAATTCATGGCAGTGAGGGCTTTTGGGTTTTGGTTTTGCTGGCAAAGGAGATGTGTCTAGAAAGCAAAGCATCATCTATAGACCAAGTAATTTCACCAAACACTTGGCGTAGTTTATAAAATTGAAAGGTCTCTCCACATTTCAAAGAACGCAATCTTCATAATAAATTCTGGTAAATCTTCAACTAGAAAAAAAAAATTCTGGTAAATCTTAATCATAAATTTCCAGATCTTGTTATACGGGTCATGCCTATTATTATGTTTTTTTAGTAATGTTTAGTTAAATGAACTGTTGGGCATGTGACCAATGGCAAATGGCCCCCATTAAAAACTTGATCAGGTAAATCCCATGTGAGTAAGCGACCAAATTAAAAATAATAATAATAATATAAACATTAACCCTCAAGATGGGCAGACTTATTATTGCACCAAATGTTGTTTTATCTTATATTAATCTCTCTAAAACAGTGACATCTTGAAAAGGTAATAAGGGGATATTGAATTGAGCTCGTCCACTTGGAAAGTTAGTGAAGCAAAATGAAATATGAATGCTTAAAATCTTTGTCGACTGGATAGAATTCTATGAGCACCTATGAATATGACGGGAATATTTCTCTTCTGTTTTCTTTATTTTTGTCTTCATATTAAAGGTAATAAAAAAAAAAAAAAAGGTTGAAAATGAAACCTGACCAGTATTCAGCTTCGATTTTTACCATATGGCATGACACGTATTAAAACAAAGTTGTCACTCATTAGGAACTTGAAAGGAACAAACATGGAATTACCACCGAAATTCAAAGAAATAAACGTCATAGACTTAATTGACCTGGAAAAAAACAAAGAAAGTTTCGCAAAAGCATTAAAGCCCTGGAAGAATCCAAGGCTGTTCAAAAAACAAATTAAAAAATACAAAGAAGAGCTACGTGTCAGGCTCTCTGAGCCCCCATGAAACAAACACACCTTAGAGTATCTAATATAAGAGCTAAATACAAAATCCTCTCTCCTATAGAATATAAACCCACAAAAGAGACCTCCAATATACTCTCAATACCTGGAATTTTTTGACTCATGAAAAAATAGTTCATCAAGTATGATGAAACCTACCCTTCGTTCTTCAAATGTTTTTTTTCTATTATAATAATCAAATATTTAATAAAAAAATATTAGAAGATGTGTAGTTAAAAAAATAATAATAAATAAAAAAATAAAATTTAAATGAGATAAAAAATATGTCAGAATTCGTATTTTAAAAAAAGTAAATAACTAACAAAAATAAAAATTACTGCTCATTCTTCGTACCTTAAAAAAATTTATCTAATATAGTGAAGATGCTCTTACAGGAATAGTTTTTAGCTAGCAGAATTCAATAGCTTCTCATTTCTCCTGCTCAACTTTCCCATTATATTTTTTACCTTGAATCACTGCGAACCTGTGATCAAATTCAATCATAACCTGTAAAAGTGATTGACCCAGCTTTTCCTTTTCTCTCTTCTTTTGTCTTTTAAGTAGAAGTGGGAAAAGTAGACAACACAGCAACTCAAAGCTTTGTCCATACGTCATTGGGCAAACAAAAAATATCACAAAAGTTCAGAACTATTCAACCATCACAGTAAATTTAACACATAATTGAAAATTTTGAATGATACAACAAAACAACAAATAAAAAAGAACAAACTCCGACTGTCATTTCTCAATTTTTCTTCTCCTCTATAATCTTTCCACAGTCCCATAATACTGATAATAGTCCATTACAACACATTGAAAGAAATCAATCCACCAAAAATTGTTCCAAAGAATTGGAACCCCCATGAATTAAAATCAAGAATTAAACCAAGAAAAAAATTTTAAAAAAAAAAAACCCCACCAAACCCTTCTCTATTAAAAATCAATCTATGTACAAAGTATGAAAGAATCTTTCAACAATGTAACAAAAAATAGAAACAAAGAATAATCATAAAAAATAGCCCGAATACCCAGCCAACGTCGTAGTAGTAGATGACCCAGAACCCGACCCGAGTCGTTGACGATCTTTACCGTGAATGAAAAGATCGTACGGCTCCCAAAGCCTGTCAACCTCGCAGGGCTTCTTGACATCAAGTCTCACCCATGGCTTCCCTTTCCCACTCCAATGTAACAAACTAACCGGACCAGGATGCAACGACCTACAACTACCTCGTACATTGTCGCCGCCGAGCCCATGTTGGTTCCATCTATGGTGTATGGGCTCCACGTGTCCCGCGAAGACCAACAAAAACGGTGGCAACGAACCCAGCTCATAGATCCTCTTCTTTCTCTGCACTTCCATCCAGTTCTCAATTCTCTTCCTGTAGTTCCCTTCTCTCCACTTCACCAAATCCATGACCATAACCCCGGTGTTGAAGTAGCACGGGTTTCGGGTCGAGAATACCCGGGAAAGAAGCGGGTCGGACCAGAACGGGTCCGTGAAGTACTTGGTGAAATTCGCGTGGCAGTACTCGGGGGCCCCGATGACACGCGTCGAGGTCAGGTTGGTCTCCCAGAGCTTGACGATGTCGTCGACCACGACCACGTCGGAGTCGAGGTAAATCACGCGGTCAACGCAGGAATCGAGAATGTCTCCGAGGTAGTTACGGGCGTAGTTCAGCGGGTTCTCGAGGGCCTGTCGGATCGAGGAGGAGATTAGGTTTATCACCGTGTCTTCCCGGAAGATGTAGACCTTGAAGTTGAGGGAAGGGAACGTGGATCGGACGAGTTGGGTCAGGACACGGGGACTCGCCGGGTCGAACTCGGCCGACACGAAGTGGAAGAACACGTGCTCGGGACACGACGCGTGTCGCAGGACCGAGTGAACCGCCGCCATGGACCCACGTAGGTACTCCGAGTCCAGCGTCATCGCTATGTGGATAAACGACGCGTCGCACGAGGACACGTAGGACTCCTTGTTCTTCATCAGCGGGCACTCCTTTCCGTTACGGTAGTCCGGCGCTTCGGCAAACCGCGACAACCCATCAAGCCCAAGCCCATCTCCGCGAAACGACCGTATACAGAGACAAAACGGCGGCAAAAGAGCCGACACGAGAAGAAACAAAACGACGACGCTTAATCTGAAAGGAAGCATTACTGGGTTTTTTTTTTTTTTTTTTTTTTGTTTTCTTTGTGGGTTCTTGAAGAAGAAGAAGAATAAGAAAGAGATGGGTTTTGGAGATTGGGTATAATGAAGTGTGAGGCTATAATAAATTTCTTTCTGCTTCTTCTTCTTCTTTGTTGTACATTTGTAACAAAAAATCAATACGCGGTTTTGCTTTCCCTGTGAAAGATAAAGAGAGAGAGAAAAGTGGGAACTATGTTTTTTTTTTTCTCTTTGAAAGAGAGAGAGAAATTTATTGCGTATTTATATGGGATTTTTACTAGCCTAGAGAGACTCTCTTAACTCTGAACTGTCCCTTTCTGTCTTTTTAGTTTTTCCTCTCTCTCTCTCTCTGCGTGAGTTTTCTTTTATGCGGAAAAAGTCCCATTGGTGAAACCGCTGGTATGGTAAAGGAAGGAATAGTTTTCTTTCTTTGTTCTTTGTTCTTTGTTCTTTGTTCCTATCTTTTTCTTTTTCAATTTTTTGGGTTTTTCTTTTTTCTGGGTTCGGATTTTTTTTTTTCTTTTTGGTTATTAATAGGAGTGTGGAATGGATTTTATTAAAACGCGTTTGAATTTTAGGGGGATTAGTATTAGAGCAACACGTAATTTGGCTAACGAAGAGTTTGAATTTTTGTGATCATAACTCATAATAATAACGTATTTACGCGCTTTTGTAATTCATTGACTACAAGGAGATTTGACCTAATTATCTGGACATAACAAATTTTATAACGGTTTGACCGAGAAATTGTTAGTCATAAGTAAAATTTAGATCAAAATTAATAAAAACTTTGTTAACTTAATTTAATAAAAAAAAATGTTTTTTTTTTGGGTATTTATAGCATTATTTGGTGCCTAGATACATGCAGCTTAAGTGGGTATGATTTCACCAAAATTCGAAGTTTTCTTTCCCATACTTAAAACAAATGTGTACTTTCTTATATTTCTTTGGGATAAGTGTTCTTTTTAATTTCAATTCATTCAAAATATATTTGTTTATTTGCTTTAGTTACGCAAACGCAAATTGGATTTTAGGAAAAGAATTATCTTCATTTTCAATAGCAATGGATTCATTTTATGGTTTAAATGAAAAAACAATTGTAAGTATTTTGAAAAAAAATAAATTATACATTAATTGGCTGTCAAAGTAAGCCAGATTTTAACTTATCCAAACACAAATTTAATTATGATTTTAGCTAAATTCAACTTATGAATTTTGAAAAGTGTACTAGAAAATGCTGCCCTTTGTTTTTTTGTGATAAAATGCTGGCTTTTATTGGACTTGCCAGGGCACATATAGTTAACCATAATTTTAGTTTTCTAGAGGAATAAAAAAATGCTAAAACCAATTCAATTATTTAAAAACAATGTAAGCAATAACTCAAAGTCATTCATAAGTCATAACTTACTATTGCACGATTGAGTTATTATGCCATATGTTTAATCCCTTTTTTCTCCCTCTGAATGGGGCCTTATGTAAAATCAATATCAAAGCTGAGTGTCCCTTATGAAAAAGAAAATAAAATTTTGAGGTGCATTAACTTAAACTTATTTTTAATAAGAGATCCTTAGTGACTAAGTAAGCACCCCTCCAATTCCCTCATTAATTTTAACAATGGATTTTAAATAGTTTTAGGAACTTGAGCAGCATTGTTTAAATAAGAAGGTATACCTGTGCACTATTTATTGTAATTAGTCAGCCATTCATATAACTTGCCAGCTTCTGACCACAAACAAATAACAATTAACTTTATTTTATAATAAAGCATTAAAGAATTAGAGAAGTCTAGAGCATTTTTTATTTTTATAAGAAGTCTAGAGCATGTTTATTCCGTAAGAAATATTGAATTTAGAGTTAGGTGAGGATTGCTTCAACAAGAAATCTGAAAATAAACAATATAAAGTGTAGGTACAAAACAATATAAGTACAGGTACACACTAAAAAAAATCACCATTTTTTTCACAATTAATGATTTGGTATGTTACCATTAACTCAATGTATATTTAGATACTGCTTATTTGCTAAAAGTTTATTACTGAAAACAGTATAATAAAATAATTTTTAAAAGTATGAATAATGCTGTGAGATCCAAAAATGCATGGATATACGCATTTTGCTGAGTTTGGTGGTCCCATAAACAGTACCATGGGAAAAAAACCCCAAACGCATTAGTATTATCCAAACTCACACTCAGGGTCTGTTTGGATACTGCTTATTACTATCCAAATCCAGTCTCAACATTGCATCACATAAATTTAAAATGATGTTTCCGTTAGGCCCATGCAAAAGCAATGTTAATTAAATTATTATAGTTAAAAATTAAAAGTTTTGTAATTTAATGATATTACTTTTTTTAAAGAAAAGAATCATAATCTAAAACTTTAAATTCTTTCTCAAAAAAAAAAAAAAAAAAACTCTTCTTATCAAAATTAAACAAAAATACCTTAAGAAATCACAAAAAGAAAAAGTCTAAAAGCATATTTATTGTAAAGGTTTTGGGCCTATTTGGTGAGTAAGTTCAAACTCAAATTTTTATATTTTAAACAACATTACACATTTTTTCACCCACACATATTTTAAAAAACTCCAAACAACAATTTTCAAACTACTCTACCAAACATCCCCTTAGAGTCTAAAAACATGCTATAGAGTGGTGGGCCCATTTATGGAGTTAAATCAATATTTTCTACTCACTAATAACAGCTAATAACAATCTATTATGACAACATGCTATGAAGCGATGGGCTCGATTATGTGATCAAATAAATATAATATGTAAACTAATAACAACTAACAACATATACATTTAATATTTATTACGAGAGAGTTGTGAAAGTTGGGTGGACATCACTTTTCTCAAGGCCTTTTATCCCAATTTATTGAGATGATGTCATGATATTACGTGAACAACGGAATTAAAAAAAAAGTATTAAAAATCCATATAAAAATAAATGTTTACTAATCATATAATTTGTAATTTGTCATTTTAATAAGTTATAAAATTAATTTTCTTCATGTAAAGCCTTATAGTTTAGCTATCAATTTATAAATAAATTAAAAAAACTAATCCTAAACAAAATTATTGTCAAATTAACTGTGCTCATAATATTGATGAAAAAAAAAAAAAAAAAAAACCCCAAAGTGAGCAATAGTGAGGTGGTAGGTAGCTCTGCAATGATGGAAAGAAACAGTTTACTGGTTACACGCTGTAAATGAAGTGCCAGGTCATAGACATATACAATGCGGTGAGCACAGCATGGGCGAGGCAATCAGTTCCTTTTTTTTTTTCCTTTGATGTTTGGAACAAACAAAGAATAGTAGCAAAGTACCAAAGGAAGTAATATTCTTTCCCTCCAGTAATGAAATGCCAGCTGTGTCCAATTGAAGACAGCTGTGATCTAATTGTGATTGACGTTGACGGCTGCAAAGCAATGAGTCTGGCAAAGCCTCAGGAACTCTCTGCATCATTGGCTGGTTCCCAACTCCCATGTGATCACGTGCTCCTCTACTCCCATTCCCATTAAAACTTGTATTAATACCAAACTTTTGTGCATGTATTTTCAAACACAACGGCTCTCTGCGTATTTATTGTAGAATTTCAAACTATTACACGTTTGCTTAGAACTTAGAATAATTTCTCTATATAAAAAATAAAAAAAAAGTCCGGTTAATGTGTGCCCTAAGGATACACATTAAATTTTCTGTTTTTGAAAACATTTTTTTGGAAATTGAAAAAGCCGTCGTTACTTTTTCAATTCTCGATAAAATTTTTTCCAAAAATGGAAATTAATATGTACCCTGAGGGCACACATTAGTAAAATCCTAAAAAAAATTAAAAAAAAAAACTTAGAATATTTCCCATAAATAAATAAATCTTTAAATTACAAATTACATCCCTAAAATTTTGAGAAGTGTAACGTCTACGATATTTTCACAACAAATCATAATTAATAAATTGTTACAAGTTTTTTAATTTAAATACACCATTGAAATTGTTATTTTACCCACTAGTAACAGCAACAATCTAACACATAAGATTTGTCGTGAAAATGTTGTTGATATAACATTTTTCTTTTTATAATGTTGTGTCATTTTTAATTATTGAGTAATGCTAGCGATACAAAAAATTTACAAATTGATGATGTAGTGAGAAGTTATTAATAATTTTTTTTTTTTAAAAGGTAATATTAATGCTAGCGATACAAACTTTTTTACAAAAAAATTTACAAATTACTAATGTAGAAAATGGTTATTAATAAATAATAATTTTAATGGTGGGTCTAGATAAAAACTAATAAGAAGTTGGTCACGTCAACATTTTGTAAAAATATTGTAAAATAATTTGTGACCGTAGCATTACTCTTAATTATTTAATTATTTTAGGTTACAAAAATTATATGACATTATTCTATTGGACAAACTAAATACACGTGACAACTTTATTTGGCACTTAACATAAAATAATATAAATAAAAAGTTGCTTATACAAATAAAATAAAACTTCATGTGATAAAATCCAAACACACTCAAATTTTAGGATATAGTTTGCAATTCAGTCAAACTTAAAACAATTCTCATAAACAATTTTAAAAAAAAAAAAAAAAAAAAAAACTTAGAATAATTATTCCTTATCAATTATCATCAAATTAAAAACACTAATTTATAGCTGAACAGTCCCTCTCAAACTCAGTCAATTATGCACCCCCCATAAAAATTTAATATCAGTTGTACATATCATAAATTAGTTGACAGGTATACTTCAATTCATAAAAACAATTTGCTTATACAAATAAAATAAAACTTCATGTGATAAAATCCAAACACACTCAAATTTTAGGATATAGTTTGCAATTCAGTCAAACTTAAAACAATTCTCATAAACAATTTTTTTTAAAAAAAAAAACTTAGAATAATTATTCCTTATCAATTATCATCAAATTAAAAACACTAATTTATAGCTGAACAGTCCCTCTCAAACTCAGTCAATTATGCACCCCCATACAAATTTAATATCAGTTGTACATATCATAAATCAGTTGACAGATATACTTCAATTCATATAAACAATCTTATAACTTATTGTAGGTGTGATAGGCCCAATAGTATATATATATTAGGCTAGGGGGCCCAATCCGAGAACATCTAGAAGTCCAAGGACGAGTAAACGTTGTCATTGGAGTCCGCGTTAGTGAATGAAGGGGTGGGGTTTGGTTATAAGAGTCCAAGAAGGTGGTCTAAGAAGGAATGCCTCTTCGACTAAGCAAAGCAAAGGTTCAAAAGTGTGATCTGCCATCCAAGACAACGTTCTGGGAGATTCTATTAATAAGGATACACATCATGAAGGCACAGGACAAAGGGGAATTATGAAATATCTAAGAGAAAGTTACTACCACCGCATTGAATGCTCTGTAGTTAACTCTTTGGCTGCATTAATATGGAAATGATATCTGAATAGTAATTTGCATCCTTATAGCTACTCCCAGAGATTTCAGAAAGGTGTTGATGGGACAAGAATCAACATCAGAAATCTGGTCTACACATGGAGAGTGGAGATGACAGAAGGAAGACAGTATAAAAGAGAAAGAATACCATGAGGAGAGGGAATTAGAGAATGAAGAGAAAAATACTGTAGGAACAAGAGCTGAACTTGTAACCAAATTCAAAAGAGATATATACAAGAACTGATCTCTTCGAATTGTGTCGAGAACATTTTTTTAAAGATAAAATTAGTTTATTTTTGCTTTCTTGTCATCTGAACCAACTGTAATTGTTGTCTAACTTATTAGAGTCTAGTTTTTTAACCCATTCTTTACAAATTCATTGTATTATATTTTTTTGGGCCTAAATCCTTTAACCCTTTGGACTCAGGGATCAAAATCGTGCCCTTACACTTATGATTTTGAATAACTCAGGCAATTAGTAACTATTAATAACTATTAAAAGTTTAAACCTTTAATTGCATATAGTATACCTTCCTTTTTTTTTTTTTTTGTTTGCTGAGAGTATATAGTATATACCCTTTTATCTGTATTTCAAATTTTCAATTGCTTTGAATTACGATGCTACACAACCCAACAGTTCAAATTCAATATATTTATTGTAGAATTTCAAACTGTTACGTTTGTTTAGAACTTTAGAATGATTTATTCGTTATCATCAAATTAAAAACATTAAAAAAAAAAATTTGTAAGCCAGGTTTATTAGATCTGAAGTCTTTTTTAGCTAGAACTCTTTCTTCACTCAAATCTTAGTTAGCTTCCCCTCCAAAAAAAAAAAATCTTAATTAGCTGAACAGTCTCTCTCTCTCTCACTCTTGTCAATTATGCACCCCCAGGAAAATTTAATACCAGCTGCATATATCAGAAATCAATTGACAGATGTACTTCAACTAATTAATAAAATATAAACAAGGATTTTGTTAACAATTTAACATCTTATGATTTTGAATCACTCAGGAATTTTTTTTTAATAAAAATAAAATCACTTTCTAAATTCTAAAAATGATTAAAGATTAAAGACTATAATCAATACTTTTTTTTTTCCAAGGATGTAATCAATACTATTTAAAACTCCAAAATACCAAACCATTGAAATGTCATGGTCAATGACTTTTTATCTTTTGCTATTAGCTTTGCACATATTTAACAACATTAACTTATAGTATAAACTCCCAAATTGTCAATAGTTTCTAACAACTAGTAATCAGGACTTTTATGTGGAGAATCTTGTAAAAGAAGAGAACCATACCTGGAATTCTTCTTCCCTACTTATTATAGTAATTGAAAATATTGAGTTATATAATAATAAAATAAAATAAAAAAATGCCCCAAAAGTTTAGGCTAATATTAGGT
Organism: Quercus robur; assembly: GCF_932294415.1. Lineage (NCBI taxonomy): Eukaryota > Viridiplantae > Streptophyta > Magnoliopsida > Fagales > Fagaceae > Quercus > Quercus robur. Next base: position 59,334,098 of record NC_065536.1, read on the forward strand.
ATTACCAAAACTTTTTAAAAATATATAATTTGCTCCCTAAGCACAAAAAATACTTAACATCGTTTAAAAAAGTTCAATGCTCCTCCAAATCGACTGCTTCCTCTTCCAATTGCTTGTTTTAATTGCTCAAGTTTAACAATAATTGTATTACAACAATTATATGTACAATGAAGTGTATAGGTAACGGGTAACCAATAACTGATAAAAGAACAACCAAATATTTGAGAGGTAGGGGCAAGCAGGCTGCAAGAGTAGGGCAATTTCCACCTAGTGTTAAGTAATTAAAGTTTGTACTTAGAAAATGTTGTAGACATAACATTTCTTTTTTTATTATAACATATCATTTTTAATTATTGATTAATGCTAGTAATACAAACTATTTTACAAATTTTTTTTACAAATTACTGATATTGTGAATGGTTATTAATAAATAAATAAAAATAATGTTAATGATGGGTTTAGATGAAAACTAATAAGAAGTTGGTCATATCAACATTTTGTAAAATAGTTTGTGGTCATAGCATTACTCTTAATTATTTAATTATTTTAGGTTACAAAAATGATGTGACAGCATTTTATTGAACAAACTAAACATGCATGACAAGTTTATCTAATACTTAACAAAAAATATAAATGAAAAGCTGCTGATACAAACAAAATAAAATTTCATGCGGTAAAATCCAAACACTCTCAAACTTTATGATGTAATATGCAATTCAATCTACTTAAAATGATTCCCATAAACATATTTTTTATTAAAAAAAAAACTTAGGATAATTATTCCTTTCAATTATCATCAAATTAAAAAAACTAATTTATAGCTGAACAGTCCCTCTCAAACTCTGTCAATTATGTACCCCAGAAAAATTTAATGTCAGTTGTACATAACAGAAATCAATTGACAGATATACTTCAATTAAAAAAAAAAAAACAATCTCATATCTTATGATTTTGAATCACTCAGGCAATTAGTAACTATTAAAAGTTTAAAACTTGCATTGTATATTGTATATACCTTTTTTTTTCTTGCTGAGAGTATATATATACACCCTTTTATATGTATTCAATTGCTTTGAATTACGATGCTACACAACGCACAGCTCAAATTCAATATATTTATTGTAGAATTTCAAACTGTTACGTTTGGTTAAAACTTTAGAATGATTTCTTCGTTATCATCAAATTAAAAACATTAATTAAATTTTTTTTTTTGTAAGCCAGGTTTATTAAATCTGAAGTCTCTTTTAGCTATAACTCTTTCTTAATTCTAATCTTAATTAGCTGAACAGTCTCTCTCTCTCTCTCTCTCTCACTTTTGTCAATTATGCACCCCCAGGGAAATTTAATATCAGCTGTATATATCAGAAATCAATTGACAGATATACTTCAACTAATTAATAAAATATAAACAAGGATTTTGTTAACAATTTAGGGGCGGTATGGTAAGAGATTTATAGTAACGTTATTTGTATTTTTTGGAAATATATGTGGGTGAAAAAGTGTGTGAAAATACGTGTAATGTTGTTTAAACACTGAAAATTGTTGTTTAAACAACGGTAACAAACAGACCCTTAACATCTTATGATTGTGAATCACTCAGGAATCTATTTTTAATAAAATAATAATAATAAAATAAAATCACTTTCTAAATTCTAATAATGATTAGAGATTAAGGACAATATTCAATACTTTTTTTTTTTTTAGGATGGAATCAAATACTACTTAAAACTCCAAAATACCATAAGCATTGAAAATGTCATGGTCAATGACTTTTTATCTTTTGCTATTAGCTTTGCACACATTTAACAACATTAACTTATAGTATAAACTCCCAAATTGTCAATAGTTTCTAACAACTAGTAATAAGGACCTTTATGTGGAGAATCTTGGAATTCTTCTTCCGTACTTATTTTAGTAATTGAAAATATTGAGTTATATAATAATAATAATAGAAGCACAAATAATATTTAACATCTTTTAAAAAAGTTCAATGCTCCTCCAAGTCAATTGCTTCCTCTTCCAATTGCTTGTTTTAATTGCTCAAGTTTAACAATAATTGTATTACAACAATTAAAAGTACAATGAAGTGTAACCAATAACTGATAAAAGAACAACCAAATATTTGGGAGGTAGGGGCAAGTAGGAGTAGAGAAATTTCGACCTAGTGTTAAGTAAAGTTTGTACTTAAGGATTAGACTATATAATTTTTAAAAGTTTAGGTAGTACCTAATATTAGTCCAACCTTTTAGGGCGGTTTGTATTATACCCTAATAATAATAAGTAGAATAAGAAAAATGATTTTTTTTTTACATTTTTTTTAATTCTTCTATAGAATATAAACATAACAAAATATTACACTATTTTCACAATAAACCACTTAAAATAAAATAAAATTTTATTGGAATCTAAAGTAACTCAAAATAAGAATATTATGAAATTTTATTATATTCTTAGACTTTCTCTAAATTATATATATATATAAATAAGTAGTACAAAATAGTTAAGTTGAAGTTTACGCATTGGCATAATTTGTTGACTTGAAAGAAAGTCATGCACTTGGTTGTTGGTTGAGTGCACCCTAAGATTTGAAGACTTCACTAGTTCACATCTCCCTTTGTTCGTTATTGGCCAAATGGAGTGAACTTTCCGTCTCCAACAATCAACAAATTCGTTAATAGAATCATTGGTTCAATAATTTGATTCTAACCTATTGACTCACTTTATAAGTCTATTAAAAAAACAAAAAAAAAAACCCTGACGTATGTTGCTTGCGTTTATACGTGTCAATCAAAAGTTACTGTTGGAAAAAGAAAATTAGAACACATTTTCCATGCTTAACACGTCTCTTTCTTTTTCTTTTTTCTTTTTAATTTTACTATTAGTTCCACTTTTGAAGAGGAAATTAAGTGGATGTTTGATAGAGGGATTTAAACAATAGTTTTCAGTATTTATACACTACAACATGCATTTCTATAACATCTTTTAATCCATACATATTTTCACAATACTTAAATAATAATATTAGAAATCTTTAACCAAACAAGCCCTAAATAATTTTATTCACAAAATAGAAACTATACAACAGGAGCAAAAGCTCAATGCAAATGTGACTTCTCCAAAACTCAACTAGAACAACAACAACTCAAACAAACATATAAGACCAGTTCTATATCAGTTAATTACCATAATTTCGTCTTTCCTAATCTAACTATCATAGAGACTAAATGCAAAATTTCAAAACAAAACAAAGAATTACATACAAATCTCCTCAAAGGAGGACTTCATGGTTAACTTCTAAATATTCCAAAGCATGAGTAGTGGCGGTTCCAAAATTTTTTGTATTTTTATATAGTTGTCATTATCTATTTATCATTTTTTTTATAAAATTTTTAAATATTTTAAACTAAATAACAAAGTTCAACCCATTGCATTGTATTAATTATTGACCCACACAACTACCCTCATCCATGAATAAATAATGTACTAAGGGTATGTTTGTAGACTGTAATAGGCATTGTAATGTAATAGTTATTAATATAGTTTAGTTATTTAGTAGTTTAATTATGTTTTAATTAGCCAAAGGCCTTGTAGCTGAATTGACACCTCCTCATGCACAAAATGCTTGGGGGTCTAGGGGGGAAATGATTTGAGCTGCGGGGTTAGCAGCATGTTGTAATTATTTCTCAAAAAAAAAAATTATGTTTTAATTATATGAAATAATCATTCCTTATAAATAGTTATTCTTTAAAATGAATGTGGGGGCTACGGCCCAAAATAACGAGTTGGGCCTTGGGTCCGTCTAAGGAGGCAACGTGGCTCAGCGATCCATGTTTTAAGCCTTATCACGGGAGACAAAGAAAAAAGGTCCGAGGAGGAATTCCTCCTCGGACACTGAAAACCCGGAGCAAAGGTACATCCAAACCACTGAAGCCCATCCCCTAAATACGTGAAATGGGTAGAAATACAAAAGATCTCAGCAAAAACTGTCACCACTACATTGAATGCACTACAACCACCTTCCTGGCCGCAATAATGTGGAGAAGACCCCTGAACAGTGTTGTCTTGGCCACCGTAACTCACAAAGGACTGAAAGAGGTGTCTGATGGGATGGGTGCTCAAGTGGAGGCTTTGATGATCAACAAGTGTAAATCCTAGATGGCAAAGAGGGGTCTATATAATGTATATAAACCCCCAAAAGAAAGGGGAGGGAGATAAAAAAAGAAAAGGGCAAGAAGACTGGGGCATGAAAAGAAATTCTAATGTACTATTCTGTATACATAAATATAACTCTGAATCTCCTTGGACTAGAAGATTTTTCAACGTAATGGTTTATGTTCTTGCTCATGTGTATCTATGTCCCATGCAAGTCTTTGTCTAACTTATTTAACTTTAGTTCTTAAACCCATACTCTACTATATTGATTGTGTTGGACTTTTTGGATCAAAACTTCACACGATTGGGGTTTGGACTCCAAGAATTTTCCCCCTACAATTGGCGCCGTCTGTGGGAAGAACTTGAGTGTTAGTGAGTACGACGTTTAAGCATGGTAGGATCAGGTCCACACTAGGAAAATCCACGCCAAGCTGACCGTCAGCAAACAGAACCTATTGGGCTTCAGCGGCAAAATAATCCTCCTGACCCTAGGCCGAATCCAAGTAATGAAATAAACCGAGAGGGAAGCGTACATACTACTCAGACAAGCCAAAGCCACTCCCAAGTAGGTAGTCGCATATCCCAAAGGCGAAACAACTATCAGGCCATGCAGCGAGAGATAGACGACCTGAAAAAGAAGTTGCGCCGTGCACAGCGAAGGCAATCCCTTTCCAGCTCAAATACATCCAATAACGAGGAGGAGGATGTCAGTTACAGGCGGAGGTCAAGAACTCCCCCAAGTGAAACTTTTTCTTACGAGAAGGAGTCGCGCCATGAACAGAGATATAAGAGCCCATCTGGTAGGGGTTTAGGTAATGATGCCATAACAAGGCACTGGATCAAATCTCTAGGTCACCCTTCTCACACAGGATAGACGGGGCTAAATTACCTCGGCGCTTCAATCAACCTACGTTTGCCATCTACAACGGTCCAGCAGATCCTGTGGAACACGTGAGCCAGTTTAACCATAGAATGGCTATCCATTCCCAGAATGAGGCTCTGATGTGTAAAGTTTTTCCGTCCAGCTTGGGACCAGTGGCAATGAGATGATTCAACAGCTTGAAGACGAACTCCATAGATTCCTATAAGCAGCTCACTCAGGCTTTTTGCTCTCGCTTTATTACAAATAGCAGAGTCCCGCGACCCCTAAGTTTGTTATTATCCTTATCTCTGCATGAAGGGGAAACCTTAAAGGCGTATTCGGATAGATATTGGAAAGTGTATAACGAGATGGATGAAAACCACGATAACGTCACCATCAGCACGTTCAAAAGTGGTCTCCCCACCGAGCACGACTTAAGGAAATCTCTAACTGGTAAACCCGTCACCAACGTTCGCCAACTAATGGACAGGATTGACAAATATAAAAGGGTGGAAGAGGACCAGCTACAAGGGAAAGGAAAGGAGAAGATCATCCCCCCCAAAGGGAATGATTACAGGTTGGAACGATATAACAGTAACCAGCTGAGGAGGGATTTTTCGAGACAGGCTGGACAAACTAACATGCGAACGGTTAATGTCGTATTCAGAGAGCTGGTGCAATAAGTTCTGGAGAAAGTTAAGAATAAGCCTTTCTTCAAATGGTCGAGTAAAATGGCCGGAGACCCCTCGAAGCGCAACCAAAACCTGTATTGTCATTATCATCAAGACCACGGGCATACCACCGAGGATTGGAGAAATTTATGGAATCACCTGGATCAGTTGGTCCGAGAAGGAAAGTTACGTCACCTTTTACACCCCTCTAGCGGTCATCTGGGCCAAGCAGTTCAAGAGCCTCGGAAAGATGTATCTTTGAGACCTCCCATGGGGACGATACACGTCATCCTCGCCGCCCCTAGAAGAACCGGCTCTTTTCCCTCTGGGGTACTATCCATCGCCTGACTCCCGGCCGAGGATGGTAAGAGGGAGTCCAAAAAATCTAAAAAGGGAAACTCACCAATATTGGGGTTCTCAGACGAGGATAAGGGAGGAACTATCCAATCTCATGACGATGCTCTAGTGGTTACGTTGAGGATTGGAGGGTTTGACGTGAAAAGGGTACTAGTAGATCTAGGCAGTGCAGTGGAAGTAATGTACCCCGATCTGTATAAGGGGCTCAACTTAAGGCCTGAGGATTTAATGGCTTATGACTCTCCTCTTATAAGTTTCGAGGGGAAGACTGTTGTACCAAAAGGGCAGGTCAGATTACCCATACAGATCGGATCAGAGGTGGTGGAGGTAGATTTTATCGTAGTCGATGCCTGCTCACCCTACACGGCCATAGTAGCCAGACCATGGCTCCATGCCCTGGAAGCCGTGTCTTCTACGCTTCACCAGAAGGTAAAATACCCGCTCGGAGGCCAAGTGGAAGAAATTTGTGGAGATCAAGCCATGGCTAGGCAATGCATGGTGGCCGCCATCTTGTGCCGATTCAATGCCGAATCCTCAGCTTCTGTGAAGGGCTCATAGCAATCAATTGCCTCGACAGCACAAGTCAGCGAACTAGCCGAGGAGATAAAATGTGAAAGTTTAGAAAAGAATGCTGTTGACGATAATCCAGAAAGATTTTTTCAAGTCGGCTCAGAATTACCTTTTTAAGAAAAAGAGGAACTGGTAGGGTTTCTGAGGAGGAACGTTGATGTGTTTGCATGGGACGCCTACGATGCCCTGGGGGTTGACCCTAGTCTCATTTGTCACTACCTGAATGTTAACCCGTCCTCTATTCCAAAGAAGCAGCCACCCCGGCGCTCGTCGAAAGAGCATGCCGACGCTGTTAGAGATGAAGTGATGAAGCCGAAAAAGGCAGGCGCCATCAAAGAAGTCTTTTACCCCGAATGGTTGGCAAATACGGTGGTGGTAAAGAAGAAGACAAGGAAGTGATGAGTCTGCGTAGACTTCACAGACGTGAACAAAGCGTGCCCGAAGGACCCGTTCCCGTTGCCTCAAATAGACCGATTGGTAGATGCGACTGTAGGCCATCCCAGAATGAGCTTTCTAGATGCCTTCCAGGGTTATCATCAGATACTGCTGGCTCTAACAGATCAGGAGAAAACGGCGTTCATGACACCCGTCGGAAACTACCACTATAAGGTGATGCCTTTCGGTCTAAAGAATGTAGGGTCAACCTACTAAAGGATGATAACTAGAATGTTCGAACCACAGCTGGGCAAGGTTATTGAAGTCTACATAGACGATATGGTAGTAAAAAGTAAAGTGGTGTCTAAGCACGTGAAAGACCTTGAAGTTATCTTTGGCATCTTAAGGGAGCATAAGCTGCGCCTCAATGCTTCCAAGTGTTCATTTGGGGTCGGGTCTGGGAAATTTCTGGGCTATATGGTAACCCACAAAGGAATAGAGGTAAGCCCGGACCAAATCAAAGCGATTAATAGCCTATAAACTCCTCGGAACCCGAAAGAAGTACAAAAACTCACCGGTATGATCGCAGCGTTGAATCGGTTCATCTCCCGATCTGCAAACCGATGCCGACCTTTCTACCTCTTGGTGAATAAGTGGAAGGGATTCGAATGGTCCGAGGACTGTGTCATAGCCTTTCAGCAACTTAAAGAATACCTGTCCTGGCCACCCATCATGTCCAGCCCTGAGGTCGACGAGGTTTTGTTCGCATACATAGCAGTGGTCTCTTACGCTGTAAGCTTGGTACTAATACGAATTGATAATGGGATACAGCGACCGGTATATTACATAAGTAAATCGTTACATAAAGTGCGTTACTTACCACTGGAAAAGGTAATTCTTACAGTAGTGCATGCCACGCTAAAACTTCCCCACTACTTTTAGGCACACATGGTCGTTGTCCTGACTCAACTCCCCCTCCGATCAGTGCTTCATAGCGCCGATTACACAGGAAGAATCGGCATGTGGAGTACACTTTTAGGGGCTTTTGATATTAAATATATGCCTAGAACCTCTATCAAGGGCCAAGTTCTCCCGGATTTAGTCGCTAAATTTGCTGAACCCGCTGTAGAAGCAGTAACCAAGGAGGAAAACATGGATAGAAAATCGATTGGAACAATCTCTGCACATGGAGCCTCGCGATGGAAGGTCTATGTGGATGGCACGGCAAACCAAAAAGGATCCGGGGTAGGGCTAGTTCTAATATCGCCCGAGAATATTACCATTGAAAAATCGTTAAGACTTGGGTTCTCGGCTACAAACAATGAGGCCGAGTATGAGGCTTTGCTGCAAGGAATGGTCATGGTGCAAAAAATGGGCGGAAAGGCGATAGAAGCGTTCTCGGACTCCAGACTGGTAGTAGGCCAGGTGAGGGGCGAGTTGGAAGCTAGAGATGCAAGAATGCAGGAATACCTCGGTCGAGTCAAACGCCTACAATCAGACTTTGAATTTTTTAGTTTAACGCATGTCTCTAGAAGTGGGAACACACATGCGGATTCGCTGGCCACGCTTGCCACGTCTTCTGCACAGGATCTACCTCAGATGATCCTTGTTGAGTATTTATGCAAGATAAGTACAACCACAGAGGATACAGTTCGAATCCATCAGGTCAAAAGCAATCCGAGCTGGATGGATCCCATAGTGAACTTCCTTAAAGATGATATATTACCCGAAGAGAAATTAGAGGCCGAAGGGATACGGAGGAATGCTCCTCGGTTCTGGTTGTCAGAAGACCACAAGCTATACAAGCGCTCCTACTATGGGCCATACTTACTATGCGTACACCTAGAGGCATCAAAATCGTTGCTTGAAGAACTGCATGAGGGAATTTGTGGGAGCCACACGGGAGGGAGATAAAAAAAGAAAAGGGCAAGAAGACTGGGGCATGAAAAGAAATTCTAATGTACTAGTCTGTATACATAAATATAACTCTGAATCTCCTCGAACTAGAAGATTTTTCAACGTAATGGTTTATGTTCTTGCTCATGTGTATCAATGTCCCATGCAAGGCTTTGTCTAACTTATTTAACCTTAGTTCTTAAACCCATACTCTACTATATTGATTGTGTTGGGCTTTTTGGATCAAAACTTCACACGATTGGGGTTTGGGCTCCAAGAATGTCCCCCTACAATGAGGAATAATGATTCATCTCTACAAGGGTTGTAATAGTTATTCCTTAGTAGGTGTATTAATTTCTAAAATTAATATATTTCCAAATAAACAAACTTTCCATATGCACATAACAATTATGAAAAAAAAAATCATAAAAATAACTAATATTTCTTTCAATTTTTTTTTTAAAAAATATATTATTTTTTAAGAAATATAATTATATGAGTAAAATATTTCCTAAAATATATCTTATGTTTGATTTAAAATGCTTTCATTCTATTGTCTTCAAGGTTCTATTATTATGTCATCACCAAACAAATAAATGGTAATAAGTATTGCATTACAACATCTTTTATTCCTTGTAATACATATTCCTATGTGTACGTAATTACTATTATACTCTACTAAACGTGCCTTAAATGTCTACTTAACTAGTCAAATGCTTGAAATATCACTAACTTTACTTTCTTTCTTTTTTTAATCATGAATCACTAACTTTGTAACAAAAAGTTATTATAACATAATATAACACATGCACATGTAACAAATCCTTTATATTTTCTAATTATAAAATTATATTATATTTATACTATACACGCACACATTCATACAAATAACACTATAACAAAAAATAAAAAATAACACACATAATCAGTATCAGACAAACACACACACACATAATATAAATTTATAATAAAGAGAGACTCACAAATATTCACTATTTATTTCTTTATTCTTAGAGTCGAAGATTATGAGATAGGTAGATAAAGAAGAGAGACGAGACGAGATGAGACGAGACGAGACTTGTGAAAATGATATCAAAGAGAGAAGGTGAAGGTGATTTGTGTTATTGTTTGATTTTGGGATGGGTTGATCTGTGATCAAGGGTGCAAAAATAATTATAAGTGTGTGTGTGTATGAGCATGAGCAATAGCATACTTTGCTAGGATAGTAGGATCAAGTCGTGGCGTACTGTGACAATCTTCATTACGCTTACTTCAAATCATCTAGCTAGTTGTGAAGAATATTAAAATCTCTTGATCATTTAAATTTTTTACTATTTGTTCTACCACATCCATAAAGGATAAATTTGAGCAATGGACTAGGAAATCACGTCATATTTACATAAAATGGTAAATTCTTAATACTTAATTAAATTTTTTAATAGATTATATTGAGACCAACATATATATGAGCTTCCTTCAACACCAAAATATTGAATTTTAAGCATAGATTTTCAGTATCGGGTGGTCTCCTCCTCTTGGCTACATAGTATTTGTGTTTTCACATTGGGGTTGGCTTTTCTTTCTTAGTTTTCCCTTAAGTGGTGTTGGTGTATTTGAAATAAATCAGGTTGTAATGGTACTTGTTAGACAGTAAAGGAATCGTTTTCAATTTGTAATAATATTCCTCTTTAGATCTTGGATTGGTTTTGGTGGTAATTTTTCTATGAGATTTTGATCTCTTCTAACATATACTCTTTATTTTATTTATTTTTCTATAATTATTAGTTTTAAAAATACAATTCTTCAATTTCTCTTTAAAATATATTTTTATGGGTCAAATTTTCTCTTTAATAGTTAATATACATGTTTAAGGGATTATTCTTCTGAGTCACTATAACCGTATAAAAGTAGGTTCAAACCCAATTTCCCTTCTAATCGATTGAACCCTGATAAGGGGTGTCGCATGCAGTAACTTCCAAGCAAAAACTATAACTTTATTATGCTATTTTCAATTTCATAATCACACTCCACCACTCATTTGAACTAACAACCCACTATTCTTGCCTCATCAAGTCATCAATTCTTTCAGTTATTGTGCTAGTAGCTCTAGAATCTTTTGGAGGTCTACCAATATGATAACGAATGAAATACACGGTTGTTACCAATTCATTATGAACCATTTATACAATCCATAATTCTTATGCTAATGTCTTCGGTTGATAACATATTTACTTCTCATAAATAGGGAATGATAGGTAAATTCATTAGTTCTAAAACTACTGAAAATGTGTGTGTTTTGTTTTAAGAAAAAAAGAGTTAACCGATGTTGTAAGGACATTGCTATAAGATTTATTTTTAGAAACTTTTATGGGAAAAAAATAATTAATTTTTTGACAGCTTTTTATATTTCTCATGAAAGTGATATCAATTTTTTTTTTTAAATGATTCATTAACAAATATCCTAAGAGCACCTATTAACAAAACTTTCAGATCGAATAATCATTTGAATATGTGAGCCAAAAACTTATAATAAAAAAATGGGTCTTGAAATTTAGGTTAATGCCAAACAGATTCAAGACTTTTCAAAATTAACCAATTTGGTCCCTAATTTTAGGGTCCAAATTAGTCAGTTTTGAAAATTCGTAAACATAGTTGGTATTAGTTCAAATCGCAACAAATATTGACGGAATTTACCCTTAAAATGTTCAAAGTTGTTATTGAATATTTTACTCAGCTTAAGAATGAAACATAAACAAAAGATGATATAGATGCTTTGCACCCTGAGAGGGGTTGATTAAAAATAAGAACCAGCAGAGGCCAATGGCAATAAACTTTTGTTCTTTTCTGAACAGGTCTTGTGAAAGTGGAACAAAATATACTAGTGGAGTCAGGTGAAAATAATTGAAAGTAATAAATTGGAATAGGGTGGAAGATTCCGAGACCGAGCACCAACCAACTTGCAATAAATTAACAATGAAAAAGTGAAAAAAGTTTATTTCTTCTAGGGCCTCGTTTGGCAAGCTATTAATCTATTTTATAACCGAAAGTCTTTCAAAGTTCCAACAAGCTGAAACCCGATTCATCACCTCTGAAATATGCTCAAAAAATATATGTATATATTATACAGTGTTCAGATTCACTGCACCCCAGTGCAAATATAAAATGAAACTGATCAGAATGTCTGTTTTAGTTTCAAGAATCCATGATAACATATAATTTGATAGTTAGGATTGGTCTTGAAAAAAAAACCCTAGAGACACATCCAAACCAGCATTCAAATTTACAACAAGCTTATTTATCAATTTGTGATTGATGTATCAAATCCAATTTGTCGCTAAGTATCGCCCATGGTTTTATGTAAAAGTGTAAGTACTTTTTGGTGTTTTTGATAGATATATTTATTATTCGAATAACTATAATTAAAAAAAAACAATAAATTTAGTAAGACAAAAATTTATACTAATTTTTTTTTAGCTGTTTAAATGACATATTTATATTTTTTTAGGGTAAATTCCTTTAATTGAGGTTTGAATTAATGTCAATCAGGTTCAGGATAATTCAAAAATTACTAATTTAGCCCCTAAAACTTAGTTCCTAAAAACTATTAAATTAGTTAGTCATTTTTCTCAATTATCTTAAGGACGAATTTGGTTTTAAAGATCAAATTGGTCAGATTTAAAAAGTCCTACCTAATTCGCATTAGTTCAAATCTTAGTATATCTGAATGAAATTTACATTTTTTTTAAAAATTACATATTATGATTTATATATAATAAAAAACAAATTTGACATTAGAAAAAAAAATTTGGGGTAATAGAAAAAGTGTCAAAGTTTGTGTGTGTTTCTTGTCTTACTAAAAAATGTGATGCAGTTTAGGGTGAACAAATCCATAAGGTACTGCACGTGTGGGTTAAAAGTGCAGGTAATTTTGCACTTGAGTGGAAATTTTAAAGGACATATATAGAATAAGGTCTATTAAAAATGCCATAAATAAATAAGATTAGTATGTTGTGTTGTGTGTCATAAGATTCGTAGGGGTTATTGGAATGAGACGTCGGCAAAGTAGGTGTGTCAGTGTTGTGTATATATTGGGCATTGGCTTTGGCTGCTGCATCAATATTTCTGCAATGCAATGAAAAAAATGCATAGGATACTCTGACACTTATGCAAAACGCAGTAAACAAAGCACCAGAACCCATGTCATGCATGTATGGTGCAAGCTTGAGTCGGACGGTGCCTCTTGTCCACATGTAGACTCTTTTTTTTTTTTTTTTTTTTTTTTGAATAACTCCAAGCTGTGTGTTAAAAACAAGTACGGAGTGGTGTAAGGCCCACATTGCTGTCTATAACACATGATCTATGGGGTTGGTATGTGGGGCCTACCCACTTATTTTGAGTCCTACAGGAAACATCGTAGACTAGACTAGACTAGAGAGAGTAGACCGTAGACCTAGAAAACAAAGATCAAATAGAAGTCTATTTGTCTCTCACGTTCTTTTAGCACAAAATGCACAATGCACTTTCTCACAACTTTCGTAACACTGCAATTACAGTCACAACTCACATGTATGAGAGTTGAGCTAATAGTCAGGTTCAAGATTTTTAAAAAAAAAAAATTAACTAGTTTAATTTGTAGAACGATTGCTTATTTTTCTCTTATTATTATTATTATTAAGGATTAAATTGGTCAGTTTTGAAAAGTAGATTTAAACTCATGCTAATCAGGGTCAAGAATTTTTCAAAATTGACCAACTAAGTCCGTAAAACGCTGCTCATTTTTCTCTTATGGTGGTTATCAGGGATCAAACTTGGTCAGTTTTGAAAAATTTTAAACTTAACAAGCATTAGTTCAAACATTAAAAGTGTTATGTCTGTAATATTTTCGTAACAAATTTTAGATAACAAGTTACTACTTGCTATTATAGGTGAATAGTAGATAAAAAAGTAATTTTAATAATGAGTTCAAAGTAAAAGCCGTAACAATCTGCCATGATTTGTTGTGAAAATTTATGGACGTATTACTTCTTTCTATTATATATTTATATAAGATAATTATAAAATAAATATGTAAAATGGAGTATAGTTCTAGAATTACTCCTCATCAAATTGTGGCAAAATGTGTATCTACATACTTTCTCTCTGGCTATTGCCTCAATTTGAGGACTTCAATTCGCCCGTGAAACAAGCGTGCTTCCTGTTGTTAATTTTTGTTTTGTTTTGTCGTTCGACAAGTTACATGTGATCTTTTTTTTTTTTTTGAGAATTACATGTGATCTTTGACACCGCTAAGCTTTTATACAACGCACCGAAAAGAGACCGTAAATTAGGCGCATGCTCGTTCATTTTCACTAAAATAAAGAATTAGGAGTGCTAGCTATGTTGTCATGCCTGTATTTGTTGTACTTGTTGCTATTTGCTATTCGGTGAACGAAGTTCTTTGACATCAGCATTACTTTGCTTTTACCAAATTGCATTACAATTTTAAGTTCAAAGAAAAATAAATTTAGAGGTACAAAATTTTTCATAATTTGTGTTCTAGCGGTTGACAACGTAACATATTAATTTTTCATAACGGATTGACCTAACAACAAATAATAATTAATTAACTTAGTCCCTTTATGTATTTATCCCTTCATTGCTCTTAAAAGAAAGTGTTCTACTCTTATGTGTTGGGTACAACAAATAAAGGTTAGGAGTTTCAAGTGCATGTGAAGACAAAAGGATTGGGTTAACTCAATTTTTTGGCAGGAAAGAAAAGGACGCATACGCTTGATAAGCAACCTAACAACGATAAAGCATGTGCCAGAGATTCTCACATTACCTATTACTACATTGTAGCCTCTTGGCACTGAATATAAATGGAAATTTTCGGGTAAGCCGCTGGAGACACAAAGAAAGCATTGGAATTGAAGGTCGCATGGGTTAGTGATAAGATTAAAAAAATTATCGCAACAGCATGTTGGGTACCATAAAAAAATAACTTAATAATTATTCACAATAGAATACTAATAGGTTTTTTATATCATAAAGAAGAGAATGAGAGGATGATGATGAACCAGCTAGAAGAGTACCAAGAAGAGAATCCAGGGCCTAGTTCCTCTAAAAGGTACAATTCACAGAAATAGAAAATGCTATAAAAATACCTTACCAAACTTGTTTTCAAAAACTGACTTCAAGGAATTATTCAAAAAAAAAAAAAAAATGCTAGGTCCACACTATTTTAACAACGAATAAGTCTTTTGCCACATAAAATGGCACAATAAATACCACAACTCACCCATATAGCAAATTGTGGTTGGTGGAGGGGTGTCCTCAACTCACCCATGTGGCGAGTTATGGTTGATAGAGGGGTAGTGGTGGGTCCATGTGGGGATACCCCTCCATCAACCACAACTTGCCACGTGGCACTTTATATGACACAAAACTTATTCTTTTACAACGCATTTACATCAAATTTTAAGTAACAAATTGTTATGAGTTGTTATTATGGGCAAGAATGTAATTTCAGTGGTAGACTCAAATTAAACATATAATGTATGTAGCACTTCTCTAGAAATAAACCTATTTTGAGATAGAAAAATGTTACGTCCACAACATTTTTCACAACAAATCTTAAGTGATAAAGTATTATTAGTTGTTATTGTTGGGGGCAAAAAAGTAATCTCAGTGATAGGTTCAAATTTGAATCAATAACAACTAACCACCTATAATTTATTGTGAAAATATTATGAACGTAACACTTCTATTTGAGATAACATCAAAATAATGTGTTTGAAAATATTTTTTGTATCTAATTTAGGAAAAACTAAACCATTATAACATACTCTATTTTTTTTATGGGACCAATAAAACATACTAATTTAAGTTTTATTTGGTATGATATGAAAACAATTTCTAAAAGTTACTTTCAAACACAACCAAACTCCATCAATCCATCCCAGTTTCTTATCAAACTGAAACTCATAGGGAAATAGGATGTCCTTAGCGATGTGCACAACGAAACACAATTTTCATATATAAAATCCACAATGCGTTCAAGCTTCCATTCCATAACACCACTTGTAAACACCACAAACACGAAGCATAAGAAGACAATACATGACCCCCAAAGAAAATAGATGACAAATGCCAATAGTTTTATTTATTTAAAAATGAGAATACAGCTTGTCCACTTGAAATTTAGGTAGCAGCAAGAAGACAATCCCACAACTTGAAACCACCCCCACAAAACTAATAAAAATAAAACCGAATGATGCCAACAATTAAAAGAAACAAGTGTAGTATCCAAAAAACAGAAGAAAAAAGAAACCAGTAGAACAGGAAAACTCCTTATCCTTCAATGCTTATATTTAGCTTTTCAGTACCGCAACAATATTCATATCAATCACAAAAATATCAGAATGTAGCCTCTTCAAAATATAAGGCAGAATGTAACGACGACTCCCGCCGCAGAGCTACAGAAGAATATTTTCCTATACAAAACACCAAGTGAAATTCAAACCTTTTATTCTTTTCCTAATTTAGCAGGTTTGGTTTTTCTTGGGAGAGGAAGGGAGTGTTGAAGGGGCTTTTGCAATTTCCGCAATTTCCCACATGGATGTTAAATTATGGAAGCACAGCTCTGACTTCTTTCCTATCTGCTCCAAATGCCTGCAACCGAAATTCCTTTAAATCAACATCATACCAAGTAGAAAGACTGATCACTGTACAGCTTCATCCATTAGTTAAATGACCCAGCAGAAAAAGTTGTAAAGCAAGAAAATTCTCCTCCATTCCAAATAAGCAGTTAAGGTAATGACAAATCACTCATATGATCAAAAGGTTTATATCCTTATCAAGTGATACTTCATTGCATTTAGCGGGTGTTTTCAATATGCAGGATTTTCTTTAGTTATTTATATTTACTGGTAATTATACGGCACTAAATGGGTTTTTGAAGTTTGAACCCACAGCCTCACCCTCCACATTGGTCTTACAAGGGAAGGTGCCTTTAGAGCTAGAACTCCTTGAAATATTCTGGGTTTTAAAATGGAATAAACCAATAAAAGACAATGGAGAACGAAGTATACATAAATGAAGAAAAAAACTGTACCTCAACTCCATAACCTTTTGCATACACGTTAGTAAAGAGTTCATGAGGCTCAGGCATTGGACTTTCCTGGAAGCATTGGAAGAATAATAAAAAATACACCATCAGGAATTTGAACCATTCGAAGATGTTTCATAAGTTGCAAATATGCAAGCCATAAATAGGAACAAGAACAGCAAAATAGTTTCAAAACTAAAACTGTAAGTCTGCAATAGTGCTTCCTACCTTGGCTTGAGCAATGGCATCATCAACTAGTTTTCTCACTTCCTTCTCAGTATCCTGCAGAGGGGGGAAAATGAAAATGCTGTTCAGTTCTGTTCCATCATTTTATATTCAAATTTCTGAACTCATTTTGAATGTGAAAGCCTACTTCCAAGAAGACAACACTAGTCGAGATCAGTCCCCAACATCCTTATATGATGAAGAAGAGGGGAGCTAGAATTCAATAGTTGTATCTAAATCCCAATCATAGAAATTTTCACACCAGTCCGTGTTTCAAAATATTTAAACCCAATCATGCAAATTTAATTAGGAATTCATGTGTCATTAATTACCTTTAGCTCCTTTTCAGTAGCTAGATCATGAGATAAGATCAGCTTTCTTATTCTTTCAATTGGATCACGCTCCTAGAATCAGTGGCAAAAAGAAGTTTAGACTAATCCTTCTAAATGAAATTAACAGATGCATCCCATTGGGAAAAGGAGTATCAGTTATAAATCAACCTGTCTCACACCAGAAATCTCATCACGAGTACGGTAGGTGCTTCCAGGATCAGACATGGAATGACCATGGTACCTGTAAGTGTCCATTTCAAGAATCTGAACACCAGCATCAAGCACAGATCAATTAATAAGTCCATAGATCATAGAAGGATCTAAATATTGCAAAATGGAAACAATACCAGCAACTTTTACTTCTAAGCCACATTTATTTTACGAACCATTATTTCATCAAGTGCATACATCATTATATCACAAAGTGTAAGTAGAGTTATATTAAAGTTGGGACAATCATAGAACTTCGTACAAGAAGCAGAATATAGTAATTTGATATATGACAAATGAAACCATATCTATTCTTATTGGTAGAAGGATCTAAAATGAAGCCCAGATCAAGACCTTAAATTTTTTCAAGATGCATCCAACCCAACAAAAAAGTGTTACTCCAACTCTTAATTACTCAACAAGTTGCAGTTCTTATCCAATGCACATCCAGTTTATTGCTTGGATCAAACACCCCTAACTTGTTTCCAAAAGAATCATGCTTTCCCTTCCATGGTAAACCAAATCTGCAAGAGCAACTCTTAAAACTAGAGGCAGCAAAACTTTTGGTTCTTGGGTGGGTAGGAGAATCAAGGATATTTTATGATGGTAGAATACCTATTAAGTTAAAAGGGAAAATTTTATATAAGACTGCTATGAGATCAGCCTAACTATACTCTATGGTACTGAATGTTGGCTATTAACAAGCAACATGTTCATAGAATGAGTCACAAGTGTAGTTGAAATGAGTGTTGAGGTTGATCAGAAAAAATACAAGGTTAAGAGACGAAATATGAATTCAAATTCATTTAAAGATAAGAGTGGCTCCTATTAATGAAAAGAGAAAGAGTTTCTTAAAGTAGTTTGTTCATGAGCAAAGGAGTACAATTAATGTACCATTGAGAAAAAGTAATTTGATTCAAGGGAACAAAAGTGGTAAAGGAACCCCTACATTGGTAGAAATATTAAAAAGGTATAAGTTAATTTGAAAAGTGACAGAGAATATGATTTCATAAAGAATAGAATTGCAAAGAAAAACAATTGAGACCGATTCTGATTAATCTGTCAAAGATCCATAGCCATTAGGACCAAGGTTTTTTTTTTTTTTTTAATTGCATATTTGCTTCTTGCTCAAATTATCCAATTGTTTTTATTTTTGGTAAGTCCAAATTATCCAATTAATTCATGAAATAAATTATCCCTAGCACAAACAATTGTCATCACCTCCCTCCAAACCATTAATTACGATCAAGTTGGAGATAATCAATAAAGTCCACAACTTCAAGCAAATTCTGTTTCTAGATTTTTTTTAATAAGAGAAATGTAGGGACAATCCTTTGCTCAGACTGCAAAAACTAGAGCAGCAGAGCAGTCATGACATCCCCCCAAATAGTTTTGGTAATGTGCGCCTATCGCACTATCATCATCATCATGATAGTGCGCCACGATAAACCTCTCCCGTGGAAATACCACGCCACCCCTTCCTCAAGAGGGAAGCGCTCGGCCTTAGGCACTAACAATTACATTTCTAGATACTAAGCTCCTATTCTAGCAGTCAGATCCAAGCTACAAAAATAAATTTGGAGGACCCACTAGAAGCCCTCCTACATGGGATGCCCGTCATTGAGATTATCTATAGCAGTATTTGTTTCCTCAGTTCATAAATTAAAATATGCAATTAAGAACAAAGTGAATCCATTGAGTCATAGACCGCCATATCTTGTGGTATAAGGTAAGAGCTAAGAAAATACTTCTTTTTTTTCCAGACTATATGATGCAGGACAAAGGGTGAGAAATAGAAAAAAGGGAAAAGAAAGAAGAAACAGGATAAATCCTAGGCTTCACCACCTAGAATTTGCCTAAAAACCCTAAGCTTTGCCACCTAAGAGTGCTTGGAATCACCACCAAGCTTAGAGAAACATCTCTAATAAGAATTTCTATTCAAACTGCACAGCCCAAAACACTTCATACCGCCCTTTTATTAATAGCGCTTATAAAAAAGGAAAGTCAATGTTGCAAAAATACATCCCACCAAATCCTCTGCAAATTTACATCCCATAATTAAGTCCAAAATTCAAATGCGATGACCCAACATGGAAAATCAGAAATAATCCCTAAATAGGAAAAACATCTCGGTGTCCACATCACTATATAAATATAAACATGTATCCTGTTAAACTCAAACCAATATATTACCCACAAATAAATATACAAATTTGTTTGACCAATGAACTCTATCTCAAATTATACCTCCTCTCATATATATATATATATGTGTGTGTGTGTGTGTGTGTGTGTAAAAGCTTTTATTAAACAAAGCCAATCCAAAATTAAACCTCCTCTCATTGTAAGAGATTATGGAGGATTAGGTCATGGGTTCAAGTGAGACGCACTATGTGCATGAATAATATCAATCTCTATATGTGTAAGTGTGTTTTGGATCAAGTAGAATAGCAAATAAGGGTTTGCGGTGACACATCCAAGAAGTTGGATAAAAAAAAAAAAAAATCTTGAACTTGGTTTTTTTGTCATATATAAATATATGTACACGAGCATCCAAAGAGTTTGCATTGCTCTGCTAATTACGTATTTCACCTATTTAGATGTCAAGGATAGGAGCTGATCTAAAAATATAAAATGGCCCTAGATACAGTAACAGTGAAAAAAAATCATGCAGTTGGTAGTAATGATAATCAAAAGCATTTTTGAGTACTAAGTACTAACGACTACACAAAACAATCAAATTCCCATCAATAATTTTTTCCAAAAGGAATTTGGAAAACATAATTGCAAAACAGCCAAATAAATTACTCACAATGGGCCCATTCTTTAAAGCATGTTCCTTGGCAAATTTGCATGCCTGTTTCACAGCAAGGGCATCCATGCCATCTACCTGTTTACAAACATAAAAAATACATGACAAACATTAGCAATATTTAAAAAAAAAAAAAACTTATAAGTTGTCCACAAAATACCCACATATCTCCAATTAGTCTAGCCTTACAACTATTTTTTAATGGAACATAACATGATCTCTCCAGAAGGCCCTAATTCTAGTTCTACTCAAAGAATCCACTCCAAAATGACCAAATATTCACAATAAATATATAAAATATACTCGCATATGTAAACATACTACATAAAGTTCACCAATAAACATGGATGTCTATCAGGAACTTTAATCCCTGCAGTCCTGCACTCACCACAGGGTGCACTAATAAATTTTAGATCAGCAGTCTCTCAAACAATATAATTCTTGAAATGTTAATCCTCTAGAAACGGTATAACATATCCAAATATCAGTTGAAATAAGAATTTGTGTACAACTCAAAGTGAAAACTTTGCAGACCACAAGTTTGCAACATGTCATGAGAGAGAAAGTAACCTCTCCAATCAGGTGCAATGCTCCTCGAACACCACACTTTTGAGGGGAGGAAAAAGCAACTCCACCCAGGGGGAGGGGGTGATTAAAGAATAATAATACAAGTTACATGAGGAATACCTTTTTTATATAATAGAAGCATACCAGCATCTTAATGGTTTTTTAATATAATCAGCGGCAACAATCCTTTTTTTTTTTTTAATGGTCAATGTATTGAGCAGAATTTGCTATCACAACCTCACACTTCATCAATTCTTATGGCAAATGGAAGTGCCATTTGAGGCTAAGCCTATTGGCATGACTATCAAGATGAGAATCGTAAAAGACTTCCAAAATCCAAGTTGCATATGGTATCTTAAAGCTGAACATGCACTAGTAGGCAGTCCATCTTTCAAAGTTAAAGCAGCTTAACCATATCTGAAACCCACTGACATTCACAATTTATGACAATTCACAAGTCCCATTCATAGGCAGACCTCAAAAACTTGGACAAAAAAGGATGATAACACTTGCATCCTTGAATATGTCCTACCTAAATAATCAATAAATTTGGCTCCAGGCAGCGCAGTAGAGTAGCGATGTACCAAAACAATTGTACAATATTGATCAAAAGAATTAATAAATTACAAAGACTTGCTCGGCTTCTAACAGATTACTCAAAAACATCACTTTTTTTAATCTATCAATTACCAAACCAATGACTCATAAACTCTAAAGCTACACAATCATAATTCAATAGCCATCCACAAAATAGTTGACTGATAAACTTTTAAGCTTCACACTCATAATTCAAACACCCTCATTATAGCATAAATTTCATTTCTAGAAATAGCCCACAAAATGGTTTACTAATAAACTTTTAAGGTTCAAACAGCCCACAAAATAGTTGACCAATAAACTTTTAAGCTTCATACTCATAATTCAAACACCCATATCACAATATACATTTCTAGAAACAGCCCACAAAATAAAAACTACCAACAAACTTGTTAGTATTATATATCAGAATATTCCGACCAAGAGGCTCGTAGCTCATCTGGCACCTCCTGGTGTTTCCAACAAAGACATCTAGCGTTCAAATCCCCCACTCCCATTGTAACTATCAAATTATATTCCTATAAACAAGTAGACCATGGTTTAGCAATACCACTCGTAACAAACTTCTATATAGCAAAGATATAGCAATTTGGGGCTTACTACTTTAATTCTCTTCCTTCTACTTTTCTCTCTTCTCCCTATATTATTCCATTTCCGTCTTTCTATATTATAAAAACTAAGCAGAATCTACAAAATTTAACAATCCAGTAAAAATTAACATGAGTTAAAAGTCACCTTCAATCCAGGAACATAGTCTCCACGCTTGTAATAAGATGGACTCTTCGCTGCTCTCCACTCCGCAGTTCCCATACCATCTTCAAAAACCAAACAAATCCAAATCACACAAAACCAATAAAGTCAAAATCTCAAATTAAATTTTAACCTAAAATCGACAATTCCTTACAGTGATTATTCTCGCAGACCAAAATCGCAGGCAGATCCCAAAGCGCAGAGATATTCAAAGCCTCAAACAACTGTCCCTGATTGGCAGCACCGTCACCGTACAAAGCAAACGTAACTGTTCCATCCTTCTTGTATTTCTGTGCAAAAGCCAATCCACAACCTAGCGGAACCTGAGCTCCGACGATTCCATGTCCGCCGTAAAACCCCGAGTCCTTCTTGTAAAAATGCATAGATCCTCCTTTTCCTTTGGAGCAACCGTGTATGCGGCCCATGAGCTCGGAGAAAACCTCCAACAAAGTTCCACCGCGGCCGAGAAAAGTACAGTGATCGCGATAAGCGGTGATGATGCTATCTTTCTTCGTGATCGCCGCCTCCATGCCGACGGCGACGGCCTCTTGGCCGTCGTATAGGTGGCAAAACCCGCGGATCAGTTTGGCCTTGTAGAGCGAGTCGGCGGCGATCTCCATGCGGCGCATCGTCGCCATGTCGCGGAAGAAGGAGAGGAGCTCCGACGGCGTGGTATCGACGGAGCGCGACGGCGATTCGCATTTGTGGGAGGTGAAGGGAACGGAGGTCTCGATCGTGAGGGTTCTGGTGTCGTCGGTCGAGAGTTGGCGGCGGAGATTTGGGGAGAGGAAGGCGGAGATAGGGCGGAGGAGATTGGAGCGCGAGGTTGAAGAGGCTACGTGTGCTAAGGCCATCTCGATCGTTTTGGATGATCGTTCTGGCCCTGTGAAGAGAGAGAGCGAGAGAGAGAGAGAGAGAGAGTGAAGAGGTGAAATGAAATGAGTACGGAACTCGGTCCTGCTTGGTAGGCTACTGAAAAGTCTGAAATGCTTGGGGGTCTTTTCTCTCGCTTTTTATTTTAATTTTTTTCCGACAAAAACAAAACAAAAATGGTTGCTTTTTTTTTTTTTTAATTCAGATATTTAAAATTAAAACACCAATTAGGTTGAACTAATTCAATGCTTGATACGGGTTTGGTAACTATATATATATAAGCACCAAATCTTCCTTAACAAATTTCAAGTTTATTTTAAAATAAATTTTAACCTATAATATCTGTTCTTAATAAAAAATTCCTAAGCTAAATTTAGGCAAGGGTTCACCCTAGCATAAAAAGACAAAAGAGGTATGAATTATATTGACAAAAAAATTTGGTGACTCTCTCACTCACTCTAGGCTTGTAGCTATAAGTAAGGGCAAAACTAATGCTTCCTTCAGCCTTGTTGCATATAACTAAAAATCATTAATAACAGAGTCACTTTATCAAATATTGACTTTCTTTAATCTATAAAATATTTTCTTGCTAGTAAGTAGGCATCAAGGGTAAGCAAAAATGTGGTGCGCGTGGCGGGGTAGGTGAGGTGTTTTAGGTTTTAATTTTTGTTTGGCTGCGGCACAAACTCCCAACGGTCTTTTCACCCAGTAGATCCATCCAAAAGGGTGGGTCAGATCAGATCTACGAGATACGTAATAGTAAATAGTATCTTCTATCTTGTGCAGTACTACAGTCTCCATCCATTGCGATTGGTGTCCTCATTGTATGGGTTCATCATTTCAACGTACATGGTCCTCACTTGTTTTTATGAGACATCTGTTAAATCAGAACACCAAACCTTCTTTTCTTTTCTTTTTTGAATTTTTTTTTCCTATTATCATCGTGGTACATTGTAAATAGTAAAAAAATAAAAATAAAATTATATCCATGTAAAAATAACAAAAATTCCACTATAATTTGACACATAAGATAATTATGCTAAAAATTGTAACAATTTATGTAATATTAGAATGATTTTTTAAAAAAAATGCTTCCCTTCAAAAGATAAAGATTTTACTCCAAATTCAATGTAATAAAATAGCAATTAGCGCCTAAGAGCATCCATAGCAGCTTTCTTAAATGTGTTAAATGCTATAATATTTGGCATTTGGTACACCAAACATCAAAAACAGAGTTTTATCAAATGTGTTAAATGTGCTAAACTTTTGTAACATGCTACAGTACCGTCTCAAATATGAGACGGTACGGACAACAATTGCAAAATCTATATTGTTATTTTATTCCCATTTTCTCTCTCCTCATCACAGATATTTGAGACAGTACGGACAACAATTGCAAAATATATATTGTTATTTTATTCCCGTTTTCTCTCTCCTCATCACAGATATCTCTCTCTCCGTCTTCTCATCTCTGTCTTCTCTATTCGTTTTCCACAGCATGTCAATCACCAAAGGCCACCATTCGACGCTGCCAACCATCTGTCTTCTCTATTCCGCTTCGGGTTTTTTTTTTTTTTTTTTTGTTCGTTCACGTTTTTTTGGCTGTGGTTTGATGGGTGGGTTGGGTAATGGGTGTGGTTTGATAGGTGGGTTGGGTAATGGGAGGGTTCGAATGGGCAGATTGGTGGTGGGTGGGTTGAGATGGTGATGAGTGGATCGGTGGTGGTGGGTGGGTCGACTGGTGATGGGTGAATCGATGGTGGCGTCGATCTCTGTTCTAATTTGTTTTTGTTTTTGTTTTTCTGTTTTAGTGGTTGTGATTTGATGGTGGATTCGGCGGCGATTGTGGGGTTTTTTTTTTTTGTCCCTGGTGATTGTGGCCGTAACAATTTTTTTGGTGATTATGGCCGCAACAATTTTTCTGGTTGTTGTTGTTGTTGATGATGATGATGATGGGGGAGAAATTTAATATATTATTTTTATGTGTTGTAAATATTATTTTAATGTATAGAATTGAAGAATAAAACATTTGATAAATGAGATATTGTAAAATGATATGATAAAATAATAAAGTAGGCTTTTGGTGTGTCAAAATGACATTTTTTATAAGACAGCAGCTACGGATGCTCTAACTCTACTGTTAGTTTGCTCGCCAATAATGATTCCTCAAATGTTGTTGATGATTGCAGGACCTTACTAAACCAAATTCCCCACGAAAGATCAATCATTCGTTTAGAGAAGCCAACTCTTGTATTGATTTTCTTTGCATGGATGGTTGTCCACAAGACTTCCTTATTTTGAATAATACTCCTACGGAGTTAGCTTTTGATGCATGACTTTACTAGTCTATGATGTAACACAATTTGTATAGATACTGCCTCTATGACAGGCTAGTTTTCTTACATATATAATATCCCTATTACCCCCCCTCCCCAAAAAAAGACCATGCAAAATTGCAAATTTCAGACCAATTCTATAATAATAATAATGAAAATTTGTAAGTTAATTGATAATATTATGGTTAATCAGTTTGTTGGAAATGTGATAGAGTGTGGGTTTAGAGATAATTGAATGAGTGTATTGGAGGTTAGAATTCCTTACCAACAATTTAGAAATGAATGGTGTACATGTACCCCAAATTAGGGTATTTTCCATTTAAAACTTCTGAATGATAATTATATTGAAATGATGTATTTCAGTGAAATGTATTATAAAAATGCTTTATGACAGAATGTATGTTATATATTTATTTATATAAATATATATATATTAATTGTGTTTGGTTACTTTGCTATTATGCTAATATTTTTATTAAAAAAGGAATTATGTAAAATGAAATTGATTTTGATTACCTAGAATGTAGTTTTTTATATATTAAATAATGATTTATTCTAAAAACATTATACAATTTTTTTTAATAAATAATAACCATAACAAAAAATATTCAAGAAAATATTTCCTCCAATTTTAATCCGGATATAAGACATGACATTTAAAACATCCAAAGATCATAAAAGATCAATGTAAATTACACATAATCAAATAAAATGGCACCCATCTCACATTTGGCTAAAGATTAAAGGGAATTTAAGACTTCTAAATGGGACGAGATCTTATCTTGAGATGCCTTACAAACTTAAGTCTAATATATTTACCATCTTTATTTAAAATTTTAAATAGAACTACCCAAAAATAATTTTTAGATATGTCGAAAATTGAAATATAAAATATTGTAAAAAATGTACCAGTTCAATCACTCTATAGTCTTTAGTTGCCAATGTCTAGTCCAGCCTCTCTCGAATCTCCGTTACACCTCGTCTCTAATTGTCCCATCACCCATGTATATACTTGTGAACCCCATGTCAAATTCACACAACCAAACTCATGCATTATTATTTTTTTTATTTTTTATTTTTTTTGTTTTTTAAGAAGACCAAACTCATGCATTTGATGTTCAGGTTTGGCCAATTGACCCAACTTCTCATGTTTTAAAACTATTTTGTTGAAATCTCGACAACAGACCCACGACAAGTTTTAGTTTACCATATTTCTCATCGATTAATTGTTTCCACATGGCCATAAAAACTAGTCATTCGATATTGTCTTCTTTCTTTACCAACATCAATCATCGCTTAAAAAAAAAAAAAAAAAAAAAAAACATCAATCATCGAATCCACACGATGCTTAAGAGTAGCTCATCACAGTTGGACGCATTGTGTTGTTCCATTATCCATATCAAAGCCAAACCACCCAATGACTTTTTTTTGTGAACCACTAAAATATTTTGAAAACCAAGGCTTGCCATTCTTTGATGTTCCAATCGTGTTTGACTTAGAAACTTTACCATAGAGCTCTCTTTTTTCTCTTCATTTTGTAGCCCAAACCCTTCTACATTTGCTTTTGTTTAAATAGGCCTAGGTCGAAAACTTGGGCTAGTACAGGCTCATTGCTCATTCGGGCCCAAAGTTTCTATTTTTTGAGTGTGGGCTTCTGATCACCCTCTTCCATGTGCCTAGAGGCTCATCTAAATTGAGCCTATGTTTTACCTCATTTATTTAGGCCACTAGTTGGACCTAATTAGTCAGTTGACCATTTTTCAATCCACTCATTTTTAGTAATTACAAAATTTAGTTATAAAATTTATTGTAACCTAAAACTATAACATCACTCAATAAAATAAAAATTATTATATATTTTGAAAATCTAATCGTTGAATAGTATTTTATTTACATTCTTAATACACATGTCAAATTTTATATTAATCGAATATTATTTACCATATGATCTATAAGTTTATATTTTACATATAATTTTAAGCTATAAAAACTTGTAATTTAAACAATTTATTAATTAAATAACTATTGATCTTTTAATTTTCTAGAAACTTTGCAAGCATGGTGGATATAAAAAGAAGATGTAATTTAATGGTAGATTTGTCAAAATTCACCTACAATAAAAAGATATTGACTAAGATTGTAGCTAAACTTTGTCTTTCGAGTAATGCTAAAGGCACAAACTATTTTACATTTTATATTTTGAATGTGATATTTTCCTTCCTTATCTATCTCCCTTCAATGCATATTTCCTATATTTCCTATTTGAACACCATATACTAGGATTAGGATCCTTTTGGGCAAAATATATACCTCGTATTTCTTAGCTTTGTTTCCCCATGTGATTTGAGATTGATGAAAGTCAAGTTTGTTAACAATTGGTTTCTTGTGTTTCGATACAAACCTTGGGGCAAGTGTAGCTGAGAGTCCTCCTTCCTCCACCGCACTCCTTACTTCTGACAATGCTATCTCCGGTCACCTTGCCGCTCACCATTCACACCGACCTAGGTTGTCTTCATTTGGGTGTCATGGCTCACAACCACGTCCCACTACTGCCACTCTTCAGTTTCAACCATTATTTTTTCTGGCTTCTCGTTTGTAATAGACAATTGGGCAGACATTTGTATTGAAAGTACACCCAAAACCAAAAGGGAAGGGTGCCTTTGAAGAGGATCTTATTTCACCAGTATATATATATATGTGGGGGCGTTTTTTAGATTTTTTATTCTCATGAGTTGGTCCCGCCAATTCCATCGTCGGATACATCTACCTCTTCCACCACTCCAATTGTCTATCAAATGATATTTGGTTGATTTCATAATATTCAGAATCGGCTGAATGCTAGAGCTGGAAATGTGGTCGCCTAAGGCCCCAAGTAAAAAAAAAAGACCTCCAAATTTTAATTAATAGGATTATTTATAATCAATAAATAAAATAATATTTTTTTACCAGATGAAAAACAAATAAAAAAGAGAGAAAAATACAACGTGCACAATATTTTTCACAACACTTTTACAACTAATGTTAAGTAGTAGGTTATTATTGATGGCAAAAAAATAATAATTATAGTGATATTTTCAAATAGAAAACAAAAAACAACTTAAAACCTAGGATTTATTGTAAAAAATAGTATGAATATTGCACTTCTAAATAGTAATAATAATAATAATAATAAGAGTTGAGTTAGCAAACTTTTACTAGTTCTCATCTAAGTTTACCACTAACACCATTTTTTTACTTACCACTATCAATCTGCCACATCAACAAGTATGAAAAACTTTGTCAAACTTTTTCTGTCTATAAAATTTCTAAAAAAAGAAAAAATTCTACGTAGTTTATATTAATTAGTAGTAATTTTGCATCTAATACAAGATAATCAATTTTCGCCTTGAGCCCCCAAATGCATCAAGCTGCCCCTAATAATATTATGTCACATACACTTTTGAGGCCTTAGAATTTACATGTTATTATTCTAATGTATTTTCTTATTAAATTTCAATTATGTTCTATAATTAAATCATTCATTAGAATATTTATGTTTTTTCTTATTAAAAAATATATATATATATATATCCTACATTAGAATCTCAACACATCATATTTTCTGTAATTGGTAGAATATATAGTTCTATATACAAACACAAGCATAATAAATGCTTAATGCTAAACTATATAATTCCATATGCAAAAACAATCATAATTTATAATTTTCATAATTAAAAAAAATCAAAATATTTTAAACTTTCCCCATTTATTGTCTGGGTTGCTAACTAGTTGATAATCAATATCAAAGTTGAAAGTTGTCAACTCAATTCCAATGGTTGTTTTGGTTTATCCATTAGAATTGAATATTTCGAAATTAGTATATATTCTGATGTACCATTTTGGGATGAGTTCAAGCTACACTTAGTGTAATTCGTATAACTCTTAAGAAATTACACATTTTTTATACCGTAGATTTCTAATAGATCTAACACCCAATGAGGTCTATGGAAAGTAATAAATGAGGATAGAAAAAAAAAAAAAACCGTTATTAATTAGGTAAATAAGGTGGAAAGCAATAATCATTTAATACTATTTTTCCTACCGTTTGATCTATTAGAAATCTATGGTACAAAAAAAGTGTAACTCCATAAGAGTTACACCTATTTTAAGCTGTAGATTTCTAAAAAATCAAACAGTTAAAAGATATGTGCAAAGCATTCAATGCGGTGGTAGCAGCTTTCTTCCCAGATATTTCTTAATTCTCTATTGACTCACCTCTCTTTGAAGCTTATCCTCCCAAGCCTGGTTGCCCACTGCCCAGTACTTGATAGGTAGTCAGACTTTAGGCTTCCACTCTGTTGGTTGAGGAAGGGTAGCTCCTCGGACAACGTCACCTGCTTATTATGACCAGACCTCTTTCTCGACCCAACAATCTACTTGTCTTCACCAATACTTGTCCGTCCTTAGGCTCTTTGAAGTTCTCGGGTGCGGCCCACAACCCAATATCCTTATCTGGGCCTTTCATCCCTACAATACTCAAATCCAATTTCTATTGGTGGTGTTTCCATTGGTGCTTGAATGGATATTCTCCAGTAAGCTAGATGATGAAAAGACTTGGTGAAGTTGGTTGCTAACTGGAGTTTGAAGGGCTCAAGTACACAGGAAGAAATAGAATTGGAGGGTTTATGTTTATTTTAGTGGAGATTTCCGATGAGTTGTCGGGGGAGAGGTTTTTACGCTCGGTGCTCGAGTTTTCCACTTCCTAAACATGTTTTGGTGTTTAGTGTGGTTTGCTTGCTTTTACCTCTATTTCCTTTACACTACTATATTGCCATGCTTTGTATAGTGTAGCTTGTTTTGTTTGGAAATTGGTTAAGTCATTTACACTTGGACTAATATGTTTAGTTTAGTTTAGTTTAAAATTGATAAAACCGTAAAAAGTTTGCTTTAAATATTTTAAATACTTGCTAGGGATAATATAGCACATTTCATAATATATATATATTTATTTTATTTATTTTTATTTTTTTGAGAAAGTAATATATATATTTATATAACTTTGAGTTTTTCATGTTACAAATACAATAGTTTAAGCTTCGCCCCTCAAACAACATTTCCCGGTTCTACACTTGTAGAGGTGTTACCTTAACAATATTTTAATTTTTTTTTACATTAAATCCTAAGTAGTTAGGTGTTATAATATTTTGAACATTAAATTTTTTTCACATACATTTACTCACTAAAAAAAAAATCGTAAAACGACGACAATGACCTCGTCCCAACAAAATGCATTATCCAAACACAATAATTATTCGAACATATATATATATATAGCCACGAATGTACATCCAAAATCCCTGAAGATATCTCTCCCGCCATGAACACTCTCTCCAGTCTCTCACTCTCACACTATTCCTCACTTTCCATTCTCACCTCCTCAACTCTCTACAAAACCACTCTCTTTCCCCAAACCTCCATTTCTTCGCAAACCTTAGGGTTTTGTTTTCCCAAATCACTTCGCACACCAAATTCACCTCGATTCAAAGCCTCATACGACTCTCCGGGTTCACTCTACCCCATAGGAGCTCAACTCTCTGACGATGAGGAAGAGGAGGAGGAGGAAGAAGAAGAAGACGAAGACGACGATGATGACGACGTGGCTGCCGATGAATACGACGTCGTTTCCGGCGAAGTATCGGACGGAGTTGAAGTCGAAGTCGAGCTGAGCGACGACGAAATCGGCGGAGCTTCGATCGCCGTAGAAACGGAGGTGCTTACTCGGCACGAGGAATTCAAGTGGCAGAGAGTGGAAAGGCTTTGCAACGAAGTGAAATTGTTCGGCGAAGATATAATCGACGTTGATGAGCTCGCTTCGATTCACGATTTTCGCATCGATAAATTCCAGGTCCATTTCCATTTCCATTTCCAATTCAAAATTCTCAAATCTCAAACAAAACCTAAAGTTTCAGTTATTCTGGTAATTTGAGATTTGATATATATATTTCTTTCAGCGATTGGCAGTACAAGCATTCTTGAGAGGCTCATCGGTGGTGGTTTCTGCGCCGACGAGTAGCGGAAAGACTTTGATTGCCGAGGCGGCTGCGGTGGCGACGGTCGCGAGGGGAAGGAGAATCTTCTACACTACTCCGCTCAAGGCATTATCCAATCAAAAGTTTCGCGAATTTCGGTATAGAAGTTCATTTTTTCATGTTAATTAAAATGGAAGGAACTGAAAATTTTGGCAATGTACTTTAATGGCATTGTGTTAATAAGTATGATTTTGGTGTCTTAGTGAGACTTTTGGAGATAGCAATGTCGGCCTTCTTACGGGGGATTCTGCGGTGAATAAAGATGCTCAGGTGTTGATTATGACCACGGAGATTTTGCGCAATATGTTGTATCAGAGGTAAAGTATATGTAGTATTTGAACTCTGATCATAGCATATTATGTGAATTACTTAGTGAAAACGATAGAAATGGATTCGGAATGTATGAATGATGTGATGTAATGTAATGCTGAAATATGAATACATTACTTGATATTTAGTGTGTAATTGTGGGTTCTAGGTAACTAACTGCTATAGGAAAAAATGTTATGGTTTTTGCATACCATATGCTAGTTGGATTTATGAATACAGAGATTTTATGCAATATGTTATATCAGAGGTAAATTATATGTAGTATTCGGACTCTGATCATAGAAGCCCATGGGAATTACTGAACACGGCATAAATTGGATTTCGAGTGTTTGAATTGTGTGAATAATGCTGAAATACGGATACATTATTTAATTTTAAGTGGATAATCGTGGGTTTCAGTTAGCTTAACTGCTATAGAATAAAATGTTATGGTTTGTTTTCGTTATCTAGATTTATGAGCTCCATTAATTAGTTATTCATCGGTAAAGTTGATTGTTGAAATCGAGGGTGGTGGTTTACTATGTCTTCACGTGCAGTGTTGGAATAATTTCTTCTGATAGTGGACTTTTCCATGTTGATGTGATTGTTTTGGATGAAGTTCATTATCTGAGTGACATATCTCGGGGTACGGTGTGGGAAGAGATAGTAAGTACAATTTTTTGCCCTCCCAAGATCTCATTTATTGTCAAAATTTGGTTTTCACATTTTATCGTCATACAATGTAATCATATATTTCAGGTTATATATTGCCCAAAAGAAGTTCAACTTATATGCTTGTCAGCAACAGTTGCAAATCCAGACGAGCTTGCTGGTTGGATTGGTCAGGTATTGTTATCTATGAGCTGACCTAGGCTTAATGTTTCGGATTTTGTGGGATCGTAATGATGATTTGTTGATACACGTTAGCTGCTATAATTCCTTTGGAGAGTTGTCTCATTATCAATGCTATGGTGAGACCAGGTGGCAAATGTTGAGATAGCAAGATGGAAGCATCAAATCTGTTTCCAACGGTTTTATTTTATTATTATTGTTTTTCTTTGGGATAAGTCAATAGTTAGAAGAGGGGGGATTTGAACCCTAGACATTTCCTTTGAAAACACAAGGAAGTACCAATTGAGCTACAAGGCTCTTCGTGGCATCCTACAATTTTTTATTTACTGCTTAGAATCAAGCATGGCATTTGTTTAATAAGAAATTCTTGGTGGTTTTTTCTTGTGGTGAGGGAATGTTGGGAACATTTTAAGATACCATCTAATGTTAAAAACAAAATGAAATGGCCTTGTCCAGCAGTTTGATATGCTCCTTTTCTTCATTTGAAAAAAAAAAAGACAAGACAATGTTACCCAAATCACACCTGATAATAGCCATGAGAATATTATTCGTGCATTAGGCAATGATTTCTTGTGATTTGATCTTAAAATATGGGCTAAAGACCCATAATGCATGATGCGGCTCATATTTGTCAGTAAAATAAATAAACACAACGAAGGAATTTTGAGTTAGCAATGCCATTATTCATATTTTCCCTCTTTTGTTTCCGCACGCACACAATCATATATTAGTTATCTGTATCTTTGTCAAAGGATTGCAATTTTAAAACCTATAGATTACAATCACAAGATAATCACCACTGCTTTTTCTGTGAAGTAGGCAGCTCGAATTTTGATGTATTGAGAAAAATATTTCTGATCTTAGACCCAAGATCTTTAAAATTGTCTTCTATATTCCTTGTTGGTTGATGGCTTGTCATTGCTTGCCGTTAGTGCCCTCACTCAATTATTGGTTGACTCCGGCATCAGCAAATTGTCATTACACACACACACACACATATATATATATATATATATATATGATAAGAAACTGTCATTACATATTGATTTACCTATTGGGCTTGTGTTCTCAGAAAAGCTTAATACATAAGTTATTAACTTTCTTTCTCTTCTGCTTGTTTACTGATGCCGGCATTGGTTTCTGAATTATCTTGGGATGAGTGATGTATAGACTTGTGAGAGGATCAAATTTTTCTAATTTCATCCTGTTTCCAGATTCACGGCAAAACAGAGTTGGTAACATCATCAAAGCGTCCAGTTCCATTGACTTGGCATTTCTCTATGAAGACCTCTTTGTTACCTCTTCTGGATGAGAAAGGAACTCGAATGAATAGGTATTTTTGTTTTTAATAATCCTCTATCACTCTATTAATGTTCTAACTTATAGTTTTCCTCTAGATGAATACAAGAGTAGGGATGTCTTTAACTCCTTTATTTTATCTTCTTATGTAATTACTTGGGGGCTCTGTGTTGCACAGACTAGTTGGTATTTTTTTGTTAGACTAGTTGCTTTGGTTTCTTATTTTCTTTTCTAAATAGCATGTTTCAACCAAATACGGTAATACTTGTACTGATATCACTGACTATATTTTGCCAATGGTTATTCAGTTAAACATTCATGATGAAAGTGTGAGGTTTGGTTCAAATTTACCATAAATATATGGTATTCTATATGAAGGATATTGTCTTTGTTTTTCCTTTCTTAATAATTTATGTCATCCCCTCGCTACTTCCCTCCCTTCAACCTATTCTTTGAACTGTAGTGGGGACTTACTATTTCCAATCATTTTCATTTTCTTTCTTCTAAATTGGAACAGGAAGCTGTCACTCAATTATCTACAACTTAATGCGTCAGGAGTTAAATCTTACAAGGATGATGGGTCTAGAAGAAGAAATTCAAAAAAGCGTGGAAGTGATATGAGCTATGACAGTTCTGATATCACATCTGGACAGCCTCCTCTTTCAAAGAATGACATAAATAATATTAGGCGTTCACAAGTATGGGCTCATTGCATGAGTTCTCTGACATATATGTGTGTGTTCGTAGGAATTTAATTTGTATGGGTTTATAGTATATTGTCATTATCTACCTGACTTGTAAATTTCCTAAATTAATTTTCAGGTTCCTCAAGTTATTGACACATTATTTCAGCTTAAGGCAAGGGACATGCTGCCAGCAATTTGGTTTATTTTTAGCAGGAAAGGATGTGATGCAGCTGTTCAGTATGTTGAAGATTGCAAGCTCTTAGATGAGTGTGAGATGAGTGAGGTTGAACTAGCCTTGAAGAGGTTCCGCATTAAGTATCCTGATGCTGTCAGGGAGACTGCTGTAAAAGGACTGCTGCAAGGGGTTGCTGCACATCATGCCGGCTGTCTACCATTGTGGAAATCATTCATAGAAGAACTGTTTCAGCGAGGACTTGTGAAGGTTGTCTTTGCTACAGAAACGCTTGCTGCTGGAATCAATATGCCTGCTAGGACAGCTGTTATTTCATCCCTCAGCAAGAGAAGTGATAGTGGGCGAATCCAATTACGCCCAAATGAACTACTTCAAATGGCAGGGCGTGCTGGACGTAGAGGCACTGATGAAAGGGGTCATGTAGTGCTTATTCAGACTCCTAATGAAGGTGCTGAAGAGTGCTGCAAGCTTCTATTTTCTGGAATCGAACCTCTTGTTTCGCAGTTTACTGCTTCGTATGGTATGGTGCTGAATCTTCTGGCAGGTGCAAAAATTATTGGCAGATCAAATGAATCAGATGGCATGAAAGCAATACAAGAAGGACGTACTTTGGAAGAAGCTAGGAAGTTAGTTGAGCAAAGTTTTGGAAACTATGTTGGCAGCAATGTTATGCTTGCTGCAAAAGAGGAGCTTACTAGAATAGAGAAAGAGATAGCGATGCTGACTTTAGAAGTTAGTGATGACGCCATAGATAGAAAAAGCAGGAAGCTTTTATCAGAGGCAGCGTATAAGGAGATTGCAGATCTACAGGAAGAATTGAGGGCAGAAAAACGTCTTCGGACAGAACTGCGAAAAAGTATGGAATTGCAGAGAATTTCTGCTCTGAAACCTCTTCTAAAGGAGTTTGAAAATGGAAACCTACCTTTTTTGTGCCTGCAATATAAAGATTCCGAAGGAGTTGAGCACTCTCTCCCTGCTGTTTATTTGGGGAAGGTTGACTCGCTTGATGGTTCAAAACTTAAGAACATGGTTTCTGCTGATGATTCTTTTGCACTAAACGTTGTTAAAACAGATTCAAATGTTAATGATTGTCAAGTGAACCTAGATGTTGAACCATCGTATTATGTGGCCCTTGGTTCAGATAACACATGGTATGTATTTACAGAAAAATGGATTAAAACAATTTACAGGACAGGCTTTCCTAACGTTGCCCTAGCTCAAGGGGATGCTTTGCCTCGGGAAATTATGAGGATGCTTCTCGATAAGGAGGAAATGAAGTGGGAGAAGCTTACTGGTTCTGAACTTGGCTGTTTATGGCGGATGGAGGGATCTCTAGAGACATGGTCTTGGAGTTTAAATGTGCCAGTTTTGAGTAGTCTTTCTGAAAGTGATGAGCTGTTACAAATGTCAGAACCGTACTATGATGCTGTAGAACGTTATAAGGAACAAAGAAATAAAGTTGCACGTTTGAAGAAAAAGATAGCACGTTCAAAAGGCTTTAAAGAATATAAGAAAATCATAGACATGACCAAGTTTACTGAGGAAAAGATTAAACGCTTGAAGACTAGATCAAAACGTTTGACTAATCGAATAGAGCAGATTGAACCATCTGGTTGGAAGGAGTTTGTGCAGATCAGCAATGTAATACATGAAACAAGGACGCTGGATATCAATACACACGTAATATTTCCTCTTGGTGAAACTGCAGCTGCAATTCGAGGAGAAAATGAACTTTGGCTAGCAATGGTTCTCCGAAATAAAATCCTGCTAAACCTAAAGCCTGCACAACTTGCCGCTGTTTGTGCAAGTTTGGTTTCTGAAGGTATTAAAGTTCGTCCTTGGAAAAATAACAGCTATATATATGAACCTTCCACAACTGTAATCAATGTAATCAACTTCTTGGATGAGCAAAGAAACTCCCTTTTGCAACTTCAAGAAAAACATGGGGTAAATATTTCATGCTGTCTGGATAGCCAATTTTCAGGTATGGTTGAAGCCTGGGCATCTGGGCTGACTTGGAGGGAAATGATGATGGATTGTGCAATGGATGAAGGAGATCTAGCACGCCTCTTACGACGGACTATTGATATATTAGCTCAGATTCCTAAATTGCCTGATATCGATACACTGCTGCAAAGCAATGCAAGGGCAGCATCCAATGTCATGGATCGTCCACCAATCAGTGAGCTGGCTGGATAATGTCCTAATGCCGCTAAACAGTATTGGTAAAATTTGCACAATTTTTTCCTATAGGATCAAAACTTTTCTAAAGCATTTGTAGATCTATTTAATGAATTCAATTCAACTTTTGGTGCCCTGAACCTGCTTCACTTATATGTGACATGTGGTTCATGTTACACATGTACTACCAGCAAAAGGCCCATTTATACTGAATGTTTGATTCCCAGTAAAGGGAAGCCTTCGACACTGAATTTTGTACCCATCAACCCCAAAAGGAATGTTGGCTACACAAATGCAACTACTCAGATATACACCACTGCCAGGGTTGTGCATTGTTTGCTACTTGCTAATATTTAAAGGCCAGGTAAATTTTAAACTCAGTTAAAATACAGAAATCTGTGTTGTTCTTAGATGCTTTTGAGTTTCACTTCTTGAATCTAACTTTTTAGTGCAATGATACTGTCACACTTGTCAAATGTTTTGTCAGTGCAATTTTTATTTTTATTTTCTGATATATGGAAGTGGTCCTTTGGCCAGACTATTCCCAAATGCTGTCAGCTGAAGATGCAAGCTTACTTGCTACTTGTTAGTGAAAGGGGACATTTCAAGGCAGCCATTTTTGATGATACAGTTATTAGTGTCTCTACTGGTATGTTTGGTAAAATGGAGAGAGAGGTGGAAGAGAAAGGAAAGGGAGAGGGGGAAGGGAAAGTAAGGTTAATTTTTCTTTAGGGGTTTGGCTGTTTACAGGAAATTGAATGGAAAGATAATTATGATTATGGAAAATTAAATTTTATCACTTCTTTTACTTCTTTTTTAGCTGAATAGTCTCTCTTCATTCTTTCATGTCTTCCAAATTTAAGTGGGAAAAAAATGTTCGGCAGGGAGAGAAAGGAATCTTTCCTCTTCCTTACCACCCAACTAAACAAAGTAAAGGCACTCTCTTCCTCTTTTTTCCCTCCACCCTCTTCCCTTTCCTTAAGTTTCTTCCCATCCATTCCTGTTTTGCAATCTCTTGCCCTCTCTCAAAGAAATCCTAGAGCTTTCCAATGGTTGTCATATGGCCAATATGTTCTGTTACTCTTCATCTTCTTTTCTTGTGTGTGTGTGTGGGTTAATTTGAGAAAGAGGGGAGAATGCCAGCCCTAGAGTGGACTCTCAAAGTTCACCCCAAGACTCTTGAATTAGCATAGGACACTTTTTTTTTTTTTACCAAGCAAAGATGTTTAAATAAGATTAAGGTTAGTTACAGGCTTACAGCCCATAACAAAATTAGGAAATTGTTTTGTAATCTAAAGTTGTATATAAAAAATAAGTTAATTGATCAAATAGTAAATAATATCTTATTTGAACGAAATTTGATATATATGTTAAGAACATAAGAAACATAAAATTCAACGGTTAGATTCTCAAAATTCACACCCAAAAAAGAAATATATGAGAAATTTGAAGAGTTTCTCTCCAGATTAGTTTGGAGAGAAACTTTATTCTACCTAGGACCCTGTTCTGTCTTTTACAATACATGTTATGCCTCTCCTTGTGTGTGTTTCTATCCGCTTCTGCTTGCATGATGAGCTGCCACTCTTCTTGGTACAGCTAAGCGTTGTTGGGTAATTGTCCTTTGTGCTGAGGCAATTACACCTCCATTGGGATTATCAAGGATTTCGAGGTTAGCAATTTTTCAATGGCATTTGGTTGTTTCCCCTCAAATAGTATTATACTTCTTTTGTGGAGCCAAATGCACCAGAGAGTGGTAAGGAGGCTTGGGATGCTGTCCTTGATTAAATCGGAATTCTTGCTCTCCTGATTTTAACTTTTATCCACTCTCCTTAATTATGTGCATATAAGTTTATTACTTTATTAATAAATGAGGTAAAGCAGATTTTCTCCTTCTGCGACATGATTTTGACTCGGCATTATATTTTTTGAGAACAATGGAATCTCGAAAGACAGGTAAGATGCACTACACGCCCAGTGGAGCAATTCTAGTTCTTAATTCGCATTATTGGATTTGGAGGGAGGGTGTTTGTACCGGGTCAGCCTTAATCGTAAAGCATTTCTTTGCAGGCTGTTCTCTGTATTTCATCATATAAAATTCCTTTTTCCTCATGCTAAGCTTTGCGTATGTTTTTCAGATGACAAATTTAGGCGACCTCAAGTATTGCCGTGTGTTGGCCCCTATCTTGGCATGCTATTTCGAAATGAATTGGCAGTCCCTTTATCCTTAAGTCAATTCTATATTTAATGGATCAGGGAAGTTGGTATTTTTATTTTGGTAAGGCAGTTACTTGTTAACGTTAAACATAAAAGATGTCCACAATCACGCACTTGAGCTCCTGGCTAGAATGAGCTGTTTATACGACTTTCAAAAATGCCTTGGTGCCTTGGTCTTCCGATAAAAACTATTGTGTAACAGTATTCAGTACCCAGAGAAAATTAAATGAATAGTTGGGACCAAATAGTAATTGCACCTGGACGTTCACGCTAATTTTGTTTAAAAGAAGTGTTGGAACTAGGAATGGCAGCACAAGAAAGTGCAGCAATAGAAGGGCCCCCTCCCCCCCCAAAAAAAAAAAAAAAATCATCTGTAGGTGGAAAATGATTAACAAGAATAAAGATGAATGAATTAAACAATGCATATCAAGTATACATCACAAATTTTACCTCTATTTACATAATTTGCGGCTAAAACTTCAAAAACATACAGTAGTATACTACAACCGTTGAGCCATGTCAACCTCCTCATTTTCTTTATTCGGTTGGTGAGATAGAAATATAAGAATACATGAAAGATGAATCCACGAAAGCTTTTTTTTTCCCCTTCGCGGCGCTGCGATCTTTCAAACCTCAGGCGCCAAGCCAGAGTAAGTAATGCGTGCAAAAAGTCACTGAAAGTCGGAAACATTTGAATCACATCAAGACATTGACATCTATTTGAATCAACAGAAAATGAGTGAAAAGTGAACAGCAGTTTCACACACATGGAACCAAACCGACCTTTTCCAGTCCATGCATTCACTACAAAGGACATGCACTAGTTCAGAATAAACAGTAGTTTCACACACTTGGATTTAACTTTCTCCAGTACATGCATTTACAATAGAAACCCCACTGCCCAGTCCCCAACCCCAACACCAAACTCATGCATTTGTTCCCTCCCCCCCCCCCCCCCCTTCTCTCTCTCTCTCTCTCTCTCTCTCTCTATATATATATATATATATATATATAAAATACACCGGAAATCAGCCTCTAAAAAAAAATTTAGGGTACAACTGCCTACCACCATCTCTCCCAGATCCCACAAAAGTGGGAGCTTTGAGAGCTGGGGAGAAAATCTAGAACTACAACTTTTTGAACCACAACATTGTAGACTGTGAGTGATGGACAAAAAGTAGTGTGTTCATGTGAAAATGATAAACAGCCACTTAGTCTGCCACATTAGAGTTGTGGCAAAGTCGTACAAAGTTGTGGTCCTAGAATAACTCCTGGGTATGACCTCTCTCTCTCTCTCTCTCTCTCTCTATGAGAGAGAGAGAGAGACAAACACAAAAACACATCCTCCAATGTTGAATGCCAAATATGCAAGAGACCATTCCAATACACCGGAGGAAGAACACAAGACAACGTTTTGACCACAACAATGCCAATGAACTCTAACTCAAAACAGCACCACTTTCCCTAATAAGAGCAAGGTGGAAAGTAAGAACACCGAATGCATGTGTAACACGATAACATACAGATTTCAACCACAACAACAGCGGTGGTTTTGGGATGTAGGTGAAATCAAAAGACAGCAATGGAAAAACAGAAGATACCCATACTAATAGATATATCCACATCAGGCACATGTTCTATAAAAATGGGGTATCAACTATAAGCACACCAGATTCATAAAAATAAAGGGACATACCATATCTACTAAGGGTCACAGGAAGTTATTATGAGCTAGAAAGCAGTCTGTGAAATCGTTGTACTCTACTTGAACAACCACTCAAAGACTTTGCCTG
The DNA here is from genome assembly GCF_932294415.1 of Quercus robur. Taxonomy (NCBI): domain Eukaryota; kingdom Viridiplantae; phylum Streptophyta; class Magnoliopsida; order Fagales; family Fagaceae; genus Quercus; species Quercus robur. The sequence goes on from NC_065536.1 coordinate 59,375,367, forward strand.
GTCATTACAAGAGTTGTAAGATTTCCTTTTCTTTTTCACCCGGAACAAAAAGTCTTCCGTATCCAAAACGTATGAGACCTACCACGTACAAAATTTGTGAATTAAAAAAAATGGCACTTCAGGAAAAAAAAAAAAAAAAAACCCAGAAAACATGCAAAAACCTATGACTCTTAACTGAACACAGAACATTATATTATCATTGGTACAACATAACCAAGAAATGAATTTTATGTAACATACCTTGGACGAAGTGCAAGCTATCTTACACTCTAATCCATTGAGAACTTGAAGCCCTTCCATTGCCTGGCATGTGGTAGAAAATTCATCGCCATTGGCATATTTGTGAATATTCCTACAGACAGCAGCAGGCATCATTAGCTATGACCACTCAACTGAACACACTGAAAATCATTTGCCCCTATTTCTCACATACCTCCTCAAGAAGATCCCAGACTTCTCTTTCTTCTCTGGGACAACTGACAGGAAGTCATTGTGTAGATATGCTGAAAAATTAGGGTCCATGGAAACAGCTGTCACTTCAGGCTTATCATGCCCATAGTCCATAAGCTGAATAGACAAACTGGTTGGCGTAGATGACTGCAAAACAAATTTTTAGGCTTTATTAAAAAAGAGAGCTTATTCAAGAAAGATAATGAAGCAAAATCACTGAAGACCTACACATTCAATGCGGTATATGTTCTCATCATGAAGAAGAACACGGGCATTTTCATGATAAACAATGTCGACAAATCGTCCAAGTTTTCTTGATTTTTCATATGCATACAGTTGGAGAAGCTTGTTGTCCATCTCATCAGTGGCAACTGTTTGAAGCTGTAGCAAATGAATATAGTTTATTCTTATAGGTCAGATGGAATAAGGTAAGGGGAAGAAAGAAGGGATAACTTGAGAAAAAAAATGAAATCATGTATTACTTGTTTAACAAGTTTATATATCAGCTTGTCTAATGTGAATAAAACATATGACTGAGTTCCAATAATAGCTCGACAATCATCCTCAAATTTTGTATTGTCCGAAGAACCATCAAGTAAATTGTATAGTGCATTCATGAACCTGTACCACCAAAAACATAAAGCATTACTTATTAATAGGTACCGACATTTGAGTTTGATTTGCATTTAAAAATAAATAAAGCTAAACTACCTGTGGCATAAAGATCAGTAGGGCTTGAAATGCATTTTAAAATTTAAAAAAAAAAATTAATTATAAAAAAAAAAAAAAAAAAAAAAAAAAAAAAAAAAAAAAACCCTACTAAACTAAACTAAACTAAACTACCTGGCATAAAGATCAGTAGGGCTTGAATCATTTGAAGCCCCCCATTTCCTTTCAGCAGCAGATGACGAATTAAACTTTGCTGATTGAATTCTCTCATACAATGTCTGTCATATTAGTGAAATACAGTCTCAATGATATTCACAAAATTTGGAAAGCCAACAAAAATTAAATCATATTAACATATTATGAGCCTTACTTGGTGAAGCCTTAAAAGCACATAGAAAGAGTCATTTCCATAAAAAACCCGAGAATCCTTTTCTTTCTCATGTAACGCTGAAGGGACATGCTTCGCAAGAGGCTTCACAGTAAGTAGAAAACGTTCTGAATATGGTAATGATGTCCCATCCCCTTCAACATCGTGTGCATCAGCCATGCCTTCGGCTTCACCTTCACTCTCAGCCTTGTTATCATGCTCATCATGGTCTCCATCTTCCTCATGCTCTTCGCGAGAACACTCCTCACCATCAGCGGACTCACTTCCTGATACATCCCCATTCTCAGAAGCATTCTCAGTGTCCTCTGAAGACCTAGGAGCACTTTCCTCACCTTCGTCGTCAGCATCAGCTTCATTTTCTCCCCCTGCCTCCCCACAACACATATCTTCTTGTCCGTGTCGGGTTGGATATTGCCTGCTTACAGAACCATCCTTTGGTTTATGCACAGCCTCTAGACCAGCATCTCTATAAACTGCAAAATTATCCTCCTCAAAATCTCCATTGGGAGACAGTTCACCCTCTTCTCTTTCAACTTTAAAGTGTCCAACAGAATCTTCATGGTATCTGTTAGCTTTGACGCCATCTGATGTTCCCCCATTTGTGGATATAATTGGTCTTGTTGAATCACCACCCTATAGGATCAATCGGGAAAAAAGAAGAAGAAAAGAAACATTTCTAAGTGCATATTCATAATGATATTTGTAACCATCAAGATCTAAGACCCAGCACCATGCCCAATAATCAACCACATCAGTAATAAGCCTTGGCAGTCACACTCGTCAATGATTTACTAAAAGCTTAGTGCTGACCATATATTTTGTAATTAGTGAAATTACACTAGCAATAAAAAAATCATTAAATTTTTTTATCTAACTGAACACCTCTTTTCAAGTAGAAGTCCAAATATGAGACCAATAGGACTCCATAGGCAAAACCAAACCAATGTAATGGCCAAGGGAGAATACATAAACCTGAAATGTTAAATTAAGGACAGTTCACAATGTTAGCCATACCTCAGATAAGGGTACCTCGACCCCACCCTCAACAGCAACATTACTAGGTCTGGATGGAGTAGCACTAAGCCCTTGCAACCAAAAAACAAAATTTATCTCAGAAAGCATCTTGAAATGAACTTGGAAAATCGGATAGACTAGTAGCAATGACAAATTCAAGAGAGATAATTGTGTAAATAAATACAAACAAAACTAGTTTAAAGCATCCTGCAAACCTGATGTGTTCTCTATGTTCGTTCGTCCATTACTCAGCTCCACAGCAGTGACAAGTGATGCATTTGAATTGACAAATCGTTCATTGGAATTATCTTGCTTGCTGACTCCAGATATTTCATCAGCCATAGATGCATTGACTTGTGCTTTACCTTGTTGAGGGGTGCTGCAGAATGTATCACTTTTACGTGCAATGCGTTCTGCATCAAGAGAGCTATCTTCTTTAACCCCATTATCCCCATTTACTTGCCAGGCCCTGCAAGAACTTGACTGTTCAGGCGGAATATTTTCATCTCCATTTCTGGAAGTATTTGACTGTTTGGAATTCACAGCAGTAGCACCACCACCACCAGGACTGAGATCCCCCTCCCCAACACTTGCAGCACCAGTTTTGACAGCATTATTCTTTGTCTTTACAACATCCTCAGTATCCTCTGCACCCTGAGGTCTAGAAGGAACACCAAGCATGGGTTCCAGGAAGGTTGTCCAAATCTTCATAACTTTATCCAACTGTTCAGTTGTACAAACTTCTCCACATGAATACTTAATGAGCTGATACAGATCTTCATGGATGTCTAGATCACGGTACACAAATTCCAAATTTGGAATAATTGGTCGCCTATTTCCAGCAGCGATAGCAAGAAGTACATCATCTTCCTTGCGCTTCTTCTCACTAATTTCTTTAATCTCCGCCAATAAGGCTGTAAACCACATAACAAATAAACCATGAGAACTGAATAACATATGCTGTATCAGGATGTCCTATGGTAATCGGATGAGTCCATTGTTCTTGAAATAATTATATAACCGGCTAAATCAGTCATTTTCCATTTCTATAGTATCTGCCAATTTTTTTGGATCACAACTAACAATAATATTATTGGATCACACACTAATCCAATTTAGCACATCCAAAGCTTATGTTGCCAATAAGGAGAGGGAAAAAATATGCAATTACATTAGAAGGGAAGTTAATTATTAAGTGTGCTCATCGGTAGTCAGTATTTATTTCAGCATATAGCATATCATGAACATTAAACTTAAGAAGATTTGTAGTTACAAGCTTAAAATATGTCAAGATGCTGAAACATCAAGGTGAATATTACCTTTTGTGCTTAAGCTCTTTGTGTCCTGTTGCTTGAAATAGAAGCTACGATGATCAAGCGATTTATGATAGTTCTTCGAATAAATTTCAGCCCAAACTTTATTAAAATCAGAACGACATCTTGCCCACTCTTCTTGTTTTTGCTTCAAGCGTGTTAGTATAACTGGCAAAGCAAGAGGTGCATTTTTCCTCAACACATCCATCACATCAAGCCCATGGTCACCATATAAACGTTCGATGCACCTGAGATTCAGTGCTGATAAACAGACAAGAAGGAAAACTCCCATCAGAAAACAGAAAACAACTGAGAATAAGCTTTTATATCATAATATATCTGCTGGAATTCATTATTCAGTAATCAGACTTTAACCTGTGAAGTGTTCCTCAATACGAATTGGACTCTCCGTTTTGATTGTGTTATTGTTAATCTTTTCCAGTAGTTCTTCTACACGCTTAGTTGTAACATTCACGGACTCTAACAACATGTCAAGCTCAAACCTGACAACATAATTACAAAAGATCACCAACTGCGAGAGCCATTATGAACAGAATACTGAATATTCCAGCAACTATTTCAAGAAAACTGATAAACAGAATGGTGAATATTAATCCATGTCAAAGCTCCCAATCAATAAAGCTATTGCCAAACTTGGGTTTGAGCAATAAAATACATTCTCAAAAGGGGTTGATTGCATAAAAGAGATCAATAGATTGGAATCCACTCAAACATGACAAACTAGGTAGCTAGAACCAGAGAGCTGCTAAAGCCAAATGAGAGTACAAATTAAAACACAATCCCAGCTTACCTCAAGTCACCTAAAAATTAAATCAAAATGGAAAGAAAACAGATAACATAAGTATAAAAACTCCAGGCAAGCTCTAACCTGTCATCTTCACATCGAAACAAGCTTTCTTCATATTGGTTTTTGCGCATGTGTTTAAAAGAGTAATCCTCACTTCCTGATGTGACAGACACCCAATTATCATTCAATACTTGACCACCAAGGTCTGTTCTATGACTAGCTGAAGGTATTGGATACTGCAACATTGAGACACAACTACATAAATACATAAGTTAAAAGTATTGGAATCTCCTAAAATTATTAAATCAATGAAAAGGGTTGCATACATTTTTTGGCAGCAGACGGTAACTGGGAGTGCACCGCTCACAATTAGATAGGTCAAGTTCATTAATAGGCTTTGACAAGTACTTATCCTTGCTGGGGAATATAGACACCTTATGACTCCCGATGTCTTTATTGCCAAAGGCAGCACTTTTGTCAACTCTATCCCTTTCCCGGTTTTCAAGCCTATCCCTTTCTCGGTTTTCACGGTCTCTATCTTTAACCCCATCATCCCTCTCACGATCTCGATCTTTGTCCCTCTCCTCTACCTTTACTGATCTGGGTATATGTCCATCATTCCACAAGGATTCTGCAATGAACAGTTTTAGTTAACTTTACAGACCAGACATGATGTTTGAGAAAATCATAATGCATCTACCAATAATTTAAGCATTGCATCTAAAAAGCTTCTGTTGAGAAGCAACTCCACTCAAAAACAACTCCCACAACAAACTGCATCTAGCCTAAGGATAGCAAAAGGGGAACAAATCACTTTACGTACTTTTACTCATGACACCAGCAAGGAGTCCATCTGCAGTGCAGGATATGATTAGAAACAAAGTTAACAACACAGAAACCAGAAGAGGTAAACATTAATTTAAAAAGTTACCGTTCTTCTCACAACGTGCCAAAAAATCATTAAATCCATCCATAAGTTCCGGATATCTTCCAAGTAAATCTTGCACCTGACATAAGCCAAAGTTTCAACAAATTATTGAATGTATTCATGTTCTTCTTAGTAAGTCAAAGGGATAATAAATTAGGTAGGTTGTGTTATTCTCAAGATTATTAAAAGTATCGAGCAGACAGTCAAGTTAATCCAAAAGTTTTTCTAAAGCAATCAAGACTGTTAGCAACACCGGACTAGCAAACCAAATCAAATAACAATGCACCTCTGAAAGCCAGAAATACAGGGAAAGAAATCTTTCTTAGAATTTTTTTTTTTTCTCTTTTTTCCCTTTTATTTTTTTTGGGGGGGGGGGGGGGGGGGAGTGTCTTGAAAGTGTTTGTAAGACTTTTTTAAGTTCCTTCTAAAGGCAAGCCTATAAAAGGTCTCAATTATTATTTAAAACATTGAAGTCTTATATTTTTTTCAATCTCACGTGACATGCTGTGATTACAATCAGTTATCATAAATCACATCACTCAGCAAAAAATAGATAAAATAAAATAAATTGACATCTAAAATTCTCTGTAATGTAAATACTTTCCAATCCCCAATTCCCAGCAACAGTGATGACACTCCATATGCACTAAAACAGAAACAAGATGAAACAACCTAGATACCCAAAGCAATATGGCAAAGATTAAATCCTAAATACAAAACTGCATTTTTCGAACAAATTCAATGTATTCCTTTCAAGGAAATTCCTAAAATCCATTCCAATTATGTTGCTTATTATTGAGAAAAAAGTATCATTTATGATGAATACATAATGATTTGATCAAAAAAATTTCAACAAGTAATCATCCAATGCAAGGCTGAGATAAAAGGATAAGTTTTTCATATAGACAAAAAAAAAAAAGTTGTTTCATAATTCTATTTGACAAGAAACCATCCGATGCACTCATGAAACACTTTGTCAAAAATATATCACATAAAAAGGCCCTCACTTGCTGATGCAGAGACTTGCTGAAAGGCCATTAAATAATTGCTTTAAATCTTATCACAAATCAACTATGCTTAACACATCAACATTATCCTAAATCTAACCAGATCTAAAACCAAGAAACACCAAGACAATATAATGTTTCTTCTTTTTTTGCTAAATAAAAATGTGTGCTTTGATTGTTTAGGGCCGAAAAGCACCCCCCAAAAAAAATGTAAAAATTTACATTTATCATAATCTGGAAACAAATTTATAACACGAAACTGGTTGTCAGCCCAGAGTGAATAATACACTCCTATCATAGTGAACTGCAGTCTGGCATCACTTGAACCCAAAAATGGATTATGATAATAGAAATTTTCTTCCAATTTTTATCCTTTTAAAAAGCATCATTTTTTAATGATCAAAGAATATTATAATCATTAGTTTTGTAGTAAAACCACCCTATAATTAAGCAACTTTTAGCTTAGAAACTATGTTATTCTTGTCAACTTCTGATGAAACAATTACAGGTTTCATACAAATACACTCTCATCATTCTTTATACTCGCATAAATGATCTTGCAACATATTCCCATAAACCTGCTGCATACCACCATGATCTGTATTCTGGGTAATTTAGTGTCCACCCAATATAAGTCTACTCTCTTTTGGATTGGGACCAACTCAAATTTCACTCTATCCATCTTATTGGGCAAAAGATAACGAACAGCGTGTCATGATACACTTTTGTATGCTGGAGACTGGCTAATTTAAAGGGGCACCAGCCACTAAAGTTAGGCTATGCGTGAACACGATACACCTGTCCTTTCATGCAAACAGAGCTCCATCCAAATGCTTGTAGTTTTATAATTTAACAATCTCATTTTTTTCCTAAGTAATATGAATTATATATATTTATCATAACAAATCCTTGACAAACTTAATTATATTAATGAGGGATGATGATAAAATTAGTGAATTTAATTATTAGTAGAATCAATCATACCAAGGATTGCAATTCTGCTCGTGTAATTATTTCCCTGCTATAAATATGAAGACACTTCAAAAATTCTTGGTAATCATCAGGGTTCCGTAACTTCTCCTTTACTTTTTCACAAAAAGCAAACTCCTGACCATACATACCTGCCAGACCACAAGCCAAGTTAAAGAAGCAAAAGTCTCAACATGATATGTGAGTTAGAATACACAAAGCTAAGAGAAAAAAACTAAACACAATAAGGCAAGTATCTCAGCAAAGCATTTAAGGTTGAATGGGAAAGAAGATATCATAAGAGTGATATACTAAGAAGCAAACATATTTCAGAAAAATATTAAAGATGCATTATAAGCATACTGTGTATTATCATATCCTCCAATTTGTATGTAGCAGCAGTAGCAGCAGCAGTAGTAATAACAACAATTATAAATTTATTAGATAAGTAAAAACAACGATTATAACTATAATAATAGTATGTTGTTGTTGTGCAAGGATAAAGTATTCTAGCTTTTTCCAAATCAAATTCTGAATTCACATTGCAATAATTTAATAATTTGTTAAGCGATAAAGAGCTTTCATATATATAGTTTGTAATTGGGGCATGGCCGCATGGGGCAAATTTTCAACTAGAGTCTCAAGTATAGCATCAAACACAGCTCAAACACTCACTTTTCAGAGAGCTTTTTTCATCAAAGGAGGATGAAAGAGGACGCATTCCAAAGTTCTCATCGCCTTCCCCACCTTGATGCAATTGTTCTCTGCTAGGAACTTTCCGTTTATGGGGAAATCGTTGCATATTGAAGTCCCTATTGCCATCATGATCAAATTCTCTATCATCCCTTTCCCTTTCTCTCCTATCTCTGTCTTCTCGCCGATCCTTTTCACCACGTCTTCGTTGCTCTTTGTCCACTCTCATCAAAGATCTATCATGGTCTGGATCAGGGCGGTCAACACTGAGATCACGGTCATGTGGAGCCATCGTCCTTTCTTTCTGGTACAAATGTTCATGAGCTAAATGTTAGCCAAATGATCATGAAATCAGAAGGGCAACATGATTAAAAGAAAACTACACAAACCTTGTCAACATGCAATTGCCGCATTATAGGCATGGCAGAGCTTCTATCCCGGAGCAAAGGATTCCTACCAGATTGAGGATATTGAGCAGAAGCTGTTCCTGAATTATCGGGAAGAAAATGAGTGAACTCATCAAGCAGGTCCGGGTGATCTTGGAAAAGTTCAGCAACCTGAAAAAGGTAAAAGATATAATCATCAGCAACAATAATCAAATTTACAAAAATAAAAAATAAATGTTGCAGCACAATAACAAGGGACAGGTAGAAGCTCACCTCCTGGTAGACCTCACTTATGGACTTGTTTTCCTTTCTGTACAAATTCAAAATTTCTAAAAATGACTTATAAACGCGATCATCACCTTGAAATCGGGTCTGCAGGCAGAGAATTCATTAAATACACATGAATGCAAACCATCACCTCGAACAAAGTTGTGAATTGCTATCTACCTTTATCTTGTTCACAAAACTGATAGCTTCTTCAAATTCCACAGGCTTCTTTGAAGGAGGTTGTTCATCCTCAAGTGGGAGGGTGATCTCAAATCCCTTTGGCAAGAAGGTATTGAAACCCAAAATTAGGTCTCGATGCCCTTTAAATAGTTCCTTTACCCTTGCTATGACACCCGTTGTGTCAATTCTACAATCAACATAACATATACTACAAGTTAACAACAAGGTAAAATAAAGTATATCCACATCCCCAAGAATAATTATACAAAAAAATGCCACTTTGAAGCACAATGTATATCATGATCGAACCTTTGAGCCTTGAAATCTTTCATGACTTCGAGAAAGTCTTCATATTTTTCCCTTTTGTCTTGAAATATGTCCTTCACCGCCTTAAGATACGATAGGGCATCACTTGTTGTTAGTTTCTGTGTATTTGTCCCACCCATCATCTGGGGTTGCCCAGACCTAGAACACATAAATAATCCAACAAAATTTCAATATTCACAAACTCTTCCCACTAGATCAAGATCCAAATCACAAATTTTCCCATTAAATCAAAAGCTAATCTCTAAAACATAATCCTCTCATCATGGAAAGATGAGAGAAGTGTGCATGGATACACAAACATCGATTGCTATTTTCGGTTTCTCTATCCACACACCATAACACCAAAAAAAAAAAAAAAAAAAAACTGATCTTTTATCATCAAGTCAAACGAATTTCACCAGTCTTACTTAAAAACTAATCGATGAACAAAATAAAAACAAGCATAAACTAACCAAATTCACACAACTGCCCTAAAAAAAGTACAGAAATTCACACAACTTGAATGATTAAGAAGCTTAATCTCATCATTTACATAATCAAACTTCGATAATCAAACACAAACACAAACGCATACGCAAAAACTAAACAAACAAACAAAAAAATTTCAAAAAAAAAAAAACTCACGCTTCTCCTCTAGATGAAACCACAGGCCGCTTGAGTTGAGAAGCCATGTAAACATCATCTCTAGACCTCTTCATCTCTGAGCAAAACACAAACTCACTATCTCTCTCTCTTTCCTCAACAAATCATGCTTTTAGCTCCGATTGAAAACAAAATTCCTGCAAAAGCAACTCGCTCATTCACAACAAAACACAAAAGCAGATCTAACCGCAAACAAAGAAAAAAAAATTCAAAACCTAAAAAAAACAAAAAATTTAACACAAACAAGAAAATTCAATCCTCACCTCAAGCGCAGATCGCGGACTTCAAAACACAAACACTGAACCTAGTTTTTTTTTTTTGTTGTTGTTTTTTTTCGTTACGTTACTTGAATATGAAGCAAGACTTGTGAGAAATTTGCAGCGACGAGATTCATATTATCTCATCGAAAATTCACATACTAAGCGAAACTGAACGAGAGAAAGAGATCGCGCACTCGCCGCATACAACAAAAAGCCTCTCTCTCACAAGTCACAAACTAGAACGAAGCCTCTCTGTGAAAGAAAACTAGTAGTCTTTTTTTTGGTGAAGATTATGTATGCGATTCACTTCTGGAGGGAATACGAAGATTAAAATCTAATTTTGCTTTTCCTCTAATTTTCTCGGAAAACAAACAGAAATCAAAGGGAGAAAAAAAAAAAAAAACGCACATACACAATGAGAGAGTTTTAGAATGTGATATTATATATATGGAGATATAAGAAGAGAGAACACAGAAACTCTACTCTTTTTTCTTTTCTTTTTTGGAGGAAGGAAGGAGGGTAAGTCATTTTTTTTTACGGGTATTTGCCGGTCACCTTATAGATGGGTTACCGGTTATAGGCGGTTGATTTTATGCCACGTGTGCAAATTAGGGATTTGTTTGATTTTTACTGGAGCGTGGTCAACACGGTCCAATTGGGAAAGGGCTGTAGTGGCATTTTGGTGAATAAGGGGAATTATGAGAGGGCATTTGCGTAAGTTGGAGTTTGAATTTGGATGATCGGTTCGGAAAAAATTTTCGGTTTTGGGGAATTAGGGTTAGGGCAAGTTTGGAGGTTGGGGATAATTTGGTACGAGTGGTTGTTTGTTGGTAAAATTTAAATAATTACTAAAATGATAATGATAAAATTTGGTGTAAATCTTCTATCTTTTTAATTAAAACAAAAAAAAATTAGTCTTAAATATAATTTTACTTAACCAAAAAAAAATTGAAGAAGTTAGATTTAGACTAGTAATTTAGGTTTTTAATTTTTTTTTTAATTTTTTAAATTGCTTAATTATAAGAATTTTTTCTCACCAGGGAAGCTTGTAGATTAATAAGATAAGTTTTTTGAATCAACTTTTTTGAGTTTTATAATTATCTAGAATTGTGGCTGTTATCAAATGTGCAAGTGGGGTGGGCAAAATAGGGCCTAACATTAGCTAATTCTAAATGGGTTTCTTATTTTTTGGGTCAAAGAATTTTTTTTGAGTCCTAGCCCTTTTGGTTGGCCTATTTAGATGTAGTTGGGGCTAGGCTTGAGCAGAGAGATGGACTGGACTCTGGAGTAGTTTCTTTAAGAGGATTTTGGGCTTGTTGCAGATGCAAAGGCCATTCAAGAGCATGTATGGGCTTAACAGTAGAGCCCAACTCAACAAAAGACAACAAGAAATCAAGTAATAGCTGGAATTTCAGGTTGATCAACGGTGAAGTCAAGCTCTTCTTTTTTTTCTTCTTCTTCTTTTGTGTGTGGAGAATCTACAAAATTGAAGCTGAGAGTCATTCAAAAATTCAAATTAAATTTAAATACACTTTATGTGCCAAGTGTCCTTGTAATTGAACTACAACTTAATACCAAGTATCATTCCCAATTTCCAATTATACTAGCATAATTTTATGTCAATTATATTTATATGCAAATTCATGTATTTAAACTTTAAATACATAAAAATATTTGATTCAAAATTATTATGTGTATATGTGTACATAAAAATAAAATAAAAAAAGTGTATATGTAATACTATTAATGCGTGTACAATTTATTAGGGGAAAGTATTATCTAAAAATAAAGCATAGTTTTATCTTTTGAACATATTAAACATCATACTTTTTGTGGGGGTTAAAAACCCTAACAATGAAGAAAAAACTAATGAAAATTATCAACACAACTAATTTGTATGAAATGAGAGGGTAATCCATAGTGGGATGATTAAGTAGAAATATTAAAGATCAAGTTGAACAAATAAATTGTTTCATTAAAAAATGGCTTTCGCCAAGATACATAGATTGTAGTCAGACTATTACAAGGTTTTTTTCTCTCTATTTTCTCATTTCAAACTCCAATCCTCTCTCCTGAGTGTAAAGTCCTCCTTTTTATCTCCCCCTCTCCTCCATTTGTAGTTATTCATTATCTTATTGGATGTCAGAGGAAACTAGTCCTATCAAACACTTCTTCTCCTGCTTTTTGATCATGAAGGAAGACTTTTGAGATGTCTTTATTGTTTAGGTTGTTCATTTATCATTCAATGCGGTTGACATTAGGTAGAAACACCTAATTGATGTAGAGGTGATTGTTGCTTTGGGTTATGCGTCCTTCTCCATGTGTCCTTGGCAATAATTCGGGGTTGAGATATTATCTTCAGTTATAATGTTCATTTTTTCTCGACAGAGGGCTTCTCGAATTACCTTGGAGGACAACTAGAATCATCCTGTGGCCTTCTTAGGTCAACGAGCCTATAATGCTCAGGTTTGGGTTTTGTCCAAGCCATTGTTCTGATGGGCTGCTCCCAGCCCATGATCCACTTAGTAGGGGTGCCTACCCCCTACACTTTTAAGTATGACATTTAAAACCCCAGACTTTCATAAATGTGTATTTCATGTGTGGAGATAGGATTTGTTTAGGCTTTTTTTTTTTTTTTTTTTAATATTATTATTTGGGATTCATGAAAGTCTAGGATTTAAAGTATCTTGCTTAAAAATCAAGGTTTTCAGACTCGAACCGTTCATTGAACCGTAAAAGGGAGAGGTTCAAGGTTTTTTAGGTCGAACTGAGGTCGAACCGAGGTCGAACCGTGATGACGTCATAATTAATTTAATAATTATTTTAAATATATATAAAAATATTAAATTAGTAAAAAATAGAAAAATTAACTAAAATAGTCCAATTAAAATTATAAATCCATATTTTAACTATGTATAATATATCCATCTATAGCCCAAATATGAAATATCTATCCAATAATAATAACCATATTTTTATAAAAAGAAAATTAAAAGCATCAGATTGTCTTTCCAATTTCCACTTTCCAATGCCCACGTGACTAGCTGTCTAGCTCACATTCACAAACCTAAAAAAGCACTAGAAACAAAAGTAAATGAAATTAAAGGAAGAGATAAAAAAGCAATACAAACAAAAGCAGATGAAGAAAGAATTGTTATGTTATATCCATAATATTTTTCACAATATTTTCATAAGAATTACATCAAAATCTTATGTAGAAAGTTATTACTAGTTAATTTGAACCCACCACTGAATTTTTTTTTTTTACTCACCAATATTAGCTAATAACAATCTATTACTTAAAATTTATTGTGAAAATATTGTGGTAGCATTTTTTAATGACCATTTCTTAATATTAAATACCACACGTTTGAATAAAAAAAAAACCCACACGATTACATAAAAAAAATAAAAATAAAACTAAGGGATAAAGACCACCACACATTTTCATACGGACCCAATTTATTACTCAACTCTCAACCTTACATTTACTTCACAGTTATCACATTCACATATTCACATCAGAGAAAATAGAAGAGAGAGAGAGGAGAATCTCAAGCGCCGATGGAGATCGAGGTGCACAGATCGAAGGCCAACGGAGATCGAGGTCGCTGAAAGGACAAAGTCGGTGGAGATCGGCGTTCACCATGCAGCACTACCTTATCTGCCGCCCCACCGCCGTTTGTTCTCCTCCCCACCACCAGACTGGGTCAGATCAACTTGTTCTTCTTCTTCTTCTTCTTCTTTTTTTTTTTTTTTTCATATTTGCTTTTTTTAATTCAACTTTATTGTAAGAATTGGATTTTGTTTTGTGTTTTGTGTTTGGATTATGTGAGACATTTTTTTAGAGTGAAGCAAAGAGATTGAAACAAAGATCAGACGTTTTCTAATTTCTTTTTACTTTTATTCAAATTCTTTACCAATGGATTTTTTTTTTCGACCAAAAATAGTAAATATTCCGGTATGGTGCCATTTAAGGCTTTAAATTTTTTTTTTTTTTTTTTAATGGACCTATGAGAACTGCAAGAACTGTTCACAGTTCTCAGAACCGTGAGGTCCGACTGCGGTTCGCACGAGTCCTTACTTTTTTCCCATAGAGCGGTTCTTGAGGCTAAAAGAACTGCAAAAATGAGCAGTTCGAGGTTTTTCTGGTCGAACCGTACGGTTCGGTCTGAGTTTCAAAACCTTGTTAAAAATATCAAATTTGATATGTCTCAATGATAAAAGTATGTTTTTTTTTATGGTACTTTTCCAAATTTATTAATTATAAATGTAAAACTTTCACATAGCTCTATATATGCGTATATGTATATATACACAAAACTTGCACACAATTGTGTGTGTGTATAATTATAGTTATTTTAAGTGTACTCATGCATATCCAAGAGTTATAAGCTGGTTATTAATTATATACAATTACAATTTTGGTCCCTACATTTTAGGGTCACTGTCAATTTGGTTCCTATATTTTGGTAGTAGTCAATTTGATACTTGTTATTTTAAATTCGCAGTCAATTTAGTCTCTCTTATCAAATCATAGTTGTTCTTGCATTTTCTTAAAAACCAAACACAAATCATATGTATCAATCTCCAACTTGTGTAGACATAAATATCAACTTAGCAACTAAATAAAACGTAAATTTAGACTCAAAATGACTGCAAGTTGAAAATACTATGAATCAAATTGGCTGCAATTTGAAAATGAATTGAGGCTAATTTGACTTTTTCCAAAATTTAGGGACCAGATTGATTGCTACCAAAATATAGTGATCAGGTTGACAATGACCCAATAATGTAATGACCATAGTGATATTTTTGCCTATTAATTGAATATAATTATTACGTGTAAAGTCTCATTGGTTTAACATTGGGGGTCAACAAATTTTTTGCTATCAGTGGAGTCCCCAGACCCTTCGATGCATTCCTTTGGTGAAAGGTATTTCACCACTTAGGGTCCATGCATTTTTCCATGTTACAACCATGCCTTCAAACATGATTTCCATGGAACCAACATTCGGCAAACCCTTATGGCGAATGATTGATGCCTTGGGACATGCCTATATGTGTACAACCAATAGTTACAACACAATATAGTTGTAGACAGTTGAGTTTTTCATAATCATGTAAAGGCAACTAACCTTAAGCTTTTAGGTTCACCATTCATCAGTGATCTCACTCCTCTCAGTGTTAGGATCATAACCCAACCCAGTTTCACACTCAAAAAGCTGCTTCCAAGTCTTCTACTGTTTTCTCAGATGATCCCATTTGTTTTTAAATTGCAGGTGAGTCACCACTTTGCCCATTTCACCCAACTGCTTAATTACTGCATCAACCCTTTTCTTTCTCAAAAATCCTCCATTCCTCTTGCCTTCTAGGACTTGAGCAGCACACAAATCACAAAAAGTTTTTAGTTCTATTGGATCTTTTCACCCGGTTCTCACATCATTACCAACGTCCTTCAATTTCCCCTTAACCATTTTTGCTACAACGAAATTCTATACTCATTGAGGCATTTTGACAAGCAGTTTGTATGCATATCATAATCAGTTATACATGCCCACATAAAAAATGCAAATTAAACTCATATAGTCCAAATACAAACATAGGTAGGAAGAGAAACACACAAAATTACACGAATGAGAGAGGAACCCATAGATTAATTTTACGAAAAATACAAAAACCACACACAAAAGTTGAACACAATTGATCCTTAAATGCATAACACAACTCAAATAAATGCAGAACACCAACACATCAAAGAGTATGAGAAGTTAGACAGAAGTTACAGATAAATGTAGCGTCTCTTGCCCATAGTGGGCAACAACGTCCCAAGCGGAGAGAAGGTGGGCTCAAACTTATGCGAACCTCAATCGACATATTTTGAGACCCAACAAAAATATTGGATTACTTGTCCAAGAAAACTAAAATTCAGATTTTTGATAGAAACTTTGACCCAACGTTTATAATCGAAACGCGAACCAAAGGTATAAGTGTAACACTTTGACCCAATGATTATAATTGAATCACGAATCAAATGTACAAAGTTTGAACGCCACAAGGAAGAATCCTTGATAAGTTCACAGTTCTTGAAGAATCAAAAGAAGAGCAAAACCTCACCTTTTTTTTTTTTTTTTTTTTTTTTTTTTTTTTTAAATTCAAATATCTCCTTCTATTACAATAAGTGCATGCTATTTATAAGACATGACTGAAAATAGAAAATCTAAAAACGTACTAAATAATAAAACCCTAAATAAAAGTTGATTTAGTCTGAAATTAGCAAATCCAAAATAGGAAAATAGCTAAAAAAACGTTCTAAATAATAAAAGCCTAAAATTAAGGTAGATCTGGTCCGAAATTAGAAGCTCTAGAATAGGAAAAATATCTATTGATTGATATGAAGCTGGAAAATCAATCAGTCATTAATCCACGCCATAAATCAAGCCCAATTAAGCCAAATCAGTCCTCAATAGCTTGAATTAAATTTATTACACCTTCATCTTTCTTTGGGCCCAGCTTGGAATGTCCTGCGTTTGAATTAGCCCAAATCTCTTGAATCAGCCCATTAAGTGCTTCCTTGATCTTCTTGGATCTTGCTTTAGTAATAGGTCCAACTGGAATATGCAATGGATCCTTGAATGCTTGTTGATTCTCATCACAAACAAAGGAAAAACAGAGGAGATCAGGTTCGTTTGTTCCACGTAATAGGTTTGCAATTATCGTGTTTCCTCTGTTTTGATGGTTTATTAGTTGGTGGATAGGTGCAATTTAGTGAAGAGGAAGAGGACGAAGCATTGAAGCACATTGAAGACATCTCTGCTATGGCAGTTGAGAGAAAGAAAAAAACCTTTCTGCAAAAATTAGCCATTGGCATTGCGCACCGTTTTGTATTTCAGTCCTCTGCTTCGTGGGTCAGATGAGTGATGAGTGAAATATCACAGTCTTAAAGTTAAAACAAAATGCACCTTTTATGAACAGTACACGCGTTAAGTGAAATATCCCAGGTTGTAGCAACCCGTTTCCTTAAGAGATGTGGTCCATGAACAATACACGCATGTAGTGTTTTATTGAAACAATGTGTTTAGGTTTCTGTTTATGCGTTTCAACTGAAGTTGCTGCATTTATTTAGTGGGCACTGTAGCCGTGGGTCCCACTGTGTTTAAAACGCAAATGCACGTTAGCCGTGTTTTAGCTCTATCCAAACACTCACTAAGAAATGCACATTAGCGTTACATAACGACACTACATGTTGGAAATACACTTCTTACCTATCATGTATTTATCTCATACTTTTTGTATTTATCACCTTTTTTATATGATAATCAATTATTTATATATTGTGTTAATGGAAACATAAGGCAATTATGGTCATTTCACATAGAGTTTTGTAGCAAAAATTTTATTCATTTGACAAAGATGATAGACATTTTAATCAATTGATTTAGAATGCATATAAAAAATAAGATATGTACATGGAGTATTGGAGGAAACCATATGTTTGGAATTTGAATATTGTATAGAACTTTAAATTAAAATAGCGGATGCTTTAAAGTATAAATGAAATCATGAGATATCATGTTGATATTAGGGAGTACAAGCGTTTTAAGACAAACTTGCATTCAAACACTGCTTTTAGAGGTAGTCACTGTAGGATATCTACCAAAATAGTTCATAATCAGAGGCATTGGTAGGTAAAATAAATATGATAATTGTTTTTTGGGTTTAGAGTATTTCAAGAGGTATATTTGTTATTAGGAAGATATATACTACTTCAACAGGTTGAAATGTGGATAATTTTACAATAATTTTAATTACATGGATGACTTGAGACTTGAAGACGTTGTTAGAGTTTTTTAATGTCATGGGCTAGCATAGTCATTGTTTTACTTTTATCTATATACTAAAACATGGATTAGTTGAAATGTATTTTAGTGAACAATTGTTAGATCCAATAGTGGATAGTAATCACCATTCAGTACTAGCAGATAGTGATCAATATTGTGTATTTGTTTGGTTAAAGGTAGCCTTTAATGGGACGGGCTTGCAATTTTAGTTTTCACCGTGGAAAGTTTATACCCTCTACTTGTTATAGTATTGGTTTTTCCTATTAAAATCAATACACTCTTATACTCTCTATAACCCATATATATACACATATTTGTATTGTAGTGGGCTAAGTGTGTGCCCTAAATACGGAGAGAAAGGAGCAAATAAAGACATGTAGTTCTCTTTCATCCATCACACACATAGCCAGTCGGCCAGTCTTAGCAAGGGATTTGTGCCTTATTTTCTCATTCTCGTGCGGAATTCCTCAGATGTGTATCAACTTATTAATTTGTTACAAATCTATGCTAGTGATTCTAGAAAGTCTAAAATGTTATATTATCCTATTTGATATTTGGATACATCATTGAAGTTGTTTTCAACATGTGACATGCTAGGAAGATCTAGATTAAGCACTCCTTGGTCACCATGGTCTAGAAGATCAGTTTTACTAAGTAAGGTGTGTTTCTTTCACTTTCACACCTTATAACTTAGCTTTTGAACTTAGATCAAAGGTTGTAGAGTGATGTTCTATTTATTAGATTTTCACATTGCGTATAATGTAACTAGGGCCAACGTCATGTACTTTTTTTATATTGTACTTAGGAACAAATCTTTGTAAATTTTTTTTTATAATGTAAATTAATTTATTTTATATTTATTGTTATTTTTTTTAAAGAAAATATGTGGCGACTTCATATAAAACCCTTAATTTAGGGAATCATTTAAAGTAGAATTTTTATTTGAATGAATATTATTGCAAACTCACCCATTTAAGATGGATTTGGCCCACTGAGTCGTGGCTCTCACACATACCAATGGGCCTTATGTGCTTCTTGTAGAGGAGAAATGATTGGCTCATTTGTTATTTTGAACGAGTCCTATGTTGTTGTTGGTTTTTTATTTTAAAACGTGAACATTTGGTTTGTTTGAGTATTGAGCCTCATTATGGACCATGTTAGCATTCCCCCCATAGATATGTGAAGTCATGAAGCTAGATGTTTATTGCCAATTCATGTCCCCCCAAAAATAGATCAAGATTCAGAGTTCTTAACGAGAATTTATCAAGATTCAGAGTTATTAGCAAACATTATTAATGAGAATTTATGAATTAAGTTATACAATATTCAATCTAACCTCACCTAATTTAAATTCACAGAGAAAATAAGCACATGAATATCTACATCAAGTCAACTTCTCGTACATTGTATAAAACATTGAATTCATCTAAGCTTTTCTTTTTCTTTTCCCTTTTTAAAGAAAACAATTCATCTAAGCTTATCTCAAATCACTACAAAAGATACAATTTATTAAAGCCTTGATATACTCCAACTGTGTTGTGCCAAATAAATATTAAAGCATTATTGGGTTTTAGATATAACTGCTTTTTTTTTTTTTTGTATGAAATATATTCATTGACAATTTTCAATAAGGTTACAATAGTTAGTGTCAAAATGTCAAAAGTCTTATAACTTAATTGATTCACACCTCCTCTTTTGTCCATGATCTCCAAGATTCAAATCACACCTCCATTGTTGTAACTATTGAATTATTGAAAAAATAAATAGTGCCAAAATGATGCAAAGTTCAATGGACCTATATCAAGTCCTTAATATGTTTTTTTGTCTTTTTTTTTTCATGGATTCGAAATCTAAATAATGAAGGCCTGTAATTGGTCTATTAATAAAATAAAATATCTATTACACATCTAAAAATAAAATTTTTATTTATTTTTATTTGAATATTTAGAAATCTATACAAAAATATACCGCTAACCCTACAACTTGAATTAACCCATAATATTATTTTCATGATATATCTTCATTAAATGCCTATTGCTTTAGGAATAGACACCGAACCTATGCTATTTTTTCCCATATTTTTGCCTATGTGGTCCAAGCCACATATCAAACTCATGGGAAATTTCGAGAGTTATGATTTGAAGGGTAATGAAGGATTTCTTTTTACCTATTTTGAGGCCCAATCGGTTGTTTTGCAAATAGGTATGGAGCATTTACAACACCCATGAGCTCACGAGTAGTGCATTATGTAGATGTTAGGCACTAGTGAAACTTGTTTTCATTTTCTAGATGCACACTTACCTCTGACAATAAGTCAAGCTTGAGCTTATTACTAAGTTATTATATGTTTAAATTTAATTCATCTTTTTTGTTGGTCAAACAAGTTACAATTTGTTCTTGAGTTACTTAATTAAAATTTATTTACAGAACTATAGTTGCAATTACATTGCTTGAATCGATTTGATATAAATGTTACAAACTTATATAATTAAATTCACTAACTTTGTATTTTTAAAACTTAGATATGGTTTTTATTATGAAATAGATTATTTATATTATCAATAAATTTTTCCTTAAAAAAATATTATCAATAAATTATAAATTTTAATTTGAGATTTTATAAACTTATTTACAAATTTACATAATTCAATTTCAAATTTATAAAAATCTATTTTGGACTCGGCCAACAAGGTTTAATGCCTAATTGAGATTTCCTTTTAACGTTGTTTATTCTTCTTGGAGACTTAAACTCTAGTTCTTGTTCCTCCACCTTACAAAAATTTATATTTGTAGAGTGACCATCACGCTAGTGGTGTATTTATTTATTTTAAAGTTAGTCATAGCTCACAATGTTTTTGTTGCCTGAAGATCATGGTGGGATACTATGATCCCCTGGGCCTTCCCGGGCAGGAATAAAACAAGCTCAGTGCTTACTATTTGGGCTGTAATGCCTCACTTGGGTCCATTGTTTTAGGCCCTGTAGGATTAGAGAAACCCATCATAATGGTAGGTGCATGTGAGTGTAAGTATTATGGCCCTATTAAGGGTTAGCCCACTATACTGCATTGAGCCCTTCAGAGCACTTGCATGAAGCTATCCATTGTTGTAGGTGGACCCGTAAATGCATCCGATTTGGACCACATTGAGGGTTGATCCAATGCTGAAATTTGTAAGAGAAAACCGTATAGCTGGTCCAATCCATATTTTCATCAGACACTTTATAAATTTCAGGTCCACGTTCACATCCTAACAAATTTGAAAAACCCAATCCATTTAAATTCAAAACCAAAATTCACTCATCAACGTAATGTTTTTCTGGGCACCTCTGAACAAAATGGGCGTACAAGCTTCTAAGCCATAAATGCTATTTTGTTTCACAATCTCGTACTGTCTTCTTTTAGAGCACTAGCATTGGTCGTAGTAAAAAGCTATATTGCTATTTTTAAAGCATCGGTATTGAAGAATGCTACTCTATCCTATTTTACCATCTTAAAAAGTTACTTTATCAATTATACCATACCATTTTACAATAAACCCTACATCCAAAAACTCTATTATTTTACTTTTTTATTAAAATATTATTTTTTAAATCTTTCTTTATTATTTCTTTCACATCATCATTTTTTTTCAACTAAGGGGTGGAATAAAATATATATATATATATATATATATTTTTTTTTTTTTTTTAACATAGTGCTACAGTACAATTTTAAGTTTAGAATTGTACTGTAGTACTATTGCAAAAAATTTTGCAATAGTGTGGTATAACATTTTTTGATGCAAATGTTTTTTAGTTATGAAATGCCAAAAAGACCTTAGATATGGCATTAGTATTAGCATTATGCTAATGCTCTTATCACCAAATACCAAAATGTGGCTACATTGGTAGAGCCAAAGCCATATTTGTTGGCCCTGTAGCTACTGTGCATAATGTATAGTGCATAGCTACTTTTGGTTGTGTATGGCAGCTTATGTAGCTCATATGTAAAAATTAAATATTATTAAATTGTTGTGTTCACATTGTTTTTAATAAAAAATATCTTTTGGTTGTGTTCACACTGCTTTTTAATGATTTTTTTTTTATATTATTTTAATCAAATAACTAAAAATATAGATCAATTGATGTTAAGTGTATTATAAAGTGAGAAGGTAAAATAGATAAAGTAACTTTTTGTGGAACTATATTACTAAATTTATGGCTCCATCAATGTAAATGCTCTTAGTAGTTGACATGTAAGATAATCTTGACAGGTTCAATACATAGGAGTACTAGATGCAAACCAAGTGTTGGTATTATCTTCTAAGCCATATGCTTATTTTGCTTCACAATCCTGTATTGATTCACTGGATTCGGAGATTCTCTAGGAACATTGGCACCACTACTGGTCTGCTTGCTGAATTGGGCCCTTAGGGATGGACTAAACCTTTGTATTAGCATGAATCTTGAAGCTGTAGAAATTGAAGTAGATGCTAAAGCTATTGTGGATTTGATTGCAAATGATAATAGCTCTAATTGGTTTATCTCCTTTCTCATTGATGATTGCAGGATCCTTGCTTCCCAAATTCCTCATAAGAAGATTGGTCATTGCTTCAGAGAAGCTAGTAAGTGTGCGGATGCCCCTCCTATAGGGGTTGTTGATGTTTTTAATTCAGACTTATTCAAATTGTACTCTAATAGGTTTTGTCTTGGATCTTTTGTTGTTGCTTAGTTTTTTTGAATTCATCGGTGTGTTTATCAAAAATAAAAAAGACATGTAGTCAAAAGTGAACACGTATCATAATCTTGATAAATCCAATGTATAGTATGCAAACCAAATTCTATTATAGCTATTTAATGGATTGCAACCTGAACGCATATAAGTTAGCACAACTGAAGCCTCTTTGGAAAATTATCGTGAAATGGCATCAGTGGAATAGAGGAAACAAAAAAAATTGAAAAAAAAAAAAAAAAAAAAACTAAAAACCCCCTTCAATTTTTATGTTTATAACTTACGCCTTTGAAAGGCCTCGTAGTGCATGTAGTAGTGACATATCCGGCTCTCTTCTATGGGAAAAACTTGTTAGTGGTTTTTATTGCTTGCTTAATTTAAAAAGAAAAAGAAAAAAAGAAGAAGAAGAAGAAGCTTCATTGAGTTCTTTCTAAGATCAAAATTACACTGAACTAGAGGTGGATAGCATTACGGTGGATGGGTCCATGAGATGGTCAAATAGGAGAGTTGCGGTGACATTGAGCATCATTTAGGTACTGATGCATATGATGAGTGATTAGTGATTACTATTACATGGGTCCCGTATGAGGAATATAAGCTCAAAGTTCTACTGAATTATAGGACTCCAAGGCCTCTCCACCTCACACCTTAGCCAAAAGACCGAGAAAAGTTAGGCCATCTAATTTGTCTGTCTTTACAGAAGACAGTTATCTTTGAGAATTATATGCACGCCAAAGATTCTCCTTAGAAGGAGCATCATCTAATTTGTCTGTCTTTACGAAATGTGATACGCGCGTGTTGCCAAGATCTTATGTGCTACAGTGCTAGGCTATGCTTAGTATAACTTAGTTCAGGGGAAAAAAAAAGAAAGAACAAAAACAAAGTTCCTATTATAGCCAAGTGAGAATAGTATCTTTTACGGTGTTTTATGTTTGTAGTTTGATCTTTGGTTGGAGTGAAAATAGAGAGGATGAAAAATAGAGGAGAGAAAATAGGAGAGATTTTAGATAGAAAGGGTGTTTGATTGGAGTGATTTTGGAGGAGAGAAAATGGTGGAACCCACCTATTTTCTCCCATGACCCACCATTTTTCAGCTCCCCCAAATTGGAGAGAAAATGGAAAGGAGAAGTGATTTAATAAAAATGACATTTCTGCTGCTCTCCTAATTAAAGTAAATTCAACGTTAACACTTTTTTCTTTCCCTTTTTTTTTCCCTTTTATGGGTTCTTTGTCTGACGCTGAACCTTGCTTCTTTTTGTTTAAAATCTTTTTTTTTTGGGCTGTCTTTGGTTTCATTGAACCTTTTTCTTCCTGGGTTCTTTGCTACTCACATTTACATAGAATTAGTTTTTTCTTTTTATTTTTCCTTTATAAAATGTTTATATAAAATAAGTTATATAATAAGGGTATGAGAGTAAATTTATACAAACTCTACTTTCTATCCTTCCACTTTTCCACCCTCCAACCAAACACAAATTAGAGAAATTAAAATCTTTTCTATCTCCCCACTTTTCCATCTTCTCGCTTTTCCTTCCTCCTAACTAAACAGACCCTTAAGGCCTATTTCCCCTCTCCTTTTTTTAAAGTATTTTTTGTATATATGTTCTATTATAGAGATTGGTTTATAATATACCTTTTTTTTTTTTTTTTTTTGGGTTGAACTTTTTACCTGTTGCTCTTGTGGCTCGAATTGAGGCCCCCGTGTTGTAACATCTGGCTCAACTCCAACCAGTGGTGATTATTTTCGAATGGTTAAAAATCTCCTAAGCTACTACCCGAACCCCTTCTCTCCACCTCGACCCCTAGGTACTTGAGAGGTGCCATCAGACCAATGTGTCTTGGCATTGGTTTATGTACTTGAGATCTACAAACAAATACAATGCATTCTTGCAATCACATTAATAGAATATTGTAAATACGATTTGTATTTGACCTTTTGCATAGACAAAGCCCTAAAAATCTCGATGAAGGTGATTGAGGCATTTGATTTACTATGACAGTGATTCTGGATCTTTTCATATAAGGGGATGAACTTTCCTTAACATTCTGAGAAGTTGAAAGCGAGACACCAACAATAGGCAAAGTGAAACAAAACGTGCACTCAAATGTGATTTAACTATGAAGAGGCCGAGAAGCATTGGTCATTACAGAGACCTCAATAGTGAAGGCACATAAAAGTCATAAAACATCAATGGATTGAATTCAAAGAAAACAGTTCAGTACACCTTTCAAAATTCAAACAGAAACAACAAAATTCTGTCATTATTCTCTCCAGTCCAGCGCAGAAAACTAAAATAAAATTGAGCTCAATCATTGAATACGCATTGGTGGGAAAGTAAGTAAAGCTTTGTAGTCCATAATATTCATTGTTGACAACCAAAAATACATATATCTATTTCAATCAGTACGTATCTTTTAATAGAATACATATTTCTCTGACAACTTAAAAAAATAGTAGTAATTATTAACATCTTAGGATATTTGTTTATTTGTTAGCTTAAATGTAGCTATTTGTAGGTCCTTTGTATTATTTCGTCTGTTGTGTATTTTCATAAAGGCACTGACATAGCATAATTGTCACCTTCTTTTAGATCTGCAACTTTATAGTCTATATTGATAGAGACAAATGCTTAATTCATTTATAGCAATCACAATAAAAATTAAAAAAAAAAAAAAATCTCTTGCTACATAGGCTACGTTGAGATGAAGCCAGAAACAGAGAGGTCCATGATTGTTGTTTTTCTGCAGAATCCATGTGGAATTATGAAGGCTAGCTGATGATGATATTGGGCTAACTAACCCTAAAATACAAGCTATATAGCAGCGTCCAGACAGAGCCACCACAATGAATGATTGGCCCACCCGCAGGTGTAGTGCTATACGACTCTTAATTAATTAACAATGTAGTAAGTACAGGTCCACCACATAGCTAGTAGCCCCAGTTCATGCAAAATTGCAATCTATGAACAGTGTATACCCTATAGTATATTCCATATTTATAAAATTATATGTAATCCTTTGTTAGCAAAAAGAAAAAAAAAAAAAAAAAAACTTTGTAATTGTGTTTTGCCAGAAATTTTTATTAATTTTAAAATTTTAAGTGCAAGTGTACAACTGTATTTTTGCTTCACACATTTTTTTAATCCCAATAAACTATAATAAACTCTTCCACACACAAGCATTTATTTTAATTCGGCTGCAAATTTTTTATTTTTTATTATTTTAATCGATAAAATACTAAAATCTATATTGTTGTCGCATAAAAAATTTGGAGTTTGAACCTACGTACACCAAAAACTAATTAATACCTTAACCTGATGATAATAAGCAATCAACATGGAGCGGACTCTATATATTTAAAATACTATCATATCTATTAAAATAAAATGTCATTCTCTCTACAACAAATAAAAACTTAATTAAAATTTTAAGTGTCTCATTAAGTTTAGATAAAATTTGTTAAATATACATTTCTTTTATATGAATTTTCTTTTATTAATTTGCGCATCAAGGGCCTACTACTAGTATGTTACTAAATATAAGATATATATATATATATATATATATTTTTTTTTTTTTTGGGGTCAGTTATTTCATAATAATACATAATGAAACAAGGAGAATGGATCAATTAACTTATTACTATAAGATTCCCCTCCAAAAAAAAAATTATTATAAGAATATCATGTTGTACTTGTACATGCACAAAAATGTTACTTTTGACGACATAGAAGTGATTCTCAAGGAATTGAGTGCTGAAATACACATCTCCAGATGAATTCCATTAACCCAGATGAAATACACATCTTCCATATATATATATTTCTAACTATCCAAAATGAACATTGATTTTAGTTTAATATGTCCCATGTGTCATGAACATTATCCATATCATATATCATTGTTCTTTGAAGATGTAAACTAATCATGTGTATCATATTTCACGGATCATGTATCTTTCACTTTATTCCATAGTTGTTTTCATAGATAATGTTCATCAAGGATTGAGTATATATGTAAGATCCAAGACCATTGAACATCAATGTGACACCCATCACTCAATTAGGCATGCATGTATGGGACGAATAAGACAATGCCACATGATTCAATTCCATTAATTGGACCATATATGCCAAGTGTCACATGGCAACATGTCAAAGAAGACGAAGTAATTAAGGAATGTTTTCCTGTGTATATCTATAACTCATTGATTAATAGTTGAATAATACTAGAGATACAAACTATTTTACAAAATTTTTTACAAATTATTGATGTGGTGAGTAATTATTGGTAAATGAAAAAATAATATTAATAGTAGGCTTAAATGTAAACCAATAAGAGGTTGACCACGTTAACATATTGTAAAAATGTTGTAAAATAGTTTGTGGCCGTAACATTACTCTTAATAGTTTATCATCTTCCCCTAAAACCCAAAAAATAAAGGGTCAGGCTTAGATTTAGTGTTCAATAGTACTAGACCTATTGAGATAATGATATATGTCTACTTTTAGACACGTATCACCATCTGACTGGATTCAGTGCACTAGATGCACTTGACTTAAACCAAGTCCATATATATTGAATAAATATGACAGCTTAGCTGCATTGAAATTGTTCCTCCCAAAATAAAAACTGCATGTGAGAGTGTCACCCGGGAAGGGAAATACGCATGGGAAAGCAGTACAATGATATTGACAATGGTTCTATGGTTTTGGTCTACATTTTTGGCTTCCCCATGTGAAGGCCTAGCAATCCAAGAACAAGTTTATCAGATGGGGTCTGCTCCTCAGTCAAACAACATGGAGATGGACCATAAGGCCCCCATTGTATACACACATTTTACTCCACATATAGAGAGCCTGTTATATTCATCATTAATTATTGCAAGTCAATCATTTGTCTTGCCCATGATTTTTGAATGGAAAGTAAAAAAAAAAAAATAGGCTGACAAAGAATTGAGCTGCAATTCAATCAATCAATCAATACTCCCTAGTTCTTACTGGATTTGATTTTAGTTCTTTAAAATAGAAACTATAGAATTTGAGCCTATGTGATCACTCTATAATAATTGTACTAGGCTTAACATATGCTTATGGTAGTATAGGTGATCATATTATCTAGGTGATTAGTGAGGTGGTTATCTTGGTTCTCACATTGAGTATTAAAGAGTGACTTAGTAAAAAACTAAGAAAATTAAAACGGACATTTAGCGTAAAATACAACTATAATTAAAAGTTATTTTGGATTCAATTTGAATTATGATTATACTTGGACTTTAATATATTATATATGATCTTGCCATCAAAGCAAAGCAAAGCAAGATAGCAATGGGTTGATTTAAATCTTTATACTTTATAGTACTTGCCATAAATTACAATTTCAAAGTCAAGGTGGTGGAATCCAACATGCTCATGGGAGAATAAAGTCACAAGAAATACAAAGATATACAATCTAAAGCCTAAGCTCATCCAAATGATATATATATATATATATATAGTCTATTAAAAAAAATGAAAAACAGATTCCCTAGAGAATAAAGTCACAAGACCTACAAACTACAAAGTAAAATCAATAATACAAAACTGCATAGAAAAAATATGTAGTCAAAGTACTGTGGCAGAAGCCTTGGCCATCAGATGGAGACATGGGAGCCTTCAAGTAGCAAAGTTTATGGGGTGTTCCAAGATAATTATAGAAACAGACTCCAAAAACTTGTTTTGATGCACTGAACATTTAAGTCCAGTGGGACATAGACCTCCTGAGTCCTGATCAAGAACATGAAAAATCTTAGCAAATTGTTCTGTAGCTGCTCCTTCTACTGGGACCTGGGGGTGAATAGGAAAGCCAATGAAACTGTTCACATCCTCAGCAACAATTGGCTGTGAACTCAAATAGTTTTAGACTGGTTTTTCCGATTGCCTTTTCCTCTTCAGTTATGTTCTCTGCACTAAGGACTCCTGTAATACTTTGATGATTTTGTTTTTAAATAAATATAAGGGTTTTTACTGATGCATATATGGTAAACTATTTTAAGAAATTTTTAAAGAAAAAAAGAAAAAATGATAACTTACCTGGAACGTGTATATATATGTGTGTATGTGTATGTGTATGTGTTTGTGTGAGTGTTCATTCTTTTCTTGAGTAAACAATAAAGAAAAGATGATGAAAGAAGTGCGTAGAAAGGTATAAGTAGAAGTTAGAACAAAGCGTGCATCTTCTTTTGCTTTTTCTGATCTTATTAAACCGCATTATATGCTAAATGGCCCATCACGTCTTTGTCTGCATTGTCACGTGAGTATGAAAAAAGAAGCATTTTAATACCACCATTTGTATACTTTTTTGCTTTAGTTAGATCCCACGACCCCCAAGTAAATATTTTTATGCCGTAGAACTTTTATCTTTACGCTAATCTCTATTGTATGATAATTGTTTTTTTTTTTTTAATTTAAATTTTCAGATTAAAACATTAATTATATTTTAGTGTTGGCAAGATTTGACTTCAAATTTGTTATTTAATGACAAAATATTTTATCAATTAAACTAACTGAAACTCATAAAACTATTCATTTATGATTTAATAAGAAAAGAATAATAGAACTAATGTAACTAAAATCATATTATATAATAAAAATTAAATTTTAAAATTGTGGTTGTACTAAGGGATTATCTTCATCCCTTGTGAAACTGTTTTAGTGGTAAAAAACTCTCCAACTCCTCATCTTGTAAGTCTGAGGTAGAGAGTTCAAGTATTGAAACACCCTATTAATTGTGCGGATTGTCTCACGCTATTTACAAATAAAGTTTAGTTGGTTGGGAATGGTAAATTCACTTGAGAGCTCCATTTTTTTTTTTTTGGCTAAAAAATAGGGATTATCTTTTTTAGTTGTATAGGGCTACACTTTACCTGCACTAAGTGTCCATCATTTACTATAAAATTTGGTAAATAATATTATCAATATAGTTTATTTTAAGTCCGACTCTATAATCATTTATTTTTCAAAAATATTACTCCGATTATAGCTCAACCAAAAAAAAAAAAAAAATCAAGAATTATGAAATGAAATTGAAAATATTCCGATGAAAACCCAATTATAAAAATTTAAGAAATTTAAAAGGTGTTTCATTTGTTATTTTAAATTATTTTATAATTTATTAATTAATACTTGATTGATGATATAAAACTTAGTCTTGCACAATTTGAATATTTGCCATGTGATTTAAAATAATTTTTATTTTTTTCTGGGCTTATAAAAAGAAAGATCAAAGGAAGAGAAATTCACCAAAAGAGATCGAGGTCCTTAAAGGTTCTTCTTCAAACACTTTTTTTTTTTTTTTTTATGGCCCTTCTAACACTTTGGTAGTTAGAAAATAGAGAGTATGATATCATTTTCTATATGGATGGGTTGGAAATTAAGAGTAGCCTTTAGTAGGGATTCATGATGCAATTAAACTGACTAGCTACCACGTACCATATTTTTTATGATCACTGATCAGGTCGGAAAGAGTACCAGTTATCTTATTGTTGATGAAAAGACGTTTGTCCTAACTGATTCCTTTTCCACAATATGAAAATTGGTTTTATTCATTAAAAACCATTGTACTCAAAGCCCACGTTTAACATTTCGGCTAACAACAACGCATTATGGAAGTACTATATAGCCACAAGGTCTTTCATTTTTTACTGTAATTGGTTTTTGGCTGCAGATTTAGGAACAAACCAAACGGTATATTATGTTTCATCTCTAATTTTTTACTAACTTTTTTCTTTTTATAGAGTTTCAACTTATAATATTTGCTTATTGTACTTATCATCTGATCAAGACATTAATTGATTGGTTTTTGGTATAAATGGGCATTAAACTCTAGTTTTTTATTTAACTATTAGAAATTTTATCTATTTTTGAAGTAAGTGTAGTTTCATCTCTAAATTTCATTTGTCTGTTTGTGCTCTTTAAATATGATTTTTAGGAAATTTGTAAGTGAGAAATGATGCGAAAACTATGACATGATTAATCAGAAAGTTAATTCTCTTTTGTGTCTTTTTCATGCAGAATTTCAATCATGTTACTATGTAACTATGTAAGTAACTTGATCCAGTATCTAGCTACGATATAATAAAAAAATAAAAAGGTTAGCTTGCACTACAATTAGAAAGTTAGGGCATCCAAAGACTACAAATTTAGGGGCATCTTCGTTAACCTAGTTATCCCAGTCAATGATTTAAGTTTTACACTTACCATCTGCCTTTTATTTATTTATTGAGGTTAAAATATCCTCTGCCTTCTAGGCAATGAGATGGGGCAAAAAGCTGCACCTACATTTGCAAAAGTTAATTGAGTGCATCTTCTTTTAGAAATTATTATTCTATGCTAAAGTAAATATAAAAATGGCTACCAATACAATGCTCAAAAAAAAAAAAAAAAAAAAAAAAAAATATATATATATATATATATATAAATCTTGCACTACTGTTAATTATATGATTGGATTGGGTATTCGTAAGGGTTTTTTTTTTTTTTTTTTAAATGGGAATTTAATTAAATTAAAAATTAAGGATGTGTTTAGATACCGCTTATTTTGTTGAAACTGAAAAATTATTGCTGAAAGTATTGTAGATAAAGGTAAAAGTTAGTTAAATTAGTATTGTGAGGCTCATGAGTAGTGCCAAAAAGTACAATGGAACCCATAAATAGTTGCAAAAATAAACCAAATAGTGAAATAATTTTAATTTTTAATCATAACCCAAACACACACCAAGTACAATAAAGTTTGGGGGTTGCTAATAACACCCATAATTATCTTTAATACAGTAGGAGGGTTTAACACAATAGATTGCTATAATTATTTCTTGCTTTTGCCAAAAGATTTATTCAATGATTTTCTTCACGGAGTGTATATTGGAGATGAACGAGAACGGCCTTATAAAAATTAGCGGAGAGATTAAAACACTAATGGGTAAGACATGTTAATCAATTTAGTACATGGAATGAGAATGTCCACCTAACATTTGTAATACTAATAAATTGTTTCTCTCCTTAATTTCTACAAAAATAAAAGTTTAAAAAATAATCATGTTAATAAAAATAATAACTGGCTGCTTCTTTGAATCTAAATAGTGGTACCGTAACGGGTTTCAGTTAACTCTACTAGTAAAAATAATCATGTTCGAATC
Source organism: Quercus robur (assembly GCF_932294415.1). Classification (NCBI taxonomy): domain Eukaryota; kingdom Viridiplantae; phylum Streptophyta; class Magnoliopsida; order Fagales; family Fagaceae; genus Quercus; species Quercus robur. Next base: position 59,407,390 of record NC_065536.1, read on the forward strand.
TGCTAACACAAAAAATCGATTAGTATCTTAGTCTGATAATAAGAGTAATTATCATGAACTAGATACAATAGATTACAATTATATCATATCTGAAAAAAAACAAAAATAAAACAGTGGTGCACTAATTTGATAACAACACTACAACAGCACAAGGCCAAAAACTGCCAAACTGTTTGTCATAAAAAATCAAAGAGGTCACATGGACTCTAACTTAATTAGTGTCACCATCTTCCCCCTTAGATTTAGGGGTATCATGCCACTACAACACACTTCTCCCCGTTTCTATTTTGGTCACCCTCTTCATGCTTCATATCATTATTGCATTTTAACTTAATTCACGGGGGCATCTTTATTCTTTTACACCAAATTGGTCTTTTAGCCAAATCTTTCAGCTGAAAAGTTCAGATGCTATAACAGTGCTCCTACAATCAGTGTAGGTTTATTATAGGTAGATGGATATGAGTCATATGACAATGATAAGCCCCACATTTTTATGTCATGTCTAAGGAGAGGAGGTATGTTATGAAGTGGCGATATAAAATCATCATCTCATAACATGTGAAATTCATTGGTGTGTGAATCCCATGTACTATGAAATGGTAGCTTCATGAAACTATTACATAAACTAAAATTCAGTCTAAATTAGCATTTGGATTACATCTTTGAACAAGTTGGGCACTATAACTAATTCTTCTACCAAATTAGTAAACAGCTTGGATGCAAATGATTTGCTCTTTGATGGGAAAAAAAAAGTAGTACCAAATGTAGAAAGTTTCCATATATATTTACCTTATCACGCATTTAAAAAATAAAATATAAAAATTGTTAGACAGTTAATTCTCGAACTCTCAAACTGTAGTTTTGGATGAAAGACACTTACCATCGCACAATGTCCTTGGAGATCATATAGGGAGAAAAAGAAGAATATCAAAATATTACATCAGTAAATAAATTTGAATCCAGAGAGCTAGCATGTTCTACATTCTCCCCTAAATTAAGCAAATCCAAATAATTTGCTTTCACTAGAGGAAACTTTTTAGACTCAATTCATTGAATATCCATATAGTGTCACGTGATTGCCTGTACTTATTATAGCACTTTTAACAGTGTTGCCTCCCTTATCCCCCTCACAAGCTCACATGCCCCACATTGAGGTATTTCTTCTTTACTACCAGCTTCTAAGGATTAATGATTATTTTTTTCATTTTGTACCAATGGATATGTAATATGAGTCTACGACTATATGAAAATCGAACCCAAAAATCTATATAAAAAAAAGGAAAGAAAAACACATTAACAAAGAGATTCTTTGTGTCATGTGGCTGCTCATGTAGTCATGTGCTGCATTCTCTTCTTAATGCGTAGCATGTTACAAGGTTTTGTTGATAAGCAGTTAACAAATAAGAAGCTAGCTGAATCAAACGTCCAGCTTGAGATCATGCTATTCACAAACTGATTGGCTTTTGCTCATTGTCCATCTAATAATTGTTTCACTTTTTATTCTCATCTACTGGTCATAACTCATATAGCGTCCAAGTCTTCTGTGCTGTGGATCATAAAAAAGATTCAGATTACGCTAGCTGAATATAGAACTAAATAATTCAACTACCAAGTGTTTGTTTTAATACCTATTGACTCTTTAAAAAGAAAGCTGCTCTCCTATCAATCATATCCAAAATCTAAACCAAGATTCATTGAAGTAAGGCGCCAGCTATAGTTATAAAGCTCTTTCATGTTGATTCTCCATTGTATATCTGCGTTCTTCGTTCACTGATTTACTGATAAAATGCCCCTAAGATAAAGTATTTGATAAAAGAAAAAAGTCACCATATAAAAGGACAAAAAGAGAGACAATTAGTATCAACTTTTCATTGCTAAATTTTACACGTGAATTTAGTAGGTCTTGAATCTATAATCCTATCTTTGACAAACACTTGGGCATACGAGTATATGGTCTAAATTAGAGTCTCTTTGGTTGTGCTATATTTTCACAACATTTTTTTACTTATACATATTTTCATAATATTTAAACAACGTTATTAGAACAACATTACTAAATGAGTCTTTAGTTATGTTTGTTTCGCTATAAATTATAAAATAATTTTAATATTTTTGTTTCATTGTAAAATTTGGTTAAACTTAAAAATATTTTTCGTTGATGTAAAATCATCTGCAACTTGTAAGTCTTTTTGGCTCTACCCCCCATTTTGTGTCTAGGTCGCACGCCTCATGATTGATGCCGATAATCAGGTTATTGAACTATCGACTCTGACAACTGGACCAGCGACTTTGGTGTCTGTCAGTCATTAATTTTGATAATTTGTGCTTGGAGAATTTTACATGTCACACCATACACTTAAAAATAGATTTTACATTCTGAAAACATTTTGTAGCGAAACAAATTAATGAAGCCTAGTAATGCAATTCACTCACAATATTCTAATTATTTTGTACTAATTAATAATTATCCCTATGAACATGTGGTGAACCTCCATTATGCAGTCTAATTTGTAATTCTTAATTTAAATACTTATTTCCTATATTCTTAAATTATATTTTTTTTCAATAAAAAAAAATCATATATTCTTTTTTCTCAAACTGTCCAACATATATATATTTTTTTTCCCTCTTTTTACTCGCTCATTAACTAGTTGGCAGTTGGCGCTTGGATTAAAAAAAAAAAATAAAAAAAAATCCAAAACAGTGCCAGTAGTACCAAACCAGCACTACTCCCTTTTCCCACTCAACATTTAAAAACCCCCTCCTCAATTCTCAACTCCTTCATTCACATTTTCACACCACAAACTCAAACGCAACACTCTTCACCGAAAACCGCCAAAACCACCACTTCACTCGGTGGCGCCACCACCACCAACCGCCAAAAAAAGCACACTCACTCTGTTTTTTCAAATTTATTTAACTAAACTTACAAAATGTCTCTTACGAAACGGTCCTCACCGAGTCCACCGCAACCCGGCGGGTCAACTCACGAACTCAAGCACCGAGTCATCACGTGCCTGAACAAGCTCTCAGACCGCGACACACTCGCCGTCGCAACTTCAGAGCTCGAGTCCATAGCCAAGTCCCTAAACTGCGAGTCGTTTTCGCCCTTCCTTTCTTGCCTCCACAACACCGACGCGTCGTCCAAGTCGCCGGTTCGCAAACAATGCGTGAGCTTGCTCGCTCTTCTCTCTCACTCTCATGGCGACTCTCTCTCTCCTTTCCTCTCCAAGATGATCTCCACCGTCCTCCGCCGCCTCCGCGACCCCGACTCCGCCGTCCGATCCGCCTGCGTCGACGCGGTCGCCGCCATGTCGTTGAAAATCACGAAGCCTCCGTTCGCCGCTTTCTTCAAGCCTTTGATCGACTCCGTCTCGCTCGAGCAAGACCTCAATGCTCAGATCGGGTCCGCTCTGTGCCTCGCCGCCGCGATCGAGGCCTCGCCGGAGCCGGAGATAGAGGTGATTCGGAAGAGCCTGCCGAGGCTGGGGAAACTGGCGAAGAGCGAAGGGTTTAAGGCCAAGGCGGCGCTGCTTGTTCTCATCGGAAGCGTGGTCGGAGTCGGCGGAGCTTCGAGTCGAGGAGTGTTGGATTGGTTGGTGCCTTGCGTGGTTGAGTTTTTGAGTAGTGAGGATTGGGCGGTGAGGAAGGCGGCGGCGGAGGCGTTGGGAAAAGTGGCCGTGGCGGAGAAGGATTTGGCGGCGGAGCACAAGGCATTGTGTTTGAGTTCTTTGGAGAGTCGGAGATTTGATAAGGTACGTTTGTAATGTATTTATGTATGTATATTCTTTTAGTGAAATAATTTGGATTGTTTTTGGTTACTAAGAAAAAAATAAAAAAGGTAGGAAAAGAATATTTGGTTTGGTGAGAAAAAAAAAAAGGTGGGAACAGAAAATTTTGGAACTTTAGTCATATCATGGGACCTCAAGTTTATAGTAAGTGATTGGTTAATATTTGATCTTTTGAAGATATGGAAATCAAAGCCAAAAGTGGATTTAATTTAATTTTTTTTAAATAAAAAATAAAATAAAATTGTAATCTGGTTAAGTTTTGAACCAATTAGGAAGTAATACGGTAGCGGAGAGTATGACTTCAAATAAAATAGTATGACGGAAATGAATAGATGGGGTCGACTCGAGTTAGACTTTGATGATCTATGGCCGACCCCAAAATTTTACAACTGAGGCTTGGTTGTTGTTGTTGTTGTTGTTGTCTGATTAAATTTGGTGTAACAGGTCAAGGTTGTCCGGGAGACGATGAATCTAACCTTAGAGTTGTGGAAGGATGTTCTTGGTATATCTGAGGAGGTCCCTGTTTCATCTCAGTCTAAATCTTCTTCACCAGGTTAGCATTTTAGAACTTCAATTTTAATTGTTTTTGTCTTGCTTGGTTTTTCAATCTTTTAGTACTTCATGATGTGTAAATAAATTTGAGGCCACTGTTAGAATTTTTTGGAGTGAATGCAACACAATTGGAAATTTGCACAAAGAACCATAAAGGTTTTTTCATTTATATGTCCAATTATAGTGTTTTGCTTTCAAGGTTACAGTCATTTGTACGGTTTTGTGCCTTTTCTTTCTACACTGATGAACCTTATCTAATGCCATGTGGTTATGTTTTGGGTGTTTCTACATGGGTCCAGATAATGGTAGTGGTCGATGCTTCCCTTCCATATCCAATAGTTCCAATGATGATGGATATAAGACCCCTAAACCGAAGAAAACAGTCCCCACAAACAGGTCCCCTCCTTCGAATGATTCAATAGTGACCCCTCCCAAGAGAGAGAGTCCGCCGAAGAGTAATGACAGGAATTCAAGCGCAGCCATGATCCGTAAGGTGGACCACAAGAAACCCTCAGGTTGGAAAATTGAAGTTGCAGTACCAAACTCTCTCTCATTGAAGGTGGCTTGTGAAGATGATATCAAAAGGAGTGACTTTGAGAGGTTGGAATCAGGAGAGAATGAGAACAGTGGGAATTCCAAGCCGGAAACAAAGCGTGTCCTGTTTGGTAAGATCCGAGATGAAAAAGTGCATAAATTTGGTGGTTTAAGATCAGGGTCTCGTGTGGTCCCATTTCAAGATGATCAGGACGCTGACTTGGGTGATGTAGTCAGCAACACAGTTGAAGAGGTTGATGAGAATAGCAAAGAGGCTGAGGAAGTGTCTTTGATCCGTGAACAACTTCTTCAAATTGAAAACCAGCAATCCAATCTGTTAGAACTTCTCCAGGTATGTTGCCAAAGCTTGGTATCACTTGTCTCCCTTCATAGTAATTCACTCAATTGAATGTCAATTTCATTTTAAGGGCACATTTAGGCCTGCAGGTTTTACTGCAGTTATTTGACTTTGTTATTAGTAAGAGTTGCAGCATGTCAACTGAACTTAGCTCCTGGAACGCCATCTCCTTTCATACTGTTTTGCCAACTTCGTGAAGGCTTTGTCAATAATATTGTGCCTGATAAATGTTTGAAGAATTTTGTACTCATATTTTCCTGCTTTACTTGAATCCAGAGATTCATTGGGAGCTCTCAGATTGGAATCAATTCCCTAGAGTCGCGTGTACATGGCCTAGAGATGGCACTGGATGAAATTTCGCATGATTTGGCACTTTCAAGTGGAAGGATCCCAAACAGTGATTCTGCAGAAAACACATGTTGCAAGCTGCCTGGTGCAGAATTCTTGAGTTCCAAATTCTGGAGGAGGGCAGAAGGCCGGTATTCTTCTTCAAGGTTCCCATCTTCTGGAAGCATACCATCACCCAGTGCCATGCGTACCATACCTAATAAAGATGGTAGCACTGAATCGTATGAACGGGTGAGCCAAAGATTTCAACACCAAAATAGGTTTGAAACTGTTGCAAACCCATTGGCAGATGAACGTGACGACTCAAGGAGGATTTTAAGGCGTTACTCAAACAATATGCCAAAGAACACAGTCCAAGATGTTGAGAGGGTACAAGTTTGCAATGCCAGTAGGTTCAATGGGGCTTCACCTGCCAGTTTCACAGCACAGAGAATCTGAGCAACAGGTAGTCTTACATTTATATTATAATACTTATTCTCTACCAAGTGGTTTGGCATCGTAACTATTTATATTGTTGCATCTTGTAATAGTACAACTCCTTTTTAGGAATAGTCACTCAGTTTGAATATATTACTACAGCTTAATAATTCCATTTATGATGCATGTGTACTTATTAGTAATCATATGTAGTAGTCAGCCAAAAAATATTTATATTAAGATCTTATACCACTTCCATCATGTCTCGGAATTATTTGTCTTGTGAATTGCATGTTACCCCTAAAGAATCTGGTTTTTAAAACCAATTTTATTGACTGCTATTTACAGATAATCTGCTTGGTTGGAATAGAGTTAGAATGCCAGATATCAGCTGAGAGAAGCACTATTGGTCATAAATTTAAAAATGACAGAGAACGGATCTGGCTGTTGATCAAGTCTGCAATAGAGGTGTATGAATGCAACATATCCGATTCAAAGCAGGAGAGTAGGGCTATTTATTTTTTGTAAAGCTTCTATCAGAGGCAGCATCCAGTTTTAAATGCCATACAAGTGCCAGTCTCCTTTGCATTTGTGATTTTTATTTCATACCTGTACCAATACCATCCCTGGTGAAAAAGCTTAATTTGTATATAAGAGTCTCACATGTCTTTCCTCGGTTTGTTCCTACTTGGTTCTATATGATAAATAAGCTTCCATTTATTGGGATTTAATGCCTATCTAGTTCACAGAAACGCTAGAAATATGCTATTTATGCAATCTTGTTCTCTCCATCCTTTATTTGTAAATGTAATACAGATGTGACAATATAAAACTTTGGACTAGCACTCCAATATTCAGGGGCTGTTTGGTTTTTTGTTTTTTTTTTCATCACTCCTCACTCCTCACTCAATTTTCGTCGCTCATCACTTAAAATATCCCAATTTCCTTAATCCTACCCGTTTGGCACTCATCACTCAGTTCTGTCGTTACTTTGTTTAAAAAAAAAAAAAAAAAAAAAACATCAAGATATGCGGCTGTGCTTCGTTTAAAATAATAATAATAATAAAAAACCAAAAAAGTCTAACATTGCGGCTGAACATTTGAAAAGTTGTGGGTTTATTACGAAAATGCCATTGAATATTGAGTTTTAGAAATCAAAAAACCTAAAATGTGTTTTCAGTTTTCATAACTTATCACTCAACAATCAAAGAATTGAGTGATGAAAATAAAATCTAGAAACAAAAACCAAACACACTTTTCAGCTGTGGATCCTATCATTTTTGAGTTATGGGTGATGAAAACAGAGTTATGAGTTATAGAAACAACAAATACAAACAGCCCCTCAGTATGCAGGCAAATTTTCAAAGACAATGAAGACCCATGTTGATTTGTTGATAAAGCAAAAATGACTTAGTAAATGGTAAGGCAACCATAAGTATTTTCATGTCCTGATACCATCAAACTGATAAATTGCTATTCATATCACCAACTCGCTAGCTATGGCTAGAAGTACCCAAGAATGGTGTATCTGCTAAGGGTTGATGGGCTCAATTGCTCACTAACAGGTAAAACACAGGTCAGTACTGTGTTATATATATTTGCTTGAAGTTGGAGAAATTTTCTTGAAAGCTTTTGTAAAATCAACTAACTTTTTTACATGTGAACACAATGGGTTGAAACCAAGTACCAACAATATTGGAATAGTTACCTCTCTCTTGGGAGAGGAAAAGGAATGGATTGATATTGAACTTAAAGGCACATTTCATCCATTCCATTGTTTGGAAGTTTTAGTAGATATGATGGAATGACTAGGAAGAAAAATACACTTCATTCCATGTTCTCTTAAGCATTCTTCCCAAAAATAGGAGTAACACCCGTTCCCTTAATGAAAAGGGGTAGAATATTAAGTTTATTCCTATTTGGGGGAAAAAAACCATAAATGGAGAATGATATTGAGGTCAAGACTTAAAAACAGTTCCTTATGTACAACATATCATGTTTTTCAATTAAATCTTGATGATTCCTTGATTATCAGTGGGTTGATAAGACTTGAACGTTGATCTTCGGGCTATCTCCTGTAATACCAAAGACAGAATCAGAGGGGACCGGTGATGACCGGCCAAAAATCCTCCGATGATCAAGTTAGTTACTTTGAATTCTCTGTAACGAAGGAGTATTCTCTTAAAAGTAAGAAAATGTCTGAATACCTTTTTCCTTCATCGAAGAAGCCTTATATAGTGTGTGTGTGGAACGGTTATCTGTTTGGTAACCGTTCCCAGTGTCGAGGAGTCCGGAGAATTGGGAGTAACCGCTGTGGAAGTTACCTAGGTCGGACGGGCTGATGAACTCGTCCATCCATAGTGAGGATGGACGAGATCTTCATGTGGAGCTCGTCCACTTTTAGTCCATCCATAGTAAGGATGGACGAGACCTCCAGGATGATCTCGTCCACTTTTAGTGAAAGACGGACGAGATCATCTTGGAAGGCTTGTAGTTCATAAATGACGAGTAGATCTTGAGGTATTAAGCTCGTCCATATACGGACGAGGGTCGCTGGTACGCTTGCAATTCTCTTCGCCTATTGTTGCTTCTGTCGTTGGACGAGACATATGGACGAGTTATGGACTTGGGATTATTTGTGACACCATCAGCTGCCCCCTCGTCCATGTGAGTCGTCCAAAAGGTTGAATGTTCTTGGACACAATTGGTTAATAATTACTGTACCACGTGTCTTTTTCTTATTAGAAACTGATTCCGTCGATTTATTTTTCCGAGGTAGATGCCACGTGTTGCTTCTGTATTGGTTGGGTCGTTTCGATTACCCAGGTCAGCATCCTATAAATAGTGGAATGCCTCCCTTGACCCTCTTCATTCCAGAAATTTTCTTCCTTGACATCCATCGTCTAGAGCCTCGTCTAGGAGTTCTCTGCGTCTAGAGTCTTCTTCCGTCTAGAGCCAGGTACTCTTCTTTTTCTCGTCTTTAGGTTTAAGTTTCTTGTTAGGGATGTCTGTCGCTTCCTCGTCTACAGATAGCCTTAATAAGGTTATAGACGAGTATTGTGATGATACTAGTGATAGGTCTAGCTCTAGTGGTGCTAGTGATGAGAGTGGAGGAAGCACGGACGAGAACTACTCTTCTGGGGCCCCTGGGCTCCCTATTGAAGTCGTCCAAGAACAGCTTAGGAGAGCTTCTGGCTCTCAAGCTGGTTCTCCGTCTAATCCTACGGACGAGGTAGAGACCGTCTTTAGTTGCGCTGTAGGCGTCCATTCTAAGACGGACGAACAAAGGTTAGGTAACCTTAGGTCCTGGTATCAAATCCCAGACGAGTTTAACCCTAGGCTACCCGTCCGTGGAGAGTGGTGTTGTGAGCCCCGTTTTGGAATAGGCGTCTATGAATCTTATTTCTTAGGTGGCCTTAGGTTTCCTTTAAATGCCTTTGCTAGGGAGTTACTAGTCAAGTTAGGTTTAGGTGTTTGTCAATTCAATCCCAATGCATGGAGGTTAATTATCTCCATGCAAATTTTGTGGAGGGAAGTTTTTGGTGGGGACCGTCCTCTTACAGTGGACGAGTTCCTTTATTGTTATAAACCTTCTGCCATAAGTCAGTCTGAAGGTTTTTATCAGTTTACTGCTAGAGGGAATGATTGTAGGTTGATCAAGTCCCTAGCTTCGTCTGATAGGAAGTGGAAGACGGAGTTCATTTTTCTTTCAGGCTTCTGGGCAGGGAACCCTGTGGACGTTGGCAGGGATCCCTTTCCCCCTTACACTGGGGACTTAGGGAACCTTCGTCCAGAAGGTACGTCCCTTCCCCTTGTCTATTTTTATTCTTACTCCTATTTGGTATATTTACAATTTCTAACCTTTATTTGTTCATTGTGTTGTAGCTGCCAAACGTCCGTCCTTGAGCAAATTTCACCGTGACCGCGTCCACAGGGCTCGTCTACACGCAGATAGGAGCTTCCATTCTCTTGTCACGCTTAGACGTCTAGCCAAGTGGGGTTTAGGTCCCGAGCCTTCAGACGAAGCTATAGCTCACGAGGTTACTGTGCGAAAAAGTAAGTTTTTAGCTAAACTTCCTTTCCCTTTTCTTTTTGTATACATTTCTTAACTTGTTCATCTCGTCTTAGGAATGTCAACCATGAAAGAGAACAAAGGGAAGGAAATTGCTGGAGAAGGGAAGCGTCCTGAGGGTGTAGCCCAGGATCGTCCTGAGGGTCAGATGCGTCCAACGGCTGGGGACAAAAGAAAATTCTTGCCAAAGAGTATTGACCTGGAAGGGCTCCCCAGTCGTAGAGACAAAAGGGTTAAGCAGGGCTCGTCCAAGGTGGTTAAGTCAAAACCTCCTCAGACTCAGCCTGCCGTCCAGATAGTCGACGTGGACTCGTCCACTCCAGTTGAATCCACTCCGTCCAAGACTCCGCCCAGAACTCCTTCAGCCAAGTTTACTATGCCTAGCTCGTCCCAGCCTTCTACGAACATTATTGAGAGCGAAGATCTGGCTTGGGAACGTTTCCAGACAGCCGTCAAGGACGAGGATATAAACATGTGCTACAACATGGGCTTGAAGGAATTTGAACATTCAGGCGTCCATGACCTCTTCAAGGTATGCCAGTATCCCTCGTCCTTGTTCAGTTATTAAATTTTCCTCATCTAATCATTCTATGTTGTTGTGTCTATTCACAGGCCATGTCGAAGTTTATAGCAGCGTCTAGACAGGCAACGGAGCTGGACAAGACGAGAGTCTTGTTGGAGACAAGGATTCAGGAGGTGAACGCTGATTGTAAGAAATGGGCTGGGTTTGCTGAAAAAGCTAAGGACGAGGTCAAAGAGCGTAACAAGTTGATTGAGGAGCTAAGGACGGATGCATTGGAGAAGGAAACGCGCATTGATCACTTACAACAGATGAACAATGAGTTGAATGCTCGTCTTTCCAAGGCAAGAGAGGACGCTGTGGCTGAGTTCAAGTCGTCCAAAGAGTATACAGACACTTTGGATCGCAATTATGCAGCTGGTTTTGAAGATTTCAGAATGGACGCTGTTGAAAACTTTCCTGAAGTTGACTTCAGCACAATCAAGCTTAACCTTACTGCTGCCACAAGCTCTCTCCTCCAGACTGGCTCTGATGACGTCAACGTGGAAGACGACGCCAGTACTCAGCCTCCTCAGGACGAGCCTGCTATGAATGCTCCCCCTTCTTAGGACGAGACTTTAACCTTTGTAGCTTTGCTTTTTCTTTCTTTTTGTAACTTTTGTGTTTGGTCCTTTGTTTTTGGACCTTTTTTATGTAACAAGAATACATTATACTCGTCCATGGTTTTAGGACGGGTTTTTAAGTATACTATTTTTGCTTTTCAAACTAATCAAGGGTTTTTGGACGTAGGATGTCCACCCTTTGAATGAAGTTTTATTTTCTTTGCATGGATAAATGATTTCATTTTCTTTGTATGGACGAGTGATTTCATTTTCTTTGCATGGACGGATGCTGCTAAGCTATTTTACTCCTAGCTCATCCATGTCGAGAATACATATTTTTCATGTAGTCTAACTCGTCTTAGCAGGTAGTATTTTTAATTAGCTTGATTCGTCTTAAGACTTGCAAACTAATTTTACATACCATCTACTTATTTTGCCAACTTTTTGTCTCGTCCAGAATTTGGATTGTTTCAGTTGGCTTTACCTCGTCCATGAGTTGGACGAGTATGGATGTGGTTTCTTTTATTCAAGAAAATTTAGACGTTACATCTCCGCGTCCAGAGATTTTGTTCGTCTTAGATCTTTCAACCCTCTTGAGGATTGAATTGGACGACAATATCATGGAGAATTCACACAACATTTTGTACATAACATAAATATTGTTTACAGACAAGGCACATGCACACTGATGCCTTTTTATTTAATAAATACATACTTCATGACTTCGTCCATAACCACAACACAACTATAAAAAGTAAATCATAGTTTCAAACTTCACACACAAACAATACCAAACATAGTAGTATCAAACAGCATCACTCATAATAGTACGCTAGTAGACAGATAAGACCCAAGTCTCGTCCATAGGTTCACTCTTACTGGTAGTACCTCTTCAGGTGCTCCACATTCCAAGGATGTTCCAATTTTCTCCCGTCCAGGGCCTCCAGGTAGTAGGATCCTTGCCTTTTACAGTTGATTACTCTATAGGGTCCTTCCCAGTTTGGGCCCAACTTCCCATGTGCTGGGTTCTTGGTTGACAAAGAGACCTTTCTCAGGACGAGATCTCCTATATTGAAACGCCTAGGCTTCACCATCGCATCATACTGCCTAGCCATGAGGTTCTTATACTTTGCTGCCCTGTATTCTGCGTTTGCCCTTACCTCGTCTATTAGATCGAGGTTCAGACGAAGCTGGTCCTCATTATCCTTGTCTTGATACGTCATCACCCTGTGATTAGCCATATGCACTTCTGCAGGTATGACTGCATCGCTTCCATAGGCTAATTTGAAAGGGGTCTCCCCTGTAGGGGTCCTCACAGTGGTCCTGTATGCCCATAAAACTCCTGGTAATTCATCTGGCCATATTCCCTTTGCCCCCTCAAGCCGAGTCTTGATGATTTTCAACAAGGATCGGTTTGCTACTTCAGCCTGGCCGTTGGCTTGGGGGTGTGCAGGCGAGGAGTAATGGTTCTGAATTCCAAAGTGTAAGCAAAAGTCCTTGAAGAGTGCATTGTCAAATTGTCGTCCGTTGTCAGACACCAATACCTTCGGCACTCCAAATCTGCAGACAATGTTCTTCCACACGAAGTTCTTAACATTCTGTTGTGTGATATTTGCCAACGGTTCTGCCTCCACCCATTTGGTGAAGTAATCGATGCCCACAACTAAAAACTTCATCTGCCTTACTCCCAAAGGGAAGGGACCCAAAATGTCCAATCCCCATTGTGCGAAAGGCCACGGTGCTACCATTGGGGTGAGGTATTCCGATGGTTGCCTGGGGACATTGCTAAATTGCTGGCACTGGTCGTAGACTTTAACGTATGCTTTTGCATCAGCTTGCATGTTCGGCCAATAATATCCTGCACGAATGACCTTGTGGACAAGTGATCTGGCTCCTGAGTGATTGCCACATGCCCCTTCGTGAACTTCTCTCAGCACGTAGTTCGCTTCGTCCGGAGCTAGGCACCTAAGGTAAGGTTGAGAGAAGCCTCTCTTGTATAGCACTTCATTCATAAGGACGTATCTAGCTGATCTCATCCTCACCTTTCTGGCCTCAACCTTTTCTTCTGGTAGTCGTCCATCTTTCAAATATGATATAATCGGAGTCATCCAATTTTCTCTGTTATCCACCTGCTGTACTTCCTGGGCATCTATACTCGGCATATACTGAACTTCATCTGACTTCTCTAATGATTCATCTGCTGAGGCCTCTTTTGCTATAGTATCAGTTTCCACGTTCTCCTCCCTGGGGATTTGAACGAAGTCAGCTTTTTCGAACCTTTTCACAAGGCGCATCACCCTACCAAGGTATTTCTTCATTCGTCCTTCCTTCGCTTCATACATCCCATTCACTTGCCCCATGATCAGTTGGGAATCTTCCATGACACATATGGACTTGGCTTCCACGGACTTCGCCAATTCTAGCCCTTTGAGGAGGGCTTCATATTCGACTTCATTGTTTGTCGCTTGGTACTGTAGACGTACTTTATGTTTCAGTTTGTCTCCCTCTGGGGACTGCAGGACCACACCAATTCCTCCTGCATGCCGTGTAGACGAACCATCCACGTGAACGATCCATCTCTTGCTGTCCTCTGCCTCATTATGACTTGGGGTAAACTCTGCGATAAAATCTGCTAGGGCTTGAGCTTTTATGGCATGCCTTGGTTGATATCTGATATCGAACTCACTTAGCTCCACAGCCCACTGGATTAATCGCCCTGCAGCTTCCAGTCTATTCATTGCTTTTTTGAGAGGATGATCTGTCATAACATTAATGACATGTGCTTGGAAATAATGCCTCAGCTTCCTTGAAGCTGTGATTAGTGCGAAGGCCAACTTCTCCATTTGTGGATATCGTCCTTCCGCTCCTTTCAATGCCTTGCTTGTATAATACACAGGTCTTTGGACTTTATCTTCCTCTCTTATCAATGCTGAGCTCACAGCATATGGGGTTACCGCTAGGTACAAATATAGTTCCTCTCCTTCCACTGATGGACTTAGCAGCGGTGCCCTGGTAAGGTATACCTTCAAATCTTCGAAAGCTCTCTGACACTCGTCGGTCCATTCGAATGCTTTTTTGAGAACCTTAAAAAATGGCAAACATTTATCAGTAGCTTTAGAGACAAACCTGTTAAGCGCAGCGACTCGTCCAGTGAGGGATTGGATTTCCTTGGTATTTTGCGGTGGCTTCATGTCCAGTATTGCTTGAATTTTATCTGGATTTGCTTCAATTCCCCTGTGGGATACCATAAAGCCAAGGAATTTCCCTGATGATACTCCAAAAGCACATTTGCTAGGATTCAGCTTCATGTGATACCGCCTCAATGTCTCAAATGTCTCCTGCAGGTCGTCTAGATGTCTTCCTTCGTCCTGACTTTTCACCAGCATGTCATCTACATAGACTTCCACATTCCGCCCAATCTGCGGACGGAACATGTGGTTGACCAACCTCTGATATGTCGCCCCTGCATTCTTTAAGCCAAACGGCATCACCTTATAGCAGAATAAGCCTTGACTGGTGACAAAAGATGTCTTCTCTTGATCAGCCTCGTCCATTCTTATCTGATTGTATCCTGAAAAGGCATCCATGAAACTAAGCAATTTGTGGCCTGCAGTTGAGTCTACTAACTGGTCAATGCGCGGTAACGGATAGCTGTCCTTGGGGCAAGCCTTATTTAGATCAGTGAAGTCAACGCACATTCTCCACTTTCCATTCGCTTTTTTGACCATTACTACATTGGCCAACCAATCCGGGTAGTACACTTCCCGAATGAACTTTGCTACCATCAGCTTTTGGACCTCGTCCTTGATTGCACTATCTCTTTCTGGGACAAACACCCTCTTCTTTTGCCGAACAGGCTTGGAGGAAGGACATACATTCAAACGGTGAGTAATGACACTAGGGTCTATACCCGGCATATCATCGTGACTCCACGCAAATACGTCGATGTTGTTCTTCAAAAATTGGACGAGGTCCGTCTTAATCTTCTCTTCTAAATCTACTCCAACCCTGGTACACCTCTCAGGGTTATTTTCATCCAAGGGAATATCTTCCAATGCTTCAGTAGGTTCTGCTACAACCCTCTTTTCTTCAATGTTCATTGCTTGAACTTGTTCATCCATGGCCAGCATGGCCAAGTAACACTCTCTTGCTGCCAGTTGGTCACCTTGTACCTGTCCTACCCCGTGTTCTGTCGGAAACTTGACTGATAAGTGGTAAGTAGAGGTAACAGCTTTCCAACTATTCAAAGTTGGCCTCCCAATGATGGCATTGTAAGAGGATGGACAGTCTACCACAAGGAAGTTCACATCCTTGGTAATCTGTCGTGGATATACCCCCACTATCACGGATAAGGAAATGGTACCCACTGGCTGCACCTTCATCCCACCAAAGCCTACTAGGGGGGAGTTCACTGGACGGAGCTGGTCTCGTCCTAATCTCATCTGCTGAAAAGCTGGATAATATAAAATGTCTGCTGAGCTTCCATTGTCCACAAGCACTCTTCTGGTTGTGTAGTTTGCAATTAGTAAGGAGATGACGAGGGCATCATCATGAGGGTGATGAATTCTGTCAGCGTCCTCGTCCGTGAAAGTAATTGCCCGCTCGTCCGTGGATCTTGCTACTGGTGATCGTCCAGAAAGCTGGACGCTTTGTACTACCTTCAAGTAAGCTTTCTTGGACTTGGACGACTGGCCAGTTGTACTTCCCCCAATGATGACTCTTATCTCCCCGAGTGGTGGTCGCGATGAATCTTCCATCTTTCCCTTTTGTTTCTCGTCCCTCTGGTCTCGTCCAAGGAAACCCCTCAGCTTCCCTTGCCTTATGAGATTTTCAATTTGTTGCTTCAAGTCAAAACACTCGTCCGTGTCATGACCATGATCCCTATGGAAACGACAGTACTTGTTCCTGTTGCGCTTGTTGGGATCACCCTTCATTTTCTCCGGCCACTTCAGGGAAGGATCATCCTTGATTTGCATAAGGACTTGCTCCAGTGGGGCGTTTAAAGGGGTATACTGCTGGTTCCGTACTGGAGGACCTGGCTTCTTACTTTCTCGATCTCTCCTTTCCTCTATCCGTCCCTTTTTTGGACGAGTACCCTGCTCGTGCTGACGACTGGGATTTGCGTCCATTCTCTCGGACCTCTTCCTCTTCTTAGCAATGATTGCATCTTCTGCATTCATAAAATTTTGAGCCGAATGGACGAGTTCGGCCATGGATTGGGGCTCTTTCTCGTAGAGCTTATGTATAAACAGATCTGAATTCACCCCGTTGTGGAAGGCTGCCAGTAGAAGCTTATCATCTGCTTCGTCCACACTGAGAGCTTCCTTGTTAAAACGGGTGATAAATGACCGAAGGCTCTCGTTCTCTCCCTGCTCTATCGTCAACAAACTGGACGAGGAACGCTTGTGCCTTTGTCCTCCAATGAAATTGTTAACAAATAACTTGCTCAACTCTTCAAAAGAACTCACCGAATTTGGAGGTATTTTACTAAACCAAACTCGCGCCGAACCCTTAAGGGTGGTTGGGAAGGCCCTACACATTATCTCATCAGGCACTCCTTGAAGATGCATGGTGGTCTTGAAAGTGGCTATGTGATCAAACGGGTCACGTGTTCCATCATATGAATCCAGAGAAGGCAACTTGAACTTTGATGGTAGTGGGTGACCGTTGATGGAGACCGTAAAGGGAGAATCAGTCCTGTGAACCAAGTCTTCTATCGGATTTGCTCTTTTCATATTCTCCTTCATCTCCTCCATAACTCTCTTCATTTGGTCCATTTCTTCCTTCAAGTATGGTACCATTCGCGAAGTGGTGCCTCTAAACTGACTTCCGACTTCGGTATTCTCTCTTCCACCATGACCATCTGTTTGTCTTCCTTCACGTTCTTCTTGTGTTTGCCTCCTCATATTAATCTCCATTCGTAATTCTTGGTTTTGGCGAGTCAACTCCGCCATAGCGTCTTCCATAGATTGTGCATGTTGGGCAGATGACTGCATGACCGGCGCAGACTGGCGATCGCGAAGCGGGTTGCTGCTTCCCTGATGGCCTGGGCTAGTAGCCCTTGATCTAGTCCGAACCATCAACCCTTTGTCACGGAGAAACAAACTGTAAAACAATCTTTCCCACAGACGGCGCCAACTGATGATTCCTTGATTATCAGTGGGTTGATAAGACTTGAACGTTGATCTTCGGGCTATCTCCTATAATACCAAAGACAGAATCAGAGGGGACCGGTGATGACCGGCCAAAAATCCTCCGATGATCAAGTTAGTTACTTTGAATTCTCTGTAACGAAGGAGTATTCTCTTAAAAGTAAGAAAATGTCTGAATACCTTTTTCCTTCATCGAAGAAGCCTTATATAGTGTGTGTGTGGAACGGTTATCTGTTTGGTAACCGTTCCCAGTGTCGAGGAGTCCGGAGAATTGGGAGTAACCGCTGTGGAAGTTACCTAGGTCGGACGGGCCGATGAACTCGTCCATCCATAGTGAGGATGGACGAGATCTTCATGTGGAGCTCGTCCACTTTTAGTCCATCCATAGTAAGGATGGACGAGACCTCCAGGATGATCTCGTCCACTTTTAGTGAAAGACGGACGAGATCATCTTGGAAGGCTTGTAGTTCATAAATGACGAGTAGATCTTGAGGTATTAAGCTCGTCCATATACGGACGAGGGTCGCTGGTACGCTTGCAATTCTCTTCGCCTATTGTTGCTTCTGTCGTTGGACGAGACATATGGACGAGTTATGGACTTGGGATTATTTGTGACACCATCAAATCTAAACATATGATTACATTGATCAATTAAGCACATAAATTGTTATCATTTTGAAGAATAATTTAGATATGTGTTTGAATTAAATTGAAGAACTTATTGTACTTCGTTTAAGGAACTGTATATGTACCTAAGTTTTACCCTAAAGGCAAAGTTATATATTTATTTTCTTAAGGTTGGGATTTTGGAGCTTGCTTTGTGCTTGGTTTTCAAAGTCTTAGGTTGAATGAAAATTGAGGTGGGTGAGGACTAATGCCTCTGCAATTAGATTTATTATTTTGTGTAACATATCACATGCAACATCCTCTCATATAAAATTAGATTCTATAAGTTTGGGGTTCACTAACTCACTCCCATATAAAAGGAGATGTCACATGCCATGGTTACTAATAATACTTCCTCAACGAATACAAATCATGTGTTCTTACTATTTGTATTTTATTTTATACTCTACTAATTACAACTTGTCACATTTTTTTTTTTTAATAAAATACCCTAAGCATAAAAAGGATAAAAAATTAGACATAAGTCATGCCATCATTTGGTGAAACAGAAAGAAAAAAAAATGAGACATGATTTGTATTTCTTCATCCACTTACAGAAGCCTAACCTAACCTATCTATATCTATCGAAAGTTAAATATTTCTTTCTTTAATTAAGAATTAAAAGTACACAACCAAAAAAACAAAAAGAGTTTATTGAAAGTGACAGGAGTTCACATGTAAGGATTCCCACCTACCGAGTTCATCATGATCTAAAAACCTTAGGTGGTGCATGATTTTGTCCTTTTGACTTGATATGTTAGGTGTTGTGTTGTAACTTGTATGATTAGAGGTATATACTTTTCCGGTCATCGTGTGCACAAGTTGACCTTAACTTCTTTCGATTGGTAAGTTGACCTTAGCTTGCTAATAGACTGTAAACTCAACTTGGATTCCATCCTTGATGGTGGTAACTGGTAAGACACTACTACAGGTTCAATCTGGCTTGTGTCTTTGAGCGTCTACGAGTTAATTTATTGTAGCAGAAAAAAAGTCGTGAGCAACTCAACACAACCTGACCATGACCCAAGCTTAGCTTGTGGCTAGCCAAACTTCCCATAAGCAACAGTACCTAAAATTTCGGACTTGTGACTAGGAAACATTAGAATAAGGACATGAGTTTGCATTTTAACGTGTCCAGTGTAACTAATGCATTAGACACAATCTCAACCTAAAAATTTCGAATAACTCAAAGTAAGCGCGTATTGTAGTTATACAATAATGGGTTGTTGCTTCGGTACCTCATAGGTTAGGGTTTGTGCTTTCAACTCAAACAATCCAACTCACTTAGCCTTAACAATTTGGCTTGCCTAATTTCGAGGCATCTTTTTGATTTCGTTTCTGTACAATCCAACTCACTGAGGCATCGTTTTTTTTTTTTCCCACTTTATTTTTAATAAAAGGTGAGAACCAGAGGAGGCTGGACTGATACCCACAACACGAGGTTTTTTTGTTTTTTTTTTGTTTTTTCATCAAATAAAGCTAAAGTGTATGAGCTCAGATTCTCGGAGATGAGAGGACATTATAATACAGACAAGGCTAGGACTGACAGTTATAATACAAACCAAGGTAGAAGACATTACTAGATTACAGAAGACCAAATAAGAGGACATTTTGTGGTATCGGTAGAAATGGCCCAACATGTCCCAATAGAAACAGTCGAACAAAAAAGTGAAGATTGTATCAAAAATGTATTTCCCGCTTCAGTTGAATACTTCCCTTTGCAGCAAGCCTGTCAGCACACAAATTTTCTTGTCGACATATATGCCTAATCAATAATGATGACCTCTCATGGGCTCTAGATCAAGTACCTATAATCAAGGATTAGATTAGCTAAATTAAGGGGAAATAAAGTATGAGAATTTGAAAGCTAATGAACAGCCAGACTTTTTTTTTTTTGGAGAGAGTTTTTAACCTATGGTTTTAAAATATCAACAAGAGATTTTATCAGTTAAGCTAACTGGAACCTATAACAAGAATCGGTTTCTAGTTTCAGTATTATGAAAAAATAGTTGATATATGTGAGTCGGTAAATTCCAAATTAAAGACAGGCCATGTAATCATGCATAGCCTAAAGTCCACTTGTTGAAATAGATGGGTATTCCCACAAATAGATTGTAGTGTACCAATATGTAAGACAAAGCAAAGAATCCAGTTACCATTGGTATCCCTTATTTTAGGCCTTCCAAAAGAGGTCTGCTTGAATGGGATGGCCCAAGATCAAAGAGGTATAATTACTTAGCCCAAAGGCCCAACTAATTAGCACCTACGCTAACACTTACTAAGTTATACTCTTCTTGCAGAAGAGACCGAATGGCCACACTTGTGACATTAATAAAGGAAATAGGTACAAAAAATGGAATTGAAAAACCAAAAATACCTCAAAAAAGAAGAAGAGAGATCAATATATGGAATTTATATTATATATATATATCTAAAAACTGAAGCGTAACATTGATTATTGTTATGCTCCTATTAAGTCACCTCATCCGCCACATCATTAGTCTTTTTCATATTTATTTTTTAAAATTAATTTTTTTACAATACTCACTATATAAATATATTGACTTTACAAATTCATTTTATGCGGTTTTAACTTTACATATTCATCTATTTTAATTTTGATGTTATAACTAAATAATAAATTAATGGAAAATCAAAACAAAATAGTTGTCTACATATATTATTCTTGGACAGTTTTAAATTTAATATTATTTTTTCCCTTTTATCTTCCTTTATTTTTTTTTCTTCTGATTCTCATCCTCTTACTATAAATTTGTCACTCTCTTCCATTCTATGCATATTTTCCTATACAAAAAAAGTTCTCTCTCTCTCTCACAAATTTTTTTTCATTTTTTGTTGGATTTATTATTATTATTTTTCTTGCATTTCTACCTTAGATTGATGAATATTTGTGTTTTTTTAGAATTCTACTTTTAATTGTTTATAATTGAAAAATGAAATCAATGAAAAATAAAAAATATTTTTTTAAAAAATTGTCTATAAAAAATGTATTCACAGGTCTTACTTAATCATTGATAGTAGAAAAGATACAATCTGATAGCTGCCCATAGGAGGATCTCCAACTACAAGTATGTACCCTCATTATCCTATTATTGGCTAATTCATGTGTTCTTTGATGCAAATATTTTTTTTATCATTTTATTTACAACACTAAAATACTTTTAATGAATGATGTTTATCGTTGATCTAATTTGGAAAAAAAATCACATTATAATATGTTATATTTTGTGTTGTTGTCAGGTTTTAGCTTATTTGGAAAATTACAGGATAGTTTGAACAAGTTGATGAAGAACAGTTAGTTTAGTTAAAGACAATGGTCTTTGTGTAATTTCCTTTCACTATTTAAAAATATTTTGTTTAACAAATTATTAGTAAATTGTTACGTATTTTTTATATGATGTTCTTAGATGCTTGAGTAATTTTTATTAAATGTTTACAAATATTCTTTGTTATTCTTCATCTTCCTTATCTTATTAGTGTATTTTTTGAGATTTTTTAGAAAACAAATTCAATTTTGTGTTTAAAATTATTTATTTATCTATTTATCTTTCAAATATTAGATTAGAAGTTAGATTAGATTATGACATTATTAACACTGTGGGGGTCATTTAATGAGAAGGTACTGTTAAGGCTTTACTAGTTGGGCATATGGCCCAATTCGAGGACATTGGACCATCCGAGGATGTTCAAATGAAATTACTAAGGGAACGGAATAAAGAGAAGAGTAGAGATAATAAAAGATAAGTCCAACGAATGTCCGAGGAGAAAAGCCATCCCGGTAACAAGTGTCCGAGGTCAGTAAGAGTGCCATATCATCATGGATCTTCTTCAAAGTTACATCACAACTAAGGATTGGACATTGGACAAGGGGTAAGAAAAGAAAAGGGCAAACAAATATTTTCAAAAGCTGCTACCTCCGCATTAAATGCCCCTCAACTAATTCTCTGGCCGCATTAATGTGGAAGTGATGCCTGAACAGTGATCAAGCAGCCTTACAACTACGGGTTGATGGTTCTGGGAGTTGTTGGATGTGACAGGAATGAGTTTCCCAAATCTAACCTACACGTGTGTGGTAGGGATAATACCAAGATCGTAGTATATAACATGAGAAGATGTACTAAAAGGGAAGACCGGGAAAAATCAAGTAATTGGAGAACAAGACTGCGAACTCTTGTGTAATTTTATTATTCAACCAGACAATATAATATAAACTCCTCGAGTTATTTCGAGGACAGATTTTCTCATCCTACTTGTGTCTAACAGTCTTAAATTATCAAATTTAATCGTTTTTCTTCTGGAATAGATCTAGTTATTTCATCCATGCTCTACAAATTTATTGTTTAGGCCGCTTGGGCTAGAACCTAATCCTATTTTGGGTCCAATCCAATTTCGGTCCCTACAAACACAATACTTTTTTTTTTCCAAAAAAATTGCTCTACTTTTTTCCCCTTTGGAATTGTACTCTTTTGTTTTTTTGTTTTTTTTTTTTTTTTAAAGGAAAAATGGTTACAATCTTTTATTTTTCCCTTTCTTTTTTATTTTAAATTGTAGTTTTGATGAGTTTTATTAATTTTTTTAGTTAAGTTTCTCGATGTTTTTGATTGTATGGTAGAAAAAATTGGGTTTGAGAAAGTTTGTTTAAAACTAAAAAAATAATTTCCAAATTTTATATACTTTTTGACGATACACAAAATATTATAAATAACTTTTATTAAAATATTAATATTTTCACTAACTTACTTTTTTTAATTCTTGAAAAAAATTGTATTGTTTTGATTTTGGTACGACAAAAATTATATGTATTACATTTGTGATTGTTGCTATAATAAATGAAAATATGATTATGAATTACATTAATATTTATTAAATTATTCCAAATTGAAATATATATATATATATATTAATGAAACTATTCTAAAAATATTATCACGCGCAATGCGTGTGTCCGCGACTAGTTATTATTATATACTCGTTACTTTGCACAAAGAAAAACAAAATCTTTCTTTAGAGGGGAAAAAAAAAGGTTATATGAAAAAGGTGGGTTACAATTAACTCAACTAGTAAAGTCTCTGATAGTTGAATAAGAGATTTGAGATTCAATTTTTACCTACATAAAAAACTGATTGAAACTCTATAAATAAATAAATAAAAAGGTTACATGAAAAATGGTAATTTTCATATGAAGAAATTTGCTTTTATTGGTTTGGAATACAATATGGAAGACAATTCAACACTATTTATGGTCTGTTTGGATATCGCTTATTGTTAAAAATTGAAAACTGAAAACATTATAGCAAAATAATTTTTAAATGTGTAAATAGTGCCGTGTAACCCATTTTAATGAAAGTTTTGCTAAAAAAAGAGGTTTGTCGGTTCCGTGAACAGTGCACATGACCCACTGGCAGACGCTAGACGCTAGATGTGCTATCCAAACGGATACTTAATATTTGTTTATGAATATATATGACAATAATAAATATATAGTGACATGAGGATTTCCCTACTAGTTGCAACAACTTTTAAAGCGTTCAAATCAGTCCGTGTATAATAGAAAATGGGTAGAATTTACACAATTTTCTCTACAAATTACCTATATAAGTTCATGTATAATTGTACAAATTTACAAATGTGTAAATTTACACTGACACTATTCATTTTGCATTTAATTGTTTATTTTTTCTTTACGCATCTCAAGGATGAAAGAAAATAGTGGATAATGGTTGTTGTGTGTGAAGAAAGAGAAATAATTAAAAAAATAAGAAAATTTTATATTTTATTTAAATGTAAAGTAAAATAGATAATTTGATGTAAAGTGTTTTGAAAAGTGAGTATATAAAATAGAAAAAAAAAATTCTTATACTAAAACTG
Organism: Quercus robur; assembly: GCF_932294415.1. Lineage (NCBI taxonomy): Eukaryota > Viridiplantae > Streptophyta > Magnoliopsida > Fagales > Fagaceae > Quercus > Quercus robur. The sequence goes on from NC_065536.1 coordinate 59,431,291, forward strand.
ACAATTTTTTATTTATTTTTAATTTTTTTTGCAAAAGCTGAATGCAAATACTCTAACAATTATGCGAAAATAATTAGAACATAGAAATTTGGTAGATCAAATCAAGTTGAGTTCTAAAGTATCTAACTCAAAAAAGAAAAAAAAAAAAAAATCTTATGAGTCCATTCTGGAGGCTCCATATTTTATTCAGAAAAAAAAAGGTCTATTCATGAAACTAAAAGAAAAGTCTGCTTACCAAATTATTAGTTATTTTAGTTCGTTGTCTCCCAGCCATGCCTAAATCATGGACGGACGTCCCAACAAATCATAACTAATAAATTAACTTCCGACCAAACACTTGAAAGCGTAGTTCCGTGTATTTCTTACGGACAAATCTGAGCTGGGCCTAGCAATGGATAAGAGTGTAATGTCATGTTCGGCTTGGCTCCACTTGAATAACCCATGGCCTTTAATTTCTAAACTTGGACATATCCCTGGCCTATTATTAACATGACAAGTAGATCAAATACATGCATTCATGGAGTACTAAGTACTAACTAATTAGAATGTAACTTGGGTTAAATTTGTTACACCCAAATTGTTTTGCGTAGTTTTACACACACTTCTTGAAAACAACTAAATCTAACTTCTGTATATTTCTTGATCCCTCAAGTTTTTGTGTTGCTTATATTAGTTTGTAACTTGGGTTAAGTTTGTTGCACAGAAACTATTTTGCACAGTTTTATACACACTCCTAAAAACAAATGAAATCGTGACTTATATTTCTTGATCACTCAAGTTTTTGTGTTGTTGATAGTTGTTTATAACTTGGGTTAAATTTATTGCACACAAATTATTCTGCATAGTTTACACAAACTCCTAAAAACAATTGAATTTGTGACTCATACGTCTTGATCTCACAAATTTTTGTGTTACTCATATTGTAGTTCCTTGAACGTCAAAAGTTGCAATTTAAACCTTTAACTTTAAGTGTGTGATTGGTGGTTTTTGCATACCTTTTGCTTTTTGTCTCTTTTTCTTTCTTTTTTTTTGGTTGCAAATAATTAAACTTTTAATTTTTTTAAAGTTTATTTTATTTTATTTTATTTTTGCGTGAAAATAAACTAACTTTTAACTGTTTGTCACACATTTAATATAAAAATTATAAAAAATGATATTTATTAATAAAGGAAAATGTTACTGGATACTCTAAGGGTATTTGTTTAAATATATATATATATATATATATATTTCTAAGGGTATTTGTTAGTAAATCATCTTAGGAAAATTTTTATGAGAAAAAATAATTAATATTTTGATAACTTTTTCTATTTTTCATAAAATAATATCAAAACTTTGCTAAAATAATTTTTTAACAAGTGCTCAAAGAGCACCTATTAACAAAACACATTAATAAGTACTATGCAAATAAACTATATAAATTATAAAAATAAAAGAATAAAAAAATTCGAAAGCACTCTGAAATTGTTGTCAATGTAATCACTCAATCCAAATCTGTCAACTTAAGCCAATGAATGTGTCAAAAAAATGTCAATTTCATTAGTCAATTAAAAAGGTTTAATAAATAAAAAATAATGTTGTGAGGTCATGAAATATACCAATGTTTGGAATAAAAATACCAACACATCGATCAGTGATGTGTAATGACTGAGATGGCTTACCAAAAAGGCTACCCATTAAACAATTAGATCAGAAGGTTCGAAGCAGCGCAAAGCTTGGCAGTTTTTGAGCTCAAAGCTAAGAACGGTCCCATTCGGGACCGAACTATATGGACAGGCTTATCATAATTTCAAAAGCCCAAAATTATTATTTCTTTTTAATATTACTTTGCTGTTTAATGGATTGCATTATTTAATATATATAAACACAGGTGGCAATGTGCTATGACAATACTCTTTCTATTTCAAATAATTAAAACTTTTTTTCTTTTTTCAATGATTAAAAAGGACTATTGCATGGTATACACAAAGAATATACCAAAAACTTGACCATCATATAATATCTTACGGAATTTGAGAACCTAAAAGTCACTCAAATTTATCCATAATTTTTTTTTTTTTTGGAGAAACATTTATCCATAAATTTCTAAAATGTCATTTTCAATAATGAGAAAAGTTTACAAATGTCTTAAGAACATGGTTTTAAAAACGTTTATAGTTGTTTATAAGAAAAGAAAAAATAATTAATTTTTTTGACAACTTTTTATATTTCATTCTTTCTTATAATAGTAATATAAAAACTTTTCTAAGTTAGTCTATTAACAAATGACCTAAGGACATCCATTAATCGGATTTATTTTTCTATTTCAAAATTTTCATACTATTCGTTTTCAATGATTAAGGAGTGGTATTGTTGTTGCACGCTATACCCAAAGAAGATACCAAAAAAAAGTGTTTATCATACTAATATTTTAAAGAAGTGTCATGTTAAAGCATGCTTTTAGAGAAATTATTAATAAATAATATTTGGAAAGTTTTTACATTACTTTTACGAGAAACATAAAAAAATTGTCAACAAAATTAATTACTTTATCATTTTTTCATAAAATATTTTAAAAAATAATTCTTAAATCAATGCCCTCAGAGCATTGGTTATTATTTCCCTTTTAAGAATTTAAAAAAATATAAAATCCACTCAAAATCTATCCATAAATTTCTAAAATGTCCTTATCTATAATAATCTATTAAGTAGCCAAGCATTTTTCTTTACTTATAAATGTCGACCTATGCTATGCAGGTGTATCTGAGAGACTGAGTCCCATTCCCAATGGGATTCACGCCTCTCCTAGTTAATGACTTGAAATTTTTTATGTGTCTAAAAATTTATGAGACTGAGTCCCATTTTTCTTCATGACATTTATGTTGCGTATCTAAAAATTTATTGTGTAGTGTGCAAAAAAATAAAATAAATAAGGACCCGTACATTTCTGTTATAAACTATAAACAATGGTATCACTATCAATAACAATAGCATAAAGAAATTTTCAATGCTCTATTGCCAAAAAAAAAAAAAAAAAAAAAAAAAAAATCAATGCACTTCTTTATCTAAAATTTATTGGCTAAATAAATTCATTGAAAGAAATTAAAAAATTGTTTTTCAATACAAGATAGAACTGGACTTGAACCCTGCCCTAGCCTCCCATCTCACTAGAATTTTGTATTTATGGAGTGACCATCACATCAAGGTTGTGCGATGGTGAAATTTTAAAAAAATTTGTGTAAACAGATGTTAGTTAGTCTATTAAAATCTTAACTCTCTGTGTCAATTTCGTTAATCTACAATCCACCACCTCTTCTAGTTATTTTTTTTTTTGTTTCCAAGTCACCGCTTCTAGTTGAAGTTTTACAAAGTTTGCAGGCTTTGTTCTATTTTGTATTTTTGTTTTTAGTTTTTGTTTGCCCGAGGTGTTTTTCTTGTGATGATTATAACTACTTCACGGCTTCACCTGCAGCTTGGTATGCTACCTTTTGTTTTTGCAGGTTTACTAATTTTTTTTTTTTGGTTTTCTAAATTGTATTCTCAAACCTTTCCCGCAGAGATTAATCACTGTTCGCGACGGGTGGACCCTAATAAGATAAAGCGCTGGCCATAGGGTTTTTTTTTTAAAAGTGCAGGTTTTACTAATTGAAATAAAATATAACTACTTTCTATTATTATTATTTTTTTAAAATCTTAACTTTCAAGCAATGATTAGTACTCGTTTTGCAGTTTTGACTAAGAATAGGCTCGCACACTTGCTCCTTTGAGACTATTTTCAACGTAAATGTCAACAGCAGGTTCCCCCAAAAAAGAAAAAGTCTATATGCAGAAACACCTTTCATTTTACATTGATCATTTCGTCGAAACTTCATTAATGCAGTTGAACTTGCAATGTAAGCTTCGTTTCGTTGAACTTGTAATGTAAGCTTCATTAACACTGCTGAACTTGTGATGTAAACTTCATTAACACTGTTGAACTTGTGATGTATTTGGAATCTCTGTAATGATTTTGATAACACATACCATATCAATTTGTTATTTTTTAATTTCATTGGAAAATTAGCACTTTATCAGTCTATGTATCTACCTAGCTTACCCAATTAAGATATAATTATATTTATTCTTGGTTAATGTATACTTTGTCTGATTCAACTCAAATCACTGGGATGGAAAGTGTAATTACATTTTTTATTGCAAAATTTTTTGGGCATGCGATACTTTTGTTTAGATTATCACAATGGCAGATGCGTACCGTTGGTCCGTTGCCAATATTTTAAAACCCGATAACAGAAAACAAAAAAATGATTAAATGGGTCCATAACTGAAAATTAAAAAGGTAGTAAATGGCTACACTGACCAACTATAACGCACGTAACATTCGGTCAGTCTCAATGGAAAAACCATATCGATGCATGATTGAAAGATGAAACAAATGATATAAAAATGGTGGTCTTTTTTTTATTTATTTTTATTTTTTTATTTTATCATGGAGAGAACATGTTGACACCTTAAACAGAATGTTAATCAATCAAGGAGTTGGCTTAGTAGTTCTTACTTCTTAAAGCCTCATGATATCTATGAGATTCTAGATTCGAAATATCTTGTCAACATCTTGAGACCACTCTCATGGGATTCTTCCATATAACAACTTGGTGCATGTTAAATGGGGAGACTGCATACACCTGATGAAATAATTAGATACTCGAAGAGGTTTGGATACTCCATTTGTTAAAAAAACGTTAATTAAAAAAAAAAAAAAAACAAAGACAGCTTAATGAGTGCTTTACATGGTATTCGTTTGGACAATTCTCTTTCTATTTCAAATAATTAATACTTTTCTTTTTTCAATGATTAAAAATGACTATTGGATGGTATACACAAATAATATACCAAAAACTAGTCCATCATAATATCTTTAGGAATTTGAGAACTTAAAAGTCACTCAAATTTATCCATAAATTTATAAAATGTCATTTTCTATAATGGAAAAAGTTAATAAATATCTTAAGGGTATGGTTTTAAAAATGTTTATAGAAGCTCTTTATGAGAAAGGAAAAAAGAATTAATTTTTTGACAAAAATATTAAAAACTTACCTAAATTAGTCTATTAACAAATGGCCTAAACGCACCTATTAACTGAACCTATCTTTCTATTTTAAAAATTTCATACTTTTCATTTTCAATGATTAAGGAGTGGTATTGCTATTGCACAATATACCCAAAAAAAACATACCAAAAAAGTGATCATCATAATATTTTTCAGAATTCAAGAACATAAAGTCCACTAAAATCTATCCATAAATTTCTAAAATGTCCTTATTTATAATAATCTATTAAGTAGCCAAGCATTTTTCTTTACTTATAAAGGTCGACCTATCCTATGCAGGTGCATCTGATTGACCGAGTCCCATTCCCAATGGGATCCACGCCTCTCCTACTTCAATGACTTGAAAATTTGTATGTGTCTCTTTCTTCCTGACATGTATGATGTATGTTGCCTATCTAAAAATTTTTTGTGCCGCGTGCAAAAATAAAATAAATAAGGACCCGACATTTCTGTTATAAACTACAAACAATGGTATCACTATCAATAACAATAGCATAAAGAAATTTTCAATGCTCTATTGCCCAAAAAAACAGAAAAAGCAAGAAAGAAAGAAATTTCTATGCTCTTGTCTACAATTTATTGGCTAAATAAATTTTAATAGAAAATAAAAATTTTATTCTAACCTAATATGGTTGTGAAACTCATTTTTAGAAACTTAAACCCTAACATTTCCCTTCCCATCTCACGAGAATTTATACTTGTAGAGTGCCCATTACGTTAAGAGTATGCGGCGGTGAAATTTAAAAAATCCCTATGTCAATAAATGTTAGTTAGTCTATTAAAATCTTAACTTTTTGTCTCAATTTCGTTAATCTACAATCCACCACCTCTTCTAGTTTTTTTTTTGGTTACCAAGTCACCGCTTCTAAATGAAGTTTTACAAAGTTTGTAGGCTTTGTTTTGTTTTTTGTTTTTAGTGTTTTTTTTTTTTTTTGTTTTTGTTTTTTTAATTTAGTTTTAGTTTTTGTTTGTAATAGTTGTTTTTCTTGTGATGATTATAACTCCTTCCCCTACAGCTTGGTACGCTACTTCTGTTTTCCCAGGTTTTACTTATTGAAATAAAATAACTAGTTTCTATTATTAAAAAAAAAAAAAAAACTTAACTTTCAAGCAATAATAACTCGTTTTGCACTTTTGCCTATGAATTGGCTCGCACATTCGCTCCTTTGAGACCATTTCAACGTAAATGTCAACAGCAGGTTCCCCCCAAAAAGAAAAAGTATGTAGGATCATCTTTCATTTTACGTTTGATCATTTCGTCGAAACTTCATTAATGCTGTTGAACTTATAATGTAAACTTCATTAACACTGTTGAACTTGTGATGTATTTGGAATCTCTGTAATAATTTTGATAACACATACCATATTAATTTGTTATTCTTTTCATTGAAAAATTAGCACTCTATCACTTATCAGTTTATCTACCTTAATTAGCTTTACCCACTTAAGATATAATTGTATTTATTCTTGGTTAATGTATACTTTGTCTGACTCAACCCAAATCACTGGGATGTAAAGTGTAATTAAATTTTTTTTTTAAAGCAAACTTTTTTAAGCATGTGATACTTTTTGTTTAGATTATCAAGATGGCAGATGGGTTACCGTTGCTAATATTTTAAAGGAATTTATTTATTTTTCTTTCTTATACCATATAAAATTTCTATTATAATATAATCTAAGCGTATATATGTGTGAAACTCTCTCTTAGAGACTTGAACTCTGACCCTTGCCCCCTATACCTCACAAGCATTTATATTCGTAGAGTGACCACCGCACCAAGAGTATGCGGTGGTTTAAAGGAATTTATTAACGGTCTTAAGGCAATTATTAATAAACCATTTTAGGAAAGTTTTGACATTACTTTTGTGGGGCCAGAGAATTTGTGATCCCGGCCCACTTTACATTAGGGCCCAAGGCCCGAGCCGAGGAGATACGTTGCCGAGGACATGCAACGAAAGTCCAAATGGCCTAGAGGTGTAGCCGAGGACGATCTTGTCCTCGGCATCCCAAAACTTAGAAGGAAAGAATGGCACGCCATCAAAGGCAGCCCCCAGGGCGCTCCCAGAAGAAAGGGCGAGTACAGTGTAGGAGCAGTTCAAGGAAAAGGCTGCCAATACTGCAATTAAGTACTCTGCGCCTGACAGGGCCATGCTCTTCAGCTTTTACAACCTCCCCCAACTACTTTGGGTATGGACTGACAAGACAAGTATCAGCTCTAAAAAGTGGAACCTACACGTGGACGTTTGAGAGAGGGGAAAAGCTAGTATAAAAGGGGGAGGTAGATCGTCTCCAGGGCCATTGAACCCTAACGTAAAAAGAATAATAAGAACATTAAGCTCTTCGGACGAGGTCCAAGGACTGGAGCCACTCAGGCTGTGCCGAGGAGAAAGTCTTCTTGGGTAAGCACAGTACATCTCTGTGCAATCATCGTAAACACCGTGACTAACTACTGTCCGTTCACCAAGGCCTAGCCTTTCAGCCCACTCTCTACAAATTTTATTGTTTGGGCCTTTAACGTTCGAACCCAATAAACCAATTTGGGGGTCGTTACAAATTGAGTCCTTACAATTGGCGCCGTCTGTGGGAAGGGCTTGTGGGTTGGCACAGGCGGCGGTTAGTCATGGAAGGATCAAACCCCTGTCAACAAGGGCCCCTTGAAAGAAATAATTTTGGTAGTGGTGCAAGCTATGCGAAAGTCACTCCATCATTTCCAGCAACACGCGATTGTTGCCCTAACACAGCTTCCACTCAAGGCTACACTTCGAAGCGCCAGTGGCACGGGCAGTTCTAGGGGCTTCTAACATCAAGTTTATGCCCCACACCTTTGTCAAGGGGCTAATCCTCGCGGGTCCAGTAGCCCGATTCACCGAATTCCTATAAGTGTTGGACAGAACCAAGGTCTTGCATGGTCCTCGGACTCAAACCTATGAGGAAACCAACTACTTTTATAAAATATAAGTGTTGGACAGAACCAAGGTTTTGCATGGTCCTCAGACTCAAACCTATGGGGAAACCAACTACTTAAAAAAAAAAATAAGTTTTGGACAGAACCAAGGTCTTGCATGGTCCTCGGACTCAAACCTATAGAGAAACCAACTACTTCAAAAAAAATATAAGTTTTGGACAGAACCAAGGTCTTGCATGGTCTTCGGACTCAAACCTATAGGGAAACCAACTACTTCAAAAAAATATAAGTTTTGGACAGAACCAAGGTCTTGCATGGTCCTCGGACTTAAACCTATGGGGAAAACCAACTACTTCAAAAAAAAAAAAAGTTTTGGACAGAACCAAGATCTTGCATGATCCTCGGACTCAAACCTATGGGGAAACCAACTACTACAAAAAGAAAGTTTTGGACAGAATCAAGGTCTTGCATGATCCTCGGACTCAAACCTATGGGGAAACCAACTACTACAAAAAGAAAGTGCTAGACAGAACCAAGATCTTGCATGGTCCTTGGACTCAAACCTATGGGGAAACTAGTCACTAAAAAATCTAAGTGTTAGACAGGACCAAGGTCTTGCATGGTCCTCGGACTCAAACCTATGGGGAAACTAGCTACTAGAAAATGGCTTAAGTCTTAGACAAAATGGAAATCTTGTGCGGTCCTCGGACCCCCAGCTCTAAGGAAACTAACACAACCGAGTGTTTAGATCCGGTACAGTCATACCTCGGTCTTCAGACTGGATGCCCAAAACAACTTAAGACTATGAATATCGTCTGAAACATGGCAAAGTACCCCAGTGCCCGATGACCCCCTCGGACAGTTCATTTTAGGTTACACGTCCTCGGGTGATCACCTCATATGCGATGCAGAACATTCAGTTATCATTCCAATTAGTCTCATATGGTTAACCCACTTGAAGTTGGCATTGTTGTGCCCGTCAGTTTTAATAAGTTCAAAGTGATAATTCTTTGTTAACAACGGCATCGACCCTAAGTACTGTTCGAAAGAAAAGGGCACCAGCACATCCATTCGCAAAATAATTATTACAGAAAAGAAAGAACACGCAAAATGGGATAAAGTCATCTTTTATTAGATAAAGAAGTAGTACAGCGTACAATAAGGGGCTTAACCAAGCCTATACCAGAAGCTAACTACAGAAGCAAAAAGAAGAACAAAAAAAAAAAAAAATATATATATATATATATATAATAAAAATAAAAATACATGGGAACGATAAATCCTTCAATTTTGCTCTAGCATCGACTAAGCACGTCCGGATGGCACCAGTGATGGAAGAGAAGAAGAAGCAGAAGCACCTAGGTGGCATCAGTGATGGAAGAGAGGAAGAAGCGGGGATGCCAAATCCCCGTACCAGCTCTGACTGCAATCGAGCAAGTATCATATTAGCAGCAATCGAGCGAGAGTGGATGGTATCGGCGATGAGAAATCTCAGTGCTGTCGCACCAAAAATCTGATGCGACCTCCACCTGCTTCGAATTTTGGCTGAAGGAAGAAGAGGCTCCTTTCTTGCCTTATTAAGGGGAAGAAGTGTCTTGAGTTTTTGTCTCCCTTGCCCTGAACAGGCCATCTTGAGTCTCGAAGAAACCCAAGGCTTCTGGAGAGGGTGTGGCCCCTTCACCCCCATCCTGGCCTTGACCATATCACCCCCTAAGGCTCAATTACACTAGTAATGGGGATTATGGGTACAACTGGAGGGGTAGAGATTTGAAAAGCTTAAATGGTCTGCAAATAAAGGAAATGACCCCTCACCGTGCTTCTTATATGGGGGGCAAGCCTGGCGGCATTTAATATGTACAAATCTCCAAGAAAAACTACAAACGATATAAGTCTCGCTCAATTCCCAAAGCTAACTTCAGCCGTTGGATTTGCGTCGTCTCGTAAAGAGACCTTATTAAAGACGCGCTATGTGCACCGAAACGGCAGGAACGCTGCGTGGGTAAAACTAAAAGAATGTCTCATAACCGGGAGTGTGTCTTAGGCAAACGAAGAGGCTTCGACATTGATGAAGGATAAGACTTGGCAAGCCGTGACATAGGCCCGATGTCACCAAAACCTTCCTTTCCGTCTGAGGGGCCGGATAGCAGGATTTTGAAGGGCTATTGTGGGGCCAGAGAATTTGTGATCCCGGCCCACTTTATATTAGGGCCTAAGGCCCGAACCGAGGAGATACGTTGTCGAGGACGTGCAACGAAAGTCCAAATGGCCTAGAGGTGTAGTCGAGGACGATCTTGTCCTCGGCATCCCAAAACTTAGAAGGAAAGAATGGCACGCCATCAAAAACAACCCCCAGAGCGCTCCTAGAAGAAAAGGCGAGTACAGTGTAGGAGCGGTTCAAGGAAAAGGCTGCCAATACTGCAATTAAGTACTCTACGCCTGACAGGGCCATGCTCTTCAGCTTTTACAACCATCCCCAACCACTTTGGGTATGGGCTGACAAGACAAGTATCATCCCTAAAAAGCGGAACCTACACGTGGACGTTTGAGAGAGTGGAAAAGCTAGTATAAAAGAGGGAGGCAGATCGTCTCCAGGGCCATTGAACCCTAACGTAAAAAGAATAATAAGAATATTAAGCTCCTCGGACGAGGTCCAAGGACTGGAGCCACTCAGGCCGTGCCGAGGAGAAAGTCTTCTTGGGTAAGCACAGTACATTTTTGTGCAATCATCGTAAACACCATGACTAATTACTGTCCGTTCACCAAGGCCTAGCCTTTTACCCCACTCTCTACAAATTTTATTGTTTGGACCTTTAACGTTCGAACCCAATAAACCAATTTGGGGGTCGTTACAAATTGAGTCCTTACAACTTTTATAAGAAATATAAAAACCGTCAAAAAAATTAATTATTCTTTTCTTTTCCTATCAAAGTTTCTCAAAATATTTTATAAACCAATGCCCTTTTGTTTTAGAGTTTATAAAGGAATGAAATAGAATGATTATAAAGGAATGAAAATTAATGAAATGTATTTAAGTAAGAGAAATGAATGAAATAGAATGAAATTAAGTAATCTTAATTTGATGTTTTAAAATAAATTAATGAAAATAAATAGAATGTAAGTAATCTTGTTTGGGAGTAACATAGATGGAATGGAATGAAATCATTTTATGACAATATTACTATTAGACCTCTATTTTAAAATAAAAAAGTTGAATATATAGGGGTATTTTAGGAGTTCTAGTAAAAAATTCATTAAATCTAATTCCATTCCTTTCTATTTCTTCTAATTTCGAAGAAATGAAAATTTGAGATTTTAAGGGAAATGAGAAGATCGAATGAGTATTCTCTTCTACCCATTCCATTCACTCTCATTTAAACTCTCAAATTAGAGAATGAATTTTTCATTCTCTTCATTAAAATTTTCAAAAAACGGAAGAGAAAAATATTCTAAAATTATTCTTTTCGTTCATTTCAATTCCATGGCTATTCCATTCTCTCCTCCCAAACGAGGGCTTAAAGTATTCATCTACTTTTTTCTATTTTAAAATCATTGGGCCCATAACTGCAAAAAAAAAAAAAAAAAGAGAAAAGAAAAAAGAGTATTAAATGGCTACATTGACCAAATATGAAGCACGTAACGTTCGTGTTTTTTCTCAAAGGAAAAGGAAAACCATATGGATGAATGATTGAAAGATGCAACTAATGATAAAAAATTGGTGGTCTTTTTTTATCATGAAGAGAACATGTTGACAGTAAACTAGACACCTTAAAAAGAGTGTTAATTAAAAATAAATAAATAAAAACAGACACCTTAAAAAGAAACAGAGACAGCTTAATGAGTGCTTTACACGGTATTCGTTTGAAAAATACTGCTTGCCCTATCCTGTATTCCAATTCCTATGCCTTTGCCAGCTATAATATGCACCGAAATCAAACCTGCTCAATTAGACAGCAATACATGCCCATGATTTGTGTAGAAAAGAGATTGTATTAGGCAGACTGCTATCTTTACCCTAATCAACAATCATATTGATTATCATGTCATTATGTAACTTCACTCAACTTTGTTTATTTGTTAGGATTTTTAAGACGTGCAAAATTTTGAGCGTACAAAAATATGTGAATTGTATAAGTTGTAGTGTTTGTCGAATATGCAATTTTTAAGAAATATTGTGGACATTGAACATGCGAAAGATTGAAGATTTCATAAATTTTTTCCCTATCAATTATATGAGATTCACATGAACGAACTTTTGGTGGTCATATAGATTTTAAGCGGCTTAAAAGGATTTTTGTTATTTTAGTTGAAGGAAGTTCACTAAGGGTCCAAATTGCAACAATTTAAGAAAAATAAGATTTGTATTACTGTAATTAAAGTTTTAAAATTTAATTTGAAGTAGAAATCATACTTTGGCCTAAATAAGTTGCAGTTCAGTTCGTTTTGGTTAGTTCATAATACTCCAAACAATATACCTAATTTTGTCTAACAAAAAAATATTACTGGCAGTAGAGAGCTAAAGGCACCTTACCTTGCCAAACCATGTACTTTACCACTTAATTACCACAGCAAAAAAATGGCACACCAAAAAAGAAAAAGAAAAAATAAAGTAAACTACAATCAACACCCCTGCCAAACTTCATTTTATTGGATAAAATAAATATTTGTGGTAAGTTTATATGACACTTAATGGAAAATATGAACAAAGAGGCTACAGATACAAACTGAATAGAACTTCAGGATGTAAAATCCAAACATCTTCAAACTTTAAGGAGTAAAATCCAAATTCTAAAACTTCTAGGTATAAAATCTAAACACTCCCAAACTTTAAGAGTGTAAGTTACAATTTAGCCTAAAAAATAAAGACATGAAACTAACATTTCTAGGAAGTAAAATGGCACACTAAAAAAAGAAAGTTAATAGATATCCTAAAGGCATTGGTTTATGAAATACTTTCAAAAACTTTTTATGAAAAAAGAAAAAAGTAATTGATTTTTGAGAAATGTCAAAAATTTCCTTAAGGGCATTAGTTTAAGAACTATTTTTATAAACATTTTATGGAAAAATAAGAAAGCAATTAATTTTATTAACAGCTTTTTATATTTCGCATGAAAATTGTGACAAAATTTTCCTAATATGATTTATTAACAATTATCTAAAGGCACTTGTTAACATGACCTATTGACCTTTGATTTTTTTGTAGTTTTTTTTGTAATAGTATCAAAACTTTTCTAAAATGATATCGTTAACAAATGAAGCAAGAGCATCCTTTAATTGACCCAAATAAACAAAGACAAGCAAGGAACATTTCCACCAAGTATATGAGCAATTGACTTGCAAAGATATTGACTGCCGGCCCTAACAAGCCCCACTTTAATAAATCTACAAAAAGAGTTAAATCACCACTTTAACCCATAAAAGCCAATAAAGCAAAAGAACAAAAAAGAGAGAAAGAAATAATGAACCATTAAATACAAAGAAACGCAATTAAATTAGTGTCATCGATCATTGCCACAAAAGAAATCAATATTCAATACACCCCCAATCCCAAATGTTAACTTTCATTGTAAGCCAATTAAAAACATAGGCTAGTTAGTAGTAGTATTAAAAAAAAGGTCATGACTCATGACAAGCGTCATAATGACAGCCCACTTTATTATATTCCCTTATAGTCCAAAATAAAGGCAAAAAACAAAAAGAAAATTAATGAGAGCAAGAACAACGTCAAAGTTATATACACCGCCACCTCATTCCAACTTCATAAATAAGCTCTTTAAAACTAATAAAATCCCTGGCGGCCCTTAAAAAAGTGAAAATCCAAAAACCCATTAAACGCGTGCTCTCTCTGCGACACATTTATCAAACCAAACAAACACAAAACACTGTGTTGGCACCACATTATCAGATCTCATCTCTTTTGCTTTCAATGGATTCTTCTTCTTCTTCTTCTTCGGAGCAAAGAAGGAAAAGAAAGAGAGTGGGAAGGCCGTACTACTACTTTTATTCACAAGCGCACTACTTCTCGCTTAGATCTTTCGTTCTTTGCTTGTCCTTTTTGGTCTTCTTGCTATTCTTGTCCTCCGATCGTTTCCTGCTCGGTCCGGCGTCGTTTCATCCTGTTCTCAAAGCCTCCACTTTGCTCTCTTCAACTACTTCTTCTTCTTCTTCAATTCTTGATTCTTTCAACAGCAACAACAACCGGTTCTTGCCAATCCTAGTAAACGACCGCGTTTTGTTCCCCGACCATGTGCTGCTAATAGTTTCCAATCAAGTCCTCCAAGCTCAAGACTTGGACTGCGTTTACTACAGCAAATTCAACGGCTCTGATGATGAAGTGGTTAAAGCTCGGCCGGCTCTGTCTGCTGAGCAATACGGCGCGTTTCGCTCGATCGTGAGGTGTCCGGTTCCCGAGGCGAATTATTCGGGCGTTGTGGATTTGAGGAGGCGAGTTGGTGACGTGGCGGAGTCTGATTGGTCCTTGAGGGTGAAAAGCAATCAGAGTAGTCAGACGGTGCATTCGTGGGAGAAGGTGGTTTATGAGGCGGTTTTGGATGGGGACACGGCGGTTTTGTTCGTTAAGGGGCTGAATCTCAGACCGCATAGAAGATCCGACCCGACCCGTTTCAGCTGCCATTTCGGGTTTGGCAATTGGGGCGGTGAGAATGAAGGGTTTGTGCTGACGACCGATGCCGTCACGGCGGCTCAAGAGGTGGTTAGGTGTTTGTTGCCGCGTAGTATAAAGAACATGCCTGAGAGAGCTCAGGGAATTAGGGTTACCGTTAGTCGTTATAGTAGTAGAGCTAAAGTTCATGAGCAGCCTATTGGTTCTGTGGCTAAGATTTATGGTCCAAAGGCTGAGGAGGTGAGGAGAGATAAGAGGAAGTATGAGCTTTGTGTGTGCACAATGGTGTGGAACCAAGCTCAGGCGCTAAGGGAGTGGATTAAGTACCATGCTTGGCTCGGTGTTGAGAGGTGGTTTATCTATGATAACAATAGTGATGATGGGATTGAGGATGTGATTAAGGAGCTCGAGTTTTACAATGTTAGTAGGCAGAGTTGGCCGTGGATTAAGGCACAAGAGGCGGGTTTTTCGCATTGTGCTTTGAAAGCAAGGGATGAATGCAATTGGGTTGGATTCTTTGATGTTGATGAATTCTTTTACTTCCCGTATGGCTTTCGGCATTTGAAAGGAAAGGGTCTTCCGGGTCATAATTATCTCAAGTCTATGGTCGCGAATTTTTCATCTTCGAAGACAATTGCAGAGATCAGAACGGAGTGTCATAGTTTTGGGCCATCCGGGTTGAGTTCACCTCCAGAGCAGGGGGTAACTGTTGGGTACACTTGCCGGCTGCAGAGTGCTGAGCGGCACAAATCTATTGTGCGTCCGGATTTGCTCGACAGTTCTCTTCTTAATGTGGTGCATCACTTTCTGCTTAGGGAAGGGTTTAGGCACCTGAATGTGATTGAAAGGAGGGCTGTTATAAACCACTACAAATACCAGGTGTGGGATACCTTTAAAGCCAAGTTTTACAGAAGGGTTGCCACCTATGTTGTTGACTGGCAGAAGGACCAGAATAAAGGGTCAAAAGATAGAGCACCTGGGTTAGGGACTGAGGCCATTGAACCTCCAAACTGGCGGCTACGCTTCTGCGAGGTTTGGGATACTGGCCTGAGGGACTTTGTTCTGGCATATTTGGCTGACCCTGTAACCGGGTCACTGCCTTGGCAGAGGACTCTGCTGTGACAAATACAAGTCGGGTATGCAGCTTAGGGCATATACAACAGATATGAGCAGCTACTGATTCTTTTCATTGTTTTTACTTTTTGGCCTTTTCATAGCTTAATTTTTTCTATTGTTTTTGTTTTTTATACATGTCATGAATCATTATAGGGATCACATACAGTTGTAAATTTGTGACGACATAAAATGAAAGTTTATCAATTTTTGCTTCTATACTTGTGGAATGATTTATAAAAATTTATTTCTCCTTTTCTTTGTTCCATGTTAAGGCTAGAGTTTTAGATTTAAAAAAAAAGTAGGACAACTTGTCATTCCACTGATGAAGAACTTAAGAAATAAATGCAGTGTGTTTAATGTGCCACATGTTCTGTACATTAGATAATACAATATGCAATAGGTTTCTAAAGCAGGTACCTAGGAAATGGAAAAATGAATGGACTAGTTTTGCAGCTCAAGACATTGAAGAGCACGATCATAACCTTTACAAAAATACAAGCTATGGTGAGCAGGTGAGGTACGAAATTTGAACACACTCTTGAATGAATCTGATGTGCCTCTTACCACTCTAGTTTGCAAGTTGTTGCATTTAGGTTCGCTGGAAGTGGAAGATAGGCATAAATTCAAGTCAGTTTAACCATTTACATCCATAACATGGCAAAACAAAACATGCATGCAGTCAGTTTAACCATATTCATATATATATATATATATATATTTTGCTGATGTGTCACGTGGGTGTCTAGGACTCTTAAAGCACTAGACTAATTTCCTGGATGTGAGTAGTTCCCTGGTCCCACACACACTAGGTACTTATTCACAGGGAAGAATCCTTTGGGGGTAGCCCAAAGGTATTGGCTAGGAAACTTGAACCCAAGTATTTATGGATGTCGTGAGAGTTGGAAATCACTAGGCCAACCACTTGGGGTTGACCATATTCATATATAACATTGGCAGACAAAACATGCATGCATACAAGGGAAACATAAGAAAGTTCAGTGCACCAAGGGGGGGGTAAGAGGGCGGGGGTTAGGTATTCAATAATTCAACACCTAACAACATGTTTGAGTTCCTTTTTTAAATTGTCTAAGTACATTTGTTAGAAAGGAAATGCAAAAGTTTAGAAAGAATAGATTAACTACGCAAGTTATTCCCCTCTTTAAAGTGAGAATACTGCTTGCAAAATCTACAACAGGAAAATAAAGTATAGCACCTCACCTCAAAAAAATTTCAAAGCAAGTTACTCCTTTTTTAAAGTAAGACTGATGCTTGCAAAATCTAAAAAAGACAAATAAAGCATAACACACCTCAAACTTTTGTGTGTGAGAGAGAGAGAGAGAGAGGACGTGATCCAGCATACATTGAAGTGATTTCAAAGGGAAGTATATGGTAATAATCTGAACAAGAATTTTTATGCTTTTAACTACTGGATAGGTGGAGTACAAGTACAGCTTGTGATGGCAAACAATTGAAATGAGGCCACAATTAACTTAATTTGGAAGACACTAAAGAGTCTTTTTTTCCCTACTTTGGTAAGAATCTATTTATATCTGCTACACTAGCAGTGAAGATAACCAGGTCAATAAGCCAAGAATAGAAAGCATTCTTAAAAATTTCAACAACTATGGGTTTTTTTGTGTGTGGAGAATTTCACATATTCAGAAGAGTTCTAATGATTTGACCAACAGCTTGGGTATTTGACATTAGATTAAGTCTTTGTTTTGCCACTGATGTTCCATGCTAGCTAGGTTGCTATAGGTACATCTAGACATAGAGGCAGGAGCAAGGGAAAGGAGGGAGTCAAATATATTTAAGTGGCTAACTTTTGATTCTCTAAAAAAAATAAAAGTGGCAAACTTTCAGATTATAATGGAATTTTCAAATGTTAGACCTCAAGTTTTCAAATGTATTGCATAGACTAATTTATAATGGAATTTAAAATTTTGATATCAAAGAGGTCTTTTCGTAGAAGAAAAAGTACTGGGTAGTACTGGGTTTAATCTTCTTCATTTTGGTTTTTATCTTCTAATTTTTTGTGTTTGCCCAAGCAGAAATTCATAATCACAGGAAAAACTATCTCATGAAAGTACAGGACAAGATGCACTGTATCAAACTTTGCACCCCCTTTCTTAAAGTAATCAATTGAAACATCAACTACAAAATTTGCTTAAATGCAGCAAAACAAGAATGAAAAATTACCTTGCTTAAAAGGCCACACAAATGTTATACGCACATGATATTGATAAGCTTTAACTCGGTAGTTCTTTCAAAGTCAATCTTGGATGCCCAATGGGAGGCTATTCAAGTTCTTTGCAAGCGTAGCATCCAGCTTCTCTCCAATTAACGTAATCCATGCCTGTCATCATATAAATATTTACTCCAATCACTACCAAAGACATAATAATAATAATAATAATAATAATAAATAAAATCCTGTTCACAAAATTGATTCCAGTGTGTTAACAAGTTTGATCAACTGGCGTAATGAAGTTATCTGATTCCAAAGTTCTTTTTCAGAAAAGATTAGCAACATGCGTAATCACATTTATGAAAGACAAAAAGCAGGTTCCATTAGCTTGTTGATTCATGTCTCCTCTATCAAAAGGACTGAAAATGATTTAAGATTAAAAAAATTACGAGTATGAATGGACTTGCCACTCTTGAAATAGGGATAGAGCCTATATAGATCACAATGATGTGTCACTGTGCAGACAAGCATGTAAAAGTGACCAAAATATGCAAGTTCTAGAAAAAAAAGTTTGATAAAGACCCCAAGATCACTTGATTTCAGCCAAGTGATAACTCATAATACGAATATGAACATCAAGGCTTTATGGTAAGAGGAATGTCAGGGCTACCTCAATTCTTTTTTGAGAATATTTTTAGTCAAAAGTCTGAAGGAATGGAATGATAATAACACTTGCGATTTGTCATGCCAAGTATCTTAAGACAAACAGATACACGGAGGTTAGAATTTGCAAGCTAACAGAGAAACACCTGGTCAGAACTCGTGAAACCCCTGATTGTGTCACCACCAATTATTGCAATTCCTTTCTCTCCAAGCGGTTGCAGAATTACTGCCTAGCAAAGTGAGACTTGTAATAGTGAAACTTTGAAATGAACCTTTCTAAAGCTTGTGGTTGCACAGCACAATCAACCTGAGTACATGCGGGATACCTGTGTATTTGAAGGCAGAAATGGCAGCTCAGACTTCCCAGGATAAAGAGATAGGTTGGCCAAGTAGCTCTCTGCAAAATTAGGTGCAAATGGGTGGTTTTAAGATCATATGTTTTGGTGGACATCTTGCAATAATTATGTCACGTTCTATATACTTGAAACCTCCAATGAATAATATGAAGTTAATAACTTACGAGTTCCAGATTTTATAACACCCTGACAGAGTGATCCTTGCATTAGTTTATTGGCATCCACAGCCACAGCTTCACCATCACCAAATGAAGATTTGGCTGCACAACCAATTTGAAGGATACAACGGCCATCATAAACAACAATTAGAGACCTGCAGCATGTCACATTTGACATAGACTCCCATACCCTGTGGAATAAGCAATGAAAAGCACATGTTAAACAGGCTGAATAGTTTCTCTACCTGCAAATCATGAGAAATTTTCTTTGATAACAGCAAGACATCATTATCCTGTAGATTGGCTCACTATTTAATATCTCTTTATTCATTAGGAAACCATGCCATTATTTGAAAGAAACAGGGATTTGGGGCTAGTGGCTTTTAATTAAAATATCACAAGTGAGACATCCAATTCGCATTTTAAGTCCCTATCTTTTGAAAATTAGCACTGTAGAGAATAAAATTGGCTGTATGATATCTGTTGTCTTCTCTCAGTTGATAAGATGATATAAAAGAGAAGTAGCTGTTATTCTGTAACAAAAAAATGGTTATGAATTTTACAAGTGAGCACAAACCAATAGAGTAAAAAAAAAAATGATAAAGCAGATTATTAGAGAATAAATATCGTCGTTGAACATTGTAGAAAATGTGAAATAATGTGTATTACCACAGTAACTCAGAAACCACAGAATCAGGGAGATTAGAACATATTCTCTGACATTCAACCCCTTGAGGACTTACCTGAAATCAGAACAAAACTATTAAAAGCAAACTCTGATATAATCGATTGAAAATTAGATCTAGTGAGCCAATCAGCTAAATGAGAGAGAAATTAGGGTTGAAAAGCAGGTGTGAAGCCCTCACCACAGATATAGATTTTGGTCGGATTGACAGCCATACCAGACCAGTTAGGATGTTAGTGACTGCCAAACCAAGCGTCAAAAGATCAGATCTTGACTGTGAACTGCAGAATAGATCTCACGTGAATATGAGGACATAATAATAAAGAAAATGATTAGATTTTAGTCTAAACGTGCTTGAGAAAAATGTAAGCCAGCAAATCAGAGCAAGACAACTTTGAGGAAGTTCTATCTTCTATAAAAGTAAAATAAGCATACTTTATTTGATGTATAGTCTTCTTCAAAAAATAAGAAGCAATATGTCCCAGCTTGATTTCAATTCTGAATGTGTCAGGGCTTTGAATCTTTGTTAGCCACAAGCATGCTATGTAACCCAACTTTATGCCCACTACACAGAGTCACATGCACGTGCACACACAGACTTAGCTAGAAGGCATTACCCACAAACTGAACAGAGAAATCCCAAGTGTTCCTGCAGCTATAAGGCGTTTTTATGAAAAGCAAAACCACCAAAGATTGTATTGACTTTGAGGATAATCATGCTTGCTTGTAACTATTAACATGGGTCACTCTTTTTGATCAGTGAACACAAACACATCTCTTCATGAAGCAAATGAAGTGGCAAGCATTGTCTTAAATTTTTGTACACAGTTGATCCCAAGCCTAGAAGGAGCATTGGGGTAGGTTGAGAGAGCTAGTGTAAAATTTTCACTTTTTACAAGTTCTCTATCTTGAATTGGAACATACTTGAATCCCAGTTAATGCAAGCAAGTGTCTGAAAAGTACACACTAAACATGCTATGAAACTGAACACTATGACTGTGACACAGAGTCACGTGCACACGCACAAACTCATCAAGAAGGCATTACTTGCAAACGGAACAAAGATATCCAACAGCTCTAGGATGTTTTTATGGAAAGTACAACCACCAAACATTGTATTGAACCTTAGAATCATAAAAGCTAGTTTGTAAATATTAACATAGGCAATTCATTATTCAAAGAAATCACACAAATACATCTCTTCATGAAGCAAAAGGAGCGGCAAGCACAAGCTTTATGCTACGATAAGCACACATTCTGGTTTGTTCGATACCCCAATGAAGATCCAAATATACACTATCCACCACTTGCAATCTCCATCTAATAAAAAAAATAAATAAATAAAAGAATGCCAACACAACACAAGTGCAAATAAATTGATTTTGGCGAGGTTTTTAGGTTCCGAATAGCACTAACCAAAATTTCTCAATAAAATCAATTCATATAGCCAAATTGTCACGACCCAAGAAAAGCACCAGTCACATCTGCGATTTTGGGTGCTTATACGCGAAAGAACCAGTCAAGTTACAATTCGACACATGTTCGCTTAATACACACTCATATGAGTTAATCCAATCCAAACAATCCAGGCTATTATCACAAAAATAAACCTATATTAAATTAAATCGACATTCCATTGCACATGCACAACCACATTAACACAGCAATTCCATCAAGTGATTCAATTAAAAGAAAATTCAGCTAGAGAATCAAGCAAATAACTACTCGACCTAAACAATGCCTAAGAAAATGTTCAAAACAACAAGCCAAGCACAAATTCAATGAATGCTGAAATTTTTTTCAAAAATTTGATATCTGAGACTGAGAGCAATTACCTGCTAGCATCAGCAACAGGAGCAATACCCGAAACGGTGCGGTTTAACAGAACAGCCAAGAGCGAGAGTCCACCGACGTAAATCGGCAAGCTCCGAACGACGTCGTCGTTGTTGGAGACCCAATCGGCGACCCAATCCCTCTTTGGCTTTGGTCCTCTGTAACCTCGCTCTGAATTTGAAGAAGAAGAAGAAGAAGAAGAAGAAGAGGAAGCCCTAGAAATGAAGAAGAAGCGCGGGAAAGAGGAGCCAATACGGCGACGTATTGGGCGTTTGGGTGGGTTCCATGGAATGTGACTATGGAGGAGACTTCCCGCTTCCATCGAAACGAAATATTAATGTGCGTGCGCGTTTGCCGTTTTTGTTAGTTTCTTTTTCATTTTTGCAAAGGGAAAAAATAGGCTAAATGACATATTATATTTTCTAATTTTACTTAAAATTTAATTTAATCCTACAAATTTTAATTTATTTATTTTGAAGAATTTCTCTTTAAATTAAGTTGGGGAGAAACTTTATCCTAAATTGTTTTGCACCCAAGACAAGATAAGTATGGATTTAGGCTGCCTCGTCTTGCATATATTTACAAAAATATACTTTATTCAATTTATATTTCCGAATACCTTATTCTCACTAACTTATATTATTAAGTATTAAAATATTTGGATATTAAGACTCTTTTTTTTTCTTGTCTTTTTAAATACTTTTGGTTTATATTATTGAGTTTTTTAGTAAAAATTAGTTTTATTTGATGAGATTAATTTAATTGTAATTTTTTAAAGTATAATTTTAGATTATTGTAACAAATGTGGAAGGAGATGGGCCTATGGAGTAGGGATGGGATAGCTTGAATTGACATGCAAGTGAAATTGAGCAACAATCCTGTGAGATGGAACATCCATAATCCAGCTCCACTTCATCCCATTGCCATCCCTAATTTGGTAATGATCCAACTTTATTATGCCAAAACATCCTTTACTACTTTTCCCATGTCAAAACATCTTACAATGTCAAAGGTCGAATAGACTTACAAGCCTCCTAGTTCAAGGCTTCAAGCAATATTCTCAACTTTCCCACTAAGAGAGAGTTTAGGTTCGATCCCAAGAAGTTGTGCCTCAATGCTTGGCATAACAGACAAGGAGAATTACAAAAAAGAAAAATAAAAGATGGAATATAATTAGTGATTTTTTTTTTTAAATTTTTATAATACTTTACTTACCCTATTATAAATTTTAAATGAATCTATTTTGTAATGAGCCAATTTTACTATACCAAAACACCATTCCTATTTTTCCCGTGTGATGGAATAAAATGGGTCTCTCTCAGTGGCGGCTCCAAGAATATTTTTTAGGAGGGTCATTCAAATTCGTGTTGAAGAGGTTGACAATAACCTCTTTGTAAATAATTTTCTTTCATCTTGATCATTATGATAATATTGATGAGATCTTTTATAACCTATGATCCAAAATAAGATTTTTTTAAGTCAACGCAAGTTCTTTTAGATAATAAATCTTAGGTTGGAGATAAATCTTGCGGTATATGTGATTTTTTTTTTATCAAAAATTTATTTGTAGTATTAGCAAGAGAAATAATGATAAATTATAAGTTCATTGGGCATATATTTTCTTAGTATATTGAAAATATTAATTATTATTGCTTAGATTAAATCTTGTAAATTATCTATTCTCTATTACTATAATAAAGTTATTAATTATTGTTGTTAAGTGAATTTCAATTATTATTACTTAGAATACTCTAATTCATTATTTTTTAATTTTTGTTTTTACTCTTTTCAATTCTTTTATTTAACAATTCAACTCAATTGTGACAACTTACAGGTCTTTGTAATTCATTAAGAAGAATTTTGTTGTGTTTTTTACATTACTCTATTAAGAATTCAATGCAATGATACAATCATTAAAAAAATAAAATGTCTTCATTCTCCACTGTCTCACGCCCCACTTGCACTGCCTCACACTTAATTTTTTTTTAGTGTTTACACTTTACAGTTTATTTAATTGTATTTTCTGAGATTTAAGATCTACAAATTACTAATTTTTGTTGTTGGACTTGCTATTTTTTTCCTTAGATTTTAGATCAAATTGGTTTGATGTTGGGTTTTTTCTTTTTGTTTAAGAAGGCCAAGATAAATTTTAGTATTGAATTGATTTATTCTTTGGACTTATTTTAGGGGTTCAAAATTTTATTTTAAGGTATTCAAAACAAAAATATTTTAAAATGTTATATGTAAAAAAAAAAAAAAAAATCACGAGTCAGAACCCCCTGAACAACATGTGGCGCCGCCACTAGTCTCTCTCTCCCTCTCACAAGAATGCTATTACCATTGAACTATCAGTTACAACCTCAATGATGAAATGAACCCCTTGAACACCATGTGGCGCCGTTATTGGTCTCTCTCTCCCTCTCACAAGAATGTTATTACTATTGAACTATCAGTTACAACCTCAATGGTGAAATGAAAACTTTTATGTGGAAGAAATTATTAGTAATTTATTTATTTATATGAAAGTAACAAATTTTGCTCCAAATTTAATATTTATATTGGTACATATGTTGTTGATCACTAGTTAAACAAGTGAGCTTTCTCCCTCATTTAAAAAAAAGAAAAAAAAAAGAAAAAAAAAAGGGATCATATCTTCTGGGATTGTTCTCATGCAAAAGATACATGGGCTCTAACAGATGTTTTCCAATCCCAGGGTGGGGTTCCATATGTAGATTTTCTGGATGTGGTATGGAATTTGGTTGAGGACAGGCACTGTTGTAAAGAAACTTCGGAAAAAAGGATCACAGTAGCTTGGGTTAACTTAAAGAATCAGTGGCAAAGGTGGTGCAGTGTGGGCATCCCAAATCCCCAATATATCGCAGAATTCAAAGCAGTTAACATCGCGACTCGAACACTGATTCAGAAGGCTGTGGTGAAGTGGTATCCTCCACGGGGCCAGTTTTACAAAGCTAACATAGATGAAGCAGTGTTATCTCAAGTCTCAACAAAAAGAAGCAGGTTTTGGCATTATTATTCGAGATATTCAAGGGCATGTGGTTGCTACTTTGAGTAAGAAAGTCTCAGTGCCTTTGGGTGCAATGGAATTTGAAGCCAATGCCTTTGAATAAGGTATTTTGTTTGCAGTGGATGTAGGCAAGGATCTTATTCTTGAGGGGAACTCTTAGCCAGTAGAGGTTAATTCTCTATCTGGGAAACTACCTCCTCCTACCTCTATTACGACAATCATCCAAGGAGCACTCGATTATAGTATGGAGCTTAAAATTTGGAATTTCACATGTGGAGCATCAAGGAAACAATCCAGCAGCACATTCGTTAATAAAACATGCTTTTAGCATCGATAATTGCTATCTACTTGTGTACTTTCTTTTTCTCCTTGAATAAAGTTTACAACTCTCTGATAAAAAGAAAAAAAAAAGTATAATAGAATATTTGATATTTTCTTTCTTTTTGAAAATGTGCATAGAAAGATCAACTTTCTTTATTTTAAAAAAAAAAAAAAAAAAAAAAAAAAAAAAAAAAAAAAAAAAAAGAAAAGAAAGAAGACTCAAGCAAAGGGAGAAAATATCTCATTAGATAATTATATACATCTCCTTTGAATATGAGACAATGAGAAACAGGATAATGCATATTAGTGGTGTAACCCGTAGAAGATATTTATCCAAGCGAATTAAGGAATTGCCGACGATGCACGTAATATTTTTGATGATAATCACTGCAATTAATCTATCATATCTTTAACGATCTTATTCGCCAATCCCAAGTAGACGTCCCATCAAAAATCTTAACTTTCACAAGATTGCTGCATAGACCAAATATTGATTGAAAGGGCCAACGATTCTTAATTGGATAATATCATCAACTTATTCTAACTCCGTAGTGGATCTTGCATCGTGTCTCTGCTTGACAATGACACTTATTTCATTCATACTAGCACCACATATTTTGTGGGACAGTGTTTGTTTGTAACGAGGACAGATTCAGAACTTTGTTAGAACTTTAAGTTAAGGGACAATTAACTGTTGTTAGAGCATCTCTAATGGTGTAAGATATTCTCTATAATAGAGAGCGAGAGTAAAAAAAAGGAGCTTCATCAGTCTCTTTATACATCAAATTATTTTTTTGCTAATGAATAATAGCTCATTAGGTCTGATGAGCTACTGTTCATTCTTCAAATATTTTTTTTTTATATTATAATAATTGGGTGTTGAATAAAAAAATGTTAGAAGATGTGTAGTTGTTAAAAAAATAATAAATAATAAATAATGAATGAAGAAATAATATTTAAATGAGATAGAGAGTGAGATAGAGAGTCTGTTGGAAAGTGTATTTGAAAAAGTGGGTAGATAAAGGTAAAAGTCACTGTTCATTCTCTAAACAATACAAAAATTTGGCTGGTCTGCTGGAGATGCTCTTAGTTGTGTACTGTGGTTTCAATATCTAATTTTGTTATTTAGTTGTTATTTTTATTTATTTATTTTTGTGGACAAGAATAAAATTATTTTTGTTTAGAATTTTTTAAAGGAAAGGGTTATTTATTTTTTATAAAATTAGTTAATTGAACTTAATTTTGTTTTTAGTTTTACTGATAATTTTTGTTACTGAGTTTTTTTTTTTTTTTTTTTTTTGATTTATAAAATTTTTTATGGTCACTAAAATGAGGAAAATGCTAGAGTTATAAGTTTTTAAAAAAAAAAAAATAAATTACTAATGTGATAAGTGGTTATTGGTAAGTAAAAAAATGATATGAGTGGTGTGCTCATATGTGAACTAATAAGAATTTGTTATCGAAATTGTTTGTAAAAATGTTATAAAAAAGTTTATGATTATTGCATTACTCTTAAAAGAATCAATGATATTGTTAAATGAAAAGAAAATGTAATTTTATATAACAAAATTGCTAAAATTAGTACACACACATATATATATAATAATAATAATAATAATAATAATAATAATAATATTAAAAAAAAAAAAAATTAGGGCGGCATTGACCACTAGTCCAATGGTGGTTCCCTCCCTGATCTAGTGAGATGGTCATTTCTACATTTACCATCATTTAGATCATCATTGAATTAAGGAAAAAAATAAGATTAAAGTTTTATCTGTCAAATAGTTCGTGAGCCAAATCTGAAGATGTAGGTGGTGTTTGATTCAAAGAAATATAATATGTCTTATGCTGTACATATTTCTTTCGATACCTGGAATGTCACTATACTCAAACTGCAAGTCAATTTCTTGTTAATTTGTTATATCTAGCTGAAGAAAAACATCTAACTTTCAACCCTTTATATGATATTGGCGAAAGTATATATACCAGATTCACTATAATCCTTCTCAAAAAATGAAAAAGAAGAAAGATTAAATGTAATTTTGTGCATGTCTGCTAAATATAGTTGGCGAAAGTATGCCCCTTGTGATGAAGATTACACAAATCACTTTACATATATAATTATTTATATTTTTATTATAATTTTTGGTGACTATTGAGCATTCACATTAGTTAATGCAAAAATTATTGTCTATTTTAGAAGAAGAATTCACTTTTTTTGAAAAAAATCTTAGCTAATCATTTTCAAAACACATACATTTGATTATCTATCTTATACACTAGTTTATTGAAATATTAAAATTTCTTGATTTTTTAAATTATTTATCTTTTTTCACACAAAATAACCGCCATCTACTCATTTTTTTCACCTTCGGGGAATGCAAAGAAACAATAAAAAATCATTTTCCATAAGTTGCAAGTGACTTGTATGTTTGCACAAACACCATAGCAAAATCTTATTTTGTGTAATCAAGTTATAATTTAATGTTGATAATTTTTGGATTTTATGTTATTTTACATTAGTTGGTGTGAATACTCTTAAAGTGAGAAATACCCTAATAAAAAAAAAATGATAGAATCAAATTAGGAAAATGATAGATTTTATGGAGAATTATAAAAACCTTCCCACAATTTTTTGAAATATACTTTGCTCATTCTATTTTTTTTTTTTTTTTTATAGATAGTTTTAACCTTGTCAAAATTATCACGTAGAAGAAATTACAATAAATTGTAGCTTAAAAATAAAAAGACTTAAATACCCACATAGGGATTCATTAGAAAAAAGAAAAGTTCAAGTCTTATCTCAGGTTCACCTTCCTCACATTATTCCGCTCACCCTCTCTTTATTTTCTTCAATCTCACAAATAACCAATGATTATTTGTTAAACAATTTTAAAAAAAAGTTGCCAGTGGGTTATTTGAATCAGTTATTATTTTCTTTCCAATTGATTATGTCCATATCTTGTTTCTAACACATGAAATTTTTTATTATTATTATTTGTTGTGTTTTCTTTATATTAAGTATAAAATTTAATTTCAATATAAAGGCACCTAATTTTATATGTCAATTGTGAAGATAATGATCCAAAGGCACTTAAATTATTATCATCATCATCATAATCACTCATATTTAAAAAAAAAAAAAAAAAATATATATATATATATATATATATATATTTATATCTGTGGGAGGGTTTCATAGTCTCAGCCCCCAATTAGCAGGTATTGTCCGCTTTAGGCTCGATTTGTTCGTGGCCTTCACGGTTTTGCTCAATCCCACATCGGGGAGAGACGCCTCCCACATGTGCCTTATAAGCTTGAGCCCAAGACACATGTGTACAACTACTACACATGTGGGGCCAAAGAATTTGACAACCCAGCCCACTTTATAATGAGCCCAAGACCCATGCCGTGGAGGAAGAAATGACCGAGGAAAGACAAAGAAAGCCCAAATAGCCTAGAAACGTTGCCGAGGACGATCCTTGAACAGTGCGGTTTTAGTTGCCGCAATTCACAGAGGGTTTGGGAAGGTGGCTGATGGGACGAGCACTCGAGTAATGACCTGCATGATCAACAGGTGGAGGGCCAAGGAGAAAAGAAAGGAGAAGACAGTAGCAATTGGCATGACTTTGGAAACCTCTGCAACCTAGCACTGAAGAAAGAAGAATAATCATTAAGTTCCTCGGATGAAGCGCCCAAGGACACCATTTCACGCTTTAGTCTGTATCCTAGTTATCCAATCCATGTATAACCGTGTATAGTTGTTATAATCCAGACTAAGGCTTAGTTCTTAAACCCATTCTCTACAAATTTATTGTATTGGACTAACTGGGCTTGAGATCACTCATCCAACTGTAGAAGTGCTCGAACGCAGTCCCTACAATATCTTATTACTTAACTAATTAGAAAGCGAGTAAAAATAGCACCACAATCAACTTAATTGAGAGGTAGTTTCTTCGTAATAAATTTTTATTTATTTATTTTAAACTGCTTAAGGGTAATTTGGGATTTTAATAACTCAGTGGTTACGTAATGGTAGCTACCATTACCTAACCACTGAAGAGACTAACAATTTGTTATTATATAGAGGGAGTTTGGATTTGAATTATAACTGGCTCTGTTTGCGTTTTCTGACAACCGTGCACGGATGCACTGTTCATGGACTCACAAATTCCACTTTTCAGTCACTTTTTCATTAAAAATGGGTCCCACAATACTATTTACACATTAAAAAATTATTTTGCTACAGTATTTTCAGTTTTCAGTTTCAGCAAAATAAGTTCTATCCAAACAGACTAATAGTTAACAAAATAATATAAGTGCAAGGAATCATGTATATTTGAGGAGGAAACTAGTTAATTATAAACCTAGGAAAATGGAATAGTATATTTTCCAAACCTCAAACCATATTTTTTTTTTGGTTGTAATTATCCCTAGAATGAAAGTATTTGGATCAATTTCAAGGTTTAAATTAAATATTACTTAAATTAAATATTACAAACCTAAAAATGTATCAAGATCTTTTTGAGATTTATATAGAGATTTTTAATTTTGGGAAAAGTTAGAACATAACTACAGTTATGATTTTTCAGAAACTATGAAGAAAATACTCAGTTACAAATCGATTCTTAAGGGAGTATTCTTATACCTATGAATAGCTTGATAAATCCCTTTGATGGAAAATATATGTTTGCTCAAAATATTGTTTGGGGTCCCTTTGTGTTTTATGTTTTAATTTTTTTTGGGCTCATTTCATCAAGAAGTTAGAGAGTGATCACATAACTGTTCCAATTTAAAATCTTAATCAGTTGTGTATTTATTTATCATTTATAATATTAAATAAATGTCGAGATTTAATTAGTAGTACTATTTATTATTTATAATATTAAATAACTAAAATAAATATCAAGATTTAATAATTAGTATTAAAAATGAACCATGTATGAATCATGTTACATCTTCTACCAGAAATATATTTTACTTGAAGGTCCGTGTATAGTATGATTTTGGTTTTGAATTTACATCTATACTATTTATAAGAGGATTCTTCTCTTTGAATCGGACTTTTATATGGTTCAAAAATACTATTTATAAGAGGATTCTTCTCTTTGAATCGGACTTTTATATGGTTCAGAAATACTATTTATAAGAGGATTCCTCTCTTTGGACTAGACTTTTGGTTCGGAAATACCTCTAAACCTTACTTTTAACAGGAAAAAAACTTGAGAATAACCCGTTAAAAATATATTTCCAACTCCACTCAAAATGACACTTTTCTACTAATTCATATTTTCAAAATAAACTTATCCCAAAAAAAAAAATCCAATTTTTTTTAAAAGAAAAATAATGACAATAAACCAAAAAAAAAAAAACCTCGTCAAAGCGCGTGTGATGAGGCTAATAATATATAATTTTATTGAGAAACAAACTAAATTTTAACATAGATTGAATGAAAGTCGTGGATTAAAAGATTGTTAATAAAATTATTAAAAGCGGTATATATACATGTGACATTTAATTAGGCATAATTTCAACCTAACACAACTGCGACATTTAGGACTCAATTTTATTATATAGCATATAATTATATAGAATAAAGATACGTAGATATTGTATGCAATCTTCCATTATATGCAAGATTAATAGAAAATGAAGGCAAACTAATTTAAAAAAAAAAAAGCAATGATCGAAAAAAGGAATCTTGTAAAATAACCCATTGTAAACACAAAATTTCTCAATTGCAAAAAATCAAACAACTAAAAAAAGTGTTTCACAAATATAAATTTATATTAATCAAGTAGTAGGTACAATTTTTGTTTTGATTCGTTTACAAAAGAATACTCCTTTGATTCTATCTTCTATCTTGACTCGAACGCGAAATCTCACTTTGGGAGAAAGATGGATCGAACGGTCTTTACAATAAATGCGGTGGCTTTGAGCTTGTTAGAGATTTGTTGTTCTTCAAGTTCTTTGAATGTTCTTCAAAGATTCTTGGGACAGAATTTTTCCAGAGTTTGGACTTCTTGAAAAACTTCGTGGTGAAAATGAGAGGGAATGTCCTTTATTTATAGTAGTTTCAGAGGATAAGCTCCCTTTTGAATTGATATGCTTGAAGATATGTAGTAGACTCTTGATTGACCCAAATTTTGTTTATAGATAATTATCTCTATTTATCTATTTTGATAAAGATCATATTTTGATAAAGATAATAATCAATAAAGATAAATTATTATCTCTATTTTATTTATTTATTTATTTAAATAAAGATAATTATCCATCAATTTTGAATAGAAAATTTATCTTTATTTTATTTATTTATTTTAATAAAGATAATTATCCATAAACTTTGAATAGGGAATTATCTTTATCTTGTGGGCCAAATGACACATAGAAAATTTCAATATGCCAATGTAATATCAATTTGGATGACACATGTCATTATTTGATTTAATTAATTTAATGACATATTAATTTGGAATTTGTCACTAAATTTCGATGTGGCATTTCATAATGGGCTTGACAAATTTTTTCCTCCTACACCCATCATTAACAAATGAATCACATAAACATTCATGAAAAAAAAAAATGAATCATATAAACCAAATTAAAACTTAGTCTTAGAAATGACATAAAAAGAGGAAGGAAGAATACATAATTTATAACTGGTTGTCATTAATTAGAATTTTAGATTCTATCTGGAGTTACAACACCATAGCTATATGTTTAAAAAAAATGTTGTGGCAGTATATAATTTCATGGATTAAACATTGTGTTTTTATTATCAATGATTTCTATTAGTTCTTTATTAAAAAGCCAAATAAAATGAAAATGCAATTGGACATGCAAATCTAAATAATTAGGCACCAAGACAGAGTGGTTTTTGTATGATGATGATTAAAGATAAAGATCAAGGTCAATTTACCCGACTGGCACATCCAACGCAAAAAAGAAGAAGCAAACTGCCAACAATATGTATCCAAACCTTTAAGCAAAGCCTTTGATTAGTCAACCAAGTATTCTGTGAAGTCGGTGGCTTGACTTATCCTAATCCATGAATGCTTTGGAGCGGCATGCAAGCCTTGATTTCCTATTTCAAGTACAACACTACTTCCTAATGGTTTTAGGAGTAGTTTTCATAGCATGTTGAATTCCCAACTGGCTTAAATATCCAATTCAATTTGGAATTAATGTGTTGGACCTCACGTGCTCAAAGTATTCTACTTAAAGTTGCTTGGATTAGTATTTGCACGTGTATGTAAGGAAGTTGCATGGAATACAATTCTATTGCTACAAGGACTCATCTTTGCCGACTTGATATTCTATAGAAGGAGAGGTGTTGCGGCAATTGTAGAGATGGGAAAAAGAGCATAAAATAGAGAGAAATAGAGAGTGCAATAGAGAGTTTTGGCTGCCGCATATTATTGTGAGAGTTCTCTAGTTTAGCATAGGATGCAAGGTCTTCTCTATTCCTTGTTTTTGTGAGAGAGCTATTGGGTGTATGGGGGATTGGGTGTGTGTGAGAATATTGATACACCAACTTATATATCTCCATATTTGATTAGTGGAATTTCTTTGTCATTGCCCGTGGATGTAGGCCAAAAGCTGAACCACATAAATCCTTGGTGTTTCTTTTGCTTGTGTGTGTTTATTTATTTTTTGAGTTTGGGTTTGCTTCGTTCCTATTATTTATTTCTTGGATATCTTTCTAGAGTTATAATATTTTCACAATCAATATTGAGGTGGAAGTGCTATTTGGAGGCGCTTTCCTACAACATATTCCGCCCTAAAGCATCATTGGACACCACTTCTATATCTATATAGAAAGAACATTAATGATAAAAAAATAAATAAATAAAAATAGAAAAGGGTTGCAATAAGTTTGCATAGATAATCGAAATTTGAAGATCATAGCCAAAAATTGAGCCACTCTTAACTGCAAGCATGTTATTAAGAGTAAGACTTTGGCAATAAGTTTGCATAGATAATTGAAAATAACTTCATCAGCATTCAAATGTTATGGGAATATGTTAAATTACTAATTGTCCCAAAAGTTTAAAATGTTAAAAAATAGTAAATTTAATTATTTAACCACATACTTATAACAGAGAATTAAGAAACAATACCTTTTTCAAGGTCCTGCATACTGAAAATAAATCACCCAAAAAAATATTTATATATACACACACATTACATAATAAAATGTAGCAAATACAACGACTATATCACCCATATTACCAAAATATTGCATGAAAGCAAGAAGAAAGTTGCATAAAAATACATCTCATTATAAAATGGAAACCATAAAAAATAGGCTAACCACAAAATAAAAAATAATATTATAATAAAAGTTAGACTTAGACACCATGGTTGCGCCACATGTCTTCACCAAATTGCAAAAATTTTATTAAATTTTTAGATTTTTAAAGAACTAAAAATGAATAGTATACTACTAGGACTCTATTCATTCTTATCATTAAATAAAATTAGATTAACATTATTATTTTTTTATTTGTTAGGATATATTTCTTAAATTAAGGGATAATATTTAACATACAAAAATTTGATCTAAATAATATTTTTCATCTAATTAACACTATTTTTTTATTTGTTAGGATATATTTCTTAAATTAGGGGATAATATTTAACATACAAAAATTTAATTTAGATAATTTTTATCATCTAAATCTTCAAAATTTTAATATTATTAAATTAATATTATTTTATCAAAATATCAAGCTACAAAACTTGATTATTAAGATAAGCACAATCCAAATTCTTCAAGAGGTGATTAATATAAATCTATCCCAAGAAACAGTATATATCTCTAATAATTTGATCTTTATCTATTCCAGAAAACAGTATATATCTCCATTAATTTGATAATTTTTACGTTGATAACATTTAATATATATATAAATTCCTTATAGCTATCAACCACATTCTCTTTCTCTTCTTTTTTTTTTTAATAATTTTTTTTATAATTTTTAATTTTTTATAGGGATAATTATAGTAAACCCACTTGAAGTATGGTCTGTTTTTACTTTGCCTACTCATGATTTAAAACTTTACACTTTGCCCACTTGAACTTCAATTCGTTACCCACCTTTGACTTTTCCGTTAGAAAACAACTTTTACAACCAAAACATAACATAACACAAATCAAAAAGTTAGGGTTTGAATTTTTTTGAAAGAGCTTGGATGATGAGATTTTGTGTCTCTATGCAAACTATTGGTCCTCTTCTGAAATTCCTTAGAAAAATAATCAAGAAAGAAGGAAGGCAAGAAAGATAGGGCAGTGGCCAACAAGGACAAAGACAGCAACACATGTTTCAAGAGTTGAGTTCAAGGGTTTGGTTTTGTATTAGTTCAAGACAGCAAGACAGCAATGAGTTCAAGACAGCAACACAGCAACATATTCTTTGAAGTTATTCAATTTTGTAGATAAGTTCTTCAATTTCAAAGGCATGGAACCTGAAAAAATTGATTGGAATAGCGTGGAATCCATATTTGTTGAAGATGACACCTACAAACGTATTGACGATCTCTCTGCTCCAAACGAACCCATTGGCGATCTCTCTGCTCCTGTTGTGAAAATTGATTGGATCGATCTCTCTGCTCCAAACGAACTCATTGACAATCAAGCATGGTTCCGCAATCCAGGTCAAACCCACTTACTCCATGTTCGTTTCCCAAGAAAGCCAAATGGAAAACGAAAATTATGAATTTGAAATGGGTTGTGGGAAGAAGGGATGAGTGAGATAGAGAGAGAAATCAGAGATTGAGAGAGAGATGGGAGTGAGATAGAGAAATGATGAACCAAATGTGTTGTCCTGTCCATTTGATCTTGTTTTAATACACATTTTGTTTCTCTACAAAACCCCCTTTTGATCTTGTTTGTTTGAGTTTTTTTTGGTATTTTTTGTTTTCGGAGGAGAGAGACATAACTGTGAAAATAAAATACATTTTTACCCCTAATTTTAACAGAGGTGGGTAACGGATTGAAGTTCAGGTGGGTAAAGTGTAAAGTTTTAAACCACGGGTAGGCAAAGTGAAAATGGGTCGTACCTCAGGTGGGTTTACTGTAATTATCCATTTTTTATATGTTACATTATGTTGAATCAACTCTTTTTTTTTTTCATATGACCTTTTTTTAATTCCAATTTTCATGGGATAAAAACAAACACATTGATTAGATATCTTTAATTTCAATAAGATTTAAATGAATTATATTTCAAATGGAACTCTATCAATATATATAACCTTATATATCCTTTTTGGAGTGAAGTTTATTTCAATATGTAAATGCCTAAATCCCATGACAATACAGGTATGCATTCTTTCTTCTTTTATTGTTATTATTTTCATTTTGTTTATTTTCTTTAGTTTTATTATTGGTTTTTTGTCTTCATGTGATTTTAATTAATGAATTCAAAACATTCGAAAACACTGTTAAGTTTCTAAAGGCTCCTTCTTTGTTTTGGTATTTTGTTTTTATTAAATTGATTTGGTTTTGTGTATTGGTTGCCTTTTGTTTAAACTAATTTTCTTAGCTTTGATCTAATTTATATGCTTAGGGTTAGGGTCTTAGAATTAATGATTAAATATGGTTAGAATTAATAGATTAATTTTAACAATTTTCTAATTTGATTTTTATGTTACATCAAATTATGAAGATGTTCTACACGTGTATTCTTGAATTATCAACTTTAATTTTAATTTATAATATTATCAAGATTATATTAATTCTAGATTTATCAATTGTTTAGTACGTTTTTTTTTAAATAATTATCAATTTAAAATTCAACTTGGAATTATCAATTTAATTTAGTTTTAGGAAGAAATCTTACCCCTTATTTTAGTGAGATAATTATTTACACTTGATAATTTTTTCTTTTATCTTTATTGAATCTATTAAAATATATAATTATTTATACATTTATTTTATAAGTTTTTTCATAAAATAAAAAATCATTTTAAGCCTTTTGATATCGCACATAATCAGTAGGTTGAACGCTCTGGCTTCGGTGGGCTACTGGTGGCTATGGAAGGCCTACAAAAATGAACACGCAATCAAAAAGGGGACCGGAGTAGACTGGCCAAACACCCTTCAATGGCTAAGTTAGTCTCTCACAGGAATGGAGTTCCAACTTTTTGGGAGTAAAGTGTCAGAATGTTCTTACCTTTGTTTGGTTCAGACCGGTCCTTTATATAGAGACCCTGGGGACGGTTATTTACCCAATAACTTCTCTAAGATTCGTGGAAGCCAATGAGTCCGGACATAACTTCCTCAACGGCTACAGAAGTTGTAACCGCTAACGGAAGTTAACTTATTCGAGGAATTCATGGCGATAATTATAGGTTTAGTAACCGTTCCAAAGTTTTGAAAGTTTCCTAAGTGTTGCGCATTCGTCCGTCCATTGTATGGACAATTTGGTCGTCTCTGGACATCTGATCATTGTCCATGGATGACCTCGTTATTATCCATGGGAGACTTCATCGTTCATGAGCGATATTCTCGTCCATGAACATCTTTTCTTCTCCTTGGGTGATTCCTGATCTTGTTTGCTCTCTTGGCCTTGGACGATCCTTATGGACGAATTGGAGATGAACTAATTTTTCGCTATCCCATCACCTTTAAGTACTTAACCACCCAATAAGTAGGATTGAATTGTGACGAATTTGAATAGGTTTGCCATAAGATGAATGGATTATCCACCACATAAATAATATGATAGTTGTGAAAGCTAAGGTCATCACATCAATGCATTAGTTATAGGGTTACAGTTAAACAACTTAGGGTGAGGTTTAGGTCCAATGCATCCAGTGCAACTGGGCACTAGAACCAAACCTCACCCAGGAAACCATACCAAGTAAAAAGATATGGATGACAAAACTTTTTGAAATTATCGTTAAAAAATATATTTGGCAATCAAACTTTTGGAAGAGTTGCATCAGATATAGAATTTCAAATTATAAAAAAGTTAGATTTTTAATCAATAATTAAGTTTTTGTATCAATTATAAGAATTGATAAGATAGTAGATGATGAAGTGCAAATCGTTAGTATTTGTAAGCTCATCCAGATGAAGTTGGGTCCTTGTCACTATCTCTACAAATGTGGAACAATGACTTCCTCAAGACGGTCATTGATGTGGTGCCTACCACCATGCCTCCGATGCCAAAGTCAGTATACATGTGTTTTTAGAGAAAAAAAATAAGAAAGGGCTGAATATTAGAATATCTATGAATACTTTTAGGTGAGTCTATGCACCTAGTTTATCTCTGACTAGTGTATATATACGATTTCGTGGTTCCTAGCCGTTGGGGCCTTAATTGTGGCTTTAATGTCTTTTTGTAACATCTCAGACCTCATGAATACGGGCTTTGATGAGGCTCTAACGGTCTATCCACTGATTGGTAACCATTCGCGGCATTGAAGGCTCTCATTAATGGTCACCCTGTGCTTGTCCATATCCTGCCTAGGGGACGAGTATATTTGATGAGATCGTCCAAGTGAAGTAAGTTCGTCAGTCCCATCAATAGAAAAAAAATTGATAAGGATAATTAAGTTGTTGTTTTTATCTTAAAAAAATTGCTGCAATTTGATGCAACTGCCGATCTATTAAACATAGTTTACACGGCATAATCACAACTTCTAAACCTAGATTTTATTATACGGTAAGTATATCATGAAGAGAATGTATTATATATAAAAAAATAATAATAAGCATGCTATATCAAATATTTTCGACCTTTTGGTATTTTTTTTTTGTCAAAATCCAAATGGCAGTTTAAAAAATGATGTTTAAAAAATAAAAAAATGCAAAGTACTTTTTAAGATAATGTAATTTAGATGGGTCCTGATTCACTCGATATATCATCCGCATACATTTCTCATTTCATATTTAAAACATGGATATCAATAAAAAATGTGTATCTTACATGTAAAATTATGAATGTTATATATTTAAAGTGTACAACAACGAGTATTAAACAATATTTTCTGATTTAAAAAACAATAATATAAAATATATCAAAATACCTCAAATTTTTTTTTTTAGTTTATAAAATACTGCCTAGAAATCTACGAAATACATATTCATTAGAGCCAATTGCCAAACAACACTTTAACCTTACTATCATGTCCAGCCAAAAAACAGAAAAGATGTATTATCAAACATCAACATCATCCTATGTGCAAGTTGAAAGTAGTCGTTATTATTGGCCGTCGAAGATGCGAGGTGTAGAAGATTCTGACGATAGTGCAAGTAAGAAAAAAATTTGGAACAGTAAAAGAAAGCAAGCAGAAGAACATTGTTGCGAGCTGAGACAAAATTGAAACAGAAGCAGAAGAATAATAATTGGACGAGAGAAGAGAGAACCCACAAGCATTGGTGATGAAACATTAGCCGCCACAAAAGTTTCGTGAGTATCAAAGTGCCTAACGAGTAAACGCGTAGAAAGTGTTTTGCAAGCTTCCCTTTTGGTTTTTAGCTTTTAATTTTTATGTTTTATATATAGTATAAAAAAAATTTCGATTTTTTTAATTAATTTTTTAAAATATAAATATATTTTAGTACACTTTTAATAAATAAATTTTAATAAAAAATTAAATAAGTTGATTTCAAATAATTCTACAGTGTCCTTATCTTTTCTTATCTTGTGATTTTTCAGAACATGTGATGAGACAGAATGACAACAAAACAAGGTGCGGAAGCTTAAAATAAAACGGAACGCCGTAGAAAGAAGAAAAGAAATGAAAACAGCTGGACAATGAATTCAATGAAAATGTACAAGAAAACAAAGCTCTGTCACTAACAGGGCAAGTGAGGAACATGTGCTCCATAAAGAGCAACTCTAATCTTACATCCTCGTCAATTACCATACATAACAGCCAGAGAAAAGTTTTTTTTTTTTTCTTAATTATTTTTTATCATATTTATGATTTATGAATACCGACTTTTCTATTTTCCACGTTGTTTAACAATGCTGTACTCCGGAATAAAAGCTAAACTATTTTACTATCAGTCTAACATCAACTTTTAACTTTTGCTTTTAATTTTTATATACAGTTTTTTAAAATTTTATTTTTAAAAAAATGAAAATATAAAACATTTTTTATAAAAAAAAAAGTTAGATTTGTTCATGCTCCAAAAATGAAGAAAGATTTGTCAAAAATAGTCATAGTTAGGGTTTTGTAGTTTAGTAGCCGTGTCAATGCTCTAAAAAGGAAGAAAGACTTGTCAAAAATCATCATCTGTATATATTAAGAGGATTCAGAAAGTTAATTATTAGTACTTTTTTTCCTGTAAAAAATACCCCTAAATTAATTAACCAACAACTTAAAAATTAGGATAAAATAGTAAATTGGCAAAAGAAAGTTAATTATTGATTTTTTTTATTGTCAAAAATACCCCTACCTAAAACTTAAAAATGGGGTTAAAATAGTAAATTGATAAAAATAATAAATTCTTACTTCTACATTGAAATGCTTTCCTGTTTCTAATAAACTCCTACTTTTACGTTAATTTAAATTCCTAATTCTACACTCTAACTCTCTACAAAATAGGATCACTTTTTTGTTAGTTTTAAAACTCCTCCAATCTATAAAACTCACCCCACGTATTATTATTATTATTATTATTTTTTATTTTTATTTTTTTTGTAATTGGAAAAAGTAGAAATCCCAAATTTTAATAAATGTAAATTATTAATCTTTACCCAAAAAATAGAAGAGCCTCACGCGTGTGCTCAGAGCCTAGTATTTATTAGTGTTTTGTAGTTTAATAGTAATGTTGATTTGAATCCATGTCCCTCACTTGTATAACAAATTAAATTATATAAAAAAATATTATAATCATTAATGATATTATGTAAAATTAATATTGTTACGATTACAACTTGCTTCAACAATATATATATATATTTTTTTGAGAAATAAACACACACACAAGGGAGAGTGAAAGAGATTCTAACACAAACGCATACTATAACTCCACTCAAAAACCGTTATAACTTTTAATAGAGGGTAAGGTAAGTTATACTACACTTTGTTACAGCAATAATTGTAAAAAAATGGTGAAAATACTTACATATGTCCATGACATTACTTAATTTAATATAAGATCATTAAAAAAAAAAATGAAAAGCGACAAAACATGGTATATCTTTCTATTTTATTTGGGAGTTTATAAAGAAGTAATGGAAAGTGAGGGAAACAATTGTTAGCATGACTTTGCCCTTTAATTTATTTTTTCCCTCAAGATAAAGGGAAAATGAATATTTTACTTTCATTTTATAAAGGAATTAGTGCTTAGAAGATAATAGAATAGGAAGTATTCGGTCATAACAAGTTCATTCATTTGTACTAAACTTTCAACCAAGTGATAGATGGAATATCCATTCAAACATCTTTTGTTATTCCAAATGGAAATTTTATTTATATGGAGAAGAATTAATATTTAATGGGGGGTTTCATTTCATTGAAAGGTGAATGAAAAAAAAGAAGAAAAAAGAATGGATGTAAAGGAGAACCTCAAACTCTCCTTTAGCTTTTTAAAGCTTTTAAACTCTCCAAAATACAAAAGCAAAAGGCATCCCATCCACCAACAAGAGCACCACCACGGTCCACATACAAAGGTTGAGGTACTAAAGAAGAGTGTAGGTGATGAGTGGGCTCCACGTTTTACTTATCCTCCACAACCCACGCCCACAGCTTGGGACAACAATTAAAATAAGGTTTGTGAGGACATCAACTATGAGACAACGAAATCTTTCTCAAAGCTTCAAAGGAGCAGCGAATATGCCCATTTAACGGTGGAGAAAACACTTTCCTCCTCCACCATCCCCTTTTAATTTTTTATTTATTTATGTATTTCTTTAGAGAAATCGTTTTTAATTTTCAACCTATAAAATCTGTTCCTGATGATTATTTTTTATTATTAAACCAATACACTGATTGGTTTTTTGATATAGACGGGACGTAGACACCAATCAGTTTTTTGATATAGACGGTGATCGAAACTCCAGATCTCTAATTCCACCACAAAAAACTTTACCAATTAAACTAGCTATAACCCACTTGTGGATTTTCATTTAATTTAAAAATTTTCTACATATTTTTTTGGTTTCCATTTAAACCCTCACCAATAATACTTAACTTTCAAGGTCAAGATAACTTAAAATGACCCTTATCTCAAATCAATTATCAAGTCATAAAAATCTGTTGTTCAATAGGCATTGGAGGATCATGCACAGTTGCACATGTTTCAAACCTCGACCACCCAAATACAAGAAACATTTATGATGAAATCCTAGAAGATAGGTGTTCATTTTGGATTAAGATAATATGATATATGTTAATTCATGATGATTGTTATTTATTATCATTATACATCTAAAGTCCAAACATACCAAATTAATTTTTTGACGTGATCTCTTATCCTCATGAATCATGAATTAGCTATTCACTAATTTGTTTCTTTGTTGAAACTTGACTTTATCTAAAATCATTACTAGATATATTTCTAAACAAAAAAACAAAATTTTGACAAAATGATTATATTAAATTAAAAAAAAATTACCTGTAGACAAATTGTATTTTTGTTTATTTGTTTATTATCATGCTTGGCAAACAGATGGGTTTCACCCAAATAAAAACAATGATGGGATATTATTACTAGAGCATTTGGCCTTGTTTACACCGATCGAGGAGGCGTGACAAAATTGGACGGTCCCAATTTATGATTTGAAAATACAAATGCACGAGATACGGTACATTATTGGTACAACTATATAATATAATATACAATGCACCCGCAAGTCATTTTAACACTTCCCAAGTAACCCAAAGAAACAAAAAAGTCCATGCCAAATTGCGCACAAACCCTAAATATTACCGTGTCTATATCAACCAAAGCAACCCTCATTACTCTTTTCCATTAGACTCCACAAATTCACATCCTCTCTCTCTCTCTCTCTCTCTCTCTCTACCTCCTTTTTTTCTTCTCTCTTCTTTGCATGGACTGAGAAAGAGAAAGACTATATTCCAATATTAATATATTCATTTCACCCTTTGCGTTCTCATATCATTTTGTGCTTTGTGCTTTTCCACCTACAAAGATGTCTCGCACGTGCTCACAGTGCGGGAACAACGGCCACAACTCGCGCACGTGCACGGAGGCTAGCGGTGGAGGCTGTGGTGGCGGTGCTGGTGGTGCTGGCGGCGCCGATGTGTCAGGAGAGAACGGAATCATGCTGTTTGGTGTGCGAGTCACTGAGGGAAACTCGTTTAGGAAGAGTG
Source organism: Quercus robur (assembly GCF_932294415.1). Lineage (NCBI taxonomy): Eukaryota > Viridiplantae > Streptophyta > Magnoliopsida > Fagales > Fagaceae > Quercus > Quercus robur. The sequence continues at coordinate 59,473,550 of NC_065536.1, forward strand.
CTAGCATGACTAATCTCTCACAGTTCGACCAGCTGCCTCAAGATCCCAACGTCGAATCTGGCTATGCCTCCGACGACGTCGTTCACCCCTCCGGCCGTAGCCGCGAGCGCAAGAGAGGTGATATTTGATTTTACTATTTCTTATCAGTTTAAATCTGTTTAAGCTTTTAAAACCCGTAATGATTTATCTCATCATTTCCTATCAGTATGAACTTAATTCTCATCGCAAAAAAAGAAGTGATATTTGAGTTAGAATTAATTGTGTTTTTTTTGTCCTTTGTGTGTGTATAGGGGTGCCATGGACGGAAGAGGAGCACAGGCTATTCTTGCTGGGGTTGCAGAAGGTAGGGAAAGGAGATTGGAGAGGGATTTCTAGAAACTTTGTGAAAACGCGTACACCCACACAGGTTGCAAGCCACGCTCAGAAGTACTTTCTACGGAGGGCCAACCTGAATAGGCGACGCAGGAGATCTAGTCTCTTTGACATCACTACTACTGATACGGTAATAAAAGTGATACAGCAGATTTATATATCGTACATAATAAATCTCAACAAACAGTCAAGTTATTTTTCAACTTTTGTGTGTGGCAATTAATAATTTTTTTTGGTCATTTTTTGGATTTTGAATGACAGCTTATGGGTTCTTTAATGGAAGAAGAGCAAGTCCACCAAGAAACTGCTCCACTACCAAAGCCACAGCCACATTTAAGCCATAATCTCGGTGGGTTCCCAGTGTCAACTTTTCCTGTGACGCTCTCTCCAGTACCACACGTTGGTGAAAACCAAGTTGAAAATCTCTCTTTTATGAGGTTGACAAGTAAGCCCATTAGGCCAATACCAATTCTTCCAGTCCCTCCATCTTCAAAAATGGCTGAACTTAATCTGAATCAGAAGGAGACCTTGCCTTTGTCACTGAAGCTCTCTCCAGCATCGTCGGACGAGCAGTCACCGCCGCCACCGGGGAAGCACTCTTCGGCTTTTCAGGCCATGCCAGGCAACTTTAGCAGCAATGGGGATAGCATTATTAGTGTTGCTTGAAGAATTATTATTACATGTTAAAAAAAGTCTCTGTAAAGGTTGAAGAAGATGAAAGTTTGGATTAGATATAGATATGACTAAATTTAATTTGATTAGGCCAAGAAAAATTAGGTTATTAGTAGGTACTACTAGTACTAGGTGATTAATTGCTTGTCTGTATAGGTTTAGAAAAATACAGAGAAGAGGGCATGTCGTTTTCAACGTTGTGATGGATTCTTGTTTCATTTGTATGGTCGCTTTTGGGGTGAAATGATAAGAGCACCAGGTACCCTCTTGTTTCTATGGTCTGCTGGCATGTTGGAGCTTCAACTAGGCAAAAATATCTGAAAAGTTTGAATCTTTCTCTTTTATCTAATAATCCAAGCTATTAAATTCTGTTGCCTTTTCTGTTTCTTAGTTTGCTATAATTGAGTTATGAGTCATTCAAGAAAAAGGTCGATTAGCTTCATTACTGAAAATATTTATGGGAAATAATTAATGTGATTTTTATACATATTTACTGAAAATATTTATTATTAGACAAATAATTAATGTGATTTTTATACATATATATCACAATATTACTAGTGAAGTTTTAAGGAAGTACAGTAGTTGATATTGTCTTGACTTAATTATTATTTAAGAATAGGAAAAAAAAAAAAACTATTTTTACATTTCACTATTCATGTAAAGTGTACAATATTATAGTTATAAGAATTGTACACCTATTTCACCAAAAAAAAAAAAAAAAAAAAAAGAATTGTACACTTTCTCTAAATTATTGGAAAGCTAATGTTATTGTCAAAATTATATGGTTGCTTTTGATTAAGTTGTTCCTTAAACAATGACTTGCATGATATACCAAAAAGGACTGCAAAAACGGCAAAAACTTTCTTCAATCAATTGTGCCAAAAGGAGAAATACTAAATGTGCTTTATGCCTTTTCCTTTTGTAAGGTCGGTGCGTTTCCTTTACCACACTAGCTAGGTTAATTAAACATGCACGCTCGTTTTATCTTAGGTTCATGGGGATTACCTTTACGAAAAAAAAAATGCATCATGAAATATGACAAAGATTATGTGCTATAGTAGCTCTATTTTAAAAAAAGCATATATGCTGCAGTGCACTGTGCCAATGCAAATTTCCAAATGGTTTTTCATACAAGCTTCATGGTTCTGAAAGTTTTTAAAATAACGTTATTGCGTTTTACCTTTGTAAGCTATAGGGAAAAAAAATTATATACTACCATATTCTTCTCTGCAATGTAATGTCAAGAATTTGCCAAGTTTTGTAATATGCAAGGAAACTAGTAATGTGTTGCAGTAAAAATTGGCTATTTTGTCAAGATTCTTGTATCTCAATCAACATCTCTTTGTTATCAAGTGAGCTATTTTGAGTTTAAATTTTCTTCCTCCACTGTAACTATTAAATTTATCCAAAAAAAAAAAAAATAAAATAAAAGAGAAAGAAATAGGCAATTTTCCTGATTTTTTGGTATAAGTATTAATTTACACGGAGTAAATCAATTAAATCATAAAGATTTTCTTTATTTTAAATTAATCAATTTCATAAGTTTGATTAAATATTATAAATTCAAAAATATGTTAATATCCCATTATTTAAAACTTTAAATAATATAACATTATTTACACAAGTAAATGTAAAAAATATAATTTTATTTTTATTTTTTTTATGAAATAAACCCCTCTATTTAAAATAAGATGTTCTTTAATCCCTAACCACCAAATTGTACTACTACTACAAAAAATGTAAAATAAGATGATCTTTAATTCCTAACCACCAATATGATCTTTAATTCATAAGTTTGATTAAATATTATAAATTCAAAAATATGTTAATGTTCTATTATTTAAAATTTTAAATAATTTAACATCATTGATCATTTACACAAGTAAGTGTAAAAAATATAATTTTAATTATGAAATGGACTTCCTCTATTTAAAATAAGATGTTCTTTAATCCCATTCATAAAAAAGAAGATGTTCTTTAATCCCTAACCACCAAATTGTACTACTACTACTACCAAAAACAAATGTAAAATAAGATGATCCTTAATTCCTAACCACAAAACTACACTAGTATTCTAGAGTACCACTTTTTTTATAATTTCCACAGTTACTACTTATTACTATAGGGCATAGGCAGCGGAAAACTTAAGCTAGTTAGCAAGTCGTACCTCTCACTCCTTACATTACACGTGCTAAAAAATTAAGGCAAGTTGTCACGACAACAAGCAAGTGGATCTATGAGATGGTCCTACTGACAAAATTGGTGGCCAAATTTAAATTTATATGTACTCCAATGCATGCTAACAAAAGGACAAATGAAAATAGAGTAAAAGTAAATTTATAAAATATCATAAATAAGACAAATGAAAATAGAGTGATAGTAAATTTATAACATATCATAAATTTTATAAATTGATGTTTAAATTTTTTTTTTAAAATTTAGAAATTTATTTATTATATAGTTGATGTGTCACAAATTTTTATTTATTGTTTGTCTACTTAGTTTGTAAGATTATTGTAATAAAAGTGATAGTAATTTTAATAATTTCATGAAAAAAAAATCATATTAGAGAAGTCATAATTACACAAATTAAATAGTGATGTGTTTCATCTTGGCTAAACATGCCAAGTTGATAATTTTGTAAGTTAAATAGAGGAAAATCCTAATATAATTGAGTTAGTGGTGGTTCAAGATGTGTTGAATTTATCTTCTTTTTAATAAATTTTACAATCTTCCCATAAAAAAATAGTGATGCGTGTCATCTAAAAATTCTCAAAATTAATATCATTTTAGCAAATTAAAAATTATTATATGTCAATTGGATTTGAACACAAGTATTACTCAAATTTAAATAATATTTTATTAATATTTATCTTTAATAAAATTATAGATAATTATCAACAAATAAAAATCCTAGTAGAATTCTTTGAATTTTTTGAATTTGGTAAATTCAAAAGGATAGACCATAGTAAAAGTGTAAAACCACTCAGAAGATCACTATAAAATAGAGACATTGTTCTCTCAAGTATTGAAAGCCGGTCAAGTTCTAATGTTTTGAAGAACTTTAAAATCTCTCAATATTGAAGTTCTATCATATTCAAGCTGATCCAAATATTTGTCCTTTTTAAAAATCTTCAAGCTTAATCACTTTTGAAGACAATAAATAATTTTATGTATTTTTAAAAGAATAATAATCCAAAATTGTTATATAATATTTATCCAATCTACAACTACATTTACTAATTATAAGCCATCTGTTAACATCCGGGGTTTCAAGAAAATCTAGCATTTTACTATTGTTTTAATCATACACATGCATGAAAGAATATAAGGTTAATTGCACACTCTCTTGGGAAAATATATATATATATATATATATATATATAGAGTCTGTCATTTTTTTTTTAGTGAATTATTGTATCCATCTTAATTTCCCCGAATTAATTTGCCTATTTTGCTGAAACTGAAAACTTTTTACTAAAAGTACGATAGATAAAAGTAAGAGTTAGTCGAAATAGTACAGTAGTACTCATGAATAATAATAAAAATTAAACTAAACAATAAAATAAACTGGCAAAAATAATTCATTTCAAATGTACACGCAAAATGCAAAAACTCACATATCCTTAGCAACTTCTCTTGAATTCATTTAGCAAAAAAAAAAAAAAAAATCCTTCTCTTGAATTCAAAATTTTTAACATTAAATTCCTTTTCCTCAATTTTCGCACCAAAGAACTTTAGCATACCGCCAGCATTTAGGTGAGATGCAATCCTCTTGTATTGTGGTCCAGTTGGGTCAATGATGAAATGCCAAGTCATTAAAAAAAACATCTCAACTCTAAGTCAGCAAGCTGATGTGACAAACAAATCCCGTATCTTCTAAAACTCAAACACTAAACTTTTTTTTATTTATTTATTATTTTTCTTTGTCAACAAACACCCTAAACATCTATGGTGGAAACCTCTATAAACTAGAGCCTCACCGTACGATTGACAATAAGTTTATGCCTAAAATGACTACTAGGGAGAGGTTTCTGAAAGGAAAAAAAACAAGTTAGTGCACTATGTGAAGAATATTAAAGGAAGAACAAGAGTTTTGGGAATAATAGTAGCTTAAGGCCTAAAATTCTTTCTACGAGTGATTTGATATGAAGGCATAAGGTGGATATTTATAGGTTCAAACTAGAAGGGGTTTTGGGAGGGGTTCTAAAGCTCCCTAGATGATTCTACTACCCACCTTCAAGATTGAATTATTTTGGGACGTATTTATGGAAAATTAGGGTTTCTAAAGTAAGCAGCTTGCGTGGGCTTTGGAACCTTGCTTGGGTGCTTACACACCCACATGCATATACATGCTACGTTGAAAGCGTTGTTTCAAGAACTTCAAACAAGCATTTACATCTTGTATTAAATCCAAATTGGGTTAAACTTGTGTCCATTTTGAAACCTCAGATGTCCATTTTCCAATGAAACAAGTCTCACTCAAAAATTTGTTTTGATTCAAGAGATATTGGCAAAAGATTTAGAAAATTTCATTTTTTCAATATCAATTTTGAAGCAATTTTGCGCATTTTTGAATTGTAATTACTTCCAAACTATTGTGGTGGGACTTTTTTGTGTTTTGGCCTAGATTACTCCAACTATACCACGGCCCGTGATTCTAGGATAGGAAAGTCGCGACTGGCCTAACTGAAACACACCTTAGGCCAACTTGTGCACAAGTTGGGCCATCCCCGTATAGACGTGTCCTGGCAAGAACCTTGAACGTACCATGGGCTCATGGCAGGAAAAACTGTTGCAGATATTATAGCAGGAAACACGGTGCAATAGGATAACTAAAACATTTTTCTACTATTAACAATAATGTACGTTTTTAGACCCCTTAAACACAAACAGATTAACCTAGTTATTTAGCCAAGTGATTAATTTAGGTAAATTATGCAGATCTATGTTAACACAGATAAATCATATCATTTAAATAGTGCGGAAAATAAATAACACAATTATATGATAACCCAAGAAAACCAAACCGGTAAAAAACCTAGGGAGGATTTACCTTAGCTATCCTCAAGGTAAACAGATCCACTATGAAAGAATTGAAGTTTAGACAATGGCGACTTAGACCACTAACATCCTATTGCTACCTCGAGTAGGAAATTTACTACCACGACCATGTGACAGTTCCGAGTTCACGAACTACTTCTTTCTTGGATTCACAGCAACCACAAGTACTCCCACTTGTGTTTCTCTTTAAGCTCTTTGTGCAGCAACTGAAATGATCACCAAGCTCTCGACATCAATCTTGAGATTGGAAACCCTAAGTATGTATGAAGGCAAACACCTTTAGATCTCACAAGAGATTCATACACACAGCATAAACAACAACCTCAAAACGTGGTTAGGGTTTTTCCTTTTATACTTAAGGCAAAACATAAAACCCTACACGTTAAACGGGTTTGGGCTGAGTTGGAAATTTCTGCAGAAAAACAATCTGTATGAGCTTCGATAAATCGAGCTAAGTAGATTTACACAATAAATCCTGCAGTACACTTGATTCCAACTTTACACATAAACATACTTTGAGCAAGTCTAAAACAAGACTAAACGTTTTGATCATGGTTTGCCAACATTACAAAATAAAGTTCTAATACATTTAAACCTAAAGTCTTAGAAATCAACAAACTTCCCCTTTGGCAATCTGTGACAAAACTCAAAATAAACAAAATGCTCAAAGTTTACAAAAACAGACCATTACAATAACATTGCCCAACAAAAACAAATTCAACATAACTACTATCTATCAGTTGCAAGTGTAGACAACAGCACGACTAAATCAACTTGTATATACCTGTAACACTTAACAAACACATAAACGCATATGTGGAAAATAAAAGTAAAACAAAATAAATTCTTGATTTCACATAATCATAAACTACAAGACATATATCATGAATAACCTCATAAATATAAATCAATAATTAATGTATCATAATGTGAAACAAGAAACAGATATAAATACATCATAGTATCCCCCCTATCATAGACAACTTAAATAAAACATAAATACATCATGAGCCAAAAAATATAAATACAAGATGAAGCACCTAGATACAATCTAAAGCTCCAAATCTCCAAAACAACAAAAAACTCCCCCTATCAACAAAATCGCCTATCCAAATGTACTCTTCCTTTTTGTGACGAATTGCCAAAGGGCAATCACTCATCATTAAAAGGAGGTGGTGGAGGTGACCGTTTAATGCTTGCCAAATCTGCTCTTAAGGCCTGAAGCTCAGTAAGCACGTCCGCCAAAAGTTGACCATGAGTCACCTGAACGGTCATGACAGTGTCCAACGTACAACGAATGCTAGAAACATCCGAAGCAGAAGGTGGAGGATCAGCAGCAGCAATCGGATCAATGAACGCATCGGCAGTCGAATCACTTGAAGAAGGAGGAGGAGGAGGAAGGTGGCACCTATAGGAGTTATGATATGAATAGGTTCAGACACCGGAAACTTTTCTAAACCTAAATGTAACAAAATCCGATGAATAAAAAAGGGGAAAAACAGACCATGAGCAGTAGAACTACTCCTATGAACCTCAACCAAAGAACAAATGAAAAGATAGGAAAATTCATAGAAGCGTCTGTGAAAAGAGCATACAAAAATGCACACCTCTCTAAAGGAATAGTATGCAAATGAGAGATGGGCCAGATCGAATGGCAAGAAATCCGGAAAAAGAGATAATGAATTTCGGTAAACTCATGAGTGGTGATTCGAGGATCAGAACCCCACTGGATAGAAGTCCCAGAAAGATATGACATAATGTCATCAAGGAGAGGAGACTCATCGTAAGGATAAACATGATGCTGGACCTTAGGCACCATAAGAGCAGAGGCCACTACTATAGGAGTAATGGTGTACTCTACACCCCATATCCAACTTTTCACATACTGAGTGTTGGAATTATTAGAGTGGATAGAGAGGTTCGAGTAGAACTCTCTAATCAAGGTAGTCGGAGAAGGATGATCAACATCCAACAAAGGCAACCAGCCCTTACGCTCAAAATTTCTCCTAATATCCAGGTCAAGCTCATTTAAAACTACTTTCTTCTCAGCCCACACATTCCTAAAAATGTTCAGCTTCTCATAAGTTTCCTTGTTTTTCTCACTAAGAAACCTCTCACTATCAAAAGATGGAGCAGAAGAAGAAGAGGATGTCCTATGGGCTCTAGTCTTCCTAACCATGATACTAAAGAGCAGAAAGGATAGACAAAAAAGAGACAAAAGACAAAAACACAAAGAAAAATAAAGGGCAGACTGCATCAGACATAGTTAAAACAAAAATAATATAGAAAATAACAATCTGTATGATGCATGAACAGAATTAATGCATGATGCATGCTCTAATGCATTGAGAATAGTCCAATTACACTTTTAAAAACACAAAATTGGCTTGAACATAGAGTTTATACCAAAAATCCCAACAAATTGACCAATTGATCATTACACAAGTTAGATAACAGAATATAATGACCAAATTAATCAATCAAACAAGCCAATTTCATCAATTTATGCTTAATTGAACAAAATCCCCAATTCGGGTTGTTTCAAGCTCTAGAAAATTCAAATTTTCCCAATTCAACAAATTGATCAAATTAAACCACAAAGATCAGTTTAATAACATCCCATAATAAAAACCCAATGATCAATTTTGAAAGAATTGATTGAAAACACCAAAAACCCAAATTTTCCATAGGTTCGAAATTCTCCCCAAAATGCATGAAAAAATGCATGAAATATGAAAATAAATGAAAAAGGAGGGGCAAAAGTGTCTTACCGAAGTTAGAAGACAAAAACCCTTGAAAATTTTTGAGGGAAAACGACAAAAATCTTCCTTTGAATCTTGACCGATCGAAGAGAGAGAGAAAGAACTTTTGAAAAAGTTTGAATAGTGATAGAACACGTGAAAAACTTATGATTTTAAAAAAATCTCTGAACAATTTTTGATTGATCAAAAAACAGATTCGATCGATCGAAAATTACATTCAATTGATCCAGAACCAATCGAGCCAAGCAGATTCAAAACAAAATTTTAATCGTAATTTCGATCGGTCGAGAAACTGGTTTGATCGATTGAAATTCTGGAAAAAACAAATTTTTGAAAAACAGAGCATTTTAATGCAGAAACTCCTCAAAGCACAATATATTATGAATAAAATGCATGAGTATGAGATGAAATGTTTTTCAAAAACACTTGTATTGAACCCAGATCTCCCAAAAAATAAGATTTTCTATCAATATTTCCTTAAATCTCAAACAACAAACACATTTTGCATTAAAATCAAGTAATTTTCAATCTTGGATGGCCACAACAAAATCACACACAATAACATGTACAAAGTTTAGCAAATAGTAACTTGTATAGTGTGTGTAACTAGCAAAAGCTTGAGATATATGTGAGGTGATATGTAAATAGTAAGCAATCACAATTTCTACAAAATTCATCACATAAATTTGAAAGAGACTATCACCTAAAGAGTTACATCATATAACTCCCACATCTCCAAGAAAACAAGCTTGCAATTATGTAAGTTCCTTGATTTGCCTCATAATGTAACACCAATTTTATTTGATCAGTTACTTATCAAAATAGCCAAGATAATGTACACACTAATTTTAATTGATTGAATTTATTATATCCCAATAATGTACACACCAATTTTAGCATTTAAACCGATGCTACACCTTATGTTCTTTTTGTGCATGTGCTACACTTTCTCGAGCACAAAATCTTATAATATGCTTTAAGGTGTTCATAATTGGCTAATAAACAGTGGTGAGATAGTTATTTATGCATTTCTCAATAAGTTTAGGTCCAATAATCAAATGCATGTGACTTCACGATCAATATCAAGTGATCAAAAACTATAAACATCTTCCCACATAACATACACTACAAAGCTTATACTAGTAAAGTGCAATAAATAAGCTCATCCAAGCTAAATAAGGCACATAGACATGTTATGTAAAGATAATATGGCCAACCTTGATTTCAAATTCAAGAAAATAATGCAAAACACATATTGCTTCCCTTTTCCTCTTTTTTTATTTATTTTTGAAAAGAAGTAACAAAAACAACATAGCATGAAATGCATGAATGATATGAAATGCAATTTTTTTTTTAAAAAAAAGAAAGCAAAAACAACAAAGAGGAATGGTCACAAAGAATAGAACGATGAAGTGCAAGGACTATGAAAGCTAAAGAAGATCAGGGACACATAATCACACCAATTATTTGACGAAGTGTCTCAAATTTACTTCTATCAAGAGGTTTAGTGAAGATGTCAACATTCTGACGTTCAGTAGGGATATACTCAAGAGCCACAATCTTTCTTTCAACAAGATCCCTAATAAAATGATATCTAATCTCTATGTGTTTAGTCTTAGAGAGTTGAACAGGGTTCTTAGAGATACCAATAGCACTAGAATTATTACAATAAACAACTATGGTGTCTTGTGTTATCCCATAATCACTAAAAAACTCTTTCATCCAAAGAACCTGTGAACAACAACTTCCAGCAGCAATATATTCTGCTTCTGTAGTAGACAAAGAGATAGAATTTTGCTTTTTACTCATCCAAGCAACAAGATTGGCTCCTACATAAAAACACCCACTGGTGGTGCTTTTTCTATCATCGACATTGCCAATCCAATTTGAATCAGAAAAACTAGTAAGAGGCAAATTTGACTTTTTGCTATAGAACAATCCATAATCACAAGTTCCACTAACATATTTTATGATTCTTTTAACAGCATTCAAATGTGAAACCTTAGGATTAGATTGAAATCTAGAGCATACACTAACACTGAAAGTAATATCAGGACGACTTGCAGTTAAATACAACAGATAACCAATCATGCTTTTGTATAATGTAACATCAACAGACTCATCCGATGAATCATTGGTTAACTTTGCATTAGCAACTATTAGTGTTCTAGCATATGTAGCCTTGTCAAGTCCAAATCTCTTGACTAGATTTCTAGCATACTTAGCTTGGTTGATGTAGATTCCAGAATCCATTTGCTTCACCTGCAATCCCAAGAAATAAGTCAGTTCATCAACCATATTCATTTCAAATATCACCTTCATTTCATCTGCAAAAGATTGAGCAAGAGAATCATTAGTAGCATAAAAAACAATATCATCAACATAAATTTGAGCTACTACAAAATAATCATTATCCTTTCGTATGGTATCTGCAAATCCTCTTTTCAATCCATGTTCAGTGAGCTAAGTAATTAACCTATCATACCACGCCCTGGGAGCTTGTTTCAAACCATAGAGGGCTCTCTTCAACTTGTAGACATTATCCGGTCTGTGAGGATCAACAAAAATCTTTAGTTGTTCAACATATACCTCTTCTTGCAACATTCCATTCAAGGATTCCAGTCTTGCTACCTGTGCAAAAGTCTCATCAAAATCAATCCCTTCCACTTGTGTGTAACCTTGAGTAACAAGTCTTGATTTATTTCTAATAACTATACCATGTTTATCTGACTTGTTCTTAAAAATCCACTTAGTTCCAATCACATCCACTCCCTTTGGTCTAGGAACTAATTCCCACATATCATTTCGAACAAATTGTTGAAGTTCTTCATGCATGGAATTAACCTAATCAGCATCTTGAAGTGCTTCATCCACCTTTTTCGGTTTAAATTGGGATAGATAGCATGAGTGAGTATATTTGTGATAGGGTGATTTAACTTTACTCTAGAAGATGGACCTTTGACCAGAGATATGGAGGTACCTTTTGTTCTAATGAAGGACTAGGCTCTCTTTGTTCTTGTCGAGTTTCATGAACCGGTGTAGATGGTTCTGAACTTGATGGTACTGAAACAGTATCATTCAACAATAGTAGCTCTTTATCACTATGCTTCCCAACATAATCATCAGGAATAGAATCCTCAACCTCCATAGTCTTTTCTTAAACCAGAATAGTATTTTCTGAATGAGGTTCTGAACATAGTTCATCATTAATCACCACATTTGAAGACTCCATGACTGTTTTAGTTCTTAGATTGTATACTTTGTATGCTCTACTAGTGGATGAGTATCCCATAAAGTATCCCTTGTTGCTTTTTACATCAAAATTTTCTAGGTTCTCTCTATCATGCAGAATGTAACAGTCACTGTCAAATATCCGGAAGTATTTGACAACATGCTTCTTTTCTCTCCAGAGTTCATAGGAAGTTTTCTTGGAATCAGGTTTGAAATACACTCGATTAAATGTATGGCAAGCAGTGTTAACAGCTTCTCCCTAGAAGGATTTGGGCAATTTTTTGTTGTGTAACCTGACACGAGCCATCTCTTGAACAACCCTATTCTTCCATTCCACTATTCCATTTTGTTGTGGTGTCTTGGGTGAAGAGAACTCTTGATGTGTGGCTTGATCATTGCAAAAGGTAGCCAGTTTTGTGTTTTCAAATTCTCTTCCATGATCACTTCTAATTCTAGCTATCACTGTGCCTTTCTCAACTTGCAATTTCTTGCACAAGTGTATCATCTTTTCAAGAGCTCCAGTTTTATCTCTCAAAAGCACAACCCAAGTATATATAGTAAAATCATTCACAACAACTAGAATATACTTCTTTCCACTTAAACTCTAAACTTTGGCAGAACCCATGAGATCAATGTGCAACAACTCAAGAGGTCTGGAAGTTTGAACTTTAGTTACAGACAGATGCTTGGACTTCACTTGTTTACCCATCTGACATGGTCCACAGATGCACTTTTCTATCTTTTCAAACTTGGGCAAACTAATAACTGCATCACACTTGAAAATCTTCTCTAATTGCTTGTGACTTACATGTCCCAACCGTTGATGCCATAAGTCTACTTGATTGATCTTTGCACTGAAACACTTGTTGCTTATACTAGGTGTTATACCGTAACAGTTGTCAGCTATCCTCACACTAATACACATATAGTCACCTCCTCTATCAAGTACCTCACATTCATACTTGGTGAAGAGAACATTCAGTCCATTGTCACAAATATGACTGATGCTAAGTAAGTTAGCCTTCAACCTATCAACATACCAAACATCTTCAAAAACTGGCAACCCTGGAATGTCCACAGTTCTAATGCCTCTGATCACAGATTTACTTCCATTTCCAAACGTGATTGTCCCAATCTTTCCTTCAAAGAGTGTCTTGAATAAAGCTTTATTTCCTATGATATGTTTGGAACAACCACTATCCAAATACCAAAGACAAGAATCATGTGCCTTTAAGGCGGTTAAAGCAGTATAACACATATAATTATCATCACATGTAATTATACCAAGATGCTCAAGGAAAGACTTAATAAAAGCAACAAAAGACACAAACCAAAAGTAGACAAAATGGAATAGTAGTAATAAGGACTTCCAAGAATCTATGACAGCAAGGGTCAAGAATCAACTCTTAGATCAAAGGATCTAAAAAATAGAGCTAACCTGCTTTGATACCACTTGTATGTTTTTAGACCCCTTAAACACCAACAGATTAACCTAGTTATTTAGCCAAGTGATTAACTTAGGTAAATTATGTAGATCTAGGTTAACACAAATAAATCATATCATTGAAACAGTGTGGAAAATAAATAACACAACGATATGATAACTCAGGAAAACCAAACCGGTAAAAAACCTGGGGAAGATTTAACCTAGTTATACTCAAGGTAAAACAGATCCACTATGAAAGAATTGAAATTTACACAATAGCGACTTAGACCACTAACATCCTATTGCTACCTCGAGTAGGAAACTTACTACCATGACCACGTGACAGCTCCGAGTCCACAGACTACTTCTTTCTTGGATTCATAGCAACCACAAGTACTCCCACTTGTGTTTCTCTTTAAACTCTTTGTGCAGCAACTGAAACGATCACTTATGGCACGTTTGGTAGACTGTAATAGGCACTGTAATGTAATAGTTATTCTTATGGTTTAGCTATTCAATAGTTTGGTTAAGTTTTTATTACAGGGAATAGTCATTCCTTATGAATAGCTATTTTTTAAAATGAGGAATAATTATTCCTCTCTAAAAGGATTGTAATAGCTATTCCTTAGTAGATGTAATAATTTCTAACATTAATATATTTCCAAATAAATAAACTTTTCATATTCACCTAACAATTATGGAAATAAAAAATCATAAAAAAATAACTCATCTCTCTAAAATTTAAAATATATTATTTTCTAGGAAATATAATTGTATGAATGAGATTTTTCCTAAAATAAATCATAAGTTTTATTCTAATATTACAACTCACAACCAAACTAATGAATAGGTTTAGTTATTTCATTACAACACATTTTATTCTTGGTAATAAAGATTACCATTCCTGTTGTAATCCACATTCAGTGTACCAAACGTACCCCAAGTTCTCGACATCAATCTTGAGATTGGAAACCCTAAGTATGTATGAAAGCAAACACCTCTAGATCTCATAAGAGATTCTTACACACCGCATAAACAACAACCTCAAAACGTGGCTAGGGTTTTTCCTTTTATACTTAAGGCAAAATATAAAACCCTACACGTCAAACAGGCTTGGGCTGAGTTGAAAAATTCTGCAGAAAAACAATCTACACGAGTTTCGATTGATCGAGTCTAATTCTCGATCGATCAAACTAGGCAGATTTATACAATAAATCCTGTAATACACTCGATTCCAACTTTATACATAAATATACTTTGAGCAAGTCTAAAACAAGACTAAATATTTTGATCATGGTTTGCCAACATTATAAAATGAATTTCTAATACATTTAAACCTAAAGTCTTAGAACCCAACAAATAATATATGAATAACACCACAAAGGAAGACATAACAATATGGTTACGAATGATAAGGTCGCGGCAAAAAGAACTTAACAGTAAGATAACAAGTTAGTCATTCATCAGTAAAATAGGATTCATCTGCCAAAGGAATTGGCTTAGTTGTTCAGTGGACGGAAGCCCAAAAAGGAGCCGATCTCTAATGTGGGTAACCTCAGAGGGAATTCCTGCTGTAGAGGTTACTCACTTTGGAAAGGACCTAGATGGCTAAAATTTGAGTTCTTAACTTATCAGAGAGTAGGTCTATTGAGAGGGAGAAAAATGGGTAACCTATTTATGCATGCCTCTATTCCTAGCACTCACTTTTCTTCTCTCTCTTTTTGGATTTCTGTAATTTTCCCTTTCTTCTTTGTTTACTCTATTTTCTTTTCTTTCTTTCTATCTCTCTGTTTTTTGTTTGCCATTGTTCCTCCTTCTTTCACTGTTCACGACTATAGCCTTTTATATTGCCTGCCATGACAGGATTTACTATTTTTACCCTTCAACCACTTTTGGCTCGTTATAAGTGTCCTTCCAAGACTGACCATTGGCCCGCCAGGTGCCAGCCACCACCACTACACTATGTTGGTTGCACCATGTCTCATTCCCAAACAGAAGTGGTTTTGTTTTGTCTCCTACCTCCCTTAACACTCTCTTCCAGATAAGGGTTAAACCTTTCCCTGACCACCCTCTATGGTATGCATTTAGTGATTATAGCTCATGTTTACTTCTTTTAGGTGAGATGTCATCCTAGTAGGACATTTCTCCCAAAAGAGCTTGAGTGGGAACCCTAAAATAGGCTTTCCTTTCTCCCTACTGCCCGACCATACCTTCTCATACCTCTAACTCATGGCCCACCTCCCTTGTATTGGTTGGGTACAGATAGGTGGTGCCTGAGCCTTATGTGCATGCTCTACTTCCGTTTAAATCCATCACTTTTTTGGCCTTCACGCATTTGCCATTGCCTCCGCGTTTGTTTGATTCCGCTACACGTTCTGGTATTTGTTTAACTCTCGTGGTGTGAATGATACATGGGCCTTTAGGCTTTCGTTCTCTGCATTTCATCTCCTCTTCGGGTTGAGCATTGTTTGGGTGTGGACTCTCTCCCTCTTACCTGGCCTATGTTCCCTTTTATCCTGTGTTTGTGGGTTGGTTAGTGCTCCTGTTATGCCACTGCGTTGTTCCTGCTGTGATATCACTTATCCTTTTACCTTGTTGTTACCTCTAGGCTTACAGGCTGGAGATCCTGCCTGTCCATTTCTTACATTCCTTTCTTCTTTTGGGCCTTATTGGACAGCATTCCTGCTGGGCCAGCCCATTTCGTGCCTTGGGCTTCCTTAGCCCATTTCATTCCTTGGGCATCCTCGGCCCATTTCATTCTTCCTTACCTCTTTCACTCTCATGGGTTTTTGCTAAATCTTTTGGGATTCCCCGACCCAATTACCACATCCTTACCTTTTGGGCTTATTGGCCTTTGTGCCAACCCTATAAATTTACTAATTCCCTTCTTGGACTTGCCCAGCCCATTTTACTTTCTCTCCATCTCTTACAATTCCCATGAGTTTACTACTTCATTCCTGGGCTTCCTTGGCCCATTTGCTTTCTTCCTAGCCACTTATTATTTCTGTGGGCTTGTTGACCATCATTCCTACCATTTTGGCCTAATGGTCTTTATTTTACTATTTTCTTTCTCCATTTCTTTCGTATTGTTGGGCTTCTTTTACCATTGGGCTCTTTTGTCAAAAGTGGGCATCAACAACTATTAAGAATACCTTAATTACCATTGGTTGACATTTTTAAAACTTCTCACTAAGGATGGAGATTTAAGATTATCAACAAATACAAAGTGGGGTGTCTACATAATTCATGATAATAAGGATTGGAAGACGCTAAACAAGCAATATGTCAAGGAATGAGAAGATATTGTGTATTGTAGTTTCACCAAACCTTGGATTGATGAACTTGACATCCACAACTCTCTCTCTCTCTCTCTCTAAAGGAAAACTTTTTGCACAGGCTATGTTTGCTTTGGTATTGTGGAAATCATTGTTTGAACTTTGAAGGTTTTTCTTCCCCCCCACACCCCCCCCCCCCCCCCAAAAAAATTGAACTTCTTTTTTAGAGGGAAAAAAAATTGAACTTAAAAATACTAATTGGTTGTTTCAGTTAAAAGAATATTGGTCATTTTGGGAACATAATGCTGTGTTCGAGTAATTTAGTACTTTCAAATATTTGACTATCTGTGTGTGTGTGTGTGTGTGTTTTTTTTTTTTTAATTTTTTTATTTTAATACTCGGCAACAATATTTGGTTTTTAGTTAAAAGAATGAATTTTATTGATTTGTAGCTAATGGGAAAATCAACTTCAATATTTGACTTTTCCATAAGAAAATTTTAAATAATTCAAAGACAAGGTTGATGATGTAGCATACCTCCGTTACTGATATCTTAGTTTTTGAAAATTTGTATGCAAAATCACAAAAAATTAAAATCAATCAAATTAATATTACTTCTTTCAAGTTTGATCTTAAATTTCATTCACAAATCTAGGAGTATATGTTGATCAGTGTGATGAAACCTATTAATCAATAATTATTTTATGACTTTTATTTTGTTTATATTTTATTAATATTGAATAGATTCAAGTTTTATTTTCATATATTAATTAATTTAAATATTAGTATATTCATCATTTTGATTAAAAAAAAATTGGGTTTATCCTTGACCCCAAAGATAAAATATTGGTTTGTCCATGTCTTTGAACCAAGAAAGGCAGTTGAAAACTTGAAATAGCCCATGATGATTTCTCATTAAGCTAACAATACTAACATTGCACACATGAAAAAGTACAAAACTTCTATCCAATACTCCAATATATTAATGGGACACAATGATGAAACATAGTCAATTTTAAACATGTGTTGTGGCCAATACATTGGAACATTGATGCAAGCCAAACCCCACGGAAAATGGCTTGCATCAATCAAAATCAATCAAATTAATATTAGTTCTTTCAAGCTTGATCTTAAATTTCATTCACAAATGTTGTATATATAGGTATATACAAGGATAGGTTGTAATAATGATGTTTAAGTTTGAAGAATATGGTTTCATAAAGTAAAAATTCAAGTTTTGGAATTTTCTAGAATTTTCTAAGTGAAAATTCAAAAATCTGAATTTTCTAGAATTTTCTGTAGAATTTTTTGGTGACTGTTCAAAAAGGTTAAAGAGGTTTCAATTTTTGTTAATCGTTTTATGAAAAAAAAATAACCAACTATCCATACGTGCCTTTTCATGAAACATAACCCTACGGGTATGAATAGAGGCCTATGTTCATTTGAAAAAATAACTAACTCTCCATACGTGTCATTTCGTAAAACATAACCCTATGGGTCTAAATAGATAAACACAAGAAATCTTGTGGTTATTCTCCAGAATTGTTATCTGTAGAACACAACATCTTGGTTGTATCCTGGAGACAAATTTGTAATAACCCTTTAGCAACAAAAGTGTGGGTGGCAAATATTGTCTAAGGAAAACGATATAGTGTCTCCAAGTTATCTATTTTCTGTTTGTCTTTTATATTAATTTTTGTCTTCTATTATTACTTTATGTAATATCCCCAACAATCTTAGACAATATTTGACCACAAGATAAGGAGTAAATGATAGTACAACTTTGAAGATATTGAACCATGTTTTGGTGAAATTGGATAATTCTGATGGAACCAATTTTACACAGTAGAAAGAGTAATTGGCTTGGATTTTAAGAGTTGTTCAAATGATAAATCGATCATAAAGAAGATTCAATGGAACAAGAAGATTCAATGGAATAAGGCTTAAAGAAACAAGTTTCTTTGTTGGCAAGACAAGGTGATGATTCTTTCACATTGTGAATGCATTAAAAGCCACGTTCATAGTTTGAACATTGAAGGTGAGAATTTCTTGTTCATGGCAATTTGAGTTTCAAATTGATTGATGAGTTTCTTTGTTAGAATCTTTGCATGTGTTGCGAATTTATGTACAACTTGAGAATTCTAACATAGAAGCATTTATGAAATGATATCTGTGAAATAACTATTTTTTTTTGCATCGTTTGGAATCTTAGTATTGAAACTAAGTAATTCTGGGAGGTTTTCGATTTGTGGGCTTCTTGTTATCACAAGAAAGTTAGAACTTCAGTATATGGGTTATCATGTTTTCTATGATTTCTTATTGAAATTGCTATCAACAAGTTCAGTCTTTTCTTGTGTTGAATAGACGTGGAGTATAAACATTAATTGATGTTTTAATAGAATTTTTGATGCTACTGTTTTTCATTAGTAACCATGTGAATGAAAAACACTACGGACACCCACCCACCTTGATGGTTTTGATAGACATCTTGATTGATTTTATATGGCATGATTGGTTTTAAGTCATTTATAGGTATATATATTTGACTTATCATTCCTTTGATAATTGATATTAATTTCATAGGTTGAATAGTGCTTCTTATGACAAGAAGAATATGTCATGTTTCCTTTGTGGAAAGAAAGACCATTACTTTTGAGAATATAAATTCTTAAAAAATAAGAAGGATAAAGATGGAAATGCTAATGAAACAATTGTCATTAAGGACATTATTGCTATGGTAAGTGATGTATGTAATAAAGATCACTATATTTCATATGGCTATAGTTATAAATCCTTCCAATTGGTGGTTTGATTCGGGTGTAAACTACAAGGCAAAATTCAAGACTTATAAGGATTCCTCCATAGAACTAGAGGTGCTTGTGGATATCCACAGTAAGGAAAAAGTTCATGGAAAGTGCATTTTTGAATTGAAATTGAGTTTTGGCAAGAAGTTCTCTTAGCCAATGCTATGATTTTCACACCTCATATCAAGAGAAGCCAATTTGTTATTTAAGAATGGTCTTGTTCAAGTATGGGACATTAGTAGGCAATGGATATGCTACTAATGATATGTTCAAACTTAGTATTATTTATCAATATGTTTTGGTTGTGCTTATATTATTTGTGGCATGCTATATTGAGATTTTTAAATTTCAAATTCTTGAAATTTATGTCAAAACATGATATAATTTATATAAGCATGATGATTTGAATTGAATGGTGTATTAACTAGAAATAGTGAATATTTCTAAGTGTCTATTCTTTTTTGTGAGGAACATGTCATAATACACCAAAATGCAGTCCCTTATACACCCTAATAAAATGGTTTGGTCAAAAGAAAGAACTTTATTTGATATGGTGAATGCCATTAACTTGAGTGCAATCAGCTAAGTTCCTATCTAATCAATGGGAAGAAGTTTTGCTTAGTATATGCTATATGCATAATAGAGTTTCATCTCAAAGGTATTTCATATGTGTTATGAGATGAGAAAGTGACCAAATGCTTATCATTTTAAACTGTAGGGGTTTTTAACCTCTTATAAAATGATAGACCAAAGAAAACTAATTAGTCGAAGAGCTATATAAAGTGTATATGTAGGTTTTAAGTAAATTCGAGAGTATGTAGTTTATTAGACTTAATGTCTAATATAAGAGTGAAATCAAAGGATATTGAATTTATTGAGTTTAAATTCAAAGATGATTTCAAGGATATCCCGATACCTACTTAAACACGAGTAAATGAATTCAATGTTAAATATCATATTAAGTGGTATTAAAAATTTAAACGTGGTTCACCAAGTGAACAAAGGTGGAGTCAAAGTGTAAAAAATAAAAATGATTTTAATCCAAATTTTATTTCATGTGAAGCTCTTGTTTACCTTGTTAAAGGTAATAAAAGTGTAGTCCTAATTAAATACCCATGGTATTCTTTGAGGGAAGTGATCCTAAATTTTGAGAAAGCGTTGGCTTCTAAAAAAATGTAGCTTTCTATTGTAAAAACTATTAATGATAAGATAGACTCGATATTATTTAATAATAATTGGGTTTTAATGGATCTACCTCTAATTTGAAAACCAATTGGTTGTGAGTGGGTATTAGAATAAGATATAATATCTTTTGGTCTAAAGTTAATAGTAAAAGGTTTGAAACAAAGGGAAAAAAATAGATTTTTGATATCTATACACTAGTAACTATTTGTGTTATTAGTTTGATATCTTTAAAACTATTCATATAATTTTAAATAAATTCACTATATTCTATTATTACATTTTGATATATGTAATTATAGTGTGTGTATATATGTGAATTTTGGAATGGTTGAGAACCCAAATTGTAGGGTTTAGAAACTCAATTTGTGGAATTATGATATCAAAGAAAGTGTCGGGGTATAACCCTTAAATGAGTTATGGACTTATAAGAATGCTAATGTGCATCAAAGATGTGCTGGATAAAGGTATTGAGAATTGACATCGAGGGATGTTAAATTCATTGTAATTAAATTCTCCCATGTGTGGTAGATGTCTCGAGTTTAAACAAGCACATTTTGTGATTCTATTTTGAAAGTACCTCTTTGTGAAATAAAGAGAGTACAAGTGAGTTCATTAATTGAACATTCAAGGATCAATAATGAAATATTGGATTGTGTTTACACATATAATTTGAGTATGCATCATATAGATGTAAAGTGACTTTCTTATAAAAGTGATCTTGGTAAGGAAGTTTTCTTGAAAGACCTGTGGGTTTGTACTTCCTTAATTAATTAAATGAAATCTTTTATGAATGGGAATCAAGTAAAGAAATATAGTAGAGATGTGCACTATATTAATCTCATTTTGATATTTATGATATCTCATTTTGTTAATATTTGAGTAATCTCATTGTGTTGATATTAGTGTTGAGAACTTGCTTCTTAGATTTTAATATCTTTAAAGAGGCAAAGACACTTTGATTCCAATAATAAATAAAGAAATTATTGGAAGGGCAGATGCATAGCTTAAGTTTGCTAGTGAATTAAGTACATATTGCGTATCATGTATGGAACTAAACTAGACATTGCCTTCACTGTATATAGACTTTCAAAATTTCTAAAACTTGAGGTTGATCACTAGAAAGTACTTAATTGTGATGAATATCTATTATATATAATATTCAAGTTTAATTCTATTATTGATGTGAGTGATAATATCTATGACTAGTTAGATAATCACTAAATGTAGGGGTGTTATGTGTAAGCATTAAAGAAAAAAGTTGTATTTCTTACTCTACCATAGAATTAAATTGAGAGCATTGATAATAATGGTAACGGGCAAGGAAAGAAAATGGCTAAAGTTTTAATAAAGTGTCGTGGCCACGACTATAGTAAGCCATTCCTTGTACTGTAGTTGTGAAACCACAATGCATATAGTATACATGAGTTGTATACAATGTGAACTTAGACTTAAAAGTCTAAGATAAGAATACGTAAGGCAAGTCAAGTGTAGTTGGACTAGTCCATTGCCTTCATAATTCTATATATAAAATAGGTCCTTTACCGAAGTGTGTCTCGAGACTTGGTAAAGATAACATCCATTGGAATGGGATTAAAACCCTTCTTTTAAGAGAATCACCAATAGTGGGAACCCAACCTCGAACTGATTAAATCTAAGAGGTTTAAAGGGTAACAACAAACTATTGATAAGTGGTTAGTAAGAGTACTAAATTTGTGTCTCATTCAGGATGGATTAGTGCGGACTGTTACGATGAAATTGAGGATGAGTTTTTAACTCTTAATGAAGTTCATAAATTATAAATGTCTGTGTAACAGGGACATAAGAAGGAACTTCACCTTTGTGAACATAAGAGTGGTGCCACTTCTAGCAAAAGTAAAAGGGTTTTCTCTTGTAAATGTTCACTAAACCGGGAAGAGTACAAGGCCATAATAGTGCTAACAACTTAGATTTCTAAATGTGTTGTGAATATTCTCGTGTGTGTGTTGTTTCCAATTTCAACACATAAGAGTTTTCGTTTAAGCACTAAGCCACCACTAACTCTATTGATTTCTTGAGCAATTACACTAAAGGGAGGTTTAAGTTGAAAGACACCTTCCATTATACATGATAGGATATCAATCAAGTGAGACATGTGTTATTACAACCTAGTGGGGGATTGTTGTATGTATAGGTATATACAAGGATAGATTGTAATAAATATGTTTGAGTTTGGAGAATATGGTTTCATAAAGTGAAAATTCAAGTTCTTGAATTTTCTAAGTGAAAATTCAAAAATCTGAAATTTTTGGAATTTTCTACAGAATTTTCTGGTGACTGTTCAGAAAGGTTAGAGAGGTTTCAATCTTTGTTAACTGTTTTATGAAAAAAAATAACTAACTCTCCATACATGCCTTTTCATGAAACATAACTTTATGGGTATGAATAGAGGCTTATGTTCATTTGAAAAATAACTAATTCTCCATACGTGTCTTTTCATGAAACATAACCTATGGGTATAAATAGAGAAACACAAGAAATCCTGTGGTCATTTTTTAGAATTGCTATCTATAGAACCCAATATCTTGGTTGTATCCTAGAGAAAAATTTGCTATAACCCTTTAGCAACAAAAGTGTAGGGGGCAAATATTGTCTAAGGAAAACAATATACTGCTTAAAGTTATCTATTTTCTGTTTGGCTTTTATGTTAATTTTGTTCTTCAATTATTACTTTGTGTAATATCCCCAACAACAAATATAGGAGTATTATGTTGATCAGTGTGATGAAACCTATTAATCAATAATTATTTTATGACTTTTATTTTGTTAATATTGAATAGATTCAAGTTTTATTTTCATATATTAATTAATTTAAATATTAGTATATTCATCATTTTGATTAAAAAAAAAAGTTGGGTTTATCCTTTGACCCCAAAGATAAAATATTGGTTTGTCCATGTCTTTGAACCAAGAAAGGCAGTTGAAAACTTGAAATAGCCCATGATGATTTCTCAAAGATAACAATACTAACATTGCACACATGAAAAAGGGCAAAACTTCTATCCAATACTCCAATATATTAAACAAGACACAATGATGAAACATAGTCAATTTTAAACACGTGTTGTGGCCAATACATTGGAACATTGATGCAAGCCAAACCCATGGAAAATGGCTTGATTTAGGGGATCCATATTCCATTAATAAAAAGTTTCATAAGGACATGTCCCTCGGAAATAGGAAGATCTAAACTTAATGGAGCAGCCACCAAGATGATTCTTTCTGCCTTGCTCTAATGATTCTAGCAATCGGAAAGAAACTTGCCAGCCTTCTCCTGGGGCTAAGACTAATAATGTCAGCATATAGATAAAAGATTATACTATCTTGTTTCGAGTAATATTTGTCATGTTAATAATATGACATAAATTTTGACAAAAACAACTTTATATTACAATCATTAGAAGTTGTAACTTGTAAGTACAAAAGACTGAAATAGTAAGGACAAAAGAAGCATTTAACAAGAGAATGAACTATGCATAGGGGATATGCTTTTCTAATCATTAAGGGGTGAGAAAATATACTAGCACCCATGGTAAATACAGAGTTCCATCGCTGAATATGTTTACATATTGGCAAAAGTGGATGCAGGCCAAACCTCTATGAATTATCTTTTCCTACTTAGGTTGCTTTGAAGCGTTTTGGCTAATTAGAAAGTAATGAGAAAGTGATATATGTGTGTGTTACTATTTATGTACGTATGGACAACAAATTAAGATAACACAACTAGGAAGCATACTTGGCTATAGGAGGAGCGACATTGATGAGAAAGCTGCAGTGTTCGAATCATTTCGGTTCCTTTCATGTATCCTCTTAATATACTCTGCAGCTTTCTCATCAATATATCTCTCACAAATCACATACGAGGAATTATCCTTTTCTGGTTCAATTATGTAGGAATATTGCTTTGGATCGCTCTCTGGCTCCTGGGACCTCTGGCTTCTGGGAAATTCAGGCACCATTGAAGCATTCACAGAAGGAACTTCAGCTGTTGCAGGCACACAAACAATGGGTGGCTGTTTGAAAGTTGTTCCAAGACTCATACTTGCAAGAGAAAGAGTCGACAATTTCATGATGTTTGCCACCAACATCATGGATTTCTTACAAAGATTTTTTCTTATGACTGGTCTCGTTAGTCATGGCATGCGCAGATAATGATGAACTTTTAAACTGTTTTCAAGAACACAGATGAACTTATAGCAGAAAATAACAACGAAGTGGGATTTTAACTTAGTAACGGTCATTGTGCCTTCTAATTTCAAAAAGAAAGTTATTAAGCAATTAAAGTCAAATTGTTCTGTGGGGTTCCATGAAATTGGTGGAATTAAAGGCATGATTGAGCCAAAGAATGCACAGGCTGACAGATATAGCTAATGGGCGCGCGGGTCCCTAACCATTCCATAAATTGAAGCCTGTTGTCATGGAGAAGGACGAGAATTTCTCGTTCCCAAATTAACCAAGTAAATATCTATGGCTTATTTGCATCAAAAAGTATCTACGACTTCTACTCCACACAATTAGATTC
The DNA here is from genome assembly GCF_932294415.1 of Quercus robur. Taxonomy (NCBI): domain Eukaryota; kingdom Viridiplantae; phylum Streptophyta; class Magnoliopsida; order Fagales; family Fagaceae; genus Quercus; species Quercus robur. The sequence goes on from NC_065536.1 coordinate 59,498,901, forward strand.
TTTTTCTATCATCTATTATTGACTATGCAAGAAGAATTCGATGCATAAACGGATAAACCTATCCCTCCCTTGACAATGCTTCCATATCTTGTAGTAATGACTTTGTGACATTGTGGAATTAGCTAGATCTTTGCATATGTTAAGAATTAGGATATGAAAATTACCGATTATTGCAAAAGCTTAAGCTGTTAGGAAATTTTAAATCTAATCAGTTAAAAATTATTCTGAAAGTAATTCATAACCCAAACAGCAGACTTGGCAGTACCTACGTTGCACTCACTGGTAACCATATTAAAAGCTTGTTATTTCAATAGGGGCCTTTTCAAATTCAATACATTCTATTTTATATGATGCCAGTTGTAAATTTCTTTTGCTAAACTTGAATGGTCCTCATGAGGATTTCTAGAAGTTTGATGTATAATGTTGAGCAAGACGGTCAAATTCTAGGAGAACACACGCTTATAGAAGAATGATAAGTAGATGTGGCCTTCAGTTTCAACTTTGTCATCTTTGAATATCCTGCAAAAATTAAAGGAACAGTACTGATTCTTACTATGCCATGAGCTTCCTATTCTGTCTCTGTTGCCTAATGTACGTGCAATGTTCAAACTCCAATTTGCTTTTCACAGATATGCCGAATTAGAAAATTAGAAAAACTTTGGACAAGATTCTTCACTGAAGTGATTCTCTTGGTTTTGCTTTCTCTCATCACATCATCTGATCCATTGTAAAAGGTGGCCTTTCTGAGCTTGATCTAATCAGAATCTGCGGGTGCATGCGTACATGACTGCGGGTAGCATTGCTTCTTTCCATTTGATGGTCATGATCCCAAATACTCCATCTTCGTCATCTTTGTTCACCCAAGCAGTACTGTCCAAACTCTAGATATCAGCTTTTCAATGCAGATACTAATTTCTTTGATCTTCTGCTCTTTTTTCTTTGGGCAGATTCTGCTACAATACATTTGATCAATAAGAAAACATATTTGTTAAGCAACTCAGCCAAGCCTAAGGGCCTGTGTATTGTTTGTAGCTTAAATTGGTTAATTGGTTGCAAATTAGAGTTTAAGAGCGTGAATAACTCACAGGTGTGCCTGCATGAGCTAAAGTAGCTCACCACCACAGATAACATACAGCATGACGATTTTATTATGAAGTATAACCCCCAAGCTGGGCCTTATAAGCCCTTGAAGGTATGAAGCCCACTTCTAACGAAAGGAAAATCTATTCAATTAAAAAAAAAATTTATGGAAGTAATGGCATATAAACAATAATTTCATAACATTTTTCACAATAACTGAACTGACAAACTCTTATTAGTTCTTATATAGATTTATTATTGACGAATGCAAATCCACCATCCCACTTTTGTATTCTATTTTATATTGTATACACAAAATTCGTAAAAAATAAATCATACAGTCACGAAATAGTGTAACAAATTATCAATTTATAATGATTTGTATATATGAGAGTAAAATTTTTTGTATGACTCTTTACAATGAAATGATACAATGAACTCCCCTGATTTGATCTCTAAGAAGCTTTACAATCCAAAGGGGCTATGAAGCTTGATCTTGAATCGTGCCTTGATGTCTTTGTTAGAATAATGTGGCCAAACATGATATTTTATGATATCTCTATTATCAATAATTAATTATTCAAAATTTCTTGTGAAATTTTGCAATAATTTTATGATGTAAAATATTATTTGCTAGATGAATCTATGTGTTAGTATGGAGTTACAAAAGTAATGACATGTTAATGAACTTATTCATTAATGAATCTAATTAATGAAGTTGTTTATTAATGAATGTAACATATCTGTTACATGAATTATTATTACAATAGAAAGTATTTTATGGTTGGTCATGTCCTTCTTGAATATTATAAATATTGTCAAGGCCATACTTGCAAGGAGTGTGAGAAGAGGAAAGAAAGCTTTTATTAATCCTAACCAGTTAGGGAGAGCATCCTAATTGCTTGCTGTGAGGTCCTTGAATAATATAATTTAGTATGTAAATTTCTCACATCATATTGTTGATTTTTATTACATATACACATGATATAATTGTTAATTGATAGATGTATTATATTTTTTTTCTCTTGAATTATTACTTTTTAAGTATAATTCCCACAGTCTCCAAGTTCAATGTGTGATTAGATGTATTTGATTTAAAATCAAGGGCCGTTGGCTTGATTTTGAACTAAATTGAAGAAAAATCTCTACTTTGATTTGAAGAAGTAGAAATGAGCCTCGATTTTGAGGGAGCAAGGGTGCTATTTTGGACTTAGAGAAGACTCTCTTTTGGCAAAGTGTCATTATGTGGCGTATGATATGAGGTAATGTTTTAAGATTTTCAGGAATGTTTAAAGATTCTCATGTTTGTTTGCAAATCACTACAGGGAATCAGATGCCAGGGGAATCTAAATTCCTCCTTTAAACCCCTCTTAGTAGGAATGTAGATTCCCTTTCAAACAAGTGGGTATCCAGGTATCCAGATTTTTTTTTTAAAAGGACTTGGTAGTTCACATTCAAATCTAAGGATAGAATGAGAAAAATAAATAATTCATTTAAGATTCACGGGAATAAACCAAACATAGGAATAGCTACATTCCTAGGCATCCAGATTGCAAGGAACCACATTCTTAGGAATCTAGATGTTAGGAGTAATGTGGATTCCTTAGTACCAAACGTCGCATATTAGGGTTTTTCTCTCTAAGTTTCTGTCTTCTTTTTCTCACATGAGAAGTTTTTATTTATTTATAAGTAACTTAATCGTATTTGATTTGCAATTTTCTCTCAGCATTTATTGAGAGTTAATTATAAATTATGAATTTTAAATTCAAATTTGAATTTGAATTTAATTTGGTCTTATATTTATTAAGAACTTTTCATGTGGGTCTTTTTTTTTTGACATTGTCATATGGCTTTCTTAATTTGATGTTGTGTGTGTCATTTCTATGTGAGTGGTGATTTGAAGACTTGACATGTGACTCAATTTCATTTGCTAGTTGTCCACTGTTGACACATAATCAATTGAAAATTAATTTGATCACAAAGAATTGATTATGATAAATCAGACGGTTTGTATTCCATTTTATACTTCACTTTATTCTCTAAAAATTACAACTTGTCTCACACGCGTGCGCACACACACATACATATATATATATATATATATATATATATATGAGCAAGACTTAGGTATAGTATTTAGGTGCTGTTCTTTAAGTTTTTCTCTTAAGATTTTACCATATGGCTTTTTTCTCATTGATAAAAGTATATTTTTTAAGTTAGTAACCACATAACAGAATTTTAAGAGGGGAAGCTAAGAAACAGCATCTAAGGTATTGTATATAAGTTTTCTCTTTTATATATATATATATATATATATATATATATATATATTATCCACACAAATCCTTACTTAGAGGTACTTTCAATGTGCCCTAAGTAAGGAATTTTTTTTTTTTTTTTTTGCTGAATAAAAAAAATAATCCTTACTTAGGGCACGTTGAAAGTACCTCTAAAATAAGACAATTGACTAATACAAATAAAATATTCCATTACATATTTAAATAATAGTTGTAGGGACACGATTTCTAGGCGGCCCAATAATGATGTTGGGCTCGTACATGAAAGATCCCTCACAATACGATTTGTAGAGAGTGGGCTTAAAAGGCTATCGTTTTGGTCACGGGGCGTTGGTCCAGGCCGGATCTTAGGGGAACTCAGGTAAGAAAGGGCTTCAGTCTGGATATCCAAGCCCTACAACTTCATAACCTGAAGGATCGGACTCCTCGGATCCTGTCCGAGGAGCACTAATGCCTTTCCCCGGTTACCCGGCGGTGGGATTTTTTGTGGTGGTGTACATATATTATCCGGGCATTCTCATCCCTGAAGTTTTTCCTCCCAGGCGAGATGGGATCCCCCCCTCTCTGATTAGTTTACCTTTTCTTTTATACCAGCCTACGTTCGATGTCCTTCGTCCACGTGTAGGGTCAATTTTTCCAGGACTGATATTTGTCCCGTCAGTCTAATCCCGCAATTGTTGGGGATGGTTAATAAAGTCTAAGAATCCGGTTCTGTTAGGTGTAGAGTCTTATCTGGGAAGGGTAGTAAGGGTAACTTACCCAAGATATTTTAGACCTCCTTACAAATTTGTTCCTAGACATCTTTTTTACCCCTCCTCTCAATGGAGCTTTAGGTCTGTCGAGGACTAAACTGTCCTCGGCTGCATCTTTGGGCCATTTTTTGCCTTATATTTTTGAGCTTGGGCCATAACCTTTTTTTTTTTGGCTTGGGCCTTCGGGCTCCCCATGAGCAAGTGGGCCTGGCCCATAAACTATTGGGCCCCACAATAGCCCCTCAAAACCCTGCTGTCCAGCATCTTGGTTGGAAAGGTGGGTTTTGGTAATACCGAGCCTTATTATGGCTCATTTATTTCAGCCCTTGAATGACGCTGGCTACTCTTTACTAGCCCAGGGAGTGTACCGGTCTACGAGATGTTCCCCTTAATTTGCGCACGATGCCCTTATGCCGTTTGGTTATCCGAAGCGCGTCTTTAATATCTTCCCTTTACGAGACCTCCCAGATCTAACGGTTATTGATGGCGTGGGGGAACGAAACGGGTGTATTCTTATTTGCAGATTTCCCTGGAGATCTGAACGTATTATGTACCCTTTTCCTCGTCCCCTATATAAAGAGAGAAGACAAAGACTGATTTTCTCATACCTGAATCCCTCAGATTCCTCCCAGAGTTCACTTCTTCTCTCTGGTTATACCTTATCCGATAATACGTTCACCACAGTAGTCAACCATGAATAAACCATTCCATTCCTAAAAACATCATGTCCTAATAAAGCTCGAGATGGCTCGGTCAGGGCAAGGATGGCAGAGACTCAAGATTTGTCTCCCCTTCCTTTTAGCCAAAATCCGAAGCAGGGACTCGTCACATCTCACTTTCGGCATGACCGAGTCAAAGACATCCATTATCACCACCACCCGCTCTCTCATGAGCATATCTAACATGGCACCAGTGTGTTAGGAATCAGGATTAGGGCAGGGACTAAATGCTCCTGCTTCTTCCTCTCTTTGTTCACTGGCGCCTCTCTTTGCTTCTCTTTCTTCCCTTTCATCTCTTCTCTCTTCTTTTCCTCCTTCTTTTACTCATGTCCTCCATCTTCCTCATTCATCTCCTCCATCTTCATCATTCATCTCCTCCATCCTCTTCTTCCTTCTCCTTCATCTTTTTCTAAAGAAGGTTCTTCTCTCAATACGAGCAACACTGAGGCAGAGATTGGAGACTTTGAAGACGAATTCACAAGACATCTGACTGTGAATAACGATACTTATCTGTATTACTAATGTTATATGTATAGGCTTGTTTAAGCCCCTCTTTGTACGTTGTAATAATTTTTCATATTAATAAAAATTGTCGTTATTTTACTTTGCATGTTCTGTCTCTATGTTTTTATAAATTTGCAAGCGCTGCTCGGTACAATAGTATAGCATTTGAATCAATGACAACTAAGGCCAAAATACTTGCTAATAAAAAGATGCCACCATAACTTTAATAGAATTATTTGACATAGCAATGCCGACCAGTGAGGGACGACACTTACCTCAAAATTATCCGAGATGAGGACTGAGTGTTCGATATAGTGTAAGAAGTAACTATCCGAGGACATGTCGCCCGCAAAATGAACAGTTTCCTTAGGCTACTGAATAGGGGGTCATTTTGCCATCTTAACACACTGGCCTTAACATTTTACAGTATTTGAGCCGAGGACTTTCCCATCCGAGTAGTTGGCATTCCAATAGGCTTGAGTCCGAGAACCATGCAGGGCTTGGGTTCTGTCCAAAACTTATGCTTTTTCTTTTGTGTACTTGGTTTCCCCATAGGCTTGAGTCCGAGGACCATGCAAGGCCTTGGTTCTGTCCAAAACTTATGTTTTTTCTTTTGTGTACTTGGTTTCCCCATAGGCTTGAGTCCGAGGACCATGCAAGGCCTTGGTTCTGTCCAAAACTTATGCTTTTTCTTTTGTGTACTTGGTTTCCCCATAGGCTTGAGTCCGAGGACCATGCAAGGCCTTGGTTCTGTCCAAAACTTTTTGAGTTCAGTTTCTCCCTTTTCCCAGGTATTTCACGAGGCGCCGAGCAGGACGTTGTCCTCGGCAATGGTTATTCCTCGGCGTGGGCCATAATCCCGGGGCCCTTATGCAGAACGGGCCTGGGCCGCGAATTCACTAGGCCCACAAGTTAAGAGGTATTTCTATTGTCTTTGGCCACGCGGTACTCCTTTGCGTCCCAATGTTCGAGGTGCGCCTTTACGAGGCTCCTTTAATCTTGTGGTTGCAGTTGGCGTTGGAAATTGAGCCAGAGCCATTTTGTCTGTAGCGTCCCTTGGGATGCTGCGTGAATTAAATGCCACCACCTTATTCTCTTAAATAAATGGGAGAGATAGTTGCTTTACCTACACACAACTCCTTCAGCTTCCTCCCAAATCACAGCTCCTATATTCAGTGCTGTCCTCCCTTAGCATAACATGTTTGAGGCGAGGGTTGGGAAGAAGGAACTCTCTCCGCCACAGCAGCGCCGTGTCCTCCTGAGACTCAAAATAGTGAGGTATGGGCACAAGAAGCATAAGTTCAAGAGAATACTCCATTTCGACCGAGGGGAAAGGGTGTCTCTCCCTCTCTTAGTCAAAATCCGAAGCAGGTTCTGTTCATGCCAGAATTTTGGTGTGTCAGAAGAAAGATTCTCCGCCATCAGCGCCTCTGCCTGGTTGCAGGCAAATATTTGGAGAAAGCTCCTCAACTTCCAGCTCCCTGCACCTTTCCTTCAGCGGTGTCAGGCTCAAGTTGGGTTCTCTCTGCACCTTTTCTTCGAGGTTGCGGGCCCCAGGCTGGGTTCTTTTGCTGCCTGAGTTATGGGCATGTAAAAGCACTGAGGAAGAACGAGGTCTTGAAGCAGTAGCCAACCTCTCTTCTGTGCCACCTCCTCGGCTTTGTTTTATTCTCTTGTATCTTTTTTTTTGATTATGTGGTTAGCTTCAGAAGCCAACCTCTCGTCTGTACTGCTCCTCGGCTTTATTTTATTTTTTTTGTATCTTCTTACTCAATTATGTAGTGAGCTCTGACATAAGCTGATTCCAGCTTTTCATTGTACGCTGTACTACTTCTTTGTTTTAGTAAAAATAGAAATTTATTTACATGTTTTGAGTACTGATCTTTTGGCAACACTACTTTGTGAATGGGTGTGCTCCATGTGTGTGTTTCTTCAAGGATATTTAGAGCAGGATACCTTGAAACATAATCTAACTAATTCTAATTTACCAATACTACCAGGTATTATGACGATAACTCATAGTAAATCAAACTTAGGAAACTAACCGGGGTAACAGTTGAATATTCTGTGATAAGCGCGTGAATACCGTTCGAGACTGATAATCTCTAAATAATCCATCCGAGCAGTTGACTGGGAAGTAGGGAACTCCGATTGTGCTTTTGTGTACTTGGTTTCCCCATAGGCTTGAGTCCGAGGACCATGCAAGGCCTAGGTTCTGTCCAAAACTTACATTTTTTCTTTTGTGTACTTGGTTTCCCCATAGGCTTGAGTCCGAGGACCATGCAAGGCCTTGGTTCTGTCCAAAACTTATGTTTTTTCTTTCGTGTACTTGGTTTCCCCATAGGCTTGAGTCCGAGGACCATGCAAGGCCTTGGTTCTGTCCAAAACTTATGTTTTTTCTTTTGTGTACTTGGTTTCCCCATAGGCTTGAGTCCAAGGACCATGCAAGGCCTTGGTTCTGTCCAAAACTTACTTTTTTTCTTTTGTGTACTTGGTTTCCCCATAGGCTTGAGTCCGAGGACCATGCAAGGCCTTGGTTCTGTCCAAAACTTACGTTTTTTCTATTGTGTACTTGGTTTCCCCATAGGCTTGAGTCCGAGGACCATGCAAGGCCTTGGTTCTGTCCAAAACTTACGTTTTTTCTTTTGTGTACTTGGTTTCCCCATAGGCTTGAGTCCGAGGACCATGCAAGGCCTTGGTTCTGTCCAAAACTTATGTTTTTTCTTTTGTGTACTTGGTTTCCCCATAGGCTTGAGTCCGAGGACCATGCAAGGCCTTGGTTCTGTCCAAAACTTACGTTTTTTCTTTTGTGTACTTGGTTTCCCCATAGGCTTGAGTCCGACGACCATGCAAGGCCTTGGTTCTGTCCAAAACTTACGTTTTTTCTTTTGTGTACTTGGTTTCTCCATAGGCTTGAGTCCGAGGACCATGCAAGGCCTTGGTTCTGTCCAAAACTTATGTTTTTTCTTTTGTGTACTTGGTTTCCCCATAGGCTTGAGTCCGAGGACCATGCAAGGCCTTGGTTCTGTCCAAAACTTACGTTTTTTCTTTTGTGTACTTGGTTTTCCCATAGGCTTGAGTCCGAGGACCATGCAAAGCCTTGGTTCTGTCCAAAACTTTTTTGAGTACTTATTTGCTTTTTTCGCAGGTCAGCCCCTTGACCATGACGGGGAGAGCTGACTTGAGGTCGGAAGCCCCTAGAGCTGCCCGTGCCGTTGGCACTACAGGATGTAAGCCCTGGCACAAGTTTATATCGGAGCGACAACTGCAGGTCACCGGAGATGAGGAAAAACTCGCGAATCTCTGCTTGCTAGAGAGTTGACTCATGTGCCACCTGTGCCAACGCGCAAGCCTTTCCCACAGACGGCGCCAATTGTAGGGACACGATTTCTAGGCGGCCCAATAATGATGTTGGGCTCGTACATGAAAGATCCCTCACAATACGATTTGTAGAGAGTGGGCTTAAAAGGCTATCGTTTTGGTCACGGGGCGTTGGTCCAGGCCGGATCTTAGGGGAACTCAGGTAAGAAAGGGCTTCAGTCTGGATATCCAAGCCCTACAACTTCATAACCTGAAGGATCGGACTCCTCGGATCCTGTCCGAGGAGCACTAATGCCTTTCCCCGGTTACCCGGCGGTGGGATTTTTTGTGGTGGTGTACATATATTATCCGGGTATTCTCATCCCTGAAGTTTTTCCTCCCAGGCGAGATGGGATCCCCCCCTCTCTGATTAGTTTACCTTTTCTTTTATACCAGCCTACGTTCGATGTCCCTCGTCCACGTGTAGGGTCAATTTTTCCAGGACTGATATTTGTCCCGTCAGTCTAATCCCGCAATTGTTGGGGATGGTTAATAAAGCCTAAGAATCCGGTTCTGTTAGGTGTAGAGTCTTATCTGGGAAGGGTAGTAAGGGTAACTTACCCAAGATATTTTAGACCTCCTTACAAATTTGTTCCTAGACCTCTTTTTTACCCCTCTTCTCAATGGAGCTTTAGGTCTGCCGAGGACTAAACTGTCCTCGGCTGCATCTTTGGGCCATTTTTTGCCTTATATTTTTGAGCTTGGGCCATAACCTTTTTTTTTTTGGCTTGGGCCTTCGGACTCCCCATGAGCAAGTGGGCCTGGCCCATAAACTATTGGGCCCCACAATAGTAATAATTTTTTTTTTGCTAACTAGTACTAAAATGCACGAGGAGAAGAGGTTTGACAAAATTCACTTGCGTTTTTCTATAAAAATATTGACAAGACATGTTTATATATACTACATTTTTAATTAATAAATGAAATTCAAACTAGAGAATTTGTACAAAAGAATTCAGTCGATTTAGTTAGAATTTGTTTAGTACTATTTGTGACTCTTAAACACAAATTAAAAAAATAGGAGTATGGTTGCCTTCGGTATAAGCTGAAAAAGACCTCTTTTTATTTATTTATTTTTTGTTATTACTATTTAGCTTCTTTTGCTACTATTCAACTTATTTTTACTGCTATTTAACATTTTTATATTATTCATGAATTCTACTATACTATTTTAACTTTTTTTTTAGTTTTATTTATAGTACTTTTAGCAAAAAAAATTTCAATTTCAGCTATATAAACTATTCTCAAACAGACATATATTAAAATGGTGATGTGGAATAATGTTAACTTTTAAAAGTTAATATGATAATATTAGAACAAGTCATTAAAAAAGACCAAGACTTGCATTTTACATTATTATTACTAGACGCTAGCTTTTAAAAAAAAAAATTTAAGAAAAATACTAGACACTAGCTTTTTTTTACTATTTAGCTTATTTTTGCTACTATTTATGAGTCTCATTACACTTTTTGATACTATTTATGGGTTCTATTGTACTATTTCAACTAATTTTTAGCTTTATCTATAGTACTTTTAACAAAAAAAATTCAGTTTCAACTAAATAAATTGTTCCTAAACGGACACGTATATTAAAATGATGATGTGGAATGATGTTAACTTTTAAAAGTTAATATGATAATATTAGAACAAGTCATCAAAAAAAACCAGGACTTGTATTTTATATTATTATTACTAGACGCTAACTTTTTTTAAGAAACATACTAGACGCTAGCTTGTGCAATACATAGAAAAGTTTGGGAATATATATACATATATAACAACCAATATTTTGTCTCAGATTTTTTGAGAATTGTTATGGATTCTCAACCAATTGGTAATTGATCCATTGAAATTTTTGGATTTACGACACATCCTTCATCAAGTTCATTGAGTCAACCATCCAAGTGCCCCGAAAAAAACATATCTATTTAACTTATTGAGAATGTTATTCTGATTTAATATTTACTCTCTTTCTTTTTATTAATATTGAGAACTACTCTCTTTCTTAATTAATAGAATTTTCTTAAGTATTGGACAAAGATTCTGAATGAGAAGATAAGTGGAACTTGACCTAATTTTCTTAAGTATTGGACAAAGATTCTGAATGAGAAGATAAGTGGAACTTGACCTAATTAACTATTTCATCTAGAACTTCCACATCCTTTTTTTTTTTTTTTTTTTGAATACTATGTATTTTTTAACACACACACGAAAAGAAGGGAAAAGATTTTTTTAAAGAAACAGTGAATAAGTGGAACTTGACCTAATTAACTATTTCATCCAGAACTTCCCCATCCATCCTTGATAGTGATAGAGTAGAGACGCCAATCAAATTAGAGGACTCACCTACTTTCAAACTTTTTTTGTCACTAATAATGCAAGTTTAAAAAAAAGGAACTACGTGTCTATCACAAACACGAAAAAGTATATCATGTTTCGGTAATACCAACTCAACATCTGTTTTGGTATCTCTTACTCTATAAATGAGTGACATCTGTTTCAAAAAACTACATCAGACTACTCCGATAAATTAATCACAGTCTTCTATACTATTGGGAAGATAAATTAATCATTTATTGAAGTAGGCTGATGTGGTTTTTTGAAACAAGTGTCACTCATTTATTGGGTAGGAAATACCAAAACAGATATTGAGTTGGTATTACTGAAACATAATATATTTTCGCCATAAACACACACCACACCTCCCAACTAGCTAAAGCTTGCCAAGTCAGTTAAGTTTCTCTCCTAAACAGTAAACGTCATTGCTTCTCACCTTTCTTAATACACAAAGAAACAAAAACTAGAAAAAAATATTATCTTTTAGTGCATTTTCACAATATTTCTGCAATAAATATTTTACATTGAAAATATTATTGGTTTTAATTTAAATTTATAATTAAAATTACTTTTAAATATTTTACACTAAAAATATTATTAGTTTTAATTTGAATTTACCGTTAAAATTACTTTTTAACCCCTACTAACATTCCATAACAAACTACTTATTATAAAGATGGTTATGTTAATGGTGTTTTCTTAAAATGATTTATTAATAATTATTTTAAGGGTAATAGTTAACATTTTCCTTCCATAAATATTTGGTAAAATAACCAATCAAAAGACTAAAACCCAAAAATTATTGTGCATCTTTAGCCTGATGATTACTTTACCAACACAAAATTCCAAATACAACATTCTTGGGAAAATAGAGTAATGATTGGAATTCAAATATCAAGTAAGAGCTTCACGCACCTGTATAGTTAAAAAACACAAACTAAAATCTAATAAAATAAAATGAACAAATAAATCAAGGTCGGTTTGGATATGGTTTATTATGTTGAAAACTGAAAACAACAGAAAAAGAAAAAAAAATTACTGTTTACCAAATGATTGATGTAGATATGCCTATTTGCAGGATTCATGTTCTATAAACAGTGTAATAGATGCCGGTTAAAAAAATAAAAAAAAAATAAAAAAAAGGAAAAAAAAAGCCCGGAAACACGTTTTGACGCAAAACGTTGACGCAATAACCGGTACCCAAACGGTACCAAAAAGTCAACTGGCACTCAAAAGCTGCATTCTCTGAGAGTGTTTTCGTAGTTTAGCACAGTCAAATGGCCGCCCACTCTCATTTTTTCATCGCCAATCTTTTTGTATCTCACTCACTCTCAAAAATCCAAACTAAAAACAACAAAATAAAACTAAAAAATCAAAATCAAAATCAAAACGCTGACTCTAAAACATTATGAAGAATTTTCTGATTCTCTCATTAGCTTCAATCTTCTGCTTTTATCTAAGCAATTCCATTGAAGACGATGTGATGTGCTTGAAAGGTGTGAAGAACTCGCTCTCTGACCCGGCCAACAAGCTGAGTTCATGGACCTTCACGAACTCGTCCAACGGTTCAATCTGCAAGCTCCAAGGAGTTGGGTGCTGGAACGATCAGGAGAACCGGCTCTTCAGCCTTGAGCTTCTGTCGATGCAACTTTCCGGCGAGGTTCCGGAGAGTCTGAAGTATTGCGGGAGCCTCCAAACCCTAGATCTCTCCAACAACTCCATCTCCGGTCCAATCCCTTCTCAAATCTGTAACTGGTTACCTTATCTCGTTTTTCTAGATCTCTCCAGGAACGCTCTCGCCGGACCGATCCCGCCGGAGATCGCAGACTGTAAGTTCTTGAACAGCTTGATTTTTAGCAACAACCGCCTCTCCGGTCCGATCCCGTACGGGCTCGGCCAGAGTCGGTTGAAGAGATTCTCGGTCGCGAACAACGATCTCTCCGGTTCGGTCCCGGCCGATTTGGCGAGATTCAACGGTTCGGACTTTGACGGCAACGATAAACTCTCGGTGAAGCCGTTGGGTTCGAATCGCGGTGGTCTGAGTAGCAAAAGCATCGCCATTATCGTCTCCGCCGGTGTTGCTGGCGCCGCCGCGTCTTTGTTCATAGTGTTTGTGATTTGGTCAAGATGTAGATAACTTAAAATTACCTTATCTCAAATCAGTTATCAAGTCATAAAATTTTGTTGTTCAATAGGCATTGGACGATCATGCACAGTTGCATATTTTTCAAACCTGGACCACCCAAATACAAGAAACATTAATGATGAAATCTTAGTACTTCTCTTTTTTTTTTTTTTTTTTTTTTTTTTTTTTTTTGAGAAACAAAACTGGAATTTCATTAAGAAAATCAACCATAATCGGTTAATAATACAAAATAGAGGTGTGGAGGAACATCCTTCATCCACACCTTTAAACCCGCAACATGTCGTGCATGTTTTGTAAGATTGTGAGCAACAGAATTGACAAGTCTACGAATATGGGAAAAAGAAATGCAACTGACATCTGTTGAGGTTTTGGCTGCAGTTAGGATGTGACCAAAGGGTGCAAGTGAGTCTTCCTCATTCTTTAGTGCCTTAATAATCAATTCTGAGTCACCTTCCAACATATAACTAGAGAAGCCAAGTTCTGCTGCAAAATAGATGGCTCTTGCCGCTGCCATCGCTTCAACCAGGTCCGATGAGTACATAGGTGTGCATTTTGGATAAAGATAATATGATTTTTGTTTTTAGAATGTAATATGATATATGTTAGTACATGATAATTACTATTTATTATCGTTATAAAACGAAACACCAATAAATTTTTTGATATGATCTCTTTTCCTCATGAGTCATGAATTAGCTATTCACTATTTATTATCTTTTTTTTGCTGCGGAGAGAAAACTCCACTATTTATTATCACTAATTTGTTTCTTTGTTGAAACTGGACCCTATCTAAAAACATTACTAGATATATTTCAAAAAAAAAAATGACAAAATGATTATATTAAATTAAAAAAAAAAATTACCTGTAGACAAATTGTGTTTTTGTATATTTTTTTATTGTCATGCTTGGCAAACAGATGAGTTTCACCCAAATAAAAACAATGATGGGATATTATTACTAGAACATTTGGCATTGTTTTTACAGCGATGAGGCCTGACAAAATTGGACGGTTCCAATTTATTATTTGAAAAAAAAAATGCACTAGATACGGTACATTATTGGTACAACTATATAATATTATATACAATGCACCTGCAAGTCATTTTAACATTTCCCAAGTAACCCAAAGAAACAAAAAAGTCCATGTCAAATTGCTCACAAACCCTAAATAACCATGTCTATATCAACCAGAGCAACCCTCAGTACTCTTTTCCATTAGACACCACAAATTCACATCCTCTCTCTCTCTCTCTCTCTCTCTCTCTCTCTCTATTCCCTACCTCCTTTTTTTTTCTTCTCTTCTTTGCATGGACTGAGAGAGAGAGACTAGAAAGACTATATTCCAATATTAACATATTCATTTCAGCCTTTTTCGTTCTCATATTATTTTGTGTTTTGTGCTTTTCCACGTACAAAGATGTCTCGCACGTGCTCACAGTGCGGGAACAACGGCCACAACTCGCGCACGTGCACGGAAGCTAGCGGTGGAGGCTGTGGTGGTGGTAGTGGTGGTGGTGGTGGTGGTGGCGGCGGCAATGTGTCAGGAAAGAACGGAATCATGCTGTTTGGTGTGCGAGTCACTGAGGGAAACTCGTTTAGGAAGAGTGCTAGTATGACTAATCTCTCACAGTTCGACCAGCAGCCTCAAGACCCCAACGTTGAATCTGGCTATGCCTCCGACGTCGTTCACCCATCCGGCCGTAGCGGCAAGCGCAAGAGAGCTGCTTTTCTTATATTTGATTTTACTATTTCCTATTAGTTTAAGCCTAAGCTTTTAAAAATTGTGATTATTTATCTCATCATTTTCTATCCGTTTAAACTTTTAGAACGAGACTTTAATTCTCACCATGAAAAAGACGAAGCAATATTTGAGTTAGAATTAATTGGGTTTATTTTAATGTTTTATTAATGGTTTTTTTTTTTCTTGTGTGTGTATAGGAGTGCCATGGACGGAAGAGGGGCACAGGCTATTCTTGCTGGGGTTGCAGAAGGTAGGGAAAGAAGATTGGAGAGGGATTTCTAGAAACTTTGTGAAAACGCGTACACCTACACAGGTTGCAAGCAACGCTCAGAAGCACTTTCTACGGAGGGCCAACTTGAATAAGCAAAGCTGGAAATCTAGGCCCGTTTAGTGAGGGGTTTGAATAATGTTGTTTGTAATTTTTTAAAATAAATATAAGTGAAAAAGTGTGTAAAATTGTTTAAAAACTGATACAGTGATAAAAGTGAGAAGATTTATATTTCTTACATATAATAAATCTCAACAAACAGTCAAAGTTATTTTCCAACTTTGTGTTTGGCAATTAATAGGTTTTTTTGTCATTTTTGGATTTTGAATGACAGCTTATGGGTTCTTTAATGGAAGAAGAGCAAGTCCACCAAGAAACTGCTCCACTACCAAAGCCACAGCCATATTTAAGCCATAATCTCGGTGGGTTTCCAGTGTCAACTTTTCCTGTGTCGATCTCTGCAGTATCGCACGTTGGTGAAAGCCGAGTTGAAAATCTCTCTTTTATGAGGGCGACAAGTAAGCCCATTAGGCCAATACCAATTCTTCCAGTCCCTCCATCTTCAAAAATGGCTGAACTTAATCTGAATCAGAAGGAGACCTTGCCTTTGTCACTGAAGGTCTCTCCAGCATCCTCGGACGAGCAGCCGCCGCCACCGCCACAGGGGAAGCACTTTTCTGCTTTTCAGGCCATGTCAGGCAACTTTAGCAGCAATGGGGATAGCATTATTAGTGTTGCTTGAAGAATTATTATTATATGCTAAAAAAAGTCTCTGTAAAGGTTGAAGAAGATGAAAGTTTGGATTAGATATAGATATGACTAAAATTTAATTTGATTAGGCCAAGAAAAATTAGGTTATTAGTAGGTACTACCAGTACTAGGTGATTAATTCCTTGTCTGTATAGGTTTAGAAAAATACAGAGAAGAGGGCATGTCGTTTTCAATGTTGTGATGTGATGAAGTCCGAATCATCAGTCAAGTGTGATTGTCTAGATTGGAGTCGTCCTCAGCCAACTTGACCCTGAAAAATGAATAGTGAAAAGAAGAAATGTGGGTCACTGGTGTAGTGCCTGCCACAGAACCTCCAATGCCAAAGTCAGAAAAATCGGCCAAAGAATGTTAATAAATCAGTATGAAAGAGCTAGAGTATTTCTTTGTATATATACCTCTATTTTGGATTTCATGGTTATATATACATGTACACAGGTGCCTCCTTCTAGCCATTGGTGGAGCCTTAATGGTGACTTTATTCTCTTCTGGTAACGCCTCTGCAGGGTGTTAATGGTGGGTTATCCTCCCAACGGTATAGAGGCTAATCATTACTTTGTAACGGTTCATTAATGAGTGAGGATGGATTAGTTTGTCCTTGTTTGGCGACCATTATTGGCTGGACGAATCTAGGAATCCTCTTCGTCCTTGTCCATGATTATGGACGACGATGGTATGATCGGGTCTGTCACAATGGATTCTTGTTTCCTTTGTATGGTCGCTTTTAGGGTGAAATGATAAGAGCACCAGGTACCCTCTTGTTTCTATGGTCTGCTGGCATGTTGGAGCTTCAACTAGGCAAAAATATCTGAAAAGTTTGAATCTTTCTCTTTTATCTAATAATCCAAGCTATTAAATTCTGTTGCTTTTTCTGTTTCTTAGTTTGCTATAATTGAGTTATGAGTCATTCAAGAAAAAGGTCGATTAGCTTCATTACTAAAAATATTTATTATTAGACAAATAATTAATGTGATTTTTATACATATATATCACAATATTACTTGTGAAGTTTTAAGGAAGTACAGTAGTTGATATTTTCTTGATTTAATTATTATTTAAGAATAGGAAAAAAAAAACTATTTTTACATTTCACTATTCATGTAAAGTATACAATATTATAGTTATAAGAATTGTATCAAGGAAGTCAATTTCGTAC
Organism: Quercus robur; assembly: GCF_932294415.1. Classification (NCBI taxonomy): domain Eukaryota; kingdom Viridiplantae; phylum Streptophyta; class Magnoliopsida; order Fagales; family Fagaceae; genus Quercus; species Quercus robur. The sequence continues at coordinate 59,516,030 of NC_065536.1, forward strand.
CGTACCGGCCGATATATATCGTACTGACTAGTAAACTGGTACAGATAACCCCCTTGTTTTATACTGGAAAAAATACAGGCCGTACCGGCCATGTACTAGCCATACCTGCGAAATTCGGCTATTTCGGCCGGTAAATGGATACCGGACTGAAACACGAAATGCTTTCCTTTTTTTTTTTTTTTTTTTCTTTTTTTGTAAGTTTGGTAGTTTTTTAAGGGCAAGATGGTGAAAATCTGAGTAAGCTAAGAAAACCCAACAGAAAGAAAGAGAAAAATGAAAGGAAAATGCACAATAGCTTTGCAAAATGAAGTTAGAATCACCTCTTCTTCAAGACTTCGACTTCATTATTCTTCACATTTTTCTTTTACCATCTTCTTCTTTAAGGACTCAACGATGACCGATTTGCTTCTTCTGTTTTGTAACTTTGTTCTCTACACTTACTCTTCCCTGGACTTCCCTTTTGCTTTTTCAATGTAAATGCTGAGTAAAGTTAGTCAAAAGAGTATACTTGCTTTTGATTTTCTCAAAGCATCGGATGATATTTTGAATTGGTGTCACCAATCTTTTGACATGTGGGATAGCATTTATTGAGTTTGGTGGGTGTTGGATTATTTAATAGTTTTCAATTTTATATATTTATGTTGATAACTCCATAAAAAAATATAAAAAGTTGCCAAAGTGATATATTGAGTTATTAGAAATATAGCTTTGTATATTGTATAAAATAGTAAAAAATAGCGGTAAACCCAAAACGGTACACCGGTATTGATCGGTATCTAAAATATATCGTACCGCTGGCCAAACCGGTACAACCTTCGGTACGGTATTGACTCCCTTGAATTGTACACTTTCTCCTGGTAAATATTAGCTACATTTTTTCTTACAATGTATACTTTACGTGGATCTATTTATGTAAACCTATATATATATATATATATATATATAGAGGAAAGCTAATGTTATTGTCAAAATTATAGGGCTGCTTTTGATTAAGTTGTTCCTTAAACAATGACTTGCATGATGTACCAAAAAGGACCACAAAAATGGCAAAAACTTTCTTCAATCAACTGTGTCAAAAGGAGAAATACTAAATGTGCTTTATGCCTTTTCCTTTTGTAAGGTCGGCGCGTTTCCTTCACCACACTAGCTAGGTTAATTAAACATGCACGCTCGTTTTATCTTAGGTTCATGGGGATTGCCTTTACGAAAAAAAAAATGCATCATGAAATATGACAAAGATTATGTGCTATAGTAGTTCTATTTTTAAAAAGCACATATGCTGCAGTGCACTGTGCCAATGCAAATTTCCAAATGGCTTTTCATACAAGCTTCACGGTTCTGAAAGTTTTTGAAATAACGTTATTGTGTTTTATCTTTGTAAGCTATAGGGAAAAAAAAAAAATTATATACTACCATATTCTTCTCTGCAATGTAATGTCAAGAATTTGCCAAGTTTTGTAATCTGCTAGGAAACTAGTATTTGTTGCAGTAAAAAGAGGCTATTTTATCAAGATTTTTGTATCTCAACTAATAGTTCTTAATTTTCAAGTGAGATCGATATTTAGAGTTTAAATTCTTCTTCCTCCATTGTAACTATTAAATTTATCAAAAAAAAGAGAAAAGAAAAAGAAAGCAATTTTCATGGTTTTGTTGGTATAGGTAACTAAATATTTTAATTTATAGGGAGTAAATCAATTAAATCATAAGGATTCTCTCTATTTTAAATAAATCAATTTCATAAGTTTGATTAAATATAATAAATTCAAAATTATGTTAAATAATATAACATCATTTACACAAGTAAATGTAAATTTTTTATTTATTTTTATTTTTTATGAAATAGACTCCCTCTATTTAAAATAATATGTTCTTTAATCCCTAACCACCAAATTGTACTACTACTACTACAAAAAAAAAAAAAAAAAAAAGTAAAATAAGATGATCTTTAATTCCTAACTACCAATATGATCTTTAATTCATAAGTTTGATTAAATACTATAAATTCAAAAATATGTTAATGTTCCATTATTTAAAATTTTATATAATTTAACATCATTCATCATTTACACAAGTAAGCGTAAAAAAATATAATTTTAATTATGAAATAGAAACCCTCTATGTAAAATAAGATGATCTTTAATTCCTAACCACCTGTTTATGGCCATTTCGAAAGCCCAAGTAGAAGCTTGGAAGAAGCCCAGCAACACGGACAGAAAGGAGTTGGCAAACGGATGGAAAACTCATTAAGCCCAAGCGGCAGGAATAATGGATCACAGGCCCATGAGACAAACAAATGGGTCTTAAAGAGGTAAATGGGCTTAAAGGAGCCCGGAAAGAGAGAAAAAGCAAATCATGGACAATATATGATATGGAAAAGTGAGAATGGGCCGCGGCAAGCCCAAAGTAATGAAAACAAAGAAAGTAAGGGGTTGATGGCAAGCCCATGAACCCCAAGGATAAGAAATAACGTAATTGGGCCGGGGAAGCCTAAAGAATTCAGTAAAAGCTCATGGTGATGCGAAGTTAGGAAAAGGGCCAAGGAAGCCCAAGGAAAGCAAATGGACCCGGTACGCCCAAGGGAAAACAAATGAGACACAGGAGCCCACTAGTAATGTAACACAAGAACCAATGGTCTTGCTGGGCCATTAGGGGAAGAATAAACGGCAGGCCCAAAAGGGTCCAGCCAGATTGAAATAAAACAAACTCCGCAGCAGGAATGATAGAGTGATATGGTAGGAGATAGTAACAGGAAGAAGGGTGGGACGAGGAAAAAAGCAAAGCCCACCATCAAGCAAGGCCCAGCCCCAAATAGGGCAAGCCATAAAAGAAAGGGAAACCAGAAAATGGTCAAGAACGAACAGACCAACCACGGCAGACGCATGAGCATGAGGTAGATTTTGGACATACATGGAAGAGAGGCACGTGCAAGGCCCAGACTCTACCAGCCTGTACCCAGCCAATACAAGAAACGGTGAGATCATGGGTCAGAGGTAAAGGGGTATGGTTTGGTGGTGGGGAGAGGGGAAAACCTATTTTGGGGTTCTTGCTAGGGCTCCTTTAGGGGAAGTGTCCTACTGGGATAACACATTACCTAAACGGGCAAAGCTGAGCTGGAATCATTAGATGCATGCCATGAGGGATAGGGAGAGAGAGGGCACCCACACCGTAGCAGGAAAAGGTGTTATGGCAGACAAACAAACAAAATAGCCTTCTTTTGTTTGGCGATGGGGAGTGGCTCACAGTCGGATCAACGGTGGTTGGCAGGTACATCCAGACCAGACAAAGGTGGTTAAGGGCTAAAATAGTAAAATCCGGTCACGGCAGGCACTATAAAGAGGCCCTTGCAGTGTACAGGAAGGGGGATGCAACAACACAACAACAACAGTAAATACTAAGGTATTTAAAAAGCTTGAAAACCAAGAAATAGAAAATAAGGATTAAGAAAAAAAAAGGAATATTAGAAAGGAAGGAAAGAAAAAGATAGAGAGTGAGAACAGCAGGCATGCACCAATAGGTTCATTCCCTCTCTCCCTTTCAAAATCCTGCCCTCTGCCGGAAACGGAAGGTGTTCTTAGGTGCTAGCCACTCGGGTCCACTTCCCTCAAAGTGATTAATTTCTACAGCAGGATCTCCCTGAGATTATTCACTTTGAGAAGAGGTGTTCTTCCTTTCTGGTTTCGGTCCTACAGATCAGATTCAATCTAATTTATTTACTCTCTCAGCAAGTTCACATACCATCCACTTGTTCCCTTTCACTTTTCCTATAAAACGATTGTTGTTAAAACCGTGATTATCTTTTTTCTTTTCTTTTAAATGAGGTTTATCTGTTCACCTTAATAAAGATCTCAAAGTATTTGATTTCATTATTGTTATTATATTTGTTTGCCGTAACTCACTTGAAATAGTTTTGCCAGCTGTAAGTGTGTTCCTGGCAGACGAGGTATAGTTTGTGCATAAACCGGACCAAGTTGAGTTCCAATTGGACCGGTTTCAACTCCCATATCTAGAACACTCGGGCCCATACTGCAGGAGGCAGCCCAGCCCACTTTAATTAAAAAAGGCCCACTACATTAAATTGGTAACTTCACTAGGGAATTGAGAAGCAGATAGGGACAGAAGCCCTCACAAACAAATGCCTCCAAAGTCTAGAACAACGTGAAATATGAGTGCCGTGCCCTCACAAGCAGAGTCCAGGCCAACGACACCTCACCAAAAGCTGCAGGTAGAAGGTGACAACAGAGTGGGGGCTGGACCTCAGCCACAACCAAGAATCCCTATTGACAATGCCAACATCTTCATTGAAGTTTTGCAGTCCCTGCAACACTCACAGCAACAAATGATGGAAGAAATCTGTCAGCTAAAAACAGACAAAACAAAGGAGAAAGGAAGTCAGCATGACCCAGAGCATGCGACAGACAAAGAAGAGACACCAGCAAGAGGTGTCCCATAGAATGCAGAACAACGTTTCATTACTATGGCCGAAGTAGTGGCTCTCTTGGAACAAGAGAGAGCCAGAGCACCTAAGGAGAGGTTCTACGCATGGTGGCCTCTTTACCTACTAAGGGTACTCAGCAAACCATACCCTGAGAGGTATGAGCCGAGGGCCTTTGCACAATACGATGGCAGGAAGGGAAGTGCAGTTGAGCATGTGAGCAAGTTTATTGATACCCTTGGCCCTTACGCCGCAGACAAAGACTTGTGTCTTCAAGAATTTTCCAAGTTGCTATGTGACCGGGCATACACGTGGTACATCGGCCTAAAACCAAGATCGATCCCAACTTGGGATGACATGGTGAATGTATTTTGCCCTAAGTACTTCCACAGAGAAAAAACAGTAACGCTTGCAACCTTGCAAGCAACCAAGTAAAGGAATGGTGAAGATATGATGGAATACATCAAAAGATTCAGGGACATAGCACTTAATTGCTATGATCATTGTGAAGAAAGAACATTGGTGGAAATGTGTATGACGAACATGATTAGGGAGTACAGGGTAGTCCTGGAAAACTTAGAAATCTCCTAGTTTGCGTAGTTGTTACAAAAGGCCAGAAAGACTGCCTAGTCCGTAAAACCAAGTTCGAACAAAAGAAACACTCTGCAAGCTATGGCAGTATCCACTGGTGAGCGGAGAAGGAAGATTGACGAAAGGGAATATGATACTCCACTACCAATACCATGCACTTCGAAAGAATTAGATGTGCTGCTAGACAAGTGGATAGTAGACGGAATTTTTAAGCCTAATCAAGTTTCAAGAGAACCTACAGAAGAGGAGCAGAGGGACCCCCGTTTCTGCTGCTTGCACAACTACGTGCAACATCCTACCGCAAAGTGTTGGGCGCTTCGCAGATTGGTGCACCGCAGGATCAAAGAAGAGACTCTAGAATTATCCCAGCAGGAGGTTCAAAGAAACCCACTCCCAAACCACAAAGGGAAGGGTGTAGCAGCGGTGGTGATTTGCGCGGATCCAGGGGAAGACAAAGAAGAAAATCTAGCCCTGCCTGCCGCAGCAATTACCACTTTGCAGCAAAGCTCCAAATTCAAAAATTTGTTTGACCAGCTGGGGCTCACAGCAAAGGAAAGAAAGATAGCCACGGAGGCTCTGGTGAGCATCGCCTCTGGGGCAAGTGTAGAATGCTTATCAGCAGAAGTCCCAGATGATAGAGCCCTCTTACAAGAGTCAATCGAGATCACTTTTAGTAATGACGATATGGAGGTGGGATACCCAAATCACCGAAGGCCCCTCTACTTGGCGGCATATATAAATCGAATCCCCATCAAGCAAGCCTTGGTAGATACAGGCACTTCTGTAAACCTCATTCCATTGAGCACTTTACAAGCAGCTGGAATTTCGAAAAGAAAGATTCAGGGATACCCAATGGAAGTTACGGGTTTCGGCGGAAGGGGCGAGTACATCGCAAGACACATTTAGTTATGGTTGAAGGTAGGCCCCATAGCTTTTTTAGCACGATTCCGCGTAGTAAAAACAGAGGTCTCCTATCAAGTGTTTTTAGGAAGGTCATGGTTGTACAAGCATCGATTGGTCCCCTCCACCTATCACCAATATGTAAAAGGATGGTTGAACGGCAGGATGATACGCATAGCAGCAAACCCCTCGCTGTTCAAACAGGCCGAAACTCATTTAGTAGAAACTATGTTCGAACAGGCCGAAGCTCATTTAGTAGAAACTATGTTCTACGACTAATGGGCTCCATCTGGGAAAAGCTCAGTGTCAAAGCCTCGAGGTACCTTCGTGCCTAAGTGGGGAGATGTTCAAAATGACCCAGAGCTTGACTTAAGGGAGTTGCTAGCACAAAAGAAAAAAAGAAAAGAAGCGCCCACCACAGAATCAGATGACACACCCCAATGTGTCAGGGTCTGAGGCCCTGATGGCAGGATTGTGTACAAATTATGAAGGCACGGGGCCCACGAGTGAAATACAAGCTGGCCCTACCCAAGAAGGGCATCACGAGAGTTTGGTGTGTTGCATGGCACAAGAAAGTTCAGGGGAAGAAAGTAATGAAGAGAAGGACAAAGAAATCGCGGCAGAAAAGGAGGTGCAAGTTGTGGCAGAAGAAGAGTTGGAGAAAGTTGACTTGGGGTCTGGTTCACAAGAACCAAAACCTATATCAATTAGTGCAAGTCTAACAGAAAAGGAAAAATCAGAGCTGATATTGCTGTTAAAAGAATCCAGAGACGTTTTCGCATGGCACTACAGTGAAATGCCAGAGCTAGACCCTAGGCTAGTGGTGCATACGTTGAATGTGGACCTAGAAGCCAAACCAGTGGCCTAGCCTGCCAGAGTATTCCACACTGAAATAGAAAGGCAAATAGCCAAAGAGGTACAGAAATTGCTAGCCGCAAGATTCATCGAGCCTATTCAACACCCATGTTAGTTGTCCAACATAGTACCAGTAAAGAAGAAGAATGGGCAGATAAGATGTTGTGTGGATTTCAGAAATCTCAACAGGGCCTGTCCTAAGGACGAGTTCACACTGCCAAACATGGATTTACTAATAGATTCTGCGGCAGGGAGCGCCATGTTTTCATTCATGAATGGGTTCAGTGGATACAATCAGATCAGAATGGCACCAAGGGACGCGGAGAAGATTGCCTTTAGAACACCCATGGGCAACTTCTACTATACTGTAATGCCTTTCGGGTTAAAAAATGCAGGTGCAACTTATCAATGAGCAATGACGGCCATATTTCACGACATGATGCACCAGGAAGTGGAGGACTATATGGACGACATAGTGGTTAAATCAAGGAGGAGAGAAGAGCACTTCCATGTGTTAAAAAGGGTATTTGAAAGGTGTAGAGCCTTAAAACTGAGAGTGAACCCTCTTAAGTGTGCATTTGGAGTATCCTCTGGGAAGTTCCTGAGTTTCCTAGTACCCAACAGGGGAATAGATGTGGACCAGGCCAAGGCAACGGCTATAGCCATTATGAGGCCACCAGCCACAGTAAAAGAGTTAAAGAGCTTCTTAAGGAAGGTCTCGTATATCCAAAGATTCATCCTTAGGTTGGCATCAATCACCTCTGGTTTCACCAAATTGCTCAAGAAAGGGCAAAGCTTTGAATGGGTAGAAATGCAGCAGACAGCCTTCAAGAGGCTACAGCAGATCAAGATGAACCTCCCAACAATACAAGCCCTAGTCCACAGAAAGCCATTGCTACTTTACTTAATCACCCAAGAAGATGGGGGGTGGAGTTCAACAACCAGTATACTACATCAGCCGTGTCTTAAAAGATGCAAAAACTTTTTACCCAAGGGCAGAAAGGGCGTGCCTAGCTATTGTGTATGCTTCGCAGAGACTACGCCATTATTTCTTGGCCTATGAAGTGTGGCTGATAACTAAGTCCCATGCCATCAAGGTTCTGTTGTAGCAACCAATCCTCTCAGACAGAATATCTCAGTGGTTGTTACAACTATCATAGTATGACTTGAGAATGGGGTCACCCAGAGCAGTGAAGAGCCAGGCCATAGCAGATCTATTGGCACAGTTTCCAGGAGAAGAAGAATTTCCATTAGAGGATGAAGTTCTAAGGGAAGTAGCCATGGCAGAAGAGGTCAGAGAGCAATGGGTAATGAAATTTGATGGGTCTTCTACCACCCAATCAGGGGGAGTAGGAGTGGTGTTGTACCATGAAGAAGATAAGGAAGTAGCGTTGTCATTCAAATTGGAATTCCCCTGTTCAAACAGCAAGGAAGAATATGAAGCCTATCTAACTGGGTTGGCTATAGCTCTTGAAATGGGAGTGAAGCACTTGAAAGTGATGGGTGATTCGAACCTAGTGGTCTGCCAGACCAAAGAGATCTTCTCCCTAAAAGAACCCAGCCTAGCCCCATACAGAGCAATGGCCTAGAAGATGGAGGAGAAATTTTCAACCTTCGAAATAGAGCATGCTCCAAGGAACGAAAATCGGTTCGTAGATGCGTTAACCGCACTGGGCTCGCAAATAATGTTTGAAGGGGATAACACCAGGGTAGTGGTCAGCAAGAGGAAAGAATCCATTATTGAAGTATTAAAGGAAAGATTTCAGGGGGAACAGCGCGAAGGGGACTGACGGATCCCCATAAGGGAAACCTTGATGAAAGAAGAAGATGCCGCAGAACTAAAAGTGCTGAAAGACTATGCCTTGGTGAGAGGAGAATTGTACCGCAGGATGCCTGGTAGGTTCTTGTCCAGATGCGTGGGGTAGAAGGAAGCCCAGAGAAAATTGAAAGAAGTACATGACAAGACTTGCGGATCTTGCGGGGAGGTTAGCCTTTACCGCAGACTTCAAAGGGCAGGTTTCTATTGGCCAAGCATGGGTAAAGACGTAGACCGAGTCCAAACCCAGTGTGGGACCTGCCAGCTCGCAGCAGACAGAGAAGAAAGTTACGCTGTATTCATCAGTGAAGATTGGAGAAGCCCATTCATACAGTACTTAACAGAAAGTATCCTACCACAAAAGCACGGTGAAAGATACAAGCTTAAAAGGCTGGCAACGCGCTACTTTTTTGCATAACTCAGTCCTTTTCAAGAAAGGATATAATGGTGACCCCTTAAGATGTTTGGGTCCTGAAGCAAGAGAAATGATAAAAGAAGTGCATTCAGGAGAGTGTGGAGAGCACCAGGGGAGGAAAAGCTTTATAGATGCCTGCTACAAATGGGCTACTATTGGCCTACCATGAAGAAGGATACGGCAGAATTCGTGAAGAAATGTCACAGTTGCCAAGTGCAAGCTAACTTGATTCACACTCACCCACAGACCTTACATAGCATGGTCACTCTATGGCCCTTCCACACCTGGGGGCTTGATTTGGTAGGACTAGTTAATCCACCATCGTGTGGATACATATGGATATTAGTGACTATGGAGTACTTCACTAAGTGGGCAGAGGCAGTGCCACTCCAAAAAGCCACAAGAGAAGCAGTGGCAAACTTCATCAAAGAAAACATAATTGTGAGGTTTGGAGTGCCCCACAGGATTATCAGCGATAATGGCACACCATTTCTCAACGGTGATGTAAGGAAAATGCTGGAGTTCTACCAAGTCAAACACCATCGTTCATCTCCTTATTACCCTTAAGGAAATGGGCAAGCAGAGGCAACAAACAAGGTTCTCATAAAGATCATCAGTAAAATGAGTCAAGAGTACACAAGAGGATGGACAACACACCTGCTAGACGCCCTTTGGGCTTACAGAAAATCACCAAAGTTTGCCACAGGATTTTCACAATTTTCCTTGGTATACGGAACAGAGGTAGTAAATCCCGCAAAAGTAATGACTCCATCTTTGAGAGTTATGCAGATGCAGGAAAAGGAAAAAGAGGGAGAAGCCTTTACGGTAAAAAGGTGTGAAGATTTAGAAGGACTTTATGAAAGAAGGGAGGAGGCCCAAGAGCGTAGCCGCAAATACAGACAAAAGATGACAGAAGCCTTTGGCAGGATGACTAAAGAGAGAGTGTTCGCGGAAGGACAACTTGTGCTGAAAGTGGCAGATTATGTCAGGCGAGGTATGACAGGATCATCTAAGTTTAAACCAAAATGGGAGGGACCCCTCGTGATAAGAGAGACACACCCGAGTGGATATTATCGCTTAACCCAGATGAATGGCAATGACCTAATGGATCCCATCAATAGGAAATGGCTAAAGCGTTATTATGCCCGAGTTAAGGTTATGTAGTTGCCCCTTTCATTCAATGAGTTCAAGGTTTACCTTTTGTTTTTTCCTTTTCTTCTTCCTTCAAGTGACCATGTCACAAACAAGTTTTGTAACAAGTTTTTATGAGTAAAAAATAAAAAGGACATGAAGTATTACAAAAAGCATTCCATGTCATAAAGCAATAGCATAAATAGCAAACAAGTGTAGCATCTTAAGAGTTACAAACCCAAAATGTAGCACCTATGCCAAATTAGCTAAATAAGTGCTGTAAAAGGGAAGTATGTAGATAAAGTGTACTAAGATGGGGTAAGTAAAGAAGGAAAAGAACAAAAAAAAGAAAAAGAAAAGGGGAAACTACATCAGCGAAGTCCAGTGATAAGAGGCCGGTCTCTAAAGCGGTTGGACCCACCAATGCAAAGAGGCGCTCACGACGACCCTCCAATTTGCCACCTCCTTCTTCAAAGACTCAATCCGTGCGTCAATAGCGTCTACGGTGGGCTAAACCTTTCTCATGAAAAGGGATCGGGCAATCTCTCGAAGATGGTCTAGAATGAACTCCACAACGAAACCCACACTGATCAGCTCCTGAACTACAATCCTCCATTGTAGGATCCTCTCTGAAGAGACAGTATCAACAAAATTATGTTCAATGTCATTCATCATGCTTCCCAACAATTTCAAGAAATGCTCCCTGGCAGAACGACTAAAACAGAATCCCTGCATAAAGTCTCCCTGGCTACTGAAAACTGCCTCTAAGTGAGAAACGCAATCCTGGGGAATACGGAAGCCATGGAAGTTCATGTAAAGAGGACCGAAAGTCCAAAAGTTTGCAGGATCGAGGTCGTTAATCTCGGGCTGATCAAAATGCACAAAAAAAGCTGCGGCCTCACCCACAGGGTCCAGAACTGTGGCAAAACTACTGCCCACCTTAAACTGAGAAGGGACACTAGGCAACGGACTTAACAAGGAGTATGAGATGAGAAACCATAAATTAGGGGCAATAAACTTACAAGGAAGAAAATAAGGGAAGAGCCTAGAAACTCACCGAGACTCATGAAAATGGAAGCTGTGGGAGTAGCAAAAATAGGTGCAGAAGGTACAGCAGAAATAGGTGTAGAAGGTACGGCAGAAACAGGTAAAAAAGGAACGGCAGAAACAGACATTGTGGGAATAGCAGAAACAGGTGCTATGGGTGTGGCAGGAGCAGTGGCTGGAGGCATATATACGTCTGCTACAACCCTTGGCCCCTCAAAAGTCTCTGCAAGATATGTAAATAGACATACAAATTAGAGGGAAATTGCGGCAAAAGGGAGATACAAATACCTACGCCTAAGGAAGAGATGACAAAAAATGGGAGGAACAGACTTAGTCAAAAAACAAAAAGAAGGGAGAAAGGCACATACCCATGAATTCGGTCTCAGCAAGAGCATCCTCCTCCTCAGAGTCAGAAATCTTCTTCTTCATAACAGGTTCATCGTCCGGATCCTCAAGGATGTCCTCAAACCCCTCGGAGGATAAGTCCATGTTAGGACCATGTGTGGCAGAGCTGGGAATGAAAGAAGGAGTAACTACTAGTGAAGAACCATCCTTCACAGCTTGGGATAAAGCTGCAAAGGGGTCACTGGTGGAGATGACCAGGGGTGTGGTAGGAAAGGGAGCCTCGGTTTGAACGATAGCAGGAGGAGTAACCAACTTTTTTGGAGAATGTGTCTCGACAGGAACGGGAGTGGCCTCACTAACCTTCCCAGTATGAGTATCCTCATTTATGGGTATCAGCTCAGTGGGAAGGCTAGGAGCCTCAACAGGAACTCCGGGTTAAACAGCAGAAGGGATAGGTGTTGCAAATACTAGGTCAGCCCCATCAAAAAAGCCTCCCATGGGCGCACCCATGGAGGCAGAAAGCTCATCCACCGTAGGATGGTATATAGAAAGAGGCTCGGGCTCATCCTAGGAGACGAAAAGAAAAGAATATGATGATCAAATGAACTTTTAAGCAAATGAGTCAAACAAGAGCATGTGACAAATGGAATGTGTGCAAAGAAAAAAAAAAAGGATGTGGGAGAAGAAGAAAAAAAAAGGAGATGTACCTCAAACTCAGGTTCATCAAGTAAAATGGGTCGGGTGGCTGATGCATCCTCCTTATGCTTGGACTGCAAAGGGGAAAAGAAAACAAAAGATAAAGTTAAAAAGAAATGCCAGCACACTTGTAGCGGCAGGAAAGTCAAAAGTATATAAATAAATAAATAAAAAAGGGGCAGAATTAGAAATAACTTACTCTCTGCTCAGTAGCAGACGCAGGGTGAGAGGTTGTCTTTCTCTTGCTACCTCGTGTTCTATTAGAATGGGGAGCATTTGTAGATGGCCGTGGAGCGGCAGGTTTTGGCTTGCTGCAGACTTAAGCTTGGCAGGAGTTTTTATTACTCAGCATAGGAATATTTATCACTTTAACTTTCTTCTCCCAACCCGGAGGATAATCACTAGTGTGCCAATACCACCCTCTTTTCTCCTCATCCCACTCAAAGATGCCAGATCGATTCTGCTTCCTGGCATACGCTAATACAGACTTGGAAGGCAAAAGCAATCGAGGATTGACTAAAATAATTGCACTAAGCCCGTTAGGAGGAACGGGAGAGAAGCCACGACTACCTGTCAATTATTTCTCAAACGAAGTCATCACAGCCTGCCAATATCCATGCATGGCAAGGGTACAAAGGCCTTCCCTCAGTGAGCCTAGAACGGTAACGGCAATAAAACGTTGACTCCAAAATTCAAAGGCAGTGGCCCGCAGAAAGGGTCGGACAGAGGTAGGGGACTCCATAAGAAAAGAAAGGTCATCATGGATGTCCTGTTCTAATCTGAATTGTCTTCTCACTTGGTTGGCAGGATAATGAAAAAATCTAATCCCTTCGTCAACCAAATAAGGTAGCCACCCAGCATTGGTGGCCACCAAGTAAGTGATTCCTATCTCATCAAAACTGGTCAAGGGAGTGGTAGTCTCGACGGTATCAACGAACAAACCTATGGCAGAATTTACACATGTATAACCGGCACCCAATTTCCTATAAGCTCTCCAAGAAAATCCTACACCTTGATCAAAGGATTCAACAGCAGCATGACCAATCGGTTTCAGGCTAACCCAGCGAAGGGGCAATGGGAAATCTGAAGCAAATCTGCCATAAAAATCAATAATGGCCTACGGACACAACTGGTACTTATCTCTGGCAAAAGGAGAGGGCCTACACTTTGACAAATGCTTAGCACAGTGCTCGTACAACAGGTGTTGCAAAATGGCTATAAACAGAGGAGGTGACTATATGACAGGAGCTTGCCTAGCTCTCATCACTCCGCAGGATATCCAGTTGAATATACAGATGCCCCAAGAACATAAAGGCCAATGGTAGACTAATCCCAGCAGAAATCTTAATGGCCAAGCGGAAATATAAAGGTTTCACAACGTAATGAGGGTGGGATCCTAAAACAAACTTACAAAGCCAAAATGCAATAAAAGCCGCACGGTGGACAGACTCAGAAAATTTAGAAGAAGAACTAACCTAGTAAGATAGCTTGGCATTCCCGCTCATCTTTCTCTTCAACTCAGCTTCCACGGCCTCTTCTTCCGGGGAAAGCTCTAAGGTGGCAAGATCAACGTCTCCAAGGATAGGCAGGAGTAACTGGTTAGCCACATCTTCTAGGGTCACAGTGACCTCATCGCAAGAAAAGAAAAAGGTATAGGTGGTGGTACACCACCAGCGGACCAAGTGACGAAGGTTGAAAAGGTCCCGGAAGTTGGACAAGCAGCGAGAGGAAACTATGGCTTTCAAAACACCAACCCGTTGCAACAACCCCATGAAGCCAGTGTCAGATAACTCACTGTCCACCCACTCTCTCCAACCCAAGGCGGTACCGGACCCGAACTCAAAATGGATGGGTACAGGGAGCGAAGTACCCTAGCGAATGACTAGATCAAGGATCGAAGAGGCCAACAGATCAAAAAGCCCACGAAAGAAAAGAAGATGGAAAGACAAGAAAAGCAGAAGAGTTTTTTTTTCACATATGAACCGTAGGAACGCTTCATATGTTCGGGGGGCTAAATGTTGATGGCCATTTCGAAAGCCCAAGTAGAAGCTTAGGAAAAGCCCAGCAACACGGATAGAAAGGAGTTGGCAAACGGATGGAAAACTCATTAAGCCCAAATGGCAAGAATAATGGATCACAGGCCTATGAGACAAACAAATGGGTCTTGAAGAGGTAAATGGGCTTAAAGGAACCCGGAAAGAGAGTAAAAGCAAACCATGGGCAGTATATGATATGGAAAAGTGAGAATGGGCCGCGGTAGGCCCAAAGTAATGAAAACAAAGAAAGTAAGGGGTTGATGGCAAGCCTATGAACCCCAAGGATGAGGAATAACGTAATTGGGCCGGGGAAGCCCAAAGAATTCAGTAAAAGCCCATGGTGATGCGAAGTTAGAAAAAGGGCCGAGGAAACCCAAGGAAAGCAAACGGGTCTGGGACGCCCAAGGGAAAACAAATGGGACATAGGAGCCCACTAATAATGTAACACAAGAACCAATGGTCTTGCTGGGCCATTAGTGGAAGAATAAACGGCAGGCCTAAAGGGGTCCAGCTAGATTGAAACAAAACAAACTTCACAGCTGGAATGATAGAGTGATATGGTAGGAGATAGTAGTAGGAAGAAGGGTGGGCTGAGGAAAAAAGCAAAGCCCACCATCAAGTAAGGTCCAGCCCTAAATAGGACAAGCCATAAAGAAAAGGGAAACTAGAAAATAGTCAAGAACGAATAGACCAACCATGGCAGACGTATGAGCAACAGACAGATTTTGGACATACATGGAAAAGAGGCACGCGTAAAGCCCAGACTCCACCAGCCTGTACCCAACCAATACAGGACACGGTGAGGTCATGGGTTAGAGGTAAAGGGGTATGGTTTGGTGGTAGGGAGAGGGAAAAACCTATTTTGGGGTTCTTGCTAGAGCTCTTTTAGGGGAAGTGTGCTGTTGGGATGACACACCACCCAAACGGGCAAAGCTAAGCTGGAACCACTAGGTGCATGCCATGAGGGATAGGGAGAGAGAGGGCACCCACACCGTAGCAGGAAAAGGTGCCACGGCAAAAAAACAAACAAAATATTGTCTACCGATGGGGAGTGACTCACAGTCGGACCAATGGTAGTCGGCAGGTACACCCAGACCAGACAAAGATGGTTAAGGGCTAAAATAGTAAAATCCGGTCATGGTAGGCACTATAAAGAGACCCTTGCCATGTACAGGAAGGTGGATGCAACAACACAACAACAACAGTAAGCACTACGGTATTTAAAAAGCTTGAAAACTAGGGAATAGAAAATAAGGATTAAGAAAAAAAAAAAGGAATATTAGAAAGGAAGAAAAGAAAAAGATAGAGAGTGAGAACGGCAAGCATGCACCAATAGGTTCATTCCCTTTCTCCCTCTCAAAATCATGCCCTCTACCGGAAACGGAAGGTGTTCTTAGGTGCCAGCCACTTGGGTCCACTTCCCTCAAAGTGATTAATTTCTACGGCAGGATCTCCCTGAGATTATTCACTTTGAGAAGAGGTGTTCTTCCTTTCTAGTTTCGATCCTGCAGATTAGACTCAATCTAATTTATTTACTCTCTCAGCAAGTTCACATACCATCCACTTGTTCCCTTTCACTTTTCTTATAAAACGATTGTTGTTAAGACCGTGATTATCTTTTTTCTTTTCTTTTAAATGAGGTTTATCTGTTCACCTTAATAAAGATCTCAAAGTATTTGATTTTATTATTATTATCATATCTGTTTGCTGCAACTTACTTGAAACAGTTCTGCCCGCCGTAAGCGTGTTCCTGGCAGACGATGCATAGTTTGTGCATAAGCTGGACCAAGTTGAGTTCCAATTGGACTAGTCTCAACTCCCATACCCAGAATACTCGGGCCCCATACTGCAGGAGGCAGCCCAGCCCACTTTAATAAAAAAAGGCCCACTATACCACCAAACTGCACTAATATTATAGTCCTACTTGTTTTATAATTAGCTCCTTAGCATCCACAGCCGGAATTTCCATCCTATTCTATTTTACCATCTCAAAAAGTTACTTTATCAATTATACAATACCATTTTATAGTACACCCACCATCCCAACTTTTATTTTACCATACTACACATTAAAATAATATAAAATAAAATAAAAATATTTCGCACTCTCTGATCTCTATTTCTCCATATCTCTTAACTCTCTCTAGTCTCTATTTCTCTCTGATCTCAGTCACACCACCCACCTCCGCTGAGCAAAATCCATAACAATATCCAGCCAAAATCAAAATCAAAATCCATAGCAAAATCAAAATCCAAAATCCAAACTAGTCACAAACCCACATAACTCGCCGCCACTACACCACCTGACCCACTCCCATGTCGCTGCTGCACCACCTGACCCACGCCCACATCAGTCACAAACCCACCACCGCTAGAAACCCACACAACTTGCCGATCTCCACCGCTAGAAACCCAAACCACTCGCCGATCTCCACCGCCAGAAACCACAAAAAATACCTAGAACAGCCAAAGGAGAATCCGATTTGACAGTGACTTGGACCTTGGCAAGGTGATAGTGCCAGAGATATCTTTGATGTGTTGCAACACGATCTCCAATACCGTTGATGGCTTCTCAGCTGTGACTTCTTTGGTACCGTTGATGGCTTCTTAGATTTGGGTTTTTGGGTTTTGGGATTGCTGTGAAAGATTTAGGTGTTTTGATCACCACTACAGATCTTGCTCACTTGAGCCATTTCTCTCTCTCTCTCTCTCTCTAAAATTGAAGCTTTCTCTCTCTTAAACTCTCAATTTCTCAAATGGGTTTGGTTTGGGTGCAATGGGTGTTTGTTGAATTGGACTGACTATGTGAGGGGAGAGTTCACCAAACCAAAAAGCTTTGCTACCAGAAAATTTGAGAATGTACTTTGTTTTTGTTTTGTGCTATGAGTGCTTGTATGTTGCGCTTGAAATGTTGTAGAAAGAGAGAGATGAAGAAAGAAGGAGTCCATCTTAGACCGTGAAAGAGTAGAGGAGAAAGAGAATAAAAGTTATTAAAAAACTGATACAATAATGCTATAGTGCCATCCTACATTTAGGATGATACTGTAGCAATATTGTAAAATTTTTTACAATTCTTTCCATTTAGCCTTTCAACTGCTAAGCACATTTTGGACCTGAATGCCAAATGTATCTTACATTTGCCATTTGGCCTTCCAGCTGCGGATGCTCTTACTACTATAGGGCATAGGCAACGGAAAACTTAAGATAGTTAGCAAGTTGTACCTCTCACTCCTTACTTTACTTGTGCTAAAAAATTAAGGCAAGTTGATTTATATGTAATCCAATGGATGCTAACAAAAAGACAAATGAAAATAGAGTGACAGTAAATTTATAAAATATCATAAATTTTATAAATTGATGTGTAAATTTAAAAATTAAAAATTTAGAAATTTATTTATAATATAGTTGATGTGTCACTAATTTTTATTTATTTTTTGTCCACTTAGTTTGTAAGATTTTGTAATAAAAATGATAGTAATTTTAATAATTTCATGAAAAAATTATATCAGAGACGTCATAATAACACAAATTAAATAGTGATGTGTGTCATCTTGGCTAAGCATGCCAAGTTGATAGTTTTGTAAGTTGGATAGAGGAAAAATCCTTATATAATTGAGTTAGTGGTGGTTCAAGATGTGTTGAATTTATTTTCTTTTTAATAAATGTTACAATTTTCTCGTAAAAAAAAATAGTGATGTGTGTCGTCTAAAAATTCTCAAAATTAATATCATTTTAGCAAATTAAAAATTATTATATGTCAATTGGATTTGAATACAAGTAATTTTTTACTCAAATTTAAATAATGTTTTATTAATATTTATCTCTAATAAAATTATTAAAATTAGAGATAATTATCAACAAATAAAAATCCTAGTAGAATTCTTTGACTATTTAGATTTGGTAGATTTAAAAGGATAAACCATAGTAAAAGTGTAAAACCACCCAAAATCACTATAAAATAGAGACATTGTTCTCTCAAGTATTGATTGGCGCCTTTCTCAAAAAAAAAAAAGTATTGATTGGCGCCAGTCAAGTTCTAATTTTTTTCAAGTACTTTAAAATCTCTCAATATTGAAGTTCTATCATATTCAAGTTGATCTAAATATTTATCCTTTTTAGAATCTTCAAGTTGAATCACTTTTGAAGACAAGAAATAATTTACTGTATTTTTAAAAGAATAATAATCCAAATTTGTTATATATTTATCCGATCTACAACTACAGTTACTAATTATAAGCCATCTGTTAACATCTGGGCTTTCAACAAAATCTAGCATTTTACTATTGTTTTAATCATACACATGCATGAAAGTAGAGGTGTTCACCAAACCGCAAAAACCGCACCAAAATCGCTCGCAAAATGGTATAACCACACTGCACTGCAAGTAACAGTACACCGCATCACACCGCATGGTGCAGTGCAATTTGCGGTTTTATAATATGAAAACCGCACAAACCGCACCACACCACACCGCATCTCTCTCTCTCTCTCTCTCTCTATATATATATATAAAATATTGTGGAGGAGGATTTGTTCCAAGCCCGGAAGTAGTTTGTCCACTCTAGGGCCGAAAGACCTGCACGACTTTGTTCCTTGCAAGCAATGTGAGCAGTTTTAGAAACTTGCTCCCACATCGAAGAAAGATGTGCCCCACTCATGCCTTATAAGCCTTAGCTGAAGGAAAGAGTGTACCATTACATGTCAACTCTAAGTCAGCTAGCTAATGTGATAGACAAATCCCATGTCTTCTAAAACTCAAACACTCCTATTTTTTTTTTCTTTTGTCAACAAACGCCCTAAACATCCATGGCTGGAACCACCATAAACCAAAACCTCACCTTATCATTGAAAATAAGTTTATGCCTAAAATGAATACTAGAGAGAGGATTTGAAGAGGAAAAAAAAAAGAGTTAGTGGGCTGTGTGAAGAATATTAAAGGAAGAACAAGAGTTTTGGGGATAATAGTAGCTAAAGGCCTAAAACTCTCTCTACGATTGATTTGATATGGAGGCATAAGGTGAATATTTATAGGCTCAAACTAGAAGGGGTTTTGAGAGGGGTTCTAAAGCTCCCTAGATGATTCTGCTACCCATCTTCAAGATTGAATTATTTTGGTACGCATTTATGGAAAATTGGGGTTTCTAGATTAAGCATCTTGCATGGGCTTTGAAACGTTGCTTGGGTGCTTACACACCCACATGCATATACATGCTACGTTGAAAGCATTGTTTCCCTAACTTCAAACCAGCGTTTACATCTTGTTTTAAATCCAAATTGGGTTAAACTTGTGTCCATTCTGAAACCCTAGATGTCTATTTTCCAATGAAACAAGTCTCACTCAAAAATTTGTTTTGATTCAAGAGATATTGGCAAAAGATTTAGAAAATGTCATTTTTTGAATATCAATTTTGAAGCATTTTTTAGCACTTCTAAGTTGTAATTACTTCCAAACTATTGAAGGTTTTTCTTTTTCCCCCCTCAAAAAAAATTGAACTTAAAAATACTAATTGGTTGTTTTAGTTAAAATCAATATTGGACATTTTGGGAACATAATGCTGAGTTCGAGTAATTTAGAACTTTCATATGTATGACTATTTGTGTTTGTTTGTTTGTTTTTAACTTAGCAACAATATACGGTTTTTAGTTAAAAAATGACTTTTATTGATTTGTAGATGATGGGAAAATCAACTTCAACATTTGACTTTTTCATAAGAAAATTTTAAATAATTCAAAGACAAGGCTGGTGATGTAGCATACCTCCGTTACTAATATCTTAGTTTTTAAAAATCTGTATGCAAAATCACGTAAAATTAATATTAGTTCTTTCAAGCTTGATCTTAAATTTCATTCACAAATTATATAGGAGTATTATGTTGATCAGTGTGATGAAACCTATTAATCAATAATTATTTTATGACTTTTATTTTGTTTATATTTTGTTAATATTGAATAGATTCAAGTTTTATTTTCATATATTAATTAATTTAAATATTAGTATATTCATCATTTTGATTAAAACATATTGGGTTTATCCTTTGACCCCAAAGATAATATATTGGTTTGTTCATGTCTTTGAACCAAGAAAGGCAGTTGAAAACTTGAAATAGCCCATGATGATTTCTCATTAAGATGACAATACTAACATTGCACACATGAAAAAGGGCAAAACTTCTATCCAGTGCTCTAACACATCATACGGGACACAATGATGAAACATAGTCAATTTTAAACACGTTTAGTGTCCAATCCATTGGAACATTGATAAACCCCATGGAAAATGGCATGATTTAGGGGATCCATATTCCATTAACAAGAAGTTTCATAAGGACATGTCCCTCGGAAATAGTAAGATCTAAACTTAATGGAGCAGCCATCAAGATGACTCTTTCTGCCTTGCTCTAATGATTCTAGCAATTGGAAAGAAACTTGCGAGCCTTCTCCTGGGCTAATGTCAGCATATAAATAAAAGATTATACTATCTTGTTTCGAATAATATTTGTCATGTTAATAATATGACATTAATTTTGACAAAACAACTTTATATTACAATCATTAGAAGTTGCTAGTACAAAAGACTGTAATATATATAAGGACGAAAGAAGCATTTAACAAGAGAATGAACTATGCATAGGGGATATGCTTTTCTAATCTACAGGGGGAGAAAATATACTAGCACCCACGGTAAATACAGAGTTCCATCTCTGTATATGTTTACAATTTGGCAAAAGTGGATGCAGGCCACACTTCTATGAATTATCTTTCCCTACTTAGGCTACTTTGAAGGTTTTTGGTTAATTAGAAAGAAATGAGAAGGTAATATATGTGTGTATTACTATTTATGTACGTATAGACAACAAATTAAGATAACGCTACTAGGAAGCATACTTGGCTATAGGAGGAGCGATATTGATGAGAAATCTGCAGTGTTCGAATCATTTCGGTTTCTTTCATGTATCCTCTTAATATATTCTGCAGCTTTGTCATCAATATCGCTCTCACAAATTGCATACGATGATTTATCCTTTTTTGGTTCAATTAAGTAGGAATCTTGCTTTGGATTGTTCTCTGGCTCCTGGGACCTCTGGCTTCTGGGAAATTCAGGCACCATTGAAGCATTCACAGACGGAACTTCAGCTGTTGCAGGCACACAATCAATGGGTGGCTGTTTGAAAGTTGTTCCAAGACTCATACTTGCAGGAGAAAGAGTCGACAATTTCATGATGTTTGCCACCAACATCATGGATTTCTTACAAATAGATTTTTTCTTATGACTGGTCTCGTTAGTCATGGCGCGCGCAGATAATGATGAACTTTTAAACTATTTTCAAGAACACAGATGAACTTATAGCAGAAAAGAACTACGAAGTGGGATTTTAAATTAGTAATGGTCATTGTGCCTTCCAATTTCAAAAGGAAAGTTATTAAGCAATTAAAGTCAAATTGTTCTGTGGGGTTCCATGAAATTGGTGGAATTGAAGGCCTGATTGAGCCAAAGAATGCACAGGCTGACAGGCATAGCTACTGGGCGTGCGGGTCCCTAACCATTCCATAAATTGAAGCCTGTTGTCATGGAAAAGGACGAGCATTTCTCGTTCCCAAATTAACCAAGTAAATATCTATGACTTCTACTCCACACAATTAGATTCTTTTTCTATTATCTATTATTGACCATGCAAGAAGAATTTGATGCATAAACGGATAAACCTATCCCTCCCTTGACAATGCTTCCATATCTTGTAGTAATGACTTTGTGACATTGTGGAATTAGCTAGATCTTTGCATATGCTAAGAATTAGGATATGAAAATTACCGATTATTGCAAAAGCTTAAGCTGTTAGGAAATTTGAAATCTAATCAGTTAAAAATTATTCTGAAAGTAATTCAGAACCCGAACAGCAGACTTGGCAGTACCTACGTTGCACTCACTGGTAACCATGTCTCTTAAAAGCTTGCTATTTCAATAGGGGCCTTTTCAAATTCAATACATTCTATTTTATATGATGCCAGTTGTAAATTTCTTTTGCTAAACTTGAATGGTCCTCATGAGGATATCTAGAAGTTTGATGTATACTGTTGAGCAAGATGGTCAAATTCTAGGAGAACACACACTTACAGAGGAATGATAAGAACATGTGGCTTTCAGTTTCAACTTTGTCATCTTTGAATATCCTGCAATAATTAATGCGCAGTACTGATTCTTACTATGCCATGAGCTTACTATTCTGTCTCTGTTGCCTTATCTACATGCAATGTTCAAACTCCAATTTGCTTTACACAGATATGCCAAATTAGAAAAGTAGAAAAACTTTGGACAAGATTCTTCACTGAAGTGATTCTCTTGGTTTTGCTTTCTCTCATCACATCATCTGGTCCATTGTAAAAGGTAGCCTTTTTGAGCTTGATCTAATTAGAATCTGCGAGAGCATGCGTACATGACTGCAGGTAGCATTGCTTCGTTCCATTTGATGGTCATGGTCCCAAATACTCCATCTTCATCATCTTTGTTCATCCAAGCAGTACTGTCCAAACTCTAGATATCAGCTTTTCAATGCAGATACTAATTCTTCGATCTTCTGCTCTTTTTTCTTTGGGTAGATTCTGCTACAATACATTTGAATACGAAAACATATTTGTTAAGCAACTCAGCCAAGCCTAAGGGCCTGTGTATTGTTTGTAGCTTAAATTGGTTAATTGGTTGCAAATTAGAGTATAAGAGCGTGGATAACTCACAGGTGTGCCTGCATGAGCTAAAGTAGCTCACCGCCACCGATAGCATAAAGCATGACGATTTTATTATGAAGTATAACCCCCAAGCTGGGCCTTATAAGCCCTTGAAGGTATGAAGCCCACTTCTAACGAAAGGAAAATCTATTCAATTAAAAAAAATTTATGGAAGTAATGGCATATAAACAATAATTTCACAACATTTTTCACAATAACTAAACTGACAAACTTTTATTAGTTTTTATATAGATTTATTATTGACAAATGCAAATCCGTCATCCCACTTTTTGTATTATATTTTAAATTGTACACACAAAATTTGTAAAAGATAAACCATACGGTCACGAAATAGTGTAATAAATTATCAATTTATAATGATTTATATATATGAGAGTACAATATTTTGTATGACTCTTTATAATGAAATGATACAATGAACTCCTCGTATTTGATTTTCAAGAAACTTTACGATTTAAAGGGGTTATGAAGCTTGATCTTGAATCATGCCTTGATGTCTCCAAGTTGGATGTGTGATTGAATGTATTTGATTTAAAATCACGGGCCGTTAGCTTGATTTCGAACTAAATTGAAAAAAAATCTCTACTTTGACTTGAAGAAGTAGAAATGAGCCTCAAATTTAAGGGAGCAAGGGTGCTCTTTTGGACTTAGAGATGATTCTCTATTTTGTCAAAGTTTTTGTCTTCTTTTTCTCATATGAGAAGCTTTTACTTATTAATAAGTAACTTAATAGCATTTGATTTGGAATTTTCTCTCAGCATTTATTAAGAGTTAATTATGAATTATGAATTTTAAATTTGAATTTGAATTTAATTTGGTCTTATATTGAATAAGAAGTTTTCATATGAGTCTTTTCTTTTGACGTTGTCACATGGCTTTCTTAATTTGATGTTGCGCATGTCATTTTTATGTGAGTGGTGGTAATTTAAAGACTTGACATGTGACTTGATTTCATTTGCTAGTTATCCACTGTTGACACATTATCAATTGAAAATTAATTTGATCACAAATAATTAATCATGATCAATCGGACGGTTTGTATTTCATTTTATACTTCACTTTATACTCTAAAAATTACAACTTCTCTCTCTCTCTCTCTCTCTCTCTCTCTCTCTCTCATATATATATATATATATATTATCCACACAAATCCTTACTTAGGGCACGTTGAAAGTACCTTTAAAATAAGACAATTGACTAATACAGATAAAATTATTTCATTACATATTCAAATAATAATAATTTTTTTGCTAACTAGTAAAATGCACGAGGACAAGAGGTACAAAATTCACTTACGTTTATTGACAAGACATGTTTATATATACTACATTTTTAATTAATAAATGAAATTCAAACTAGAGAATTTGTACAAAAGAATTCAGTCGATTTAGTTAGAATTTGTTTAGTACTATTTGTGACTCTTAAACACAAATTAAAAAATAGAAGTAGGGTTGCCTTCCGCATAAGTTGAAAATGACAACTTTTTTACTTTTTTATTTTTTTTTTTTGGCTACTATTTAGCTTATTTTTACTACTCTTCATAAGTCTTATTACACTTTTTTATACTATTCATGAGTTCTAGTGTATTATTTTAATTAATTTTTACTTTTATTTATAGTACTTTCAGCAAAAAATATTTAATTTCAACTAAATAAACTATTCTCGAATGGACACGTATATTAAAATGATGATGTGGAATGATGTTAACTTTTAAAAGTTAATATGATAATATTAGAACAAGTCAGATCAAGACTTGCATTTTATATTATTATTACTAAACACTAGCTTTAAAAAAAAAAAAAAAATACTAGACGCTAGCTTTTTTTACTATTTAACTTATTTTTGCTACTATTTATGAGTTTCATTACACTTTTTGATACTATTCTTGGGTTTCACGATACTATTTCAACTAATTTTTAGTTTTATTTACAGTACTTTCAATAAAAAAAAATTAGTTTCAGGTAAATAAATTATTACTAAACGGACACATATATTAAAATGATGATGTAGAATGATGTTAACTTTTAAAAGTTAATAGGATAATATTAGAACAAGTCATCAAAAAAGACCAAAACTTGCATTTTATATTATTATTACTAGACACTAATTTTTTTTTTTTTTTTTTTTTAAATTTTAAGAAACATACTAGATGATAGCTTGTGCAATACATTGAAAAGTTTAGGAATATATATACATATATAACAACCAGTATTTTGTCTCAAATTTTTTGGGAATTATTATGTATTCTTAACTAATCAGTAATTGATCCATTGAAATTTTTGGATTTTTACGACATGTCCTTCGTCAAGTTCATTGGATCAACCATCCAAGTGCTCCGAAAAAATGTATCAATTTAACTTATTGAAAATGTTAATCTGATTTAATATATACTCTTTCTTTTTGTTATTATTGAGAACTACTACTCTCTTTCTTAATTAATACTAGAATTTTCTTAAATATTGGACAAAGATTCCAAATGATAAGATAAGTGGAACTTGACCTAATTAACTATTTCATCTAGAACTTCCACATCCATCCTTGATAGTGATAGAGTAGAGACACCAATCTAATTAGAGGACTCACCTACTTTCAAACTTTTTTTTAGCTAATAATAATGCGAGTTGAAAAAAAAAAGGAACTACGTGTCTGTCACAAACACACACCTCCCAACTAGCTAAAGCTTGCCGAGTCAGTTAAGTTTCTCTCCTAAACAGTAAACGTCGTCGCTTCTCACGTTTCTTAAAACACAAACAAACACTTAATAAAAAAAAAACACAAACAAACAAAAACTACGAAAAAAAAAATTATCTTTACTGCATTTTCCCAACACTCCGCAATAATAAATATTTTATACTAGAAATGTTATTAATTTTAAATTTAAACTTACCGCTAAAATTATTGTTTTAGCAAACATTCAATAACAAACTGCCTATTATTTATTTATTATTATTTTTTTTTTATACAAAATAGAATTCTACTCTATTCTAATCTAAGTGTATATGTGTGTGAAACTCCCTCCTGGAGATTTGAACCCCGGCCTTTGCCCCTCACAACTCACAAGCACTTATACATGTGGAGTGACCATCGCACCAAGGGTGTGCGGTGGTAACAAACTGCTTATTATAAAAAAGAAAGATGTTAGCCAATGCCTTGGGGAAAAAGTCTGGTACCACACCAAAAGGCACAATTTGTACCACAACTCGTTCGTGTGGTGAGTTGTGATTGGTAGAAGGGTGATAGTGGAACACCCCTTCACTAATCACAACTCACCACATGGACGAGTTGTGGCACAAGTTGTGCTTTTTGGTGTGGCACTAGCACTACTCATGCCTTGGGTGCTATTTTTAGAAATGTTTTATTAAAAAAATGATAAAAAAATATTATTGACAAATATTTATATTTATTATGAAAATAGTATCAATAATAACAATTTTCAAGACTAAAACCCATTAATCACATCACATTTATATTGTGATGGTCACTTTACAGATACAAAGTTCAGGAATTATTGAGTACTTTCAAAATATCATAAATGCATACTCTTTTTTCTCATATAACAATAAATTCTATTAATTAAATTTATGGTAGAACTTACTTGTATAATTCATGTGAGAAAAAGAATACATATTTATAGTACTCTCAAAAAATTAAATAATTTTTACAAATCACGAGATCAAGGACCAGGATTCAAGCATGTGGCACCTAATAAAATAAATGGGTAGATAAATGAAAAATCAACTGGTAGTCAAAAGCTGCAGTCTCTGTGAGTGTTTTCTTAGTTTAACACAGTCAAATGGCCGCCCACTCTCATTTCTTCATCGCCAATCTTTGTATCTCACTCCCTCTCAAAAACTCAAACTAAAAACAACAAGACAAAAAATCAAAATCAAAATCAAAACGCTGACTCGAAAACACTATGAAGATTTTTCTGATTCTCTCATTAGCTTCAATCTTCTGCTTTTCCCTAAGCAATTCCATTGAAGACGATGTGATGTGCTTGCAAGGCGTGAAGAACTCGCTCTCCGACCCGGCCAACAAGCTGAGTTCATGGACCTTCACGAACTCGTCCGTCGCTTCAATCTGCAAGCTCCAAGGAGTTTCGTGCTGGAACGAGAAGGAGAACCGGCTCATCAGCCTTCAGCTTCCGACGATGCAGCTATCCGGCGAGGTTCCTGAGAGTCTGAAGTATTGCCGGAGCCTCCAAACCCTAGATCTCTCCAACAACTCCATCTCCGGTCCAATCCCTTCTCAAATCTGTAACTGGTTGCCTTATCTCGTTTCGCTAGATCTCTCCAGGAACTCTCTCGCCGGACCGATCCCGCCGGAGATCGCAGACTGTAAGTTCTTGAACAGCTTGATTTTGAGCAACAACCGCCTCTCCGGTCCGATCCCGTACGGGCTCGGCCGGTTGAACCGGTTGAAGACATTCTCGGTCGCGAACAACGATCTCTCCGGTTCGGTCCCGGCCGATTTGGCGAGCTTCGACGGTTCGGACTTTGACGGCAACGGTAAGCTCTGCGGGAAGCCTTTGGGCTCGAAGTGCGGTGGTCTGAGTAGCAAAAGCCTCGCCATTATCGTCGCCGCTGGTGTTGTCAGCGCCGCCGCGTCTTTGTTCATAGGGTTTGTGATTTGGTGGTGGTTCTTCGTTAGGTCTGGTAGTGGAAAAGGCAAAAGCTATGGTTTTGGTAATGGTGGTGGTTTTAAAGGTGATAGTAGTTGGGTTGAGCTACTTAAGTCTCATAAGCTAATTCAAGTCTCTTTGTTTCAAAAACCAATTGTCAAAGTTAGGCTATCGGATTTGTTAGTTGCAACAAACAATTTTGATTCCGAAAATGTTGTGATCTCGTCGAGAACTGGGGTTTCTTACAAGGCTGTATTGTCAGATGGGTCTGCCTTGGCGATTAAGCGGCTTAATGGGTGTAAGCTAAGCGAGAAGCAATTCCGGTCCGAGATGAATAGATTGGGGCAGTTAAGGCATCCCAATTTGGTGCCTTTGTTGGGATTTTGTGTTGTTGAGGAAGAGAAGCTTTTGGTGTATAAGCATATGTTTAATGGGACATTGTATTCTCAATTGCACGGAAGTGGCAATGCTAATAGTCAGTATGGTTTTTTGGATTGGCCAACGAGGTTAAGGATTGGTGTGGGTGCGGCTAGAGGACTTGCTTGGTTACACCATGCTTGTCAGCCACCTTATATGCATCAAAACATAAGCTCCAATGTGGTTCTTCTTGACTATGATTTCGAGGCTCGGATCACGGATTTTGGGTTGGCTAGGCTTGTGGGTTGTTCGTCTCGCGATTCGAATGATAGTTCGTATGTGAATGGGGATTTGGGAGAGTGTGGTTATGTGGCTCCGGAGTACTCCAGCACAATGGTCGCGTCGTGGAAAGGAGATGTTTATGGTTTTGGGGTTGTGCTTTTGGAGCTGGTGACAGGGCAGAAGCCTCTTGAGGTGACTACTGGAGGGGATGTGTTCAAGGGGAGTTTGGTGGATTGGGTGAGTCAGAAGTTGATCCATGGTGGGAGCAAGGATGCCATAGATAAGGCTCTAAGTGGGAAAGGTCATGACGATGAAATCGTGCAGTTTTTGAGGGTTGCTTGTTCTTGTGTTGCTTCAAGGCCCAAGGATAGGCCTTCTATGTACCAAGTTTATGAGTCATTGAAGAGCATGGCTGAGAAACATGGTTTCTCTGAACAGTATGATGAATTTCCAATGATATTTGGCAAACACGATCCTGACTATAAGGAGTAGCCCAGTTTGGGAAAAGATAAGAACCACCCAAAAAAAAAGGAAGAGCCTTGAGTGCTTTAAGAATTGCAGCATTAGGACATATCTACATTTTGTGTTATGATCTGAAACACGTTTTTAGCCATTGGTATGATTTCCCTGTTCTAATGCTCATTTGTTGTTGGGCATATCTGTATGATACAAGAATTTGTTATGAACTGTAGCTTTATTTAAGAAAATTTCTGTTTTCATTTTGGATTCAATTGCTTCTGAATTATTGTTGTTTGTAATGTGCTGTTCTAAAGACTGACCAATATTGGTTGAACATTATGGTACGAACTTGCGAAAGGAAGTTGTATTGCCATATTGTTTATGTTCAAATTGCTGTTACTTGATGCCTCAAGATTCTGATGTAAATGGGATCCCATTAGAACATAGTTATAAGTTATTCAAGTTCATTACCAGATCCACTATTCCAAAATGTTTCTAAGATCATACTAAATATTAAATATATTTCTTCAATACTATCAACACACATTATGAATTCACATCATAGTGGGTTCAGTAAGCATTTTATATGTAAACTAAAAAACTGAAAAGATTGGAATGTGCTGGCTGGTTTGAAGTTGCATTGTTTACTTCTGTAGATAATTCCAAAACTAGTGAGGACTACACATAAAGGTTTTTGTAACTGGTAGTAAAACATTTTCCTTATATTAAGGCAATAATTGGAGGTGCTGTTTATTTAATAATTATATTCGTCACATTTCATCTTGTCTGTGTAGGATCAGAATGTTGTGGATGTTGAGAAATTTAGTTTGATTCGAGCTTGAATCATGGAGAAGCTTCAATGATTTGGTGGAAGTTTTGGTTAACAACATGCTGGGAAAGAGAATAGTCAAATCAGTTCCAATTTCTTTTTCAGTCAAAGTTCAGTTCTGAAGCAAACTCAGAGGTATATAAAAATTAAGAAATATATAAGTATTAAGTACACATCATTTCTTATTTTTTGTGTGCATAATTTATTAAAGTTGAATCCCTCTTCCCCCAATTGCGATGTACCAAAAAAAAAAAAAATATATATATATATATATATATTATAGCGGTATCAAATTATTGAAAAATATTGTGGGCCCTAACTTTACTCAGGTCATGGGCAGTTCTAGTAAAATCCAAAAAGTAATATAGGGGCTCAATGAAGCAATATCGCTGACCGAATACCAAAAATTAATGTCTCCTTGGAAAGAAATACTAGTATTAAAGGTTTCAATCAAATTCCATAAATAAATAAAAAAATAAAAATAAAAAGTTCCAATAAAAAATGCAAAGGGCCTTGTTGTTAAATTTGACACATTTTCATAGACAGAGTGCTTGAGGGTTTGGGAAAAAGGATTGGAAAGGAAGAAAAAAAAAAGATTCCAATCAAAATGCCTGATGAGGAAGAGATGTTATTAATTATAAGCTGAATGATTGTACCTTAAGTTTTAAAGTCCTCATTAAACAATACTAATGCAGGCAATAGTGCTTTAACACTTTTCAGAATGCATTACTTATCTAGTTAGGCACATGGACTGTCCAAATAGACACATGATTACCAACTCCAATTGTGGAGGATTCTTGATGCTTTTCTTCTTACGTGGTTAATGTGAAACATGATATGATGACAAAAAAGTAGATGTGTTATCTTCTCAAGCATTGATGTAATTGCCCTTTTACCTAACGAACGTAGTTCTAGACATAGACATGGTGACAAAAAACTAGTCATGAACTCTCTCATTAGTCATTATTGATGATTTGCATTGAGATAATGTCTTCAAACAAGCCACAAGTTTTTGGTGCCTCTCTGACCCACCCCACGCATAATTGCATAGGTAGCCTATACATTGAAAGATATCTTCAATACCTGCTCCCGCTGGTCACAATTTGTCAAAGTGAACAGATTTGCATTATTAAAAAAAATGGCAATTCTTACATGGTCCTGGAACACTGCTCTAGAACCATGGGACCTATTCGAACTCTATAAGACTATTTATGTTTTTTTATGCTGCAAATAAAACTTTGTTTGACATAATTGACCTTCTCATGCGCTTAGCACATGTGAATTTTATTGAAGCGCCATGTATCCCCTTTTTTTTCCTCTTTAAAAATTGAATCCTTCCATGTTGGTCCAGCCCAATTTACCAGCTCATACATTCTGAAAATGAATGAAACAACCATATGAACGCTCAGCAACACAGTTTTCTCGTGATAACATTAAACATTTTTGCAGGAGAGTTAAATAGCGGTCAACATTATCTGGAAACTATTAATTTTTGCCTTGTCTTTTTTTTGTGGGCCCATAATGGGCCTAATTTGACCCGACTTCGCAATGTCGGGAGGTGCACAAATTGTACATGGTGCATAGAGTACACGCATTTGTGCTAGTACTAGTAGCCAGTTATGGCATTTTCCTTGGCTTGTGTGCTCAGAATGCTTAAGCACATGTTCGTGGCCCCACACCCGAGTAAGAAGTATATCATAGCCGACATATGCATTATCTTTTTTTTCTTTCTTTCTTTTTTTTATAATAAAAAATGGGAGGAAGTGCGATTTGAGTTGACGTCTTTTACTTAGATGTGGTTATAATGACACTCTACTTACTAGGTCCGTGCAAGAGCAGAAGATTCGAATGAGTCATTATCTCTTTTGCAGTATAATGATCTCATTGTATGGAATGGGAACCCATATGTTGAGAAAAAATTATTGCTTGATTAGTCCTTTGAACGAGATCTCATAGTTTTTAATTTAATCAGTGGTAAGCTAAGTCCCTTGCCAATGAAGTTAGTAATTGATAAATGCAGCATTAAATTAATAGCTTGTTCAGGCCTTAGTCGTACTCATACCGTGCCCAGGAAGCACCGGGAATTTTTTTAGTAATCACTTTTAATGTCAGGTGAATTTTCTGGAGTGGCTAGAATGCCAGAATGGTCACCTTTAATTCATTTTGTTTGGAAGGGAGATGGTGACTTATTAACTTTTCTTTCTGGTTCTTGTGTTGATTGTTAAGAGCAGAGACCATGAAAATAATTTGGATGTGATGGAAGCCTTTTGAAGAGTATGATTGTGGTGCATAGAGCTTCCAAATCTTTGTCAGCTTTTGCATTCATAGAGAGCACAAGCAGTCGAAAAAAATCTACTACCACGCACTTTTTTCACAATTTTACGGCAACTTTGATATAACAAATTGTGAGTGATAAAAAAAAGAAATGATAAATTTAGATGAAAGTAATTAATAGTCCATCACAGTCTACCATATAAGATATTTGTGAAAAAAATTGTGGTCAAGAAATTTGTGAACCTAATTTGCATGGACTCATACGTGATACATGATACACCCTCTTAAATAACAAAAACTTTTCAGTAAAAATTAGTCAGAAGGCAGAACTACAAGGTGCTAAGCTGATTGCCGATAACCATTATTACTTATTATATACCAATGTAGCTAAGACCACCTTTCAATCTGCCCAGCATTTCCTTCTTTTCTTGTTATAATTACTTCAACATGAAAGATGTTCAATTCCAAGATTGGATACCATTATGAAAAATTGGCGAAGTATGCAATGATGAAATCAAATAAAGGACATCAAATTGACACATTAGGCTTTCAGAAAAACTGTCTTTGCTTCTATGATTTTATTTTCTACTCCAATTATGCATACTTATACGAAGTCCCGTGATCGAAGGCCATTGAGAAGAACTATGAAACTTAGCAAATTACCATCTTAATAATTTCTTTGTGGGAGAAAAAGCATTGAAAGAGAGGCCTCCTCTTGGGCCACATTATAACACTGGGCTTTAAGACCCAGTCCATAAAATGACGAGACATTGTATATCAGGCCACAAAATGCACAAACATGACGAGGCCCATTTAGGCTAAAAAATGGACGAACGGGCTGAGGGCCCATTGGCCTAATACAGCCATCAGCTGGGGCAACCACACTTGCCAAACAAAAACCCATAACGGTTTGGACGGATGGGGAGCTTTCAGCATAGTTATAACTTACTAGCTTCAATGCACGCGGGGGGTTCAATGTGATAATTTTTTTATTCATCATAATTTGAGGTTTAAGGATATATTTGATGATATTATGCATTTAACTACTATACAGCTAGTTTTCAAAAAAAAAAACTACTATACAGCTAGGAGTATTATTAGGCTAACTCCAAAAAATGAACACATTCACATATGAACATATGATTTCAATATTTCTTCGATGTTAATTTTTCGGAGCTAGCCTAATAACACTCATAGCTACATTGTAGTTCTCAAATGCATAGTATCATCAAATTAGTGGCGGAGCCAAAAATTTGGGTCCAAGGGGGCAAAATTAAAAGACAAGGTTGAAAGTATAAAAATTAATTTGAAAAATATTAATCAATATTAATAACAAAGTAAATAAACAAACAACTATATGCTAATGTAATTCTCATACACTTTTTTTTGATACTATGTAATTCTCATACACAATCTAACATAAAATGTAGACTTTAATTTATTTTTTCAAACCTAATTTACTTAATCATTTATCCATTGATCTCCCATTCGATTATGTAATCGATTTTTGATTATGTTCATTGCAAAAAAAGCTCTTTCAACAGTAGCTATTTCAAAAAAAGCTCTTTCATATATATAATATTGTATATATATATATATATATATATATTTAAAGAGTTTTTATAAATATTTTGGAGTCCAATAGAAATTATGAAATCAAGAAATTAAGGGTCACATAAGCTAGGGACATGACAATGATATTTATCCAGTCCTAGTGGCTTGTGGGAATATAGTATGGTGGAAGGACATAGATATAAAATTGTATGAAATGGGACCTCATTTGTAATTCTCTAATCTTCAGGGGTCAATTGCAATGTGTTGATGGACATTATTGCAATATGTAGAAGTTCAGATATTTTCTTGATATGATTGAGAAAATTAAGAAATAATTTTGGAAAGAGTTTCAAGATAAGTCAATAACGTTCAAAAAGTTATTGATAAAAAATCCTACGGCTGAAGATTAGGATCCCTAAGGATCCCACGTCCAATCTCTCTCTAGGGTTTTAGAAGTCTACTATAAAATAAGATTTTATAATATCATATTTAGTGGTTGGCCATCAGAACTACTGTGTGATACTGCAGTCTTCTGAAAACTCAAAAGAAATAGAGAGAGAGACGTGAATACCTTGGGAGGCAACACGCTTGGGTTGCTAAGAGAGGTACGCAATTTTGTTCTATTTAGAATCCATGGTTGTGTGGTACAACGATCTTTAAATGAAAATATGATTTTTGTTTTATATTGCTTCCGCAAAAACTTTAAGTGGTATCAGAGCAAACCACAATTAATCATGGATTTTAATTTATTATTTAATATCAATATGCTTGCCGAGATATGTTTCCTATATGCCGTGATTGATATACATATGTGATATGTTAAATATTTTCATTCGGTGAAGTGGAGAACATCAATTAAAATACCTTGCTTTTGTGCGCCGTAGTAGTGTTGTAAGCCTCCAAATGCTTTATAGATTAGGTTTCATGTGTAGGCTTCATGGATTGTCTCTTATGCCTTATATATTGTATATTGCTTTTGTGCGCCGTAGCCTATACATGCTTTACAGATTGTTCTTTTATGGTTTCATATGTAGGCTTCATAGATTGTCTTTTATGTTATAGATTGTCTTTGATAGATTGTCTATTATGAACCTACATGCATGTATATGTGCTTATCTGTGTGACCTATATTGATATATATTGGTTCATTGACTCACCCTTTTATATTGATAAAATCTTGAGTATTGCCGAATTAAGGTATTGAATCTCAATTGGTGGGAGTTGTGTTAGACACATAAAGAATGATATTTAGTGCATGGACTCACTTTACAGTTGTATCCCAGTGTTGATATATGTTAAGTGCTAAATAGGATAATTTTATAGAATAATTCCTATGGCCCTCCATTGTCGGTGAATAAAGGTTCTTTTAAATTAAAATTTTGTTGAAGCCAAAAGGATAGACTTGATTTTGGTTTAGTAGTTCCTCTTGTTTACTTCTTGGGAAGACAGGTGTGTGTATGACTGGTGGGAGTGTGGCTAAAATAGCAACATAATCATACTAGTACATATATCACACTTAGATAATGGTTTGCACTTATCCAAATAAACATGACCACTAAAATAGTGTAAAACATGTTTGATTTGGAGGCCAAAAGTAAATCGGGAGTCATAGATAAATTAAATAAAATTAGAAACATGAGATGAAATTATGATGAATAGTATCTATTTGCCTTTATATGGTGTGCACAGTATATTTCAAAAGAAATTATTGGAGCATGCAAGGTAAGGGTTCCCGATGCCCACTTCGAACTATTTATGAATATAATTGTTATATTCTGTTCTGGGAATCTATGATATTTTGTTCTTGTGGGAGGTACCATTAGTTATTCAAAAACCTAAATATGATGGATATATGTATGTGAAAATATTATTTTGTATTATTTTGCAGATTCATTATGACCAATTTTAATCCCTTAGCTAAGATTTTGGATGAAAATCGATTGTCTGGACCAAACTATGTAGATTGGAAAAGGAACCTAATCATTGTTCTCACTGCTGATAAGATAGCTTATGTCCTTAATACTGAGGCACCAGAACTTGCTTTAGCTGATGCCACTGAGGCGCAAAAAGATGCATTTAATAAGTGGCATGAGGCTGATGAAATGGCTAAATGCTACATAATGGCCTCTATGACCAATGTGTTGCAAAAACAATGCCAAGGCCTAGTTACAGCACAAGATATGATGCTGCACCTCAAAGAGATGTTTGGAGAACAAAGCAGAAGTGCACGGCAAACTGCTATGAAAAATCTCATGTCCACCAAAATGGTGGAAGGAACTCCAGTTCGGGAACATGTCCTGAAGATGATTTCTTTCATCAATGAACTGGATATGCTTGGTGCAGAAATTGATAGTGAGACCCAAGTTGATGTGATCCTAGCATCTTTACCTGATTCTTTTAATCAGTTTATCATGAACTATAACATGAATAAGATGGTAGTGACTTTGTCAGAGCTGCTCAATATGTTGAAAGCAGCTGAGGATCTCATCAAGAAAGAAAAGCCTACTGTAATGTTGGCTGAAAAATCTGATTCTTCTCTTAAGTTTAAGCCTAAGGGTAAGAACTTTAAGAGAAAAGGGTCTCAGTCATTCAATAAGGCTCAAGGTGACAAAGTGAATAAGGACACTGAGAAAAAGAAAGCAAAAGGAAATTGTTTCCATTGTGGTAAGCCTGGTCATTGGAAGAGAAACTGTCGCCATTATTTGGCTTCTCTGAAGAATGACAAACCTGCAGAAGGTATGCCTAATTTGCTCGTTATTGAAACAAATTTAATGGATGGTCCATTTGATTCTTGGTGTGTAGATTCTGGTACAATCTCACACATTTGCAATGTGTTGCAGGGGTTCAAGGAGACCCGAAGGCTAAATGAAGGGGAGGTGATCCTAAAGATGGGGACTGGTGCAACTGTTGCAGCCATTGCCATTGGAACCTTTTATTTAGAATTATCTTCTAGTAGAACTCTTGTTTTAGAAGATTGCTTATATGTGCCAGAAGTGCGAAGAAATTTAGTTTCAGTTTCAAAACTTGGTTGTTCAGGATATTCATTTCTTTTTACTTCTAAACTTGTTGTTAAGTTTAATAATAAATTTGTAACTTCTGGCATTTTACAAGATGGTCTTTATTTTTTGAGTTCTATTGATAATTCTATTAATTGTGTTGAGAATGATATTGCTGCCAGTGTGTTATCTCTTAAAAGAAAAAGAGATGTTAATCCTACCTATTTGTGGCACTTAAGGCTTGGTCATATCAATATTGACCGAATCAATAGATTGGTAAGGGATGGGCCATTGAATCTTTTGAAGGTAGAGCCTTATCCAATTTGTGAGCCTTGCTTACAAGGGAAAATGACCAAAAGTCCCTTTACAGGAAAGGGAGCTAGAGCCACTGATGTATTAGGATTAATACACACTGATGTTTGTGGTCCTATGAATCACATGGCAAGAGGTGGTTTCTATTACTTCATTACTTTCATTGATGATTATTCTAGGTATGGCTATTTGTACCTAATGAAACATAAATCTGAATCCTTTGAAAAGTTCAAAGAATTTCGTAATGAGGTTGAGAAACAAGCTGGAAAATGCATAAAAGTTCTTCACTCCGATAGAGGAGGAGAATACCTCTTGGATCAATTTAAGCAATATCTAAAGGAAAATGGGATTATTTCTCAATTGACTCCCCCTGCCACACCTCAACATAATGGTGTAGCTGAAAGAAGAAATAGAACCTTATTAGATATGGTTCGTTCTATGATGAGCATGTCAGAGTTGCCAATTTCATTTTGGGGTTATGCTTTGGAGACTGCTGTTTATTTATTAAATAGAGTCCCTACCAAATCAGTTCCTAATACCCCATATGAGTTATGGACTGGTAAGAAACCAAGTCTAAATCACTTAAAGATATGGGGTTGTCCAGCACATGTTAGAAAGTCTAATATGGATAAGCTAGGACTTAGGAGTGATGGATGTCTATTTGTTGGCTATCCCAAGATGTCTACTGGTTTCTATTTTTACAATCCTAGTGAGCAAAAAGTGTTTGTGAGCAGGAATGCTATTTTTCTTGAGGAAGATTATAGCTTAAATGAAAGTAGAGCAAAGTTTCTCTTGATGAAAAAATTGATAACCCAATGGCTGAGTTGAATGAGAATAATGAAGAGCAAGTAATAGTGCCTACTGAACCAAGCAAAATACAAGAAACTCGACGTAGTAAAAGGACTATCAGGCCTCCAGTTAGACTCACTTTGTTAAATGAGATTTATCTAATGGAGTCAGAGGAGCATGATAATGATCCTTTTACTTATCAAGAAGCAATGACTGATAAGGACGTTGAGAATTGGAAAAGGGCCATGGAATCAGAGATGGACTCAATGTATACCAACCAGGTCTGGACCTTAGTAGACAAACCAGAAGGTATTAAGCCTATTGGTTGTAAATGGGTCTACAAAAGGAAGATAGGACCTAATGGTAAGGTGGAGACCTATAAAGCTAGGCTAGTGGCAAAAGGGTATAATCAAAAGGCTGGAATTGATTATGAGGAAACTTTTTCACCAGTAGCCATGCTAAAGTCCATAAGGATTCTATTGTCAATTGCTGCACATTTTGATTATGAGATATGGCAAATGGATGTTAAAACAGCTTTCTTGAATGGACACATTCGAGAAGAAATTTTTATGGACCAGCCAGAAGGTTTCATATCTCATGGTCAAGAATCAAAAGTGTGCAAGTTGATGAGATCTATATATGGCCTAAAGCAAGCATCACATAGTTGGAACATCCGTTTTGATGAGGCAATCAAATCGTTTGGTTTCTCACAAAATATGGATGAACCATGTGTTTACAAAAAGGTTAGTGGGAGCACTATTACATTTTTAGTTCTTTATGTAGATGACATACTACTCATTGGCAATGATGTAGGAGCAATGTCATCTATAAAAATATGGTTATCAAGTCACTTTGCAATGAAAGATCTTGGTGAAGCGTCCTATATACTCGGAATCAAATTGTTTAGAGACCGAAAGAAAAGGTTATTGGGACTTTCACAAGTCAATTATATTGACAAGATATTGGCTAGGTTTAGCATGCAAGATTCCAAGAAAGGGTTTTCACCTTTTAGACATGGAATTCATCTCTCTAATCAAATGTGTCCTAAAACACAAGAAGAGAGAGAGAAAATGAGAAACTGTCCTTATGCTTCGGCTGTAGGAAGTCTCATGTATGCAATGCTTTGCACTAGACCAGACATTTGTTATGCAATGAGCATTGTGAGTAGATGTCAATCCAATCCAGGTTCTGAGCATTGGACAGCAGTGAAACATATCCTCAAATATTTAAATAGGACCAAACATTATTTCTTGGTGTTTGGTGGTGAGGATTTGACTGTCCAAGGGTATACAGATTCTGATTTTCAATCTGATATTGATGATAGAAAATCAATTTCTAGATTTGTGTTCACTCTTGGCAAGGGAGCAATAAGTTGGAGAAGTTGCAAGCAAGATACTACTGCAGACTCTACTACAGAAGCAGAGTATATAGCTGCAAGTGAAGCTGCAAAGGAAGCTGTGTGGATTTGCAAGTTCATTCAAGAACTTGAAGTTGTTCCTTCTATTGAGTCACCCATTACTATCTATTGTGACAATAATGGGGCTATTGCAAATGCAGTAGAACCAAGGGCTCATCAAAGGACAAAACATATTGCACGTAAATATCACTTGATACGTGATATTATACAAAGAGGTGATGTAGCAATAACAAAGATTGCCTCTACCAATAATGTTGCAGATCCACTCACAAAGGCATTGTCTCAAAAAGTGTTTGAGAAACATTTGGAAGCAATGGGTATTAAATACATGTATGATTGGTTTTGAGTGCAAGTGGGAGATTGTTAGAATTATGTGCCCTCAAAAACAATACTGTGCATTTTTATTTGATGATAAAATTCTATTTTCACATTTATAATTTTTATAGGTATATTTCATTGTTTAAATGTGGCATGTGATGTCACCTCTGTAGGAAAAATCATGTTAATGGTTAAGGAACCAAAGACAGGGAGTAATGATTTTTCATATATTATTAAATTGTTCTAGGCTGTGGATATTAATTGAATATTACCATTGAAGCCTACACTTGTTGTGCTGCTATATGATAGGATGATTTACTCCATCATTGAAGTAGTGACTTTAAGCAAACAAGTGGGTGTAATGTAACAAGTACATACACTGAATTGGATCCGATCAAGAACAACTTATGGAGTGATCATTGTTATTTAAAAGGTTGTTCTATCGCAATTTTTCTATTGTCCTCAAACATGAGGGGTTTGTGTATATTTATTTATTATGCACATAACTTTGACAATGTTTTTTCATATATATAATATTGTATATATATATATATATATATATATATTTAAAGAGTTTTTATAAATATTTTGGAGTCCAATAGAAATTATGAAATCAAGAAATTAAGGGTCACATAAGCTAGAGACATGACAATGATATTTATCCAGTCCTAGTGGCTTGTGGGAATATAGTATGGTGGAAGGACATAGATATAAAATTGTATGAAATGGGACCTCA
Organism: Quercus robur; assembly: GCF_932294415.1. Classification (NCBI taxonomy): domain Eukaryota; kingdom Viridiplantae; phylum Streptophyta; class Magnoliopsida; order Fagales; family Fagaceae; genus Quercus; species Quercus robur. The sequence goes on from NC_065536.1 coordinate 59,555,980, forward strand.
TTTGTAATTCTCTAATCTTCAGGGGTCAATTGCAATGTGTTGATGGACATTATTGCAATATGTAGAAGTTCAGATATTTTCTTGATATGATTGAGAAAATTAAGAAATAATTTTGGAAAGAGTTTCAAGATAAGTCAATAACGTTCAAAAAGTTATTGATAAAAAATCCTACGGCTAAAGATTAGGATCCCTAAGGATCCCACGTCCAATCTCTCTCTAGGGTTTTAGAAGTCTACTATAAAATAAGATTTTATAATATCATATTTAGTGGTTGGCCATCAGAACTACTGTGTGATACTGCAGTCTTCTGAAAACTCAAAAGAAATAGAGAGAGAGACGTGAATACCTTGGGAGGCAACACGCTTGGGTTGCTAAGAGAGGTACGCAATTTTGTTCTATTTAGAATCCATGGTTGTGTGGTACAACGATCTTTAAATGAAAATATGATTTTTGTTTTATATTGCTTCCGCAAAAACTTTCAATTCTAATATTGTAAATTTATCCTTATCACTCATTAATACACATATCTCATGGGATCCTTTCCTGCCTTCAGCTTTCTCCCCATCTAGGCGGAGATGCCAACAGGTCAGAAGATGAAGTCGTCAACTTAACAACTTCATCTTGTGTGAAGTCGTCAGTTTAGAGATTGACAACTTCATCTTGTGTGAAGTCGTTAGCTTAGAGACTGACGGCTTCAATCTTCAGCTTAGAGACTAACGGCTTCATCTTGCGTAAAGTCTTCAGCTTAGAGACTGACGGCTTCATCTTCAGCTTCATCTTGCGTGAAGTCTTCAGCTTAGAGACTGACAGCTTCATCTTTCGTGAAGTCTTCATCTTAGAGACTGACGGCTTTATCTTTCATGAAATCTTCAGCTTAGAGACTGACGGCTTCATCTTTCGTGAAGTCTTCAACTTAGAGACTGACGGCTTCATCTTGCGTGAAGTCTTCAGCTTAGAGACTGACGGCTTCATCTTTTGTGAAGTCTTCACCTTAGTGGCTTCATCTTTCGTGAAGTCTTCATCTTAGTGGCTTCATCTTTCGTGAAGCCTTCAGCTTGGAGACTGATGGCTTCATCTTGCATGAAGTCTTCAGTTTAGAGACTGATGGCTTCATCTTTTGTGAAATCTTCAGCTTAGAGACTGACGGCTTCATCTTGCGTGAAGTCTTCAGCTTAGAGACTAATGGCTTCATCTTTTGTGAAGTCTTCAGTTTAAAGACTGACGGCTTCATCTTGTGTGAAGTCTTCAGCTTAGAGACTGATGGCTTCATCTTGTGTGAAGTCGCCAATATGCATAATAGAGCTGACGGGTCTTTGGAGATCAACAACAACTTTTATTTTGTCAAAAAATTCCCCTTATCAAATAGATTAATTTTTTAAACCTTAATATATTAGAATTAGAATTTGTAGAAGATTTTTCAAATTGGGAGGTACTATAACTGCGCACTATGTGTGTACTCAACCTTCTATTCTTTTTAAAGGGTATTTTTCTATCACTTGTTTTGTCACATTCAAAACTAATGCTTTTGTCCATTGACATTACTACAATATGTAACGAACTCATAAAGTAAATAATATTTGAATGAAAAAAATGTATTCTAAAAATTCCATCCACCCATATATATGACAGTGTATGATAAAGAAATTTATGATTCAACATCTTTTCTTGAGCCTTCCTTCCAATTGTTTTACAGCAACATTTGCAACTAACCTGTTATGTAATTGCAAGAGGCAAATGAAGCCACGTTAAAATAACTCCATTGCCACATTAATCCATGGCAATTTTCCCCCTTTTATCAAAAGACACAATTCTAATACATAGCAATATAGAATACATAAACCATTTAAAAAAAAATGAAAAACCATAAACAAATAAAATATAGACAGTCATAAAATTGGGTTTTGTCGCCACTTATTTTTTTTAATGGGTAATATAGCATACATAAACCATTAATTATTATTATTATTATTTTTTTTTTTAAGTATAACAATGGCCATACACAAAAATAGATATAGAAATTCAAATTTTAAATATCTGAAGAACTTAGAAATTAGGTCTCAGAAATTTTAATTCTTATGAGCTAAATTCTTAGAAATTTATAATTCTTAGCAACCGTACATGGGGTTGGATGTTTAGTTGTGTTCTTTACCATATTATGGTTTTTAAATGGTTCAAAAACAGAAATTTGGATGGGATTCATAGAAGCTGGGTTATGATGGACTAATTGAAGTCGCAAATCTTCTTATGATGAAGCAACGGTAATTCTCATTGCTAAAAAATTATTATAGTTCTTTTGTTGTTATACAACAATGAATTGAGACTCCGTAGTAGTAAATAATATATTGCATACCTTTTGAGAGAATAAATCCAGGCGTAAGAGTAAGAACAGTAATTTGAACACGCTCCAAGAACCATTTTTTAATTTTTTTTTTTAAAGATGCTGGAAGAAGCAAAACGGCGGGCAGGAAGGACGGTGGGGGAGGGATGTAAGATGTAGTTATTGAATTTGGTTAGAAGTAGGAGGCTATGCTAGTGGGAAGTTTTTTTTATTTATTTTTTTATAGGAAAATACTACTTCATCTATATCTATCTATATATTATTACTAAAAGCTAAAATGTAGCATTTAATATTTCTACGCTCACATTAAGCCACGTCAGCAGCCATGTCATTCTCATCATCTTTTCGGAATTTTTAATTTAATTTGAAACTAGTTTTTGCCAATTTTTAATTCAATTTCCAACCCTATCTCTACTTTAAAGTCCACTTCTTATACATTTAAATCCACTATAAAGCCTAAGCCCACATCTAAAGCCTTTTCAGCTAACTCTTTTTGTCAAACCTGATTCCTTTTCACAGTTACAACTTATACTATTCCCTTTCCTTCTGTTACATGGAGCCCTATCTCTACTTTAAATTCTAGCCCACACCCAAAGTCTTTTCAGCTAACTCCTCTTGTCAAACCTGAATGCTTTTCACGGTTACAACTTATACCTTTCCTTTTCAGGTTTAATTCAATTTGAAAAATGTAATAATCTCAAATTATAATGAATATAAATTATTAACTTTTACCAGAAAAATAGAAAAGCCTCTAAGCATGCGCTTATACGTGTGCTTAGAGGATAGTATATAGAAAGAATTACAAATTACACCATCGTGACTCTCTATTCATTCTCTTCGGTACCATTCAAAAAATAAAAAAAAAAAAAGCAAAAAAAACAAAAGGTGCTACCACGCATAAAAAAAATGGTGCTCCCACTAAAATGAAGATGATTTTCCCATGGTTGGCTCCTAAATCCTAAAGGAGTTTTGGTAATTTTTTTTTTTTTTAAACCTTTTTCTTTTCACTTCTTTAACATGGTTCATATCATGGTTGTTCTATTATTATTTTTTATTATTATTGCTCTATTCGACCAATGTCACTGTTAATGTCATCTACCCAATTCTGAATATATATATATATATATATATATATATATATATATATATATCGACTTCTTTTTTCTTTTTCTTTTTCCTTTTTTTATTGCTTGTCGGCCCATTGTCTGGTGGGATAATGATCTACAGTAACTTAGGGTTTTTTTTTTTTTTTTTTTTATCATTCATCATTCCTCACTTCATTTTCATCACTCATCAAGCATCACTGATCACTTAATTTTCTATATCCGACCCATTTTCTATACTCCAATTTTCTATACCTCACCCGTGTACGGCCGTTTCTCATCACTTAATTTTTTCTACATTTTGTGAACCCATACTTGTCAGACAATCCTTAATTTTTTCTACTTTTTGTGAACCCATACTTGTCAGACAATCCTGTTAGCCTACCCGCCTCGCATCATTTCATCATTCCATATCACCCACTTTTCATTTCCTTTTCCCTTATGCCCTGTTACTCTCCCAAACCCAAAGACGCCAAAACCCCATTCATACTCTCCAATCCTCACCAAGGGAAGACGCCGCATCGGCGTGGTGCCTCGCCACCATTGCCACCAAGGGAAGACGCCGCACAGGTCGAGGTCGACGCGGTGGTCTCAGAAGCATAAGCTCGGGCACAACGCCATCTCCATGGACGAAAAAGACCCCAACAAAGCACAAACCCAACAAAGCCGGATCGACGACAAACACAAACACAAACACAATCATTTCATAGATCCTTTTTTTTTTTCCTTTTGGATCGACGACAAAGCCGGATCGAGTCAAATCCGAAATCTCTGATTGACGACCAACGGACCTTCGACGAAGCATCGGTGGCCCAGGCAAGCCCTCCGATGACGCATCGGTCTGAGACTGAGACTAAGACCCATTTGTGGGTTGTTCGTTGGATGGGTCACGTTTCTTCAAAGGAATGGGTTTTGAGAAGTACAATAAAGAAATCTAAACAAGTAATGGGTATTTTGAAACCCATTTATGTTTGTTCAAGGAATAGGTATTTTGAAACCCATTCATGTTTGTTCTATGATGAAAAAAAAAAAAAAAAAAAAAAGAAGAAGAAGAAGAAGAAGAAGAAGAAAGAAAGAAAGAAAGAACTGCAGTGAAGACCAAAAGTATTTGTTTATGAATGATGCGCTTTAATGGAAATTGGTGGTATTGAACAGTGTAGAGAGGGGACTTCTGTGTTTGGGAGTGAAAGTAGTGAATTGAGATCAGAGCCGTTGGGGAATCATCAAAAGCAGCACCGCACGAAAAGCAGCACCTCACGTGTATTTCTCTGAGCATGGGACCAATACCTAGTTTTAATTACAAAAATACCATTAAAAACAAAATTATGAAAATTGATACCTAGTTTTAATTACAAAAATACCATTAAAAACAAAATTATGAAAATTGAAAACATCTCAAATGTGTTTTCAATTTTTATAACTCATCACTCAAAAATTAAAAAATTGAGTGATGAAAATAAAAACTGGAAATAAAATTCAAATCAACATCTCAACTATGGATCCCACTATTTCTAAGTTATGTGTTACGAAAAAAAGTTATGAACTATGGAATAATCAAATCCAAACAACCCCTTAGTTTCGCGCAATGGTCTTTAGGCATATGAAATTTCTAACATAATTTATATCATATAATTTTAGAGTCACTGTCCATTTGATTTATATTATTTTTAATTTGTAACTAATTTGGGCTTTACCATCAAATCATAATTTTCTTTTTCCTTTTTTTTTTTTGGCACTTTCTTGACAAATAACTCAAAAACAAAAATCAAATTTACTAATTTCCAGTTTCGATGGACGCATTCATCCCAGTTGTCTTTTATTTATTTATTTATTATTATTTTGTAATAAACAAATAGAATTGAAGGAGCTCAAATCAGAGCAACATCAGATGTCTCAGAACAAAGCCTGTTAGCATACAAATCGTTGAGAATCAAATTCCAAAACAGATAAATGTCAAAATGAGGAAATTAAAAGACTATAAAATCCAAAATGCTTGTCAATCTTTTTTATTAGAGAAGGTATAAAATTAAAATACTAAAAAAGTTACTCTTTTACCTAGGGTATTGTATGGAATCTAGATATATGATAAAGTAATGTAAATGGTTGGTCTAAATGAAAACTAATAAAAATTTATCAACTTAAATATGTGAAAATTATTATGTCTAGAATTACTTTTATTATTATTGTTGTTGTTGTTGTGAGAAACAGTATTATTTTAATTTAAATTAAAATAATATTGTTGCCATTTTAGAGCAAAATAACAATATTGTTGCCATGTGTTGAAAGACTTGTATGGTCCGTTTGGATTGAGGGACAGAGAGGAGAAGTAGAGTAGATTTAACACAAAATTAGTTTATTTTTAGCCAACTTTACTCTACTCCCCTCTACTCTCCCTTCTACTCCCCTCCATTCAAACAAACCAGTAGTTTGTTGAGGTTTATTATCTTGTCTAATCTTCACACCATATTTACAATTCTTTGGGTTTCTGAGCTATGAAAGATTTTTGAAATTTATTGAAGTTTTTCTTTTACCTTACTCTCTAAAAAAGAAGTGAGATATGTGACGTTGGGCTTGTTATTTTCATTGATATTGTAGCTATTAAAAGCTTTGTAGGCCCAGAACAATGTTTGAGAATTGATGAGCTTTAGTATAAAATCTACCATGAGATGGAGTAGTTTTTAGTAAACAATTATTATCTCTTTTTCTCAGGAAGAAATTAGTTCAAGGGTGGATACTTGTGGGAGAAGCAGGGTAGGAGCAAGGGCGGGTGACCCATTCCATACTGGTGAAGCGTCCATTTATTTAAGGGAAAATTACACTTTACCACCCTAAACTATACCCTAGATTACATTTTGCACCTTAAAATATTCGATTGCACACTTTGCACCCTAAACTCTAACCTTTGTTACACTTTGCATCCCAAAGTTAGTTTTACTGTTAAATTAGATGGAAATTTGTAGCACATGACTTGCATGTGATTTTTACTTTGGTGGCACATAGTTTAAAGACAAAAACACCCTCTTTCCAATCAATTAAAAACAAAAGCTCTCTCTCACATGCTAGCCTCTTCTCCTCCCCAAATCAAATTATGTCTAACCCTAAATCCCCAATAGTTCTCATGTGTGCCCAGCATTAGCTCTTCCCCTCTCTCTCTGCCAACAGCTCTTCTCTTCTTTTGAAATTCTTTAGTTGCTCCTCTAAAACATGATGGTCATCATCTTGACATATTTTTGTTTGTTTTGAATACAGATAATTATAATAGAATCTGAGAGATAATTAATGCAAACACATACATCCAACATCTGGAAAAAAAAAAAAAAAAAAAAAAATCTGGGCCTACCATATGAGATATATATATATATATATATATATATATATATATATATATATATGGCTTTCTTTACAACACCTGGTGAGGGGTCAAAGCATAGGTATAACACAGTAAAAATCTATAATAATCAATATTAAAATAAAAATTTGAATGGATTCAATCTTGACATACTTCTTTAAAAGTTCATATTAGTCTTGTCTACCTTATATTATTCCCCAAACTGTCTTTGGACTTCATGTTTTAGATAGTTTTCTAATTTTATTTTTGTTTTTTTAAACTTGATGTGGATTTCCATTTTTTTTTGCAACTTAGTATTATTTTACTTAGTGGAGCAACTGAACAATGAGAGAAAGGAGAGGAGTTGACACATGAGAGCTGTTGGGAATTTAGACAGATTTGATTTGGGGAGGAGGAGATGCTACGCACATGAGAGAAAGACATTTTGTTTTTAATTGATTGGAAAAGGGTGTTTTTGTCTCTAAATTGTGTGTCACTTAAACAAAAATCATGTGCAAGTCATGTGTTACAAATTTCCATCCAACTTAACAGTAAAACTAACATTGGGGTGCAAAGTATAACAGAGGTCATAGTTTAGGGTGCAAAGCATGCAATTGAATAGTTTAGGGTGCAAAGTGTAATCTAAGGAATAGTTTAAGGTGGTAAAATGTAATTTCCCCTTTATTTAATTGCATTGGTCCAAATGAGATTTTTACTAACCCGAATTCAACCCAATTCTAGTTTCAAATAAAATTTTAAAATTAAATGATATTATTGGTGATTAATAGTACCTGCTAATGTTGATGGCCTTTCTTATAATTTTTTTTTAACTTCATAATTCCCATTTAAAACAAAAAACAAAACAACGTGAGAGTTGAGATTGTGACTATGAGAGCCTTTCCCATTTAATTTATTTATTTTGGCTTTTAGGTATTTGAATTTTTTTAATTTATTTATTTTGGTATTTAGGTATTTGATTTTTTTTTTTTTTTTTTTTTTTTTTTTTTTTTGTTGTTGTTGTTGTTGTTGTTGTTGTTGTTGTTGTTGTTGTTGTTATGGATGTGTACTTATGTGCTACATTATAGAACTAAGTGGCTATTTTTTAGGATTAAAAAAAACTTGATAACTCCCATTTAAATAAAAATAAGAGTTAATCATTCATCACACTCGTGCTCAGAGGCTTTTATATTTTTTCGGTAAAAGTTAATAATTTACATTCATTATAATTTAAGATTATTACATTTTTCAATCACAAAAAATATCTAGGGGTGTGATGAATGTTATGACTTATGCTTTTGTGGGTGAAATAATTTTTTCATTACACCTCAAGATATTTTTGTGATTGAAAAATGTAGTAATTTCAAATTATAATGGATGTAAATTATTAACTTTTACCGAAAAAATAGAAGAGTCTCTGGGCACGCACATGAGCACGTGCTCAGAGACTAGTATATAGAAAGAATTACGAATTACACCATCGTGACTCTCTACTCATTCTCTTCAGTACTATTCATTATAAATAAAAAATAAAAAATAAAAACAAGTAGCAAAAAAACAAAAGGTGCTACCACGCATTAAAAAAAAATGGTGCTCCCACTAAAATGAAGATGATTTTCCCATGGTTGGCTCCTAAATCCTAATGAGTTTTGGTAATTTTTTTTTAAAGCTTTTTCTTTTCACTTCTTTAATCGTTTTATTAGTTTCATGTGGTATTAGTAATTTAGTATTCACGAAATTTGATGATTTTAGTTTCATAGTTAGTTGATGAGTTTGTTGAAAGATGGCTCTGTTAGCTTGCACCATCAACAAAAATGAAAAAGAAAGTGGAAAGATACTAAGCAATATCTGGAAATGAGGATTGAGAAATGTAGTAGTAGCATATAAATGGGAAACAAGTTTTGGATCATGGCGCATTGATAGTGTGAACTTTGTTCATAAATGTAACTTTAGCAAATTTTATTGCTTTTGAGTTTTGGGTTCTCTATTATAGAAAGTTTGGCTTCAAAACGCACCTCCTATAGTAGGAGACGATGTATACATATGCATTGAAAGTTTAAAATATTATGACAAAATTTATGATATTCTACTTTGAAAAAAACAATTATGAAAAAAAATTATTGTTTTTAAATTTTCCTCACAATCTTTTACAATGTTCTGCAATGGTTCTTTTCAAGGGTTTGAAGATCCCAAAAATAATGGGATGAATGGATTGATTGGCTACCTTGAAAGTATATATAGTGCAATTTGAACCCAACCAGCATATGTGATGCTCATGATTTTTATTTTTTTGGTGATATTCACAATAATGTGCAAATCAGGAACAAGGTAAAAGGTTTGGATTAATCGCTACTTCATTTTATTTTTTATTTTGTTTTTAAGTTATTTTAATTTGCTTAGTAATATCATTCATATTTATATATCATTATTTTATTTATTGAATTAAAAATGTGCAATATTTCTTAAAAATAAATTTGGATGTAATATTGTATTTCCAATATTTCAATGTGCTTCAAATTTATAGCATCTTTAAGACAGAATGATTGTGAGAAGTTTGAATCTAAATTGAAATAAGTCTGTGTATGGGCTAATTAATTTGGATTCAAATATAAATATGAATGATTTTTGGATTGAAATAAGTCTGTGCACGGGCTAAATTTGGATTCAAATTTATATCCTAATGTGATTTTTTTTTTTTTTTTTTTAGAATATCCAAATGTGGTTTAATCGAACTTTTTAAAAATAAGGAAACATGGAATGTGGATAGTAAAAGTGAAATACCGAACTAGTAAAGGTCTTTTTGTTTTTTTTTTTCTTCTTCTTTCTAAAAACTCTTATAATATTAAACAAAAAATTCACCATTGGCGCAGAATGGTGCTTATTTATATCCTAAGTTTTGATTTCATTAATTTTGTTAAAGAATTTTTAAAAAGTTAGAAATAATTTTGTGGGTGAAATAATTTTTTTATTACACCCGTAGATTTTTTGTGATTGGAAAATTTATTAATTCCAAATTATAATGGATCCAAATTATTTAATTTTACCCAAAAAAATAGACGAGCCTCTGAGAAATGTGCGTGAACGCCTGCTCAGAGGCTAGTGGATAATAATGTGTCTTGAATTTTACATTTGTGTGACCTATTTTTAAGAGCAAGGAACGCACCCAGCCATTTTAGAACCCCATTGGCTTTATATTCACCATGATAATGATCATAAAATTCATGACACAGCAGAGAGATTTTAAAATCCTACTGTACGGCACCGAGCTCCCAAAGCCCATACAGGCCTTGGGCCCAGACCCATCTAGGCCCCGGGCCCAAGCCCATACCAGCCTTGGGTGCGGGCCCAGCAGATAGATCCCGTTACCTTATGCCCTTCTTAAAACTGCCTTAGGGCCAAAAACAAGTTTTGGTTATTAAGCTCCCGGGGTTGACCGTTTAACATTTCCCGGTAGAGCGCATGAGTCAATACCCGGGAAGGTCATGATATGCACGGGAACGTGAGTCGCCGAACACAATCGGTGAAAATGGAGCCAAGTTCCAAGATCATAAATGCTGCACCGCCCTCTCACCTAAAACAGCCACTTTAACCAGATAATACTGGACCTTCAATAGCACTAACGATGAACATAATCATGGTCTCCCCACTAACCTTGGCTATAAATAGAGGAAAGTTGGGAGAAGAAGGGGTTGAGAAAGATTGAGGGAAAAATAGTGAAGGAGAGAGCATTTTCAACTGAGCGTTGCTTTGAGTCTCTCTGCCGAGAACGACCCATTGTAGGAAATCCTTAAACCCACTACAAATAAATTGTGAGCCCAAGGGATCTAAGGCCCAGAGTTCTTGTACTTGGTTCTTACAATTGGCGCCCACCGTGGGGCCATCCTACGAAGCTGTGGTTCGAGTGAGACTCAAGCAAAGAAGATGTCTGAGGAGCATTCAAGAGGGCACGTTCCGAGCAATTCCGCAGGATCTTCTCGGGGATCGACGTGGAGGGAGAGAAGGCAGAAGCGGCTGGAGGATAGGGAGCATTCAAGAGGGGAGGAAAGGTCCGGATTGGGAGAAGGATCGGACCAAACGCACCGGACGATTTCAAATGTCTCGGCACATCGGCAACATGATGATAGAGACCGGGAGCTAGAGCGGTTGCGCAGATTGGTAATGGACTTGGAGCTAGAAGCAAGGGGTCGGCGCCACGAAAGGAACCGCAACCCCCAACCCAGGAGGAACCGTGGCGAGGAAGGTTCCAGCCGATCTGTTACACAACAACACCGAGACCGATCCCATTCTCAAGAGTCACGTCGTCATTCCCGGGATATTCGGCGCAGACGGGACCGTTCCCGGTCGCATGGATATGATAACCAAGGGTCAGAGTCGCCAGAAGAGCGGCAGCACCACAACGCCGCGATGGACGCCATGAGCAGGGCCTTGCGGATGGCGGCCCGGTCTCCATTCTCTGATGAGATTGAACGGGCACCCATGCCAAGTAGATTCACGCGTCCACCATTCAATTCCTATGAGGGGAGGACAGACCCCGTGGAGCATGTCAGTCATTACATCCACATGATGTCGTTGCATGCGCACAACGACGCATTGATGTGTAAGGTATTCCCTTCTAGTCTCGGCTCTACCGCACTGAGGTGGTTCAATGGGTTGCGGAAAGGCTCTATACACAGCTTCGCCGAGCTGATTCAGGAGTTCGGCAGCAGGTTCGTAACATGTAGCCGAGTGCAACAACCGGTCGACGCGTTGCTTTCTATGAAAATGAGGGTCGGGGAAACCCTTCGGAGTTATGCCAGCCGATACTGGGAACTCTACAATGAGATTGGTGGGGGAAAAGAGAAAATTGCGGCTAGCACCTTCAGGATGGGGCCCCCCGAGGATTCTGAACTACGGGAGTCGTTGACAAGAAGACCCCCGGAGAACATGAGGCAACTGATGAGACGCATAGAGGAATACAAACGCCTGGAGGACGACCGGCTGCAAAGCAGGGGGAAAGCCCCTTTTTCGGGGAGATCTCGGCAAAGCATCTTGCCGCCGAAGCCGAAAAGGGAGTTCAGAATGCAGGAACCAGAGATGCAGGTCGAAGGGGTTAATGTGCTGTTTAAAGAGCCCGTGCACAAGATACTGGAAAGGATAAGGAACGAGCCATTCTTCAGATGGCCGAACAAAATGGGGGGCGACCCATCTCGGAGGAACCAAAGCCTATACTGCACTTATCACAGAGACAAGGGGCACACCACCGAGCAGTGTAGGGTATTGAAAGATCATCTCGGGCAGTTAGTGAAGGCAGGGCACCTGAAAGAGTTTGTAGCAGATTCCACTGACCGGGAGACCGAGCAGGGCGCACCACAGAGAAGGAATCCCCTTCCACCACCTCGGGGGGTAATCAACGTCATTCATGCCGCACCGAGAGGGGCAGCAGCGGCAAGGATGGTGATGACAGTGGCTCGCGCGGAGGGAGAATCATCCAAGAAGCAAAAGAGAGTTGGGCGGCTAGACATCTCGTTCGGAGAAGCTGATTTCGAAGGAACCATCCAACCTCACGACGACGCTTTGGTGGTGACAGCCCGGATAGGCGGATTCCTGGTGAAGAGGGTGATGATTGATCAGGGTAGCGGGGCTGACGTCATGTACCCGGACCTCTTCGAAGGGCTCGGGTTAAAAACCCAGGATTTGGCAAAGTATAACACGCCATTGGTCTCATTTGACGGGAGGATTGTAATTCCCGAGGGGCAGATCTCACTCCCAGTGGACATGGAGGGCAAGGAAGTTGTAGTTACGTTCATAGTAGTCAGATCATACGCACCTTACACCGCAATCCTGGGGAGGCCGTGGATTCACGCCATGGGGGCTGTTCCGTCCACCCTTCACGTGAAAGTAAAATTTCCTACTGAGAACGGGGTTGTAGAGGTAAGGGGGAATCAGCAGGTGGCGAAGCAATGCCTCGTAGCCGCGATCCAGTGGGAAAAGGAACAGCTCGGACAAGCTGAGCGCGCCGAGAAAGAGACTGCATAGCAATTACAGATGCCCCAGGAAAAGGGGGCGGACGTTGCCGAGGAGGTACTGAAGGTAAGAATTCTCCCAGATAGTGACAAATACTTCCAGGTAGGTACAAGCATGAATGACCGGGAAAGGGTAGAGATGTTGTTGTTCCTGTTGCAGAACATGGATGTCTTCGCGTGGAACCCGTATGAAGTGCCCGGCGTAGACCCCGAGTTCATTGTTCACAAACTCAATGTGGACCCATCATTTCCTCCGAAAAAGCAGAAGCCGAGGAGAGCATCAAAGGAGCACGTCGATGCAGTAAACCTGGAGGTCCAGCGACTGAAGGAAGCCGGGGCCATAAAGGAAGTGTTCTTCCCGAAATGGCTAGCAAACACTGTCGTAGTAAAGAAGAAGAGTGGCAAATGGAGAGTTTGCGTGGACTTCACCGATTTAAACAGAGCATGTCCTAAGGATCCGTTCCCGATGCCCAAGATTGATCAGTTGGTGGACGCCACGTACGGGCACCCGAGAATGAGTTTCCTGGACGCCTTCCAAGGCTACCACCAGATTGCCTTAGCACCCGAGGACCGAGAGAAGACAGCGTTTATATCCCCGAACGCAAACTATCACTATGAGGTCATGCCGTTTGGATTGAAGAATGCCGGGGCCACCTACCAGCGTATGATGACAAGGATGTTCCGGGAGAAAATTGGTTGCACGGTTGAAGTTTATATCGACGACATGGTAGTAAAGAGCAGAAAAGAGTCGCTGCATACTGAAGACCTTCGGGGAGTATTCGAGATACTACGGCAACACAGGCTGCGCCTCAATGCCGAAAAGTGCACTTTCGGAGTGGGGGCTGGCAAGTTCCTGGGTTATCTGATCTCCACTCGAGGAATAGAGGCTAACCCCGACCAAATAGAGGCAATCAATCGCCTAGAACCACCGGGCAACCCTAAGGAGGTGCAGGTGCTCACCGGGATGTTGGCCGCCCTGAACCGGTTTATCTCCAAGTTTGCCGATCGCTGCCGGCCATTCTATCAGCTTCTGAAAAAGTGGAAGGGGTTTCAGTGGGACGAGAGCTGCGATGAAGCTTTTCGAGAACTAAAGGAGTATTTGGCAAAGGCGCCGAGGTTGACGGCCCCGGAGCCCGGTGAGGATCTGTTTATGTACCTCGCAGTCACCAATCATGCCGTAAGTGCTGTATTACTAAGGGACCGGGGAGTGCAAATACCGGTGTATTACGTAAGCAAGACCTTGGTCGATGCCGAGACAAGGTACCTGCCTCTTGAAAAGTTGGTTCTGGCCTTGGCACATGCCACGAGGAAGTTACCACACTACTTCCAGGCACACACAGTGTACGTCCTCACCGAGTATCCATTACAATCACTGTTGAAGAGATCCGATTTCACAGGGCGAATCGCTAAATGGGGGACTCGACTGGGATCGTTTGACATAAGATACCGACCTAGAAGCTCGGTGAAAGGGCAGATTCTCGCTGATTTCATCGCGGAATTCACACCTAAGAATGAAGGCCAGGTAATCTGTAGTGCGGAGATTCGCCCGTGGAGATTATTTGTGGACGGCGCATCAAACGCTATGGGAGCCGGGGCTGGTATTGTCATAATCACCCCTGAGGGTATGCGACTGGAACATTCCTTCAGATTGGGGTTCAAAGCCTCGAACAACGAAGCCGAATATGAGGCCCTATTGGCCGGACTAAGGGCAGTAATGCATCTGGGCGCCAGGGACGTAGAAATCTACTCAGACTCTCGGCTGGTTGTTTATCAGATTACCGGGGACTTCGAGGCCCGGGATCCTCGAATGAAAGCTTACTTAAGTACGGCAAAGCAGATTATTGGTCAGTTTGGAACGGTGAAGATATCCCAGGTGGCCCGGTCGCAGAACAAGCATGCTGACTCTCTTGCCACGTTAGCCTCATCGGCTACCGATGACACCCCGAGACTTATCACGATTGAACTTGTAAGGGAACCAAGCATCTGTGTGGAGACTGCCCTCGACCGGGCCGGAGTAGAGGTCGCGCAGGTGGCGGTGGCCGGACCATGCTGGATGAACCCGATCATAGACTTTCTTTCCGAAGATAAAGTTCCAGAGGATGAGGCCGAGGCCAATAAGATTCGACGAATGGCTCCCAGGTACTGGTTGTCTTCGGACCGAAATTTGTACAGAAGGTCCTTCGCGGGCCCTTACCTCTTGTGCCTGCATCCTGAAAAAGTTAAGGAGCTTCTAACCGAGCTGCATGAAGGAGTATGCGGCGGGCATGCCGGGGGACGATCTCTAGCACACAGAGCAATGACGCAGGGGTTTTGGTGGCCACAGATGCAGAAGGACGCCGCCGAATACGTTCGGAGTTGCGAACAATGTCAAAGGCACGCTCCAATGATCCATCAGCCTGCCGGACATCTAAATCCTGTCAGCAGCCCGTGGCCATTTGCACAATGGGGGCTTGACATCCTCGGGCCATTCCCCCGAGCAACGGGGAACCGCCGTTTTGTACTGGTGGCCGTAGATTACTTCACAAAGTGGGCTGAAGCGGAAGCCTTGGCCAATATCCGGGATACCGACGTGAAAAAGTTTGTGTGGAAAAACATAGTTACAAGGTTTGGGGTGCCGAATTCACTAGTGACAGACAACGGGCTACAGTTCGACAGCAACGCTTTTCGGACCTTTTGCAGCGAGCTCGGCATCAAGAACAAGTATTCAACCCCGGCATACCCCCAGAGCAACGGCCAAGCTGAAGCAGTAAACAAGACTATTTTGAACGGGCTCAAGAGAAGGTTGGATGGAGCGAAAGGAAGGTGGGCAGAAGAGCTACCCAGTGTCTTGTGGGCCTACCGCACGACCCCCAGGAGATCCACGGGAGAAACCCCATTTTCTCTGGCATACGGAGCAGAAGCAGTGATACCGACCGAGGTGAGTTTATGCAGTGCGCGGGTTGTCGGGTTTGACCCTGGACAAAACGCCGACCTTATGATGGAGCAGTTGGATTGGCTAGAAGAATGCAGGGAGGCTGCGACCGTACGTCTTGCCGAGTATCAGCAGAAGCTAGCGCAAAGGTACAACCGAAATGTAAGAACCAGGGAATTCAGTGCCGGGGAATTGGTGTTAAGAAGGGTAGTAGGGAACATGCGGGACGTGGCTGCAGGGAAGCTTGCTCAGAGTTGGGAGGGACCATACAGAGTCACAGCCGTCGCAGGGGCAGGGGCTTACTACTTGGAAGACCTGGACGAGAGGCCCCTCCCCCGACCATGGAACGCCAACAACCTGAAGAAGTTCTACGCGTAACCATCGATGTAAGCCGAAACCTGTATTCTATGAAGATTAAGAGTATGGTGAATTTTCTTTTGTCTTTGCTGTTTTTTCTACTAGTAGCCGCACACCAAGAGAATCGCCAGCAGAACCTAAGGACAGAAACCTGGCTCTCGGCTCGATCAAAATCGCCGAGCAGGTGAAAACCTTACAAACAAAATCCTAAAGACAGAAACCTGACCCTCGGCTCGATCAAAGTCGCCGAGCAGGTGAAAACCTTACAAACAAAATCCTAAGGACAGAAACCTGGCTCTCGGCTCGATCAATATCGCCGAGCAGGTGAAAACCTTACAAACAAAATCCTAAGGACAGAAATCTGGCTCTCGGCTCGATCAATATCGCCGAACAGGTGAAAACCTTACAAACAAAACCCTAAGGACAGAAACCTGACTCTCGGCTCGATCAAAGTCGCCGAGCAGGTGAAAACCTCACAAACAAAAACCCTAAAGGCAGAAACCCGACTCTCGGCTCGATAAATATTGCCGAGCAAGGAAAACCTGATGAATCAATCTTAAGGGTAGAAACCCGACCCTCGGCTCGGTCAAAATCACCGAGCATATGTGAACCCTGCAATTAAAACTATGAGGTCGAAAACTCAATTCTCGGTTAAAACCAAAACCGGATAAAAACCTAACCCTCTTTACAAAAACTAAGTCCAAATAGCGCTCTCAAAACTACTCACGGCTCCGCACAACAGGTTCTCGGGGGTGCATTCTATTAAGCGGCCATAGCACTAGTGTAAATCAAGCAAAGCACAAACGGATACAACTTCATTCAACAAAATTGAAACAGGAAAAGAAAACGGACTTCCAATTAAAAGAGTAAAAGCAATTGTTCAGTCACCACAGCCCGGTGACATGGGCAAATAAAACCAATAAATTTTCAATCACCACATCCCGGTGACATAGGCAAATAAAAACAAGCTAAAATAAAAATCAACTGGGGGATTGAGTCGGTGGTGGCACTTCCTGTTGGACGATCAAGGAGAAAGGCTGGGCCTCGTCAAGAAGCTCCTGCACGGTCGGTGTGCTCGTAGCCTCCAGTTCCTCGGGCTCAGCATGAGAGTCTATTTGCTCAACCAACTCCCTCATACTGGCCGTCTCCTCCTCATCTAGAGCAGCCGGGGCGTTCTGGACGGCAGGTATAGGACTCGGAAATGGAATCTGGCCGGGGTCTCTCAGCGGCGAGTCTTCAGGAACCCCCATTGCTTGAAGAGCAGCAAACCACCCGGCCTCGAAACCCATATGCCGAGCCCGAGCCACCACCGGCTCTGCGGAGTTCTCGGCGTCGGCGAAGCCCACGTCGTACCACTTCTGCTCCGCGGCCGCCAAGCCCGCCCTGAGATCAGCTATCTCCTCGGCATGAGAAGTGTTGAGACTGAGGGCTTGGGCCAGTTTAAGTTCCGTCTCATTTTGCCTGGCCAGGAGGTCAGTACACCTCTGTTCGGCAGATGCACGGAACTTCTCCGCAATAGCAGCCTTATTCTCGGCAGACTCAGCGATCTTGGCCTTTTCCTTAGCCGTTTTTACTGCTGCCTCCCGCGCCGCCTTCTCGCGCTCATTTTCCTCGTCAAGCTCCCGTGCCCGGGCAGCCACAATGTGAGCTAATTGAGCGGCCTAGCAAGCGTGAAGGTTAGCAAAGTGGCAAAAAGAAATTTACATGGAGCAAATAGACAAAAGAATTACCGCAATGGCGTGCCACTCTAACCGGCGCCCCACGGACTCCTCGGACCCGTCCTCAAAGGCGTGCACGTCCTCGGGAAGTTGGAGAGCTCCGGCCAAGGTTTGGGCAATGCGGCCGCCCTCGCCCTTATCCCATATCCGAACAGAGGCCGTTGACGGCAATGGTTTGTCATCCAGAAGGAACTTTGGCTCCCACGCCGGAGCCACTTGGGAGGAGGAAGCGCCCCCCGTGCCGGCTTCGGTCTGCGGCTCTCGGATGACAATCCCCCCTGTTGGTCGGGGAGGAGTCCGGGCAGCGGCGTCCCCCGGGGCCGTGGAATGTGGCTCGGCCACTTTCTGTTTTTTCCGGGCACGTCCGGACTGCGAGGTTGGAGGAGGTTGAGAAACTGGACCCCGACCCTGGGTAGGCGGGGGCTGGTTGGTCGGCCGGGCACCAGGCACGAACCTGTCTAGAGTCATTATTCGCCTTGCCACCATGCTTGCACCGGGCTGGATCGCTTCAGCTAGCAGGTTAGCCGCGTCTGCCACTTGCTGTTGATGCTCGGCGGGTGGATCCTCGGGATGGGTCTGCCCTTGGGCTTGGTCCGCTTGTTGTATAGCTTCGTGGGCTCTCTCTCTAAGGCGCCGGGATACTTGCTCCGCGGAATCGTCTCGAAGGGGAACTAGTTCGTCCGCGGCAGTGAACCGCCTACCAAATTCTCTCGCTTCGCCGGTTGTAAGCTTCGGCGGCAAGAAGTTCACGTACCGGACGTCTATATACGAGAGCAGGGGGCTGTCAACTATCAACGCCTGCTTGAATGATTGCCAAGTGGAGTAAACCGGTTCCACGCCGAGGATCAGGTGTGAGGCCCGGAGTTGCCCGTCCCAGTGCACGTAGATCTCGGAACGAAGGACGAAGTTTAAGTCGTTGACGTGGACGGCTCTGAGGTCCTGAGTAAACACTTTGCCGTCTGCAGAAGAGCAAATAACACGTTAGCTTTTAACAATAAAAGATTTTCTTTTACTCAAACAACTATAAGAAGGGGAAGGTACGAACCCACTTCACGCCGTGTGAGGGGGCAAGGGATCTCCCCGGCAAACCAATTGCCGCGCACCCTGACAAACTCCCCGGCGGAGTTCCTGTTCGAATCGGGTAGGCACGATATCAGCCGTACCCGAGCATCCCTTGTCTTTATGTAGTAATTTGTGGATTTGCTACCACAAAGGCTGTACATTTGGTTAATATCATGGTGATCTAGTTGTAAGTTAAAGGTACGGTTCAACTGGCCGACACAACTAACTACCCGGTAAAAATTGGGGGGAAGCTGGTCGGGGCACAGCCCATAGTAGGTAAGTGTGCTTATCAGGAGGGGATCCACCGGGAACCTAACCCCACCTTCTAAGATGGACATCAAAGGAAAGAAGGCCGTACCATGCCCTCGGTGGAGTTCCATATCACTCTCATGGCAGTAAGCCACGTCCACGTCACTGGGGATACTAAATTTACTCCTAAAGTTGGCCAAAGCAGCCGGGGTATCTAGAAGGTAAGAATAACCCATCTACAAAGCCTAAAACTACAAGAATAAAATCAAAGAAACAAAGCTGAAGGAACAGGAAGGGAAAAAGAGACTTACGTTGGGTTCTAAGGAGTAAAAGAACGCTGAGCAAGCAAGCACACAGAAATGTGGTCGGCAGAGAGTAGGCGCTAAAAATCAGAGGCAAAGGAAAAGTGGAGTGACGTTTGGAGAAGAACTATTTATAGAGCCAGAAGAAATGGGGAAAGAAGAAACGCTGATCAAACAATAAATGGGCACCGCGAACGAGCGACCCAGCAAATGCCAAGCGTAACCGATTTGCGCACCGCTTCGGTTCACGAACCGTCAGGCAATAATGACGTCTGCGCCTGGCGCCGCGAAACGGCGCGTCTTTTGAGATGGCTATTAATGAGAAATGACAGCCAGAAGTCCCAGAATAAAAGATTCCCGAGGTCAAGAAGTCCAAGCAGCTCCTTGATTCCCCTCGGTAACCGAGTATGAATAAAGGGGGGGCTATTGTACGGCACCGAGCTCCCAAAGCCCATACAGGCCTTGGGCCCAGACCTATCTAGGCCCCGGGCCCAAGCCCATACCAGCCTTGGGTGCGGGCCCAGCAGATAGATCCCGTTACCTTATGCCCTTCTTAAAACTGCCTTAGGGCCAAAAACAAGTTTTGGTTATTAAGCTCCCGGGGTTGACCGTTTAACATTTCCCGGTAGAGCGCATGAGTCAATACCCGGGAAGGTCATGATATGCACGGGAACGTGAGTCGCCGAACACAATCGGTGAAAATGGAGCCAAGTTCCAAGATCATAAATGCTGCACCGCCCTCTCACCTAAAACAGCCACTTTAACCAGATAATACTGGACCTTCAATAGCACTAACGATGAACATAATCATGGTCTCCCCACTAACCTTGGCTATAAATAGAGGAAAGTTGGGAGAAGAAGGGGTTGAGAAAGATTGAGGGAAAAATAGTGAAGGAGAGAGCATTTTCAACTGAGCGTTGCTTTGAGTCTCTCTGCCGAGAACGACCCATTGTAGGAAATCCTTAAACCCACTACAAATAAATTGTGAGCCCAAGGGATCTAAGGCCCAGAGTTCTTGTACTTGGTTCTTACACCTACAATTGGGGTTGGGATAGCCATCAAATTAAGAAAGACTTGCCACCAGGGGTGGCTCCACATTGGGTTCAGGGTGGTCACAAGACCACCCTCATCTGGAAAAAAATTATTATTGTTATATATAAATTTTAAAAAATTTATGACTTTTTTATCCTTAAAAATTTTTTGTGACCATCCTAAATTTTTTTAGGCCCAACATAATTACACTTTGGACAAACTTTGACAACTAACTTGATTGTAGATTGTTTCTCAAAAAAAAAAAAAAAAAAAAAAAAAAAAACTTGATTGTAGATTAAGGCTACAACTTCATTCAATATTTTTTTATTGGATGTAAATTTTGACAAATCCATCATTGTATTACATTTTTTTCTTATATCCTCCATATATATTTGCAAAATTTTAGGAAAATCAAAGATCAATACTTATGTCATAAATTAAATTTTAAATTTCAAGTTTTTGTGGTTTAAAATTATACATAAAAAAATCAGTTTATGGATTGAATAGTAAATAACATCCGATTAACATGAAATTTGACACGTGTTTTAAGAACATAAAGAAAATGCAATTTCATAGTTAGATTTTCAAAATTTGTAATTATGTTAATTTGTTTAGTGATAGTTGTAGCCAGATTTTGTCCTTAAACTTTGATCCCTTCAACAATGTATTAGATCCTTAAAAATAAAAAGAAAAGGTCCATGAAAAATTTTATTTAACTAAAATTATGAAAGATATGTAGCTTGCAACATTTTGATAATAAAATTATCATGCAACGATTTCAAAATAAGAGAATTTGTAAAAAGAAATTATAAGAATTTACATATTTGTGTGTATGTGTGTTTTTTTTATTAAATTTTGTATAATTTAAGTTTTTTTAATAATTACTTAAAAAAAAAAAATCCATTGCTTGCCACTGATAACGTGGCTTTCTGTAATCAGTAATTTGTATCAGCTTACCAATAAGGAACAAAGAACTGTCCATATTAAAAGTCCATACTAAGGTTACGTTCGGCAAAGATTATTTTTGCCAGCTTATTTTACTATTCGGTTTATTTTTGCTATTATTCATGGGTTTCACTACACTTTTTGTTATTATTCATGAGTTTTACTGTACTATTTCAGCTAACTTTTACATTTATTTACAGTACTTTCAGTAAAATTATTCATGGATTTTACTACATTTTTTGTTATTATTCATGAGTTTTACTGTACTATTTCAACTAACTTTTACATTTATTTACAGTACTTTCAGTAAAATAAGTAGATCTCAAACAGACCTGAGAAAAAATCAATGACTTGCCACCGTCTGGTTACTTTTAGAATCTATATCACAGATGCAGGCTGGTCGCTGGTTCAAGATAACTGAATAAGGAAGTTGACTCTAGTTTTTTCAAAACAGCTGGCATATATCTATTGGTTGGGAGGAGCTGAAGAGTCACACAAGTAGGTGGGCGTGTGGCAACTTGAAGTGTTCTTTAGTTTGTCCTACATGGTGATTCCAATTCAAATGCTGAATTGGTAAAACTGATCAATGATTCGAATTGGAATAATGTGTCATTTAGAGAAAAAAAAAAAAAAGACCCAAAAGCAACTTACGTTTTATGACTTTTAGAACTTACGTTTTATGACTTTTATGTGCATCATTTAGAACTTAACTTTTATCCACTAGTCCCGGCTCGAAATTTCTCACTCTTTTTTATCTATATTTTATTCTGCCCAAAAAAAAGAACCCCTTATATAAACTTTTCCAGTTTGTTTCTTCTCCTCATCTAAAACATAGTAGATACTAGAGAGATAATTTGTTCTTTTTAAGTGCTCCTTATTTCCCAAAAGAAATGGCCAAGACATTATGTGCTTTTATTTGTCTGTTGATCGTGGTAATGGATGTCATAGCTGGGATCCTAGGCATTGCAGCCGAAATTGAACAAAACAAGGTATGCCATTTTATTTCCTAAGCAGAAAAACTTTGTATTTTACTAAGGTCTTTATGTTCCAAGCAACTCAAAAATTTTGTCATTTCTTTATCAACAGGGCATGAAGCACCTAAGGGTATGGATATTTGAGTGTAGAGACCCAAGTGAAAAGGCTTTCAAGCTAGGTTTAGCTGCAGCAAAACTTCTGGTTCTAGCTCATGTCATAGCCAACATGCTTGGTGTGTGTAACTGCATTTGTTCTCAAGAAGAGCTCAGAAGGGCTTCCCTAAGTAGGAAACTCTCAGTGGCCCTCCTCATTTTCACTTGGTATGTAGTCTTAATTATGCCTGGACTTGATTATGATTACATACTGAATAGTAGTACGCACTTAGGCTTGATTTTTGTTTTTGTTTTTGTTTTTGTGTTTTTGTGATTGATCAGGATTGTATTTGCTGTGGGATTGTCTATGCTGGCGATAGGAACTTCATCAAACCAAAAATCAAAGGCTTCCTGTGGTTTCTCAAGCCATCATTTTCTGTCCCTTGGAGGGAATTTGTGTTTTGTGCATGGCCTATTTTCTTTGTTATATTACGTTTCTTCCACTGCCACCCTTAGCTAATAAGAAATGTATGGAGGTCATAATCATAAACATCTACTTTGCTTTTACTTCTCTTTACATTAGCTGCCAGTATATCTTGTCCGAATAAATCCGCTTGTAATGGTTCGAGTATAGCATTAATCAATAGTTACATCGAATGATTCGAATCATACTACTATTTGATTAACCCCAATAATCGAATGATTCGAATCATACTACTATTTGATTAACCCTATTTTATTGGGAGGGACCTCTTTTTGTTAGTAAAAGCAGAGGGAATGAAAAACAATGAATTGCTTGCCTCGAATAGGACACTTGAATTGAACTTTTGACTATTTTCTTCAAATTAAGCAAAATCTATTAAACTTGTAAATAGAAGTGTAAAATTGATGGAAAGTACGATTATCTTATCAAAATAAGTTAACATTAAAAAACTGGAGGGTTTGGATAAAATCATGTGACTTCATATTTTTCTTTAAAAAAAATTGTTGACTTTTCCTAGTTTAAATTCTTTTTTTTTTTTTTTTTAAGGTTCGATATGTCTTTTATACCGGCTAGAATTTTGTATGATTCATAGATTTGACGGTTCAATTACATTATAAGAGTATAAGTAGAATTCTAATAATTAAAATGGGAGTAACTTTCTATTGACGCTGTAGCCCCATTATAAGCTGTCTTAACTTGGTTGCAAACAAGCTAATACTATGAGTTGTGTCAAGTTGTTGATTGATGCATAGAAATTTGAGATTTAAATCACATATTAGGTATCACAAATGGTGTCACTCTCATTAAGTTATCACTTAAATCATATTAATTAATATTAAATTAACACAAGTAATAGTGAAGTTCATCCTCTTCCAAAGAGAAAAATAGTGAACTTTATCAATGGTTACAAATTCAAATTAGTAAATTGCCAAAAAAAAATTAAATTAGTAATTTAACAATTTCTAGAGGAAAAAAATTGGAGTATAATTTTATAAGGTGAATTATGTACATGATATGAAATTTGAGATGTCAATCGAAGAAAAAAAATGTTGTAAGGACACAATTTGTAACGACCCAAAATGATATTGGGTTCGCACGTAAAAAAGGCCCAAACAATATCATTTGTAGAGCGTGGGTTTAAAAGGCTAGGTCTTGGTCACCAGATGGTAGTTTGGGTTGGCTCCGGTCAGTGAATCTCGTCCGAGGAGTCTGGGGAGCTCTATGCTCTTCTCATTCTCTTTATTTCTAGGACACCATGGCTGGGAGGACGGGTTGTCCCCCCCCCCCCCCTCTCTCACACTGCCTCTCTTATCCTTTTATACGGGCATTTATCCTCTCACCAGTGTCCACGTATAAGCTCAATTTCCTAGGACTTAAGACTTGTCCTGTCAGCCCATACCTAGAGTGGTTAGAGGTGGTTGTAAAAGCTGAAGAGTATGGCTCTGTTAGGTGCAGAGTATTGAATGGCAGTAATAGCAGCTTTCCCTTTGTCCTTGGTCGTTATACTTATCCAGCGTCTCCTTCTCTATTGACATAGATATTTTTAGATTTTTTCCCAAATTGTTCCTATACCATTTTTGCCCTTCCTTCCAGGGGGACCTCGGATATGCCGAGGACAGAATCATCCTCGGCTGTGTCTCAAGACTATTTGGACTTTTATTACCTATCCTCTGCTATACCCTTCCTCGGCTCGGACTTTGGGCCCCAATGTAAAAATGGGCCAGGGCCACAAATTATTGGACCCCACAATAGCCCCTCAAAATCCTGCTGTCGAGGTCGGAGAGGAGGGTTTTGGTAATGCCAAGCCTTTATTACGGCTCGTTTAGCTCTGCCCTTCATTAATGTTGGTGTCTCTTCATCTATTTAAGAAATGCACCGGGTTACGAGACATTCTTCTAGATTTACACACGAGGCGCTCCCGTCGTTTCAGTGTACGAGGCACGTCCTTAATAAATTGCTTTTACGAGGCCAATCAAATCTGACAGTTACAGATGACATTGGGGAATTAAACAGACGCTACCTTACTTGCAGATCTTCTTGGAGACATGTACAGATTAAATGCCACTGAATTCACCTTCCATATAAGAAGCCAAATGAGGGGGTACTCCCTTCGCGTAAAGACTCTTTAACCTTCCTAAAGCCTCAACCCTCAAGCTGTGTTCTAAGTCTTACTTATCAGTATAGCCACAGCTTATAGTCTGACACATTTGAAATAGAAGTGGGGATGAAAAGATCATATCTTTCTCAGAAGCGTTCTATCCCTCCGAAGCTTAAGATAGCTCGGTCAGGACAAGGATGGTAGAGACTCAAGATACCTCTCATCCTCCTTTCAGCCAAAATCTGAAGCAGGGGCTCGTCGCGTCAAACTTTTGGTGCGACTGAGTTGGGGTCACCCATTATCAGTACCAGCCGCTCTCTTATGAGCATAGCTAACATGGCACCAGCGTGTTAAGAGTCAGGACTGACGCAGGGACAAAGTATCCCTGCTTCTTCCTTTCTTCCTTCACTGGTGCCTCCTTTTGCCTTCCCTTCTTCTTCTTTCCCATCACCAGATCCATCCTGGTACTTTTCCTTCTTCCTCTTCTTCTCCTCTTCCACCAAGGAAGGTCCTCCTCTCAATATGGGTGCTACTGGGACAGAATTTGGAAAGACTTGGGAGCAAAGCTTAAAAAGACTTCTGGATATTTGTTTGTTTTGTTTTTTAATGCTTTTGTAATTCGTTTTCTATATAGGCTTATTTAAACCCTTCATTGTACACTGTAATACCTTTTTATATTAATAAAAGTCATCATTGCTTTGTTTCGTATATTCTATCTCTTCTTTTTGAAATGGTTATGCCGTGAATAGACGTATTACCCTGTGACCTCTTTTTTATTATTATACTCTAAACGATACTTAGGGCCGAAATCCCAGTTAATAAAAAGACATTGCTCTGTACTTATTGAAACTATCCGGCATAATAATGCCGATTTGAACAAATGATACTTAGGGCAGAAATCCTTACTAAGAAAAAAAATGTTATTATGAACTTATTAGAGGTATCGTGTATAATAAGACCAACCTGAAAATGGGTTGTATACCCCAAACTTGAACGAGATGATGGCTAAATGCTCGATGCTGTGTAAGAAGTAATCATCCGAGGATATATAACCCAAAATGAACAGCCCCTACAGATCGCTGAGTAATAAGGCGTTTCGCCATCTTCCTAATAACTTTCATAGCCTTAACCCTTTCTGGTATTTGGTCCGAGGACTGAGCGACTTAGAATTCTTTTTAAGTAGCTGACTTTTCCATAGGTTTGAGTCCGAGGACCACGCAATACTTTGGTTCTGTCTAATACTTGATTTTTAAATAGTTGGTTTCCCCATAGGTTTGAGTCCGAGGACCATGCAATACCTTGGTTCTGTCCAAAACTTGATTTCTTAAGTAGTTGGTTTCCCCATAGGTTTGAGTCCGAGGACCATGCAATACCTTGGTTCTGTCCAAAACTTGATTTTTTAAGTAATTGGGGGAATTAACCCCTCGGCCATGGCGTGGGACCTCAGTTTAGGGGGATTAGCTCCTCGGCCAAGCCCCTAGAACCATCCGCGCTGCTGACGCTACGAAGCGCAGCCCCTAGTCGAACTTTTCGCTAGAACACTACCTCCGACTGTTGGAAATGATGTGAGGAATTGTCTCAACCCACTACCCGTGCCAGGACACATAGGTTTGAGTCCGAGGACCATGCAATACCTTGGTTCTGTCCAAAACTTGATTTTTTAAGTAATTGGGGGAATTAACCCCTCGGCCATGGCGTGGGACCTCAGTTTAGGGGGATTAGCTCCTCGGCCAAGCCCCTAGAACCATCCGCGCTGCTGACGCTACGAAGCGCAGCCCCTAGTGAAGAAACGTAGCCCCTAGTGGAACTTTTCGCTAGAACACTACCTCCGGCTGTTGGAAATGATGTGAGGAATTGTCTCAACCCACTACCCGTGCCAGGACACAAGCCTTTCCCACAGACGGCGCCAATTGTAAGGACACAATTTGTAACGACCCAAAATGATATTGGGTTCGCACGTAAAAAAGGCCCAAACAATATCATTTGTAGAGCGTGGATTTGAAAGGCTAGGTCTTGGTCACCAGATGGTAGTTCGGGTTGGCTCCGGTCAGTGAATCTCGTCCGAGGAGTCTGGGGAGCTCTATGCTCTTCTCATTCTCCTTGTTTCTAGGACACCATGGCTGGGAGGACGGGTTGTCCCCCCCCCCCCCCCTCTCTCACATTGCCTCTCTTATCCTTTTATACGGCCATTTATCCTCTCACCAGCGTCCACGTATAAGCTCAATTTCCTAGGACTTAAGACTTGTCTTGTCAGCCCATACCTAGAGTGGTTAGGGGTGGTTGTAAAAGCTGAAGAGTATGGCTCTGTCAGGTACAGAGTATTGAATGGCAGTAATGACAGCTTTCCCTTTGTCCTTGGTCGTTATACTTATCCAGCGTCTCCTTCTCTATTGACATAGATATTTTTAGATTTTTTCCCAAACTGTTCCAATACCGTTTTTGCCCTTCCTTCCAGGGAGACCTCGGATATGCCGAGGACAGAATCATTCTCGGCTGTGTCTCAAGACTATTTGGACTTTTATTACCTATTCTTGGCTATACCCTTCCTCTGCTCGGGCTTTAGGCTCCAATGTAAAAATGGGCCAGGGCCACAAATTATTGGACCCCACAAATGTAATATACTATTTTGGTCCCTAAATTTTTACCAAAAATTCATTTTGTCTCTAAACTTTAAAATGTATTATTTTCATCCTTAGATTTTGTAAAGAGTTTTTATTAATAGTTTAGAGACAAAAAATTGAGATAAAAAAAAAATTTATTATGTAACACCTCCTTTAGCTATTATGGAGGTCTTAAACTTTGATAAGTCTACTGCTTTTGTAACTCATTTTGCTTGAGGAAGTTTTATTAATGATACATATGACCCATATTTGATTATAAAAAAAAAATATATATATATATATATATATATATATATATTTGACCCATATTTAACCCAAAAAAAAAATTCATAATTATGCTAAAATGACATTTACATGCAAAGGTCGGCTGTTTTCAGTCAGAAAGGGAGAGTGAGTGCACGTCCTTTTGGTGCAAATGGTGGAGGGTTTAATCTGAGTTCGAATGTACGATAGAGAGATAGTGAATAAGGATGCACCTCCGTTTGGTTGTGTTTACTGTTCAGTAGAGCGTGGCTTCAAAATATTATTAATCTATATATATATATAAAACCGAAGCCTTTGCTGACACCACAATTTTCCACGTCAGCACAATATTTAAAAAATAAAAAATAAATAAAAATTATAACCCCTCAAAACCCTAGCAACCTTACCCCCCCTCAAGTTAAGAAATATAAAGCCACGATTTCTGCAAACTCTCTCTCTCTCCAGACGTAGGAAGCCCTAAAGCATTCAAGATCTACAATGTACGGTATAGATTTTAGCTTATAAAGTTCAGCTTTTGTAAGGTTAGTTTTGTTTATATATTAATTAATACATAGTACTTTGTTCACCATTGAATACTCATATAATCAATTTCCAATTCAGTGTTCAAGAATTAAACCAAAATTCTAACTGCGCTATCATAAAATATTATTATTAGTATGAATTTTATGGAGTTGCGGTGTTCAAGAATTAAACCAAAATTCTTTTAAATTATCTATAATATTTTGTCATTTGAAAATTTTATCTTTTTGATTTTAGTATATTGTGTTTCTTAAGCTATAGAGAGATTTTCTTTAGTTTCTGCAAACTCTCTCTCTCTCTCCAGATGTAGGAAGCCCTAAACGCACGGTATAGCATTCAAGATCTACAACTCACGGTATAGATTTTAGCTTAAAGTTCAGCTTTTGTAAGGTTAGTTTGTTTATATATTTAGTCCTTACGTTTAGGTTTAGGTTTTAAGAGATTTATATATTACTACTATGTGGCTGAATTTCCTGTGACATCAGTTTTATGTTTTTAACCAAATACATCAGGAAAGCAAGAGAAGGCGCATAAATATTTAGTCCTTAAGTTTAAGTTTAGGTTTAGGTTTAGGTTTTAAGAGATTTATATATTACTATTATGTGGCTGAATTTCCCGTGACATCAGTTTTATGTTTTTTTTTTTTTAATTTGTTTTATGTAAGGTTAGTTTGTTTACATCAGTTCTTTGTCTCAAAGATAAGGCTTTTAATATATCCCTTGCAAGCACACATGAACTTAAATTGTCTTTTAATATATGCATACTTTATTATTTTCTAATAGTTTTCCCGTGCATCGCACGGGTTAGCGACTAGTTTCATATATTTCCATGTATTTAAGAAGCTTATCGGTTGAGCTAGATATTTTTTTTGTTCTAGAATATCTTTACCGTCTAAGTAGAGACAAAATTTAAGAATAACACAATAAAAATACATTTCTAACTTTCATCTAAAACATTTTCTACAAAATAATATCACTCTCCTACTAACTCACTTTTTCAAAGCAATTATATGTTTACTTTTTTTTTTTTAAGAAAAAATAGAAAACACATTAAAAAAAAAAAAAAAAAAGTTGAACAACCCCACGTTTGAAACATCCTCACGTTTATCTTCCTATTAAAAAAAAATCCTCACATTTGTCCCCAAAAAAAAAAAAAAAAAAAAAAGTTAAACAACCCTACGTTGAAACATCCATACGCTTATCTTCCTTTCAAAATTTATTTAAAAAAAAAAAAAAATCCTCTTGTTTATCCCAAAAAAAACTAAATAGATATATACACATTTGATTACAATTTAAACTACTTTTAACTTCTTTTTAATTAAAAAATTGTTCTTAACTTCTTATACTTATCTCTATTTATTTACACGCACTCAACTTAAATTAACAATATCAAATCCTTCATTGTTCATAATTCTATCTCTATAGGTTGGAAGTCTTGAATCCAAGAGGTTCAATGTGATTTTTTTTTTTTTTTTTTGGTTTAATCATTAATGTTGTTTTGAAAGTCATACGCCTGATTTTAGGTTCACCACTAATGCATTATGTTGTTATTTATTTATTTTTATTCTTTTGTGTAGATGAATTTCTTGGTTAAGATTTTGCCTTGCAGATTGTGTTGGGACCTCAACTATAAGATCTCTTTAAAGTTTCAGGTTTATTGTTTCAAATTAAAAAGAAGGTCAAAATTTAATCTTGCTTTAGATAAGCCTTCATGTTTGTCATGTTCTATCTTTCTTTAGTTTTTGATCTCTCACATTCTGTCCTTTTTTCACCCGCAAGTTAAGGTTGGAGATGTGTTCTAGTCTAGCAATACCGATGCAGCAGTAAGGATGAATGGAGGACTGCAGCGAAAAGCGAGAAGAGAGAGAGACAAAGGGAGCATGGACCATGGAGGAACCACAACTAAAGCATATGCTTTGATATTTTCTGACAATGCAATAATAAAGTAGTTGTGCTCAAGTCTATTAGTAGTGTTGGGGGTTGTCATCCACAGCTTCACTGGCTGATCTACAACACTACATGTTCTTTTTTCTTTTTTTTCTACTGGGGGTTATTAACTTTGATTTGGGTGGTGATGCACAATTGCATAGGATAAGTCTTCACGTGTAGAGAGTTAGGAAGTTTTTTATTTCTTATTTTTTGAGAGAGTTAGGAAGTTAATCATGAAAGTTACAATAGTTTTTTTTTTTTTTTTAATTTTATTTTATAGTGTCCATTTGAGAATTACTTACTCAGATAGTTTATTTGCATATATGTAAGACAAAAAAAATTAAAATTAAAATTAAAAACTGACTTATTTCCAAAAAATTGAAACTTAAATGATTTGAAATAAAGTTGAAATAAAGTAATGTGAGACTCACTAAAAGTACATAAAATAAGTGAAAAGGCCATCCATATATATTATTTAAACAAATCACACAATTCATTAAAATAGTCATATAACTAAAATTATACATGGATAATTTTTTCAATTGTCACATAGTGAGTTTGAGAAAAATTCTTCCAAATCGATTTGGAACAAAACCATTTCCTAAAATAATATCTACATTAAGGACTAGATTGATTAAGGAAAAGTAACTTATTTGAAAACTAAAAATTTAATTTTTAAAGAAATATTCCAAGTGAATTATTTTTTGGAAAAATATCAATGTTATGTATGAGAGGAGATTTTTCAATAGCTAAGTCAAGAGATGTGATAGTATTTTGCAATGCTTTGATTAACAAAATTCTATTGAATACAAAATTTTATCAATGAAATATTGAAATTTATCCGGCATAACTATGCAAAGTAAATATTGATAATGAATTGTATCAAGATTGCATGGGTTAAAGACTTAAAGGTACATATTAATTTTAGTAATGCACCAAAAAAGTGCATTGATTCAAGTTAATTAAGAAAACAAGCCTCTGATTCTCAAAAAAGAAAAAGAAAACAAGCCTCTAAGCTTGCACATGCTCAAAAGCTCTTTTATTGTTTTTTGTAAAGCTTAATATTTTGCATCCATTATAATTTGGGATTACTACATTTTCCAATCACAAAAATACCTAGAGGTGTGATGAGTGTTATGCGCTTTGGATGAAATAATTTTTTCATCAAACCCCTAGGTTTTTTTGTGATTGAAAAATGAAGTAATTTTAAATTATAATGAATGCAAATTATTAACTTTTAAAAATAAAGAAATAGAAGAGCCTCCTAAAAAATTTCCCCATTATCATTCAGAAAGTTAGTTTCTTCTACCTTTACTTACTAAAATACCCTTAATACCTCATATTATCATTACACTTAAAAATAAAAATGGGGCATATAAGGAAATTCAATAGCTAAATAAAAAAAAAAATTAAAAATCTCATATACAACCCCACTACCAAGTAGTTACACAACCTTTTAGAAAAAAAATTTAGGGTTTTAATTTTAAATTAACAAAAAAATAAAAATAAAAATAAAAAAAACCTTCCGAATAAAAACTCCCACTAAATAGTAGATGTAGGGGCAAAGGCCCAAAGGCCCAAGATCATACAATGGGCCTTGGGCCCTATACGGGATGATCAACCATGTCCGAGGAGAGGACGTAGATGCCAGAAGGGGTCCCAGTCCAATTCTCATGGGCATGAAGTCACTTAAAGGGCTGTCCGAGGAGAAATGTCTCCTCGGACGTGACGAGTATGGCTCAACATGTACTCTGCCTACTAAAAGGACCTACCCCAATGAACACTAGTAACAAGGACGAGTCCTACAGACCTATGGCAAAGAAGGAAACGAAAGATGCCCAAGGAGAGGCTGCAGCTGCCACATTAAATGCGTTGCAGTTACTTTTCTGACTGCATTAATGTGGAGAAGATCTGTGAACAGTGCTGCCTTGACTACCACAACTCACAGAAAGATGGAGGGGGTGTACGATGGGACAAGCACTCAAGTGGGAGTCCAAATAATCAACAAGCGTAAGGCCATGATGGCTTCAAGGAGACTATATAAGAAAGGAGTCCTCATGAGGAAGGGCACGCCAAGAAAAGGAGAGGAACAGAAAAATAACCGAAAACTTAAAGCAAGAACCAGCAAATATCTATCTCATCTCCTTGGACTGAGAATATATGGATATTAATAGGATTTTCTTGTGTCCAAGTGTTGTGTAACCCAACCTTAGCCACTATCTACTTCGCTAAGACCCGGTTTTGTAGCTCACTCTCTACAAATTCATTGTTTTTGGGCCCCTTAGACCAAGACCCCATGCTTGTTGGGCTTGGGCCCCAAATTGAGACCCTACAATTGGCGCCGTCTGTGGGAAGAACTTATGCCTCAGCAAGTACGATTGTTAGAAATGGAAGGATCAGGTCTGCGACAAACGGGACCCGCAAACTCCCAACAGCGGGACAACTTTCTTAACCTTGAACTGGAAAGAGATCAAGACAAGCGACGAGAGGGTAGCGTAAATACCTTCCATACAAGCAAAAGCCGTTCAAGAGGGAAAGGTCATGCATCCCAAAAGCGGTGCGATAATAGGGCTCTCCAGCAAGAAATCGACGACCTGAAGAGGAAGTTGCGCCGAGCACAGCGAAGGTGTCCTACCCCCAGTTCGGACACCAGAGATGAAGAGGACAACGAATACAGGCGAAGGTCGAGAACCCCACCAAGTGAAACCTTTTCCTATGAGGAAGAGCAACCTCACAAATGCGGCCACAAAAGTCCGTCTTACAAGGACCTAGCAAACGACGTCATGAGTAAGGTCTTGGACTGCATCTCCCAGTCACCCTTCACACGCAAGAAAGAGGGGGCTGAACTTCCTCGGTGGTTCCACCAACCCACTTTCACCATATATAATGGTCGGACGGACCCCGTAGAGTACGTAAGTCAATTTAACCAGAGGATGGCCGTCCATTCCAAAGACGAAGCTTTGATGTGCAAAGTGTTTCTGTCCAGTTTGGGACCCATGGCGATGAGGTGGTTTGACAGCCTCAAGCCAAACTCCATAAATTCTTTTAAGCAGCTAACCCAGGTTTTTGGTTCTCGCTTCATAACGAGCAGTAGGGTTCCTTGGCCCTTGGATTCCCTCCTGTCCTTATCCATGCAAGAAGGAGAGACCCTGAAGGCTTACTCGGATAGGTACTGAGAGATGTATAACGAGATAGAGGGAAATTATGATGACGTCGCCATCAGCACCTTCAAGAGAGGCCTGCCGACAGAGTATGGTTTAAGGAAATCCCTGACTGGGAAACCGGTCACCAGCGTGCACCAACTAATGGACCGAATCGACAAGTACAAGAGGGTCGAAGAGGACCAGCAGACGGGTAAGGGTAAAGCGAAGGTTGTCCCTCAGGAGAGGAGGGACTTCAGGTCGGACCGATTTAGCAACAACAACCGGCCAAGAAGAGATTACTCAGAGCAGTCTGGATCCATCGGGGCTTAGGCAGTCCACGCTGTGTTCCGGGATCCATTACATCAGATCTTAGAGAAAGTTAAGAACGAGTCGTTCTTTAAATGGCCAAATAGGATGGCAGGCGACCCCGCGAAACGCAACCAGAACCTATATTGTCAATACCACCAGGAACCGAGGCACACCACCGATGACTGCAGAAATCTGAAAAACCACTTGGACCAGCTGGTCCGAGAGGGAAAGCTGAGACATCTCTTGCATCATTCTGGTGGCCGACAAGAGCAGACGAGTGTCGAGGCAAGGCAAAGCACCTTAAGACCGCCTATTGGCACGATAAATGTCATTCTTACCGCTCTAGGAAGAATCGACTCCCATCCTTTCAGAGTGATGTCAGTGGCCCGACTCCCCATTGAAGCTGACGACCATGAGTCTAAGAGGGCTAAAGGGATGGCCTCGCCCATGCTCGGATTCTCGGATAAGGATAAAGTTGGAATTATCCAGGCTCACGATGATGCTCTAGTCGTCACACTCAGGATTGGGGAATATGACATGAAGAGGGTGCTAGTCGATCAGGGCAGTGCTGTGGAGGTAATGTACCTCAACCTGTACAAGAGGCTAAAGCTGAGACTCAAAGACCTGACGGCATACGATTCCCCTTTGGTAAGTTTCGAAGGGAAAACCATTACTCCGAAAGGCCAGATTAAACTGCCTATACAAACAGGCTCGGACATAGTGGAGGTGGACTTCATAGTGGTGGACGCATATTCGCCCTACATCGCCATTGTAGCTAGACCTTGGCTCTATGCCCTAGGGCCTGTCTCCTCAACCTTACACCAAAAGGTGAAGTACCCGTCGAAGGGTCGGGTCAAAGAAGTGATAGGGGACCAAGCCATGGCCCGGCAATGCATGGTGTCCTCTATCTCGCGACGGCCAAGTGCCGAGCCCTCAACCTCTACCGAGAATGGCTTATAGCAATTAACAACCCCGGCCTCGGGTGGTAGGGGACCAGTCGAGGAGGCAAGTTGTGAGGATTTGGAAAAAGTTCTTGTGGGCTTCGATCTAGAAAGATTGTTTCAAGTCGGCTCGAAACTACCACGCCAAGAAAAGGAGAGGAACAGAAAAATAACTGAAAACTTAAAGCAAGAACCAGCAAATATCTATCTCATCTCCTCGAACTGAGAATATATGGAAATTAACAGGATTTTCTTGTGTCCAAGTGTTGTGTAGCCTAACCTTAGCCACTATCTACTTCGCTAAGGCCTGGTTCTGTAGCCCACTCTCTACAAATTCATTGTTTTTGGGCCCCTTGGACCAAGACCCCATGCTTGTTGGGCTTGGGCCCCAAATCGAGACCCTACAGTAGATATATACAAAGATACTATTAAATAATAATAAAATTTCCTATACATTACTTTAAAATAAAAATAAAAAATAAAAAATAAAAAATCCCACACGTTTGTTTTGATTTTGTTCAAAATTCAAAAATTTTCCTTCGGCAAAATTTACAGGAACAAAACACCTCACGGTTACTTTTGTTAAGCATGTGTTCTATTTAAAAAAAAATAATAATAAATAAAAATTGTATAAGCCTGTGTGAACTCAAATTACTTTTTTTTTTGTTTATTACTCATCCTTATTTGTGTAAGCCTGTGTTCTATTGTGATGACATGTTACATGCAATCTAGGATGTTATTAATATTCCAAATGTCAAACTCTTGAAGAAAAATGCTAGGAAGTTTCATGAAAATTTGAGCAAGTTTATTTGTGGAAATGATGATTTGATTGCTAAGATCTATCATAAACTGATTTTTTATGTATAATGTTAAAGCACAAAAACTTGAAATTTAAAATTTAATTTATGACATAGCTATTGATCTGTAATTTTCTTAAAATTTTACAAGTATATATGGAGGATATAAGAAGAAAATGTAATTCAATGATGAATTTTTCAAAATTTACATCCAAAAAATATATATTGAGTGGAGTTGTAGCCTTAATCTACAATCAAGTTTGTTGTCAAAATTTGTCCAAAGTATAATTATGATGGGCCTTAATCTACATGACTTGCACATAATTTTTGCTTAGGTGGAACAAAATTAAAAGACAAAAATGCCCATCTTCACAATCAATTAAAACAAAAACTTTTCCTTATTTTTTCCAGCTCTCTCATTGATGGAAATCAAGGACCTCCATTGCAGACCCTGCATGAGCATTTGGATATCAATGACAATATGACCCAATCTAGATACATGAGACTCATAATTAGTAATGGCCTTCATAACATTAGTATTCTCTCCTTTAATGACCAAATCTGTAAAGGCAGTGGCGGAGCCACACACAAGGGTGGGTGGGGTGGGGGGGGGGGGGGTGGTGGTCAAGGCCCCCCCAAAATTTAAAAAAAATATTTTATAGTACGTATATTATTTACATTTAAAAAATGTAGCATGTAAAAATTGAAGTTGTCCTCCCAAATTTAGAGTCATTTCAATGGTTCTCTTAAAAGAAAGAGAAATTATATTAAAATCATATAATTTAAGAGGTTTAATAAATTAAACTATGTAGAAAAAGATAAATTTTTGTACATGTCTAATAGGAGAAATACATGACTTTTATATACTCATTAAAATTTAGAAGATAATAAATTCTCTTAGTAAATTAATTTATGTGTGTGTGTGTGTGTGTGTGTGTGTGTGTGTGTGTGTGTGTGTAAAAGTTTGTCTTAACTAATATATTAGCATCACAACTTGGCCCTCCCAAACCAAAATTTCTGGCTTCACCCCTAATAAAGCCAACTTCCATAGCAAATTCAATGGCCTTGCAACAAGTTAAAATCTCCACCTCATCACTATTAGCCACTAAGGGACCTTTAGTAGATATGGCACCTCATCGCTATTGTTCCTTTTAAAATGAAAAATCACATGCTAAATGTACTATTACTATATAGGGCATGTTTGGTAGACTGTAATAGGCGTTGTAATGTAATAGTTATTCCTATGATTTAGTTATTCTTTAGTTTGGTTATATTTTTATTAGAAGGAATAATCATTCCTTATGAATAGCTATTCTTCAAAATGAGAAATAACTATTCATTTTTAAAAGGTTGTATTAGCTATTTCTTAGTAAGTGTAATAATTTCAAAACTTAATATATTTCCAAGTAAACAAACTTTCCATAGCTATTCCTTAGCTATTCATTTTTTTTCTCAAAAAATAAAAAAAATGTTAAGTTTCATTCTAATGTTATAACTTACAACCAAACTAATGAATATGTTTAGTTATTACATTACAACACATTTTATTCCTAGTAATAAAGATTACAATTCCTGTCGTAATTCTCATTTAGTGTACCAAACGTATCCATAGTATATATTTTGTTCAGCGGAAGTCATTGGATTTGTACCTATACTGCAATGAAATAAGCTTTTGTTTTTAATTGTTTGTGAAAAGGGTGTTTTTGTCTTTAAGCAGTGTGTCACCTAAGCAAAAATCATATGCAAGTCATGTGCTATTAATTTTTGTTTAAATTAACGGTAAAATTAATATCGAGGTGCAAAGTGTAATAAGTGTAATAATTTTAAAGTGCCAGATGTGCATTCAAATAGTTTAGGGTGCAAAATATAATATATTGTATAGTTTAGGGTGATAAAGTGTAATTTGCCCTAAAATTTATCTAAATATAAGTTTAATGTTTTATTTATTCTTAAAATTTTTTTTTTTAAGAAGAATAAAAATAGGAAACTTGAATTGAACTTTTGACTATTTACTTCAAATTTAAAAGCAAAAACTTATAAACTTGTAAATAAAAGTGTTAAATTGAAGGAAAGTATGATTATCATTTTTTTTTTTTTTTTTTTAGAAAACAGTAAGGAAATTTTATTAATAAAAATCAGATCGGAACACAGCGTCCAAATCATCAGGTAGATCTTCTACCCATACATCAGTATCTGCAGATAAAACTGCTCTTCTAGCTAATTCATGAGCTAACTTATTTCCTCCCCTTCCAACATGAAAAAACTGACAAGAATGTAAAGCATAGCCTAATCTCCGAGCATCATCAATCACGTGTCCATACAAGGTTTTGCACTGTCCCTGGGATTGCAAAGCACGAATAACCCCTAGACAATCCCCTTCAACCTGGATATGAAAGAAAGACATTTCTTGAGCAAAAGTGATTGCTCTATCAAAATAACTTAACATTAAAAGCCTGGAAGGTTTGGATAAAATCATGAGATTTAGTATTTTTCTAAAAAAATGGTTGACTTTTCCTAGTTTAAATTCTCTTCTTTTTTTTTCTTTTTTTTTTAGATTCGATATTTCTTTTATACCGAGCTAGAATTTTGTATGATTCATTAATTTGATGGTTCAATTGCCAATTCAGTAGAATTTTAACGGTTATTATGAGAGTATGAGTAGAATTCTGATAGTTAAAATGGGAGTACGGGTAACTTTCAATTGACGTTGTTGCCCCATTCTTAGCCATGTCTTAGCTTGGGTGCAACCAAGCTAATACTATGGGTTGTGTCAGGTTGTTGATTGATGCATAGAAATTTGAGATTTAAATCACACACATTAGGTATCACAAATGGTGTCACTGCCACTAAGTTATCACTTAAATCATATTAATTGAAATTAAATTAACACAAGTAATAGTGAAGTTCATCCTCTTCCAAAGAGAACAATAGTGAACTTTATCAATGGTTACAAATTCAAATTAGTAAATTGTCAAAAAAAAAATTTAAAATTAGTAATTTAACAATTTCTAGAGAAAAAAATTTGGAGTATAATTGTATAAGGTGAATTATGTGAGTTATATGAAATTTGAGATGTCAATCAAAGAAAAAAAATGTAATATACTATTTTGGTCCCTAAATTTTTACCAAAAATTTGTTTTATCCCTAAATTTTAAAAAGTTTTTTTTTTTTTTTTTCATCCTTAAACTTAATAAAGAGTTTTTTTAATAGTTTAGAGACAAAAAATTGAAATAAAAAAGAACTTTTTAAATATTTTTGGGACGAAAAATAAATTTTTAATAAAGTTTAAAGTCAGAAAGTAAAACATTTTCAATAATTTATGGACGAAATATAAATTTTTTAATAATTTAAGAGTGAAAAACGAATTGTTTGTTTGTAGAGTTTAAAAACTGACTAGTAAGAGCATTTCCATTCAATCTTTGCAAATGTGAGTTTTTAGTCTCTCATTTAGCTTTGATTTCCACAACCATTTCCAATCAAGTTAGTTTAGCATACTCTTCTGCATTCTTTGAGACCCAAATGGTTGCCATAAACTAATCAAGGTCCTTGCAAAAGGGATTTAATTTGTTATAATCAAAACTTTAGGGCGTTCCATTTTTTATGGAAAAATCAGTCGGGGTTTTTTGCGGTTTTCCTTTGTTTTTTGTTTTTTATATTATTCTATCTGCAATTAATTTTCCTGTTAGTCTATGGGTTTGTAAGTGCTCTGCTTCTATGTTGTCAGACAGTACGAGGATAGGTTTGTTCAATGTGTCACATATTCTTTATTGGATTTCAATAACAAGTGGCTTAAGACGGTTAAGGTTGAATTTTTTTAAAAAAATTAAAAAATTAAAATTGACTAGTATTTTAGATGTAGTCGCACATGGGTTAGTTAAAAAAATTATTTGCTTATTTGCTTTTGCTGTTTCCCAATGCAATAAGATCTAATAAACTCCTTTTTAGCAAAGCACGATTGCACAGTAAAACCTACTTTATTTTGGTTTTAACTTTGATTTAATACTTCATATATATGAGTTAAGCATTTGGTGGAGAAATTATTACTTCTTTCGGGGAAAATCCTTCCCCCTCACGGGGGGTGGGCATTTGTGTGAGATCCATGAATAAGGCCACATCCCTTGTGAGGAGAGGGGGGAGGGGGGAAGGATTCCACCCAAAGAACCTAATAATTTCTCCATTTCAATGAATATGTATGGCTTGATGGGTGAGGGGAGTGGTGTGGTGTGTAAGACAAGAGTGGGTAATTTAATGAGATGGATTGGCAGGGAAAGTGTGGTTATTGTATATAACGCATAGGGTGTGGGTGGTTTTGTGAGTTAATGACAGAGGAGGTGGAAAGATAAGATGGTTGTGGAGTGATGAAGCAGCAGCTCGGCTACCGCGTAACACTGCATGATTGCAGTTTGAGAATAAGGCCTTCTCAAATAAACGAAATTAACCAATGTTAGCAACACGTACACTAAAAAAATGACAAGACAAACCTATAACTCAAGGGCACTGGCCACGTGCAAGTTTACAATATAACCAAAATTTTGAACCAATGCGCTAAAAAAAATAGTTATATTTTGCAACTCAATAAGTAAGCATCACATAATTAATTGCGAGCGAAATGCCTTAGTTACTTAGGAGTCAAAGCAAAGAGTTGTAGGTTTATAGTTAGTCCAGGCACTCTCCCTTACCGCTGAAGCGCATTCCAATCTTATCTGAGCACAAAGTGAACTCTAGATCACAATATAATTCGGATTCACACGATAATATATATATATATTTTTTTTTTTGGTTAATCACACGATAATATATAGGGAAGCATGATATCACTTATGCATAGTATAGTATTGTATTGTACTAATTATATTTATTTTCAATAATGCACCCACTTCTTAGTTTACTGTTCTAGACTACAGTTTTACATCATATAGCTCAGAGTAAAATAAAAGAGACAAAATATATTCAGAACTTACCTGTAAAATCTAAGTGTAAGATTGTCAAATAATTATGAAAATACTGTAAAGTTTTATTAAGTCGGTGTAACTATATATGCACATATAAATAATAAATATTTAAAGAAAAAGACAAAAAATCACAAAAAAAAAAAAAAAAACAGGTGAACAGTGCGCACGGGATGAATAAACCAAACTACAATAGATAGAGGCATTGCCTCTTTTTATACAGTTGGTGGCATGGGCAGAACTACCCTTGGACTAGGGGCCAATGGCCTCCCCTAATTTTTTTTTTAAAATATTATTATATACATATATGTATTAATTTTAACAATTTTATTTTATAAAATTACATCTTATTTTTCTTTAACAATATCATTGATTCTTTTAAGAGTAATGCTATACTCACAAACTTTTTTATAACATTTTTACAAACCTTTTTTATAACAAATTCTTATTGGTTCGCATATGAACACACCGCTCACATAATTTTTTTACTTACTAGTAACCACTTATTACATAAATAATTTATAAAAAACTTGTAGATCTAGTATTTTCCTCATTTTAGTGATCATAAAAAAATTTATAGATCGAAAATCTAAAACAAAATATACAAGCCAAAAAAAAAAAAAATGTTCAACAACAAAAATTACGAGTAAAACTAAAAACAAAATTAAGCTCAATTAACTAATTTTATCCAAAATAAATAATCTTGCCCTCTAAAAAAAATTCTACACAAAAATAATTTTGTTCTTACCTAAAAAAAAAAATCCAAAATAAATAATCTTGCCCTCTAAAAAAAAATTCTACACAAAAATAATTTTGTTCTTACCTTAAAAAAAAAAAAAAAAAATGTTAAGTAGCAAAATCAATAGTTGAAATCTCAACAATAAAACTGCCCATAACTCAAAGTTCTGGATCCGCCGTTGTTAGTATAAGTAGAAATAATATTTTACCAGGAAAAAGGAAGAGAAGTGTGTCTTCAGAAAAAGTCAGGTGCTTAGAAAAAATAAAATAAAAAAAATCAGGTGGAAAGTATAAATGTATAGTATAAAAAAATAGCTCGAATGGAATAATAGTATAATAATACAATTCCATGAAAAGTTTGGGGGAAAAAAAAAGACAAGCATAGTCTTCGAATTGAAAATCCAGAAAATTAAGTAAAGCCCAGAACCAAAAGATGCAGAAGCAGAACCCATAACAAAAAATGACTCCAAGTTCACCACTTTCTCTCCTCTTCTTCTTCTTCCTTTCAATCACTGTGCAAACCCAATTGTTCCAAACGTAAATTAATCATCAAAACAGTTATATATATTATTGGTGTTGATCTGTATTGTTTATTTGATCCAGTGCAATTGAAGTTCCAAATTTTATATTTTGAATTTGATTTTTTTTTTTTTTTTTTTTTGTGTGCAGAGTTTGTGGAAGAGAAGAAATAGAGAAAGGAGTTGGGCGCAGAGGTCTGCTGAGTTTCATAGAAACCCCTAAAGGAAGCAACGTTTCCTTTGAATGCTCTCCTTCTGGTCCTTGTATTTCCTGCCTTTATTCCGAAAAGGTTTGATTTTTTGGCTTTTTCAACAAATTTGAAATATTGGGTGTTCATTAATTATCGTAATTATTGATATATGTGGTGCATATTTGTTGGTTTTAATCAAATTTATGCTTATTTAAGGAATACCCAGTTTAGAATGGTGCCAGATTTTATGAAATTTTTTTATATATCTGGGATTAATTGGGGTTTTGCTTATGGGATCTTTTGGCAAACTAAGAACGATTGAGTGGTATGGTGAGTGTAGTTGCAGTTGGGAATTTTTTTGAAGTGGGATTGTAGTGAAATGGCTAAGAATAATGGAACTACTGGATTGGATACCCCTATGAAAATTGAGCCACTTTCTGTTACTTTGTTTTTGATGAAATGAAACATTTTTTTTCTATATGCTTGATTGTAACATTTGATTCTATACCCACAATAGCGATGCAAGACAAAACTAGGATCAAAACATGGCTCTAATACCAAATTTGTTGTAGGGCAAAACAAAAACAATTCAAAAGCAACAACACAGAAGAACAAAACACTAGAGGATATATAACCTAGAAGTTGGTACCTAAGCTTGCTTGAAGTCGGCACCAAGCAAGAGAGAACCTCTAGGAAAATAAAACTACTAGTAAACCTATGTAACTACTAATACCTAAAATAAAATTCAATTTACTCCAATATTAAATAAGACAATTAAAATTAATATTTTCATGTGCTTCCTGCATCACACACTCCCAACTCTAGTAGGATTCGGGTTATATAGCAATTCACAAGATGCAAATATTTATTTTCATACTCACCCAAAAGTAGGCCCTATGACCTTACTACCACTACTACCAGGATGTGGAGGAGAGATGTACGGTATGTTCGTTAGTGTGCTTTGGGTTCCCTCTATGGAGAATGATCTGTTTCTCAATGGCTTTATCTTGTTTCCAACTTTCTATTACTACTTCAGAACTGATGTTGCCTGGTAAGATGAAACTAAAGGATGCATTAAATAAGAAAACGGTAGATCATGCTCACAACAGTCAATATTACCCCAATTGCTTCCACATCATCCACTATTCCTTTTTTTTTTTTTTTTATAAGTAAGAAGAAAATATTATTAATCGAGGAAAAGCAAGAAAAATACAAAGAGTTCACAGTAGTTAACAAAAACAATATGGAAAACAAATAGACACAAGCAGCCACTAAGCTATTCTAATAGACGAAAGAAAATCCATAAGGGTAGAACAATCCGAGAAACCCCAACACCGAGACCAATCAAAGAGGGTCCGTTGGCATAAATCTAATAACTGAACCACAGTTTTCCCCTCATCCTCAAAAAACCGCCAATTCCGTTCAGTCCAAATAGTCCACATTAAACAGCCTTGGACCAAATTCCAAATATCAGAACTATGTTTCCCAAGCCAATGATACCGACAAAATAATAAGTCCACAACTGAACCTAGCATTACCCAGTCAATCCCAAACAACCGAAGTATATACGTCCACAAAGAATGAGCTATCGGACAAAAAAGTAACAGGTGATCCAGAGATTCCGCATTACAATAGCACATACAACAACAATTCGCCAAAGGATAACCACGAAGCATGAGGTTATCCAAAGTTAGAATCTGACCATGAGCTGCTGTCCACATAAAGAATGCCACCTTTTTAGGAACCTTAACTTTCCAAATGCCCTTCCAAGGGAAAGTAGAAGGAGCTGCATTTCGAATCTTATGATAAAAAGACCGAATATCAAACTCCCCACTTCCCTTAAGGTCCCAACAAAGCCTATCACACCCTCCACCCCTAGGAATTCGGGTTTGGATGAAATGAAGTAGGGAGTAGGAAGCCGCTAACTCCCAATCATTGAAAGCTTTATAAAATCTTAAACTCCACATTCTGTCATTATCACCCACTAGAGGGCTTAACACTTCAGAAATACAAGCTTCTTTATTGGCTGAACACATAAATAACTGAGGATAGAGAATTTTAAGAGGAACATCCCCAGTCTACTTATCATGCCAAAA
The DNA here is from genome assembly GCF_932294415.1 of Quercus robur. Taxonomy (NCBI): domain Eukaryota; kingdom Viridiplantae; phylum Streptophyta; class Magnoliopsida; order Fagales; family Fagaceae; genus Quercus; species Quercus robur. The sequence continues at coordinate 59,599,987 of NC_065536.1, forward strand.
AAAATACGAGAACCATCCCCCACCACAAAAGACAAATGCTTAGCAAAACTTTCCCACCCTTCAATAATACTCCTCCATAAACCACAACCATGAGCCCTTCTACAAACTCTAGTGCACCAACCCCATTTTCCCTCCCCATATTTCATTGCTATGACCACATCAGCCACCATTCCTAATGGCAGCAACCATGTATTGGTTCTCAATTTGTATAATATTAACTATGCACAACCTGGCGTTTTCAATGGAGACATCTAGGGTTCAAATCCCCTCTACCCTTTGTAATTATCAAATTATTAAAAAAGAAAAAGAAAAAAGAGAGGCTTAATTCCTGTTATTGCCCATGTATAATTTTAAAGAGCCTTGTGGTTTATCTGACACTTCCTTTATTTCCAATGGAGACATCTAGGGTTCAAATCCCCCCTCCCCCAACCATTGAACTATCAAAAAAAAATTGTATATTCGCTGCTCAGCACTCCACTTTCCTTGTATTTTGTATGTTGTCCACATGATGCTCCTTTGATCTCTGTGAAATGCCTTGGCATTTATCTTATATATTTATTTTTATGCAGACTGATGAGAAATATCGATGCAGTGAGACTGGCTATCGTATCCCTTTGAAATGTGTAGAAATTAAAGATAATTCAAAGAACAGAAATGGGAATGGGAAAGGGAAAAGTTCTCGGAACAGTCGATCTACTCTGGAAATCTCTCACGGCAATGAAATATTACTTGCAGAATCTCTTGATGCTGGAGAACTCACTACTTCAATGAAACATAGAAGTTTACTGGAGGATCCATCAACACCAGAGGGTGGACCGCAAGCCTATATTACTTATAGAAGCTGTTTACCACCAGTTAATGAAGAGAAGATGTCAGTGCTTGAGTTTGAGGTATGTGTCATTATCTTTTATCATCCCTCTTTTCTTGTAGTATTTTATTAGTTGATTAGTTCATACGCTTGATTACTTTTAACAAGAATAAAAGCATATAATATAGGAAGTAGGGGATTTTTCTTTTACTTTGAACTAAATTTGGACAGCTTAAAAAGGGTAGTGTCCTATTGGAATGTGACCAATTTGACGATGCTATTGGTCTATTTGGTTGTGGCCTACTAGTATCAATCTTTTGATTTCAAACAGAATGCGCACTTTATAATCCCATGCTCTTTTGTTTTAGCCTTTTAGGCATTGATTAGTATTATTTTTCTTTACTTTGAACTTGTATGCATCATGAGCATCTGAATTGTGATTCATGTTTTTATTATAGCCGTGATTGTTTTGATCAAATAAGTTACTTAAGCAAAGAGTGTTGACTATCAAAAGGCAAACATAGAAAGACATGAAAGTTCTTGACTTCTTATGAGAAGTCATGTAAGGTCAGCATAATCTATTGGACGAGATATCTAGGGCTTCTTGAATACCATAAGCTAACATTTTAAACAGCGCATTTCATGTGTTGAGTTCAAATACAAGCTCAGTTAACTTTATATGTGTTTTTACTTGCATTGTTAAAAAGGGAAGAACATGATTATTTGTGTGTTGTCTCGTATTTTCTGTGCCACTCTGGACAGGGGATTGTGTTGTGTTTGTTGCTCGTTAGCAGTTCAATTATATACTTCAGAAGAAAGCGGACCATTTCCATGACTACTTTTGGAGCAGGGAGGATCCAGACCAACTCTAGGTTTTGATTCAGAAACCTGTGGGTATGAAGAGTTGCTCCGTTTGAAGCCAATTTGTAACAGTAACTGAGTGATGTTAGGCTATTGATTTTAGAAAGAATCAAACCAAGTGTTCACTATATGCTGCCCACAGTTTGTTCCTCTTTATTTTTTTCCCAATTTCCTATACCTAAATGATAATTTTTCCTTTTATTTTTAGATCTAATTTTCATACATTACAATTGAAATGTATTATTATATTTATCAAAAAAAATTTCCTTTGATTTTTTCTTCTGTAATATATAAAGCCATATTTACACGAGGTCCACATGCATCTTTAATTTTGCAGTTCGAGGCAAAATTTTCAAAATTTTCAATCCTGATCTTCTGGGCAGTGACGGATATGTTGATTGGCCTCTCTTCTCATGTGTTTATGGCTTCCGAGTGTGTAGATGCTATCCAAATACGTATTACAATGTGCAATGTTTGGGGTATCTGAAAAAATCCATTTGGGAACTAGTTTGATGGATGCGAATTTTGCAAAAACAAAAGTGCAGGAGCAGATCATTGTGGTAGACTCAGGCCCTCGTAAAACAATGTGTAAAATGACCCCAAGTTGGCCATCCATAGGTCATATGATTTAGGATATGAAGGAAGAGGCCAGAGTTTAGGAGAGTGGAGTTTAATAATAAAACCCAAAATCTCTGATCTCATCCCAACTCTAACACTAGAATCCCCAATTCCTTAAACAAGAGCTTCAAGTTCAAGACCCACAAAACCCATCCGACCAAACCCCAATCCAAGAAAACTCAGAGACAATCTCGGTTCTCTCCCCAAACTACTTAACTGTAACGTGTCCTCTTGCCAAGCTCCAAAGCGCAGCAAGGACAACTCACATAAGAGAAGCTTTTGAGGCAGGACTATTTGTGCAAATCAGATGATTTTAAGGAGAGTTGGAGATTGGAATAAAGGGGGTGGAGGTGGAGGTGTAGGGTTTCGCCCACAGAGAGGGAAAGTGAGTGGAGGGTTGGAGTGGCGGTGACGGTTGTTTGAGAATTTAGTTGGAGAGTGAGATTGCAAATGGTTGTGTTCAAAATTAAAGCTTTGGTTGATTTCAAAGGAAATCGATCAATCAAAGGAACTCGATTGATGGTGAGAGTTGGAGATTTGGGGTGGTATTTAAAATGCAATCACATATTGTAAATGGGCGTTGTTCAAAATTGAAAATTTTAGTGATTTTGTAAGGGGGGGGTCATATCACTAACGGCACCAAGTGTTAATGAGGGTGGTCACAGGACCACCCTGAATTTTTTTTTTTTAATATAACTTAAAAGATTTTGAGTTTTAAATTAATATGGGTCTTTTGACCACTCTAGAAGAAAATTTTGATCAATCTAAAAAAAACACTTGAACACCCTTAATAACAATTGAGCCAATTAAAAATAAAATTCAACCTCTCCAAAAATTTTGTCCGTTGAATGTTGAAAAAAAAATTGTAAGAAATATTATATTCACAACATTTTCATAATATTTTTGTAACAAATCTTATATAACAGGTTGTTACTAATGAATAGAAAATAATTTCAATAGTAAGTTCAAATTAGAACCAGTAAAAACTTATAACCTAGATTTTGTTGTGAAAGTGTTGCGAAAATTCTGTGAACATAACACTTCTCAAAAATTGTTTAAACAAACATATTAGCCTAAAATCTCAAATCAAATGTTTAATTGTGATTTTTTAAATTGTGTTTCAACTAGCATATTTTAAAATTGCTATTTTTTTATATAAAAAATGCACACTTTTCAAATAGCTAGTCTGTTAGTATTTGCTTTAGTCTTTAACCGAATTTGTTGGATTATGTGATATATTTTTTTCAAAAAGATAATGTATTTTGTTTATATTAGTACTTATTTAGGCAATATGTTAGTAATTGAATAGGTGATCAGTAGTTTAATAATTGCTTAGTTGTGTATATTGAAAAAAATGTGGTTAATAATCTATATATATTAGAATATGTGAAGCTGAGAAAAAATTAAATTAGAATTTAAAATTAGAGTTCCAATTTTGCGCCATATATTATAAATTATTTATTTTTAAAGAGTTTTAACTTTTAATTCTTAATTTTATAATCAAATGTGGGACCACATCATAAATATTCATTCAATTGAATTATTAAGTATAAAAACCAAAGAGTCTAGAATAAATAAATCGAAAAAAAAAAAATGCTTCACAATAATTTTTTTTAAAAAAACATGAACAATTTACATTTTATACATAATAATATATTTACAAATTCTTTTAAAGAGTTAACAAAATATAAAAATAACTATCAATAGTATTTAAATTTTATATATAGCAATTATATTATACATCTTATTATATATCTTTTAAGTGTATTTATACATATACATGAAGTTACAAGTCAGTATTAATAGTGAAACCATCATATCACACAACAATTTTAAAATATAAAAACTTGTGAAAGAATTTTTAAAACTTTTATATATTTGAATATGTTTTTATTTTGTGATATTAATATATTCAAATTTTATTATTAATAAATTTTTTTAAATTAAGTGTTTTTAACGAACATCGTGAAAAAAAATATTTCTCGGGCAGCCACTGGATCAGATAGTGAGGGACTGAATCTACGGGGTTGTGTAAGATAAAAAGTTGTTTGCATTAGATTTCGTTTTTTTTTTTTTTTTTTTTTTTTAATTCAATAAGTCAATCACAACTAAAAATCTACAAAAGATGACTCAATAAGTAATCATGCATGGGGAGAGTGAAAATGAGACCGTAGCAACTATTGAGGTGGGACCAATAGAGACGAAACAGAGTAGGGGGATCACCGAAGTGAAAGAATGGGATTTTGCTGTCGGGGGTAGTTGACAGAGAAAAAAAGGCCAAAATGGTTAACTTGCTAAAATTGGTCATATGTACTAGGACACATGTCGACTTTATATTGGGCCACCTAACCCAGTTTGGAAGAATTACTAGTTTGCAACTTCGCAATTAGCATATAAAATATCCAACCAATAATGAGTACAGCCAAGAAGACTCCAATACCAGATGTTTGGTGATTGCTGTGCACGTTTATGTCGTACCACATATTATTTTTATTTTTATTTTTAACAAAAAGGAAATACTTATTTAAATCTTATCCAGCCAATTCCTCTTACAAGTCCAGCTCAAACATCATGTTGCGTCTATAAAACCATAAAATAACAATGACCTATAATTCACCTATAACTCATAAGTTATAACCTCTCATATTGCGCCCCAAAAGAGCACTGGCCTACCGTCAAATGACTCAAATCCAAGCATCCAACGACACTTGCACTCTTCCGTGTTAAAAATTGGATAAAAACCAGAGAATTGACTAGAAAACGATTGGGTCAAAAAACTTTTTAAACCAAATACCTAAGAACCTTGACCTATAAAACATTCTTCTACTTTTTTGCAAAATTGTAAACATTTTATGCAGTTTAATTGTCACCTCAGGAACTCTGAAATAAAATACAACTGTGTCAAGAAATCTGCTCTCTACTTTAAAATTGCAAAATTACAGAACAAGATATACCATGTTATTGCCGCTTCCTCCTCCCGAAAATATACAAGAAAAACAGGCCTTTTGGTGGCCTTTTGTAAGTTCTCCTATGAGTTTCTCGAGGAAATCAACAAAGCAGCAGCAGGACAAACTCCAAACAAAAGAATCATGTTGATGATAACCCTCAACTTAAAAAACAACAAAACTCCTCTTTTTAAAGACACATCTACAATAACACAGCAGAAAAATAGGGAATTACAAGCAGCAGACAGATATATGAAAATTACAAAAAATAATCGGGAGTCTTGCGTGTGGTGTCAGGCTCAATTTGCCGAGGGGCTGGATCAAACTGCAGAAAATTCTGGTCCATATTCTCCCCAATCTCCAGTATAGCAGCCATATTCCCACAACGGTAACAATAGTTTGGAGCACTAAATACAGTCACCACATTCTTATCCTAGAAAACAAGTAGATATGAAAGTTAACAAATATGCAGTAGAAAAAAGTTAAAAGAGTACAAACACCCCCTTCTTTTTTTCCCCAATTTTCAAAGAAAATTTATAATTCATGGGTTCACACACCTGACACCAATTGTACCCTTCCATGACAAGCTGGTGGGCTCTTGAAATCAGTGAGAGCCCATTGGTATGGTTAAACTGAGCAGCTATATCCTGTCCAAATGTATAACCAGCACCACGAGGTGATATCCCCCACCCACATCGGTCATCAGGATCAGACCATAAGAGGTCACACATTGGTCCTTCATGTGGAACCTGATCATGCACATACAGAGGCATCATGAAGTACAGAGTAACCAAAAAACTTGTACATTAACATTTAGAAAACAATGGATATATATTCCAAAGACTGTCATGCATGTATATGATTATCATAAGGAAATAGGAAGAAGACGGAAATTGGATGCCAATTTGACAGACTGCTAGACATTGCTTTTAACAAAAGGAGGAAAACCAGACAATATCGACAAAAATATTTCCGTAGTGAAAGCACTTGTAGAAAATAAAACAGGAATGCATACCATCAATATAACATTCCATACATATAAAGTATAGATTTAAAAGTTAAATAAATCAGTATTCAGAGAGTATCAATACGGCATTCTAAAATATTTGCTAAATTTTTTTACTCCAATGCATATAATGAACACTTGAAAATGTTAGCCAAGCATAAGAGAAAATGTTAACATGCAATGATACACATACCTCCTGTATACGGTCCAAGGCTCGAACGTTATCCAATGTATCCAAAGATGGTGAAAGACCTCCATGCAAACAGAAGATCTACAATGATAATGGACGTCAGAAGATGTCATGAATATAATCAAATAAACAATCAGCAACATATCTAACTCAAACCTGACTCTCAATAAGGGCTGTAAGGGGTAGATAATCAAATAAATCAGTGAAGAACTTCCACACATTGGCATTTCCATATTTTCTCAAGCATTCGTCATAAAAACCATACCTGAGAAGGTGAAAACAAAAGCAATGAATAAAGAAATAAGGGGAAATTCTACAAAATTGATTAGTGTGTGTGTATGTGAGAGAGATGGAGCCTAACTATATCTCTAACCTAAATCGAGTTTTTATTGGACAGGGCCAACAATATCCAGCAACTCTCTCTTGTACTCAGTTAGCAAGATTTATCAACACAGTGACTTGTGCTTTGAACAGTATACAACTTCATTTGATCTAAATGTCATTACAAAAAAAAAAAAAAAAAAAAAAAAAAAAAAGAACATGTCTTACACTTGAGTTATTTGCCGGCTCTCATGATTCCCTCTAAGAATTGTGATCCTATCTCTATAACGAACTTTCAGAGCCACCAAAAGTGTGACAGTCTCAACTGAGTAGTATCCACGATCTGCATACATGTAACCAAGAGAATAATAAATACTAGTACATTCATAAATATAACACTTCTAACAGGTATAGCAAATTTGCAACTCATATCACATGGACTTCGCTAACAAAGACAAGAATAGCCTTTTTGGAGCTTGTTAAGTAATGAAAAAAAAAAAAATAGAGAATTAAGATAGCAACATTAAAAGAGAGGGGAAAGGTAGGGGGCAATATATTTCCACAGAAAAACACATGACATGGTAACACAATCCAGCATCTTATCTCAATAATGATATTGTCCTCTTCACCTTCAACTGAAAACAAATCATTTATTCTTTGAAATTTAGTCATTAGTTGGACATCAATAAAAACCAAGATTGAATACCTCCAAAACAGAAACCCCTCACCCTACTTCTTGAATACATTACTTGTTATAAAAACAAAGACTGGCTTTGCAACAGTACAGAAAATTATGCTGCTATTAAAACATGAATCTTCACTTGATCCTCTACAAGCACTATTCCAATTCATCTATCAGTATCACCCAATGGTTTTCTAAACGACATTTTACCCTTTCTTTTTTGGGGGGAAGGGAGGTTTTGGATAAGTAAAAGGAAAAGATTCATCCTTCATGAATTATTGAACCAACAACAACAACAACTAAGCCTTAGTTGCAAATTTGTTGGGGTCGCCTATGAATCCTAAACAAATTAATCAAAAATATCCACATATATTCTTTTCCACCATTCTATTTTATCCGGAGCCATATTCTCTATTACTTCTATGGTTCTACCAATATCATTTTTGGTCTTCCTCTACCTTTTTTTGTTTTCTCATCTTGAATCGACTCATTTTTCTGACCAGTGCATTAATTGCTCTCCTCTGAATATAATCAAACCATCTCAAGTGACTCTACCTCATCTTCTCAACAATATGAGTCACCCTTATCTTTAATGGAATTTCCTCAGTTTGAATCCAATCTTTCCATGTATTTTCACTTACCCATCTTAACATTCTCATTTCAACTACAATTATTTTATATTTTTGAATATTTTGTTTCTTAATTAACAGCCCAACATTTAGCACCAACCAGAATAAAGAAGCAAAAAACATGGGAAGTATGTACAAACCAAAATAATTTAAAGTGACTCCCTCATTCTCTAGATAAAACAAAATGGATGTATTAGAATTCTCAGACCTAATCCATATTGCTCATTTGTTGCACATGCAAATCATCCCCAATATGAGCTAAGCAGAGCATAGCTTAGCTTCTTGCACGTATATTAACCCACAAAATGCACTTTCACTACAAAGTCTTTACAGTATCATCATTGGAATTTTTACAAATCTTGAAGATAAAACATGAACCGAGCTATAAAATTTCCATAAAAAAATCATTAGAAAAAATAAAACGGTGCCCAATTACAGCCTTGAATACTTAAAAAACTACACTAGCATCTTGCATGAAAAAATCTTCCAATAATCACGATTAAACAAACTGTAACAATTGAGATCCATTACTCACCCATTCAACAAATTGAGATTGATCATCAAATGCTTTTATATACAAAAATTAACATCTAAATTTAAATCTAATTACTTAAATATATATATATATATACAAAACAAATAATTATACACAAATATACGTTTATATTCAACCATAAACAGGTCTAAGAAATTTCTTCCTCAAAATTTCAATAGCTAAAAAGCACAATTTTTCAAAAAAAAAATGAAAAAACCAAATAAATTAAACGCATCTAAAGCAAAATTCAAAGGAAAATTGGAAAAAAAAAAAAGCTAAAAACTGTGTCATACTGACCTACATAATCGCCCATAAAGAGATAATTGGTATCGGGAGCATTTCCTCCTATCCGAAAGAGCTCGATGAGATCGTAGAACTGGCCATGGATATCACCGCAAACCGTCACCGGACACTTCACCGGCTGTACGTTCCATTCCTCGACGAGAATCGCCCTCGCCTGATCGCAAAGCGTTTTCACCTCCGCCTCCTGCAACGGCTTGCACTCCATCAGATGCTCGATCTGACGGTCTAGATCCGCGTGCGACGGCATCGTTTCGTGTCTTTTTCAGTCACTCACTCTCTCTCTCTCTCTCTCCCTCCGGTCAGATCTGCACCGCCGAGATCGCCGACTTCACCGATCGAAATCAAATCAATACCGCGAAGGTCACACCGATCTCCGAGATTCAAAGATTTCCTTCAATCGAAACGAAGATTCGTCATCGAAACCATCGATCTGTGAAGTGATAGGGTTAGGGTTAGGGTTTCGGACGAAACGAATCGTTTTGGAGATCGGTTGAGTCTCGACCTTTCGAGCATTCCTCGCTCTACTCTCTCTCTTTCTCTCTCAGAGTTTCTCTCTCTATCTTTTGGTGAAAGAGGGAAAAAAAATGAGAAAAAAAAAATTAAAGAAATTAAATCAAAATCGTATTTATGTGAATGAGAAAAAGAAGAGGGAAATGTAGGCAACCACAAAAGAAAGAAATGAAATGAAAATGAAAATGAAACTTTTTTGAAATGCGAAATGAAATGTGGGATTGCGATGTTTCTTTGAAATGAAATACACACAGTGTGTGTTTTATTAGAATAATTATTTAATTAATTAATAATTAAATGATTTTTTTAAATTTTCGTCAAAATAATTGTAAGGAACGAAAGATTTTCTCTCTCCGGTGGCTCCGCCGAGTCAAAATCATAAAAAAGGAAGAGACGCGTGTCACTCCAGCTCCAGCTCTTCTTTTTGGACGTTTCAAACCTACTCACCTCGCGCAAGTTAGCAGTCCTTAGGCGTGCTGGCCTTTTTTTCCTTTTCTTTTTTAAAGATTTTCTTTTTAAATTTGAATTTTATTTATATTATTAACACACGTGTCAAAATTTATTATTCAATTAATAAACTTATTTTTTAGGCATAATTTTATACTAAAAAAATTTGAAATTTAAACGTGTAAGGACTCAATTTGTAATGATCCTAAACTGATATTGGATTCGTACGTTAAAGGCCCAAACAATAAAATTTGTAGAGCGTGAGTGTCCAAAAACTAGGTAAACTCTAAAAGAAAAAAGATTAAATCCCACGTTTATAGATGGATTAGCACTGATATAACAATTAGTTTTTCCTTCGAAACAAGTTCAGTTCTTTTGTTCTTAAGGCTTTCTTCTGAGTACTCTTTATCTTTCTTTTTTTATGTTCTGATACTCTTCCTCAATGCTTTCTTTCATGTTATATACTGCCCCCTTCATATCATCTTCACCACACACGTGTTAATTGGATTCAGGGGATCTCTTTCTGTCCCATCTAACACCTTCTGGAACCTCCAACTAACAGCTGTAAGGCTGCTCCATCACTGTTCAGACATTACCTCCACATTAATACGGTCAGAGAGTTGGTTGAGAGGCAATTAATGTGGTGGCAGCTGTCGTTATAGATATTTGTTTACCTTTTCTTTCTTACCCTTTGGTCCCATATCCCGCTTTTAGTGGTAACGTAGCTCCGAAGTACGTTTGTAACAAGGTGGTGTTCTGGTCATCCTCGGACTCATATTGCCGAGAATGATTTTGTCCTCAGACGAATACTGAACTCACCTTACGTGATATCTACTCTTCCTTTCGTTTGATTACCCTTACAACTTGACATGGGTATCCTCAAACAGCTTTACGTCCTCGGATGGGTCACAGGCTCAATTAACTTGACTTTAATAACTTTATTGACTAGTCGGCCCCCATAAAACGTTTAATTGATGACATAGTTATTAATTTTTGAATTTCTTGAAATTTTAATGAAATCTATGATAAGAATATAAAATTTAATTGTTAGATTTTTAAAAGTTATATATAATAAAAAGATATAAATGAGTTTTAAGGGCTTTTTTATTATTTAATTTGGGGATTTATTTAGCTCAGATGTTGGTATTAAGGGGTTCGATTAGATGTTGGTATTAGGGGGTTCGATTAGTCAAGAGGTGGAAAGTGTTGAATTTATTCGTTCAAAGAGAGGTACATAAATAAAAACCAAAGTGATGGACTTGAGAACTTCAGTCAAAACTTTTATATTTATTAAAATATAATAAAGTTATATAAAAGGCTAAGCTAATGGCATGTTTTTGGGCTTGATATATATTAAATTAGTATATTCAATTTGATATTCTTGAAATTTTGGTAAGTACGGAAGATATAATAAGAACATAAAATTCAATAGTTATTTTTTCAAAATTTATATCCAATAAAAAGATATAGAGAAGTTTGAATGGTTTTCTTTTTTTTTTTTTAATATTTAAGTTGTGGATTTATTTAGCTTAAAATGTTTGTATTAGGGGGTTTGATTAGATGTTGGTATTAGGGGGTTCGATTAGTCAAGAGGGAGACAAGGTTGAATTTATTTGTTCAAAGAGAGGTACAAAAATAAAAACCAAAGAGATGGACTTGAGAACTTTAGACAAAACTTTTATATTTATTTAAATGTAATAAAGTTATATAAAAGGCTAAGTTTTTATTTTTTTAGAATGTTTTTTAGAGAGTTTCAACATATGGCGTCTGCTCCTGATGATACTCTTTATCATCAAACCAAGACACCAATTGATTTTTTGTGTAGGCTGTAATTGAACCCTCTCTCTCTCTCTCTCTCTCTCTCTCTCTCTCTCTCTCTCTCTCTCTCTCTCTCTCTCTCTCTCTCTCTCTCTCTCTCTCTCTCTCTCTCTCTCTCTCTCTCTCTCTCTCTCTCTCTCTCAAAAACTCTAGTCATTGTAGTATTATCTTATTAGTTATTAAACTCTTGTTTTTGAAGAGTTAAACTCTTTATCTTGTTTTTATTTTGCTTTCCAACATCAATTTACAAAGTATCAAATTATTAATTTAGAATTCTAATATATTTTTTTCAAGCTCAACTTTCTTTATTTGAGAAAAAAGGTAAGTTATGCATTTCTTTATTCCAATCTTTTAAATCTTCGGACCATTCGGGGCATAGGCCTCCCAAAAGGTAACAGAGGCATGCAAATGTTTCCTTGGGCCAAACAAAGATTGGCCCTCAAGTGCAAAGGCAGAAGGGAGCTTGAGCAAATCCATTTGCAACTCCTTTAGAAATATTGCTTGAATGGTATTTCTTTCCTGTATTTCGAATACTTCGTACATATTTCAATGGGAATTTGATGAGTCAATCTGCCTACATGTCTTGCTTTTACTGCTATGTCGGAAGTTACTCTTCTCCAAAGAGCGACTCTTCTCAAAATCTTAAAAAATGATGCTAAGTTGGATCCTATAGAGTTCAATTCCCGTTCTCAACCCATGACCAATATGAGCTTGAAGGATGAGAACCAACTATGTAGCATCTACATCGAGAATTCAAGTATTGTATACGTCATTGGTTCGATCCTTTGTAGGAACTACCCGTAATTTTGAACTTGCAAAATGATTCAAGCCCAACTTAAGTTTGTAGGAAAAAGGAAGTTGCCAAATAAGGTTTGCCTTCATTACAAAGGTAGGGAGCAAGTTTTTTTTTTTTTTTTTTTTTTTTTTTTTTTTTTTTATAATTTTAATTTTAATTTTAATAAATGAATAATGATAATTTATAAAGGAGAAATGAGGGAGAAGCATCCTCTCCATCTCTGATTTCTTTTCTTGTACAAAAGGCAACTCTACGAGCCAAATTGTGAGGTAAAAAAAAAAAAAAATCTAAGTTCTTGAAACAAAACAAGACCTAAAAGTGTTGTTCATTTTTTTAGGTAAGAAAAATCATTTCTAATACAACCTTTAGCAAAAACTAGAAAAATAATTGAACTTAATTACCATTTGATATCTATTAAGGTGATTAGAGACAATTTTCCATGATGTGTCCTACCAATATAGAATTCTATTCTTAAGTAAAATAAATAAATAAAAAACGAGCTTGTTATGGCATATAGGCATAGCATCTTAGCACAGTGGGGGCATTCAGCCATACCTCACTCCTTTTTAATAAAATTATTTAAAAATATATATATCTTAAAACTAGGTGCATTCGGCTATGCCTCATTCTTTTTGTAAATAATAAAAATCATTTTTTTAAAAAATATAATAAAAGAAAAACCAAGGCATTTGACTGTGCTTCATTTTCATATCAAGGGCATTTGGCTATGCCGCATCCATGTTTGATAAAATACATTATTTTTTTTAAATGACAAAATTTAGGTGCAGTATTTAAGCGCTATTTCTTAGGTTTTTCTCTTAAAATTTAGCCATATGACTTTTTTCTCATGAGATGAAGTATATTTTTAGTTAAGTACAATCACATAGTTAAATCTTAAAAATGAGAATCTAAAGAACATCACCTAAGTATTAAATCTACGTTCTGCCATTTTTTAAAACGTCACCAAACAAGGGGCATTCGGCTAATGCCTCATTTTTTTCAAATCAATCAATCAATCAATAATAATAATAACCTAGTTTCCAACTAGGGGCATTGAAAATTTTGAAATGAGAAGTTTTTTTTTCCCCAGCTATCAAGTAAGTTTCTACATGCCAAGATCTACTAGGTAAAGTTCTGATGGAAATTAATTTTGATTGATTACTAATTAAAATTAATTAAATACATTTTTGTGATTGGTTGAGTCTTTGTCTTAAAAAAATAATTTGTTGGATGGGATTAAAATAAGTTGATAAGATTTAAAGATTGTGAGGTTAGTGTTCAAAAAAAAGACTGTGGGTTTAAGGTTTTGATATGGGCCACAAAACCAAATCACTATATATAAGAAAAGGAAACACCAATAGAAATAAGTAGATTGGACTTGTTTTAGGTGGCAGAATTAGGCCCTCAAACCAAGTCCAACATGTTACAGAATTGGCTGGGACAAGCCTTATTAAATGGCGGAAACTACAGCTTAAGGTTGCCTATTTGTGGAGCTGGGCTCCTATTTATTGGACCCCTTTCAACACTACTAAATTCTTTGAGGACCCCCAACTCCAATTGCAATTGATGACCCATATGTTTCCAGATTCGTTGTCTTACCATCAGAAAATTGTTAGGTATTTCTGGACTTTAGGGAATTGATACTCCACGTTCCACATTCCACAAAAATAAAAATAAAAGTTATTTATTTAATATAAACATATGACATAAACTCAAGCCAAAGGCATTGTAGCTGAATTGACACCTCCCCATGTACAAAGTGCTTGGGGTCTAGGGGAAAAGAGTTCGAACTGCAGAATTAGCAGTATGTTGTAATTATTTCTTAAAAAAAAAAATGACACAAAAATTAATTCTTAAATTATTATTATATATTTATTGATGTGGGCAGTAGATAGTCATGTATTTCTTTTTTTTTCTTTTTCTTTTTTTTGAGAAAAAGATAGCCATGTATTTCTAGACATGACTCTAAGAATGAAAAGATTTTTCTCTAAACTAGTTAGGAAAAAAATCATTCAAACTCTTCCTATATCTTTTAAGGTTATGTTAATGGATGCCCTTAAGGCAATTGTTAATAAACTAGTATAAGAAAGTTTTGACATTAGTTTTATGGAAAATATAAAAAATTGTTAACAATATTTATTATTTTATCATTCTCCTAATAAAATATTTCTAAAAATAGCTCCTAAACTTGGTTAACATTTTTCATCTTTTTATTGGATGTGAATTTTGAAAATCAAACCGTTAGATTGCATGTTCTTATTATATTTTTCATGCTTGCAAAATTTCAAAAAGATCAAAGATCACTAGTTTTGTTATTAATGACATGTTTAAACTTCAAATTTCAAAATTTTGTGATAAAAAATTATACATAAAAAATAAGTTCATTGATCAAATAGTAAATAATATTTGATTTGAGCGAAATTTAATATGTATGTTAAGTACATAAAGAACATGTAATCCTACAGTTGAATTTTTAAAATTCACATCCAATAAAAAATATAAAAGAAGTTTAGAGGGTTTCTCTCTAGACTAATTTAGAGAGAAACATTGGCCATCTGAAAATACCTAATAATTAATTCTCTCACATGGATCAAAATGCACCGGTTTAAATCCCTTTTACTTTTTCCCCTTTTTTCATAAGCATCCCAATTTGAATCTCATTTTACTTTGGTCCCAGTCTCTCTGCTACTCAATCTAATAAAAACAAAACAAGAAAGGTGAAAGCAAATAAAAAGCTTGAGTATGCCTCCTTTAAGTTTCACTTTGAAGGGAATGACCGTATGTGTTTGTGCCTCCTTTACCTTTTGTTCATTTATTTATATATTTATTTTTCCTTCCTTTCGTTATTTGATTGCCACGCCACGAGACTAGAGAAGAATCTCATGAAGTTTATCAAGTTTGAATGGACCAAAGACCAAAACAGTCCAGCACCCCCACCAAAGAATCCAGAGAAAAAGACCAACACACAACTCAGTTTCGAGAGCAACTTTAATTTTTACAGGTACAAGAACCTTTAATTGGTGGGATTCACTTTAGTTTTGGAACTCATGCCACATCTTTAAAGTAATTAATGGAATAAAATATATGTTTAAAACTCTGAACAAATCCAAAGCCAAAGATGACTTTGATAGATAGTGACCGGTACATGTACCCTTCCCATGCATGCATATCACTGCTAAGTATGCCAGGACATCTTTTGGGTTCTTCAAATCTCGCTCGTAGATATGCATGCTATGCTTACTATTAACTTAATTATATTTTTGGTCTTTTACATGCAAAGATTGATACTCATATGCTAAAATTGCTCACTCTCTATTTCTCACTCTAAAAAAAATAATCAAAGAGAATGCAAAAAAACTGAAGTGGAATTTCTACAAAGGCTGATTAATCTTCGTCTGGGATTCTTTTGAGTGTATTTTGTGTGCGACAAGCTTCCTTTTCTTTACTCCCCCATAACAAATAGGTGTAATTGTAAAATAAGATTTGCATGCATGATTGGATTCTTGAGTATTTTTCAGGGTTATCTATAGGCCCATATCTAAGAAATACAAACATGCTTGCATCATCTCCTGCAAATTAATTGAGTTTCATGAAGCTTGTTGAACTTGATGATGTCTAGGATTTTTGACCAGGAGGTCTTCCAGAGTTCCCAGCTCTCCTGAAGAAAATAAAAAGGGAAAATAAGAACATGCCATAATTCTTAAAGTTGAATAATTTCTTTTCCCTATGCTAATTTAGGGAATGGGGATTTGATCGCAAGTTTTTCTTTACTAGAAGAATTGTGTAATGCCATTGAGCTACTAGACTCTTGGCAGCTTAATCAAACCCGTTAGTTGGTATCTTATGGAGAAAAGTTTAGTGAATTAAAAACTCAAGTGGAGGCTTATGGACAAAGTTTAACAATATGGAAGATATGTTCCTTGCTTAAGAAACAATCCTTCAAGCATCAACTTATTTTAATTCAGATACTGCAAAAGTGTTTAAAATAAGCTATATAAGCAACAATGCCTTCAGTTACGTTTGATGAGTAATAAGAAATCCTGTTGAGAAAGCAAAAGTTCTAGCTTACTGATATTTGTAACAAATACCATTGCTAATCATGACAAACTCTGAGTTGAACTTGCGAATTATGATAAAGGAAACAAGAAAGTGATAAGAAAGGCACCCTAAAAAGCTTGAAGGCTTCTTACGTCGAGAATAAAATGAAATGTTAATTAGCTTTAATTTGAATAATCATGACTAGGGGATGGAATAAAGTGAGTAGACAAACTTTATTTCCTTTTTTCCTTTTTTGGACTGGGGCTTAGTAAACTGTAATATATAATAAAGTATCTGGACACCTTCAATCAGCACCTCAATGTAACAGTTAAAGCATGAAAATCCTAATTGTTTATACTTAACCAACAAATCTTCTCATAGTTGGAAGCCAGATAAAATAAAAAAGTAAGAAAGAAAGGAAAGGCCATTAATTGAGGGAATTTTTGCAGGCAGTTCAATAATTAAAGATGGAACAAAAACATTACTATGGTTCTATTAGTTGAAAGGGATCACTCGATAGAGCTATGTATTCTTGTAAGATTTGGAAATCCATAGCATATTGACTGATTGTGATTAAAAAAATTATAATAAAAAAAAGTTTTCAATTACATATGTTTAGCAAATAAATAAAAATTTTGTGCCCCACCTTAATTAAAATTCTTCAACCAATAGCGTAGCATAGCGACATTACTTGGCCTTCTTTAATTTATTATAAGAAGAACTAAGATTCAAATCTCCCTTCTTAGCTAGTACTTAGTGTAATAACCAAATTATAAAAATTTCTAATTGCTTTAGCTAGAGATAAGAAAACTCTGGTAAAAATATTCACACATGCATACACCATAGAGACATGCAAATTAAACAAACTAAAACTTTCTAACCTCAGAAAAGATAGCACATAATGAAAAATAGAAATTAGATGTAAACCATGTATATGTACAGAAATATATAGTATATGTATGTGTTGGTAATAGTAATATACCTGTTATGTATAGGATCTGGTCCATTGGGAACTCTTCTTTTGCTCATGTAGTTGAGATCCAACTCCGGATGGTCGACAAGCTTCTCCTTGCCTTTGAAATTTGCACCAGACTGAGTCGATAATGCTGTCTCCATTTTTGCTCTTCCACTTTCCTGGTTACCAACCAACAAAAGAAAAATAAACCCCACTAATGCTAGTGCTCCAAGCATGATCTTGAAAAGCAAAGAAGTACGACTACTAGTACTACTGCCACCCATATTTTTCATTCTATATTTTATTTTTCTAGGAGAAGATGCCCTCTGTATATCAAAGACACAGATCAAGTAAACAAGTACAGAACAAGACTATCATTGCATGATGAATGTGGTTATAATAATTGGGTCTATAAAAGAACTGGAGGAAGGAAGAGAATAGGAGAGAAAGGGAAGTTTATCAGATTAGCTAAGGCAAGAATTTTTTTTAAGGGTTTGGGGTTTGTCAGTTTTTTTTACTTCATGGAGTTAAGGGTGATTGTATTCTTTATAGGTTGGATTGGATTCTGTTGCATACACTTTCTCGAACCTAGAGAGAGAGAGAGAGAGAGAGAGAGAGAGAGAGAGAGAGAGGGCTTAGCTGGTTTCGAACGTGACAAGGAGGGAACCCCCTTTGCCTTTATGCTGAGAAGGTCTCAATACGACTCTTCTTTTGCTTTGATTTGTGTATTTTCATGCACCTACGATACCAAAAGACCCTCTCGGCTCTCGTTCTATCATCCTTTACGTACAACAGGGAGAAAGGGAGAAAATATCGGCTGCCCACAGTGTCATGAAATCTCTGTGCCACTGGGGATTAAAAAGGAATCGAACATGTGCAGCAAGCTGAGTAAAATACTCGTATTGGAACATAAGGAATGAAGTGTCTTAATATACCTAGTTGATAATTATGGAACAACTTATTAACAATAAGCTGTGCATTGCGTTTATATACCATTTTGTTAGGTATATATAGACTCAAATTCCATAATCTATTAGAGTTATTAAAGTGTGAAAGGAAAGAATCTTTCTTGTTAAAAAATTAATTTAGTAGTATTATTCTCCAAAACATAGATAATAAAATTTTGTATATTACCACCATTGTAAAAGTTTTGGCGACTTTATCCCAAGTGGAGGCTTTTTCCTAAGTGGGATTTTGGTCTAAGATGTTCCTACCGTATATGGAAATTATTTGGTAGTTATTCCTTGAAACTGAAATAGACCTGCATGAACGATATATAAGTATAATATGATTTTATTCGGAGGTTTTAAATTAAATTCATAATGCGATTATGTTTGGAGGCTGAAAGATCTTAGTAACATTTGGGATTGAAAGATACTCATATATGTGAGTTAGATGTGATTTCGGTGTAAAGAGTTTTGAGTTGGTTTGTCTTTATATATTTCTTGAGTATCATTTGCAAGTAGGGATGACAATGAGACAGGAATTTTGCGAGGCATTCTTTGCCCCTGTCTCACTTAAACACTTTGTACTCCATCCTTGTCTTAGATTTTTACTCTCTTGTCGGCAGTCCTTGGATTATATATTTATGAGACATGACTATAAAAGTGATTGAGCCAAAGTTGAGTGGATTCATGTTGACCCAAAGTGTCTGGACATGAATGTGAGTAAATAATTTTGCTATTGCGGTTAAGCATGGTTTTGAGTTGGTTAAAGCACATGATGACATGAGGGATCAAAAGAACCCAAATCTGACATGATTAGATAGATTTAAGGCATAGCAAGCCATTTTGTTGTTGTTGTTTCATTTAGGGGTTATACTATATGTTGATTTTGATTAAACTTAATTATATGTCTTGGTCATGCAGTTTTGGCTTGTTAGTTGTATGGACGATTTCCCATTGTACTTGCAGAATAAACTGATGGAGCAGATGCGATGAATACATTCTGGATAGGTGCTCAACTGCTCATCATGGTTGAGTGGGTGGATGTTGGCATCAAGCCATGCTTTAAGGTCAAATGAGTGCCCATGGAGGCAACCTACCATTGAAACCCTAGTCCTAGAGTTTACTTTAGGGGGTATTTAAACATAGGGAGAAACTTGTTGCACACACAACCAATTATAATTGAAAACATAACTTTAAATCACAATTTCAAACTAGAAAACGTGACTTTAAGTCACGTTTTCAATTATAATGGGCAGTGTATGCAACAGACAGTACTCCCAATAACTAGCTATAGTGAAAACCCTAGCCCATTATAATCTAACTAGAGCAAAGTGGTAGATTATACATTACAAACTATCTATTAATTTAAACTTCAGGAATTGAACATTGGATTTCAATAATGAATTTTTCTGATAAACTATTACTTCTAAGTTTAATTTTAATATATATATATAGAGAGAGAGAGAGAGAGAGAGAGAGAGAGAGAGAGAGAGAGAGAGAGGAGTCCACCCATCTTCCATGTGTTTGGAAGGTTTGAAAATTTTTACACTCTTAAAATGTATAAACATAATGCATAACAATATTTGAAAAGAAAATAAAAATTTTAAGATAATTTTTATTCATTAAAATTTTGGGCCATAATTAAAAATTTTTATTCATTAAACAATACATTCTATTTTCCAGTAGAAAAAGCTTTATTATTATTATTTTTGCTATACTATAAGATAAATGGATATAATATATTATATTGTATAGGGGTCTTAGGCCATTACTTAAATTGCCTATAGGTTGAGCCCTCCTTGGTGAGAACTTAGTGTTTTGCTAAAACATGGGATAAATTCTCAAAACCCTAATGCTTGAATATGTGTTTCTTGATCTCAATAAAATTATAGAAGCTTGAAATTAAGATTGAGACTGCGTGACAAAGGGCCATCATCACCCATGCAACTATTAGATTACTCTACAAAACAATTAAAACCCACGTTTCAAGGAAATGAAAAGAAAGCATGGGATTCTGTCATTACAAATTTACCAAAACATTAAAGTTGAGGGAAAAAGAACCAAGGACAGGAAAAAAGGAGGATCACACTTACAGGCACACGTTTTTCAGTGAGTTTTCTGGCCATGCTTTGTAGTATTTTCTTGGGATGTGATGGCAGTCCTAATTATTAAGATGCGTCCATAGTCTTATTGGTTAAGATTCATGCCTTATATTTTTAGATTAATTACTGTTTGGGACGTGTTTTGAATTCCAAAATTTTATGTAAAAAGTTAACAGATACTTTTAAGTATATTTTTTGTGGCCATGCTTTGTAACTCTAAGCACATTTATTGGTTAAAAATCATGCCTTATGTTTTTAGGTTAATTATTGTTTGGGAAGAGTATGGAAAAAGTTAATGTATACTCTAAATATATTTTTTAGTGAACTATTTTAGAAAAGTTTTTATGAGAAAAGAAAGAAAGCAAATAATATTTTGATGGTTTTTTCAATTTCTCATAAAAGTGGTATCAAAATTTTCCTAAAATGGTATATTAACAAATTACCTTAAGGGCAGCTCGAACCCTTCCCTCCCTAAACCCCAAGCACTTTGTGAATGAAGATGTGTCAATTTAGCTTTAAGACTCTTGTCTTCTTCGAGTTAGTTTGTAATGTATAATCTAACATTTAATTTATGTAAAAATCAATAGATTAATAGGAAGTTATTTTCCTAAATTACAAGAATACTTAATGTGTACTTTAAAGTTTAAACTATAAAATTTTTGCAACAAACATCTTAATTTTGGATTAATCTGTTAGTTTCGGTCCTAATTTGAATGGTGTGATAGACATATATTACAAATTAATCTTGAGAATTGATTGTAAACATTCTCATAGCTTAAAGTGGATAGGTGCAATTATTCCCCTCCCCCGCCTCCCTGTTTTTACAAATGCAATGTATAGTTAATAATAATATTTAAACAATTTAGAGTGCTAAACTTACCTTCGCTTTGATTTATTAATTACTTATCATTACCAATGGCTACAGTAGTGACATAATAATGCAACATGCATGGCATATGTCAAAGATCAGGCTCACTCTTGAAACTGAAACAGCCAAAAGAATAAAAAAAGGAAATTAAATGCAAAGCATAATTTGTTATTTCCAAAATAATGGCATCCTTGTGAAGTTTTTTTTTTAAAATTTTTTTTTTTAAAATTTATTTATTTTTTATAAATTTTTTTTAAACACATCTAAATTTACAAATTGTACTTTATAGTAACATGTAGCAAAAAAGTGTAAGTAAATGGAAATGCTCCTAGTGCTCATCTTCTTTATTGAGTGACTGTTTGTGGCACCAATTAAGCAACCCCTTCGTTGCTCTCAAGAAAAAAAAGAAGAAGATGCAATTATTAAAAAAAATAATGTAAGCAAAGAAAAAGGCGTTGGTGATATCTTGCACAGTTGCAATATTGATCATGTACAATTATTTATTTATTTATTTTTTTACAAAGCTAAAATTATTGCAACCTGGGGTCAAGAACTTTCTAAGGACTTATGCATCTGACAGGCGTGGCAGCTTTCGTCGGCTATGGAACACTGAATAAATAGAAGTACACAACAAATTTTTCCAATTTCTTAACATAAAATAGTTGATCGTGAGTAGTACTGAATACTTTTTATTCATAACTTTTTTTTTTCTACCATTTAGAATCAACCATTTTGATAAGTTGTAAAATTGGGTGTGTTTGTAGTACTATTGAAGAAAATTTGATATTAAATGAATTTCTGAACTTCGCATTGTTCTACTTGTGCCCTTTCTATGATCAAATGAGAAGCCACCACTTAGGAGGCACAGAAAGATTCTACTAACATGGTTGAGATATGAAAATTTCCGAACATAAGATATATACAACCTTTTTATTCTCAACTAAATACTAGTTGAACATACTAATTCGTGTACTTTATATATAATTGAACATACTGATTCGTACGAGTAATTTTACAATTCCGACCAGCCATGGTCCACAAAATTTATGCCTTAATCACCTGAGCCACTCTTAGTTGCGACTTGCGGCTTCAAATTTAGTATGTCTTTGCACTATTGGAATTTGAGGATATGATGATCATTACATAGAAGTATATGAATATGAACTAGAATAGACTGCACATAGAAGCTGGTTCCCTCCCATAAGGCTTTAATTAGGGGAATATGGAGTGCAATACTCCACAAGGCCAAGCATATGGTACAATATTTTGTGTTATCCAATCTCTAAGGATCTCACAGTAGAAACAAAAAAGTTAGTTTGTGTTTTGGAGAATCTAATGCTTTTTTTTTTTTTTTACTATAATAGCTTGTGGTTCAAGGTGGATAAATATTGATGCACAAAAGAACTAAATTTACTAGCTCTATGATGATCTAAAATTCCTTAGGTACCTAACTGCACATGTTGGGTTTGTATTATTTTATAGCGAAGATGTTGACAAGCAGAAACAAAGTAATTTGTGAATCAGAGGGTGCCCTGCCTTCCTCTAATGTTGTCATTGTACTTAACTATATATTTGGAATCCTATGTCGAAGCAGATAGCTGTGTCCAACCTTTTGTTTTTGTTTTGACAATTAGTTTAATGATGTTAACTAATTTCACAATTGTTAGAGTGATACATTATAATTGGTGTTAGAAGTGGGTTCATATAAAATAATTTTACTACAATCACAATTTGCCATATCAATACTTGTGAAAAAGATTGTAATTGTTTTTGTGTCTCTAACACTATTGTTAGATACTTTAGACCCCAGTTGTGCTGATTAACCATTTATTAAGCCAAGTTTATTAATTAGTTATGGGAAAACTATTCCAAAGGAATCAACTGCATGGACTTTGCCGCCAATCCCAACACAAACAATCACTATATAGGATTGATGTTTTTACAATATAGAATAACTTTATACTAAACTACTACCACTTGTAAAACTTACTGTAGTTATCCAATATTACAACTCCAAAACCATGAACTCTTCTATATATGAATTGTTGCACGCGAATTTCCTGTTCACAACTTCAAATACTCACTTAAAGCTTTTCTTCAAACAACTTGATAATTCTAGGGGCAACAACTCACCGAATCTTTAGTTTCTTCAGCCTTGATTACTGGTTGATGCTTTGAGAGAGTTTTGAATACTTTATCTCTAGATGTACAAAGCGCAGCTCTCAAAAAGTCTTAATTTAATCACATCCTCTAGGTTTTATTTTATTTTATTTTTTTAATTTTTAGCTTAGCTTTGGTGGCATGGAAACCTAGAAGTTTGGACAGTTGATGGGCTTAAAACTATAACCTGGTATAGTCATCTCGATCAATCAAAATTATTAAATCTCGATTGATTGACTAAGTGTTGAAAAGGTGTTGAAAACACATAAACAACTATCTTCCTGGGTATTAGTCTTGACTTCGAGATTTATTTAAAACACACTTACAAGACTTACATTTGTTCATGGTTTGTCAACCTATAACTATAGCTAGAATCAACAATTAATTATTGTTGGTTTGACGAAGACACTATGACTGTAGTCTGTAGGGTTCTCGTTAGCACAAATATACAAGGTTGAATAGTGTTTCACTAATTAATACGAAAGGAAAAGGAGCAAAGACCATAAAGCATGGAATCACAACATATAGTATATATATTGCAGTCGTGAAAAGCATGTTTATTGTTTGCGCAATAATGCATAACTTGTATATATATCTTCCATGAAATCTTTGTTATTCTAATACAAAGTTCATTGCCATGACCAACACACTTTAGAATTTAAACGATTTATTACAGTCAAATGCAGCAGCTGGTAGTTGCTTGTTTTAACAACATGATTACTCGTTGAAGCTTTCATAAAAAGCTTATTTGGAATGGAATCCAGATCTGAAATGGCTTCAGCTGTACAAACTTCCAGTTGGCAGCCATCTTAAGCTGCGCAATTAGAAAGGTCTTGTCTATGTAATTGGATTTTCCGTATCTTTCAGGATTTGCTTTGAAAAGCTTCCTCTGTAGCCGGAATTAATGCCTGTGCATAGGACAGACAGTAAATCGCCACTGCTTTTAAGCTTGGATATAATGTTGGAATGAAAAGAATGGCCGGCCTAACCAGTTCCCCAACTTTTATGTTGGAATCTTGGAATCTCTCTTTTTTTGTAAATAATTATTTGGTTCTAAGTATGTAAACAAATCAAACCATGTATATGGCTTGGTTATAAGGGTGTAACAAATCAAACTATTTATATGATTTGGTTCAAGAATTTCTTTAAAAAAAAATTTATGTTCGTTTACTTAACATACAAGTCAAGTTTAAGCTCTTCTTTGAGAACCGATTAATTAATATTTGAGACTTTGACTAATAAGGAATCCAAGCTCAAGATATACTCACTCATGCATTCGTGAACAAGTTTATGAACATGAAATTTGACATATATATAAACACATGTTATATTATAATGTAATTATTTAGTTATAGGGATAAGAGAAAAAAAAAAATCATTTATGTTTGTTCTGTTTGCCTATATACAAGCCAAGTTTAAGCCCTTCTTAGAGACTTGATTAATAAGTCTTTGAGACTTTAACTAGTAAAGAAGTCAAGCTCAAACATTCTAGTATATACTTTTGTGAAAAATCTTATGAATATGAAATTTGACATGTATACACACATGTCTTTATTATATTATAAATATCATGAAGTTCATATTGGTTTATATGAGTTTGTAAAGTATATCATTTTAACCTACTTAGTTGGTTTATTAAAGATACAAGGTTGATGGAATTTATTTTTATAAATTCATAAATAAAAAATCACTGTGCCTAAAAGACTCAGCCAATAAGACCTTAAATATAATTTTAAAACTAAAAAGTTCAATTTATGAAAGGATTAGGCTTTTAACCATCATATTCATTTTATGTGAATAGAGAAATATTAATTAAGTACTTTTGTGAACAAACTCTAGCTAGTTGAAAAAATAAATGAACTAAACTTAACTATGAAGCATGGTTTGATGATGGGTTTGAACTCAATTCATATTTGAAAAAAAAAAAAAAAAGATGTAAACTAATCTTGAATTTCAAGATTTTTATTCAGATTGGTTTAATTATAGCCCCATTAAATAATATCAAGCCGGTTTTGCCATCTTTCATAGTTGAGTTCATTAAGGGCCCTTCCATAGAGTAGGAACTAAAAACCAATACTAAATAGTAGGTATAAAGTAAATTGCCTAATGTTTCCAAATTAGTCCGAATTTCTTACCTTCTTGTCATAAACCTTTTATATTAAAGAGTGGTCATATATGTGTGTGCATGCGCGTGTGAAGATCATTTCCCACCAAAAGATCAGTCCAATAATACCATTTATTGATAAATAGCACAATATTATAACAAGTAGATGTAAATCAAATGAATAATTACTATAACAAGTATCAACTTTTCCTAAGATATGTTTGAGTCAAAGAGGTTACATCAGTTTATTTTAAACTTAAATTTAAAAAGTCCAAATGTGACTACCATAATTTTATACACACAATGAATCTTACAGTCCAATAAATCACCTCAAAAACATAATTTAGACAGTTATTCATTATGTTTGTCTGTCGATCATATTCATTTTAACTTCAGTTTAAAAACCTTTTGTAGTAGCTTTTAGTATTTGCCTCTACCATGTGATTAGTTTCACCTAAACCTGCCTAACTTTGAGGTAGAAACTTTAATTGTAGTAAAAATTAACAAGCCTTTATCCCATTAAGGCATCAAAACTAGTATTTAGCTAGGCAAACCTACTTCAACTCATGCATGTTACACATAGGCAAAGAGCGTGGAGCTTGGGGTGGCCCCTACTTGTGGCACATCATACAGGGGTCTCATCTTCTTTAAGGATTCGTACACAGACAACTTTATGATATGTTCCCACAAATTGCAAGATATGATTATGTATTCAATCTCGAATAACCCGACATAGACTAGAGACAAAAGGCCTTCCAAGTAATTAACGATTCTATGCCACGGAAACCAATAGATTTTTTGGTGCGAATTTCATGCACTTTACTGCTTAATCATGCACCTCGGCCTTACTCAACAAAGCATAATCAAAGCCAGTGGCTCAGTTCTAGAGACATTTTTTTTAATCTTCGGGTATATCGGTATACGGTGCCGGCATATATAGTTAAGATATCAACAGCTTATTAAAGAACTCAGTCTTATCTCTATCTTTTCTAAATTATATACCTTCAACGTTGTGCTTGTTTTTGAATATATATATGTGACATTTATATGTGTATTTGTTAAATAAACAAATAATTAAGTACAACTTTGAGGTGTCTGAGTGTCTTCCGTCCTTCTCACAAAAAAAAAAAAAAAAACTTTGAGGCGTCTTCACTAAAATGCATGTAGATATCGCAGTGCATGCATCGTAGTCATCCAAATTAACCTACTGAAGCAAAAATTATATCCTACACTCTTATTTTCTGAGAGGCTAAATATTTTTTCTTACACTTATTTACATCCGTTATTTCATATACATATTTACAATTGATACCAAAATATACATATTTAAAAAAAAAATTAAAAAAAACCCACATTTAATGATAAAAATAAATATATAAAAAATGAATGATAAATAGTGAATGTGAGAGAATAAAAATCCATCAGATTCAGCCAGTAATTTCTTAGGTGCTATTTTCTAATGTCTATGGCTGAAGAGTCGCTCATGACTAAACCCTCCCACTGCCGGCTTCCGTATATGCCTACTGCATGAAGCTAATTGATCGGCACGTCTAGTTTGGGATGTTGAAAAACTTCTAATTTAGTGATTTATGACGCCCCTCGTGATGAGCCTTTGAATGTTTTTTATGAAATTCAGTTTGCTACAGTGAAAAGTGATGAATGCAGCTCATAGTTTTCAGCTGATCAGCAATGATGCAATAGCTGATCAGCGCCATAATAGGTAGTTTTCTTTTTTATTTATTTATTTATTTTTAATTTTTAATTTCTGAATGGGCCTATAGTCACGTTTCTCAAACGCTGACATAGGTCCTTTCCAAAAAATCACGGCTAAAAGTACTTAGAAGCGCGACTATTGAATTAATTTATAACTGTGTTTTAAAACAGCTATAGGTCAATAATTTAAGTTGCGACTCTCAAAAACACGACTATAGGTTAGCTGTAATAACATTTTTTGAAAACGCAGCTAAAAGGTGGTTATAGAGCGCGTTTTTTAGTAGTGATGCAAGTTGCAAGCACATCTCCGGTCATAGTCTTTAAGGTCTCATTATAGACATATTGTAACTTATTAAGGTATGATCAATGATGAGGCTCAAGAAATTTACAAAAGCTCAGGAGAGGCGGACATAATATGGACATGATGTGACAAATAGCAGATCCAAAAAAGATCTAAATCAAATGCACAATTCACTGAAAAAAGGGAGCATAGGCGTACGTGAACGATAGGCATGAATTCATTTTCCTTTTCCCTTTAGTACTAGAAGACGAATCTGCATAACCACGCGTATTTGGTTGGACTCCATATTCTTTTTCATTGCTCAAAATGAAAAATCAAGACCACACCAGCATAATTTAAAAAAGGACAGGGATTTTCTACACATTGTTGCAAACAAGGACAGGTGTCAAAAAAGAGAGAGACAAACATGCAAAAGTCATGTGCAATACACACGACCCAGTTTAAAATAAAACTGTCAACCTAAAGTTAACAGTTTTTTTTCCCTCTTTCGTCTAAAGCTGACAATATCCACATACGGCCAGGCCTCTCTCCTCTCTCTCTCTCTCTCTCTCTCTCTCTCTCTCTCTCTCTCTCTCTCTCTTATCCTCCTCCTCTTTTGTTTTTCTCAGGAATCCCAGATGAAAATTGTTATTGTTTATTCTTGGCAATAATTTTAATCCATTGGAAAGAAATGTTCTTATTTTGGGTGCTTTGGTTTGTTATATGTTTTCACACTGTTTAGTGGTCCTGTACTTCTGAATGCCTTCACAGTGGCTTATGAGGGAAAAGAAAAATTCAAGTATGAAGGATACTTACTGGCAA
The DNA here is from genome assembly GCF_932294415.1 of Quercus robur. Lineage (NCBI taxonomy): Eukaryota > Viridiplantae > Streptophyta > Magnoliopsida > Fagales > Fagaceae > Quercus > Quercus robur. The sequence continues at coordinate 59,628,445 of NC_065536.1, forward strand.
TAACATTTTTCTTTTCAAAGATGAACTAAATAAAATAAGAAAAAAAAAATCAAACAAGCATGAACATATTTGTAGGGGCCAGAAAAATAAGTGGTCCAGGCCCACCTAAAGTAGTGGGTCGTGCCTTTCAACCCTGGCCCAAATCAATAGAATTTGTAAGAGGAGAGAACGAACAACAACAGAGGGCTTAGCCCGAGGACAGCAACTAGGAAAAGTAAGGTTTATATTAAGGAACAAATGGCTATCTAACTCTCCACAAGTTCTCCCGAGGAGACTAAGTCTGTATGAAAAGTAATACTATTCACTCTCTTCTCTTAATGTTATTCCTTCTAATTTCTTTTCTTTTTTCTCGATCCCCTTTCCAATGCTCTCCCCTTTTCTTATATACATCTACCTCCATTACATCTCCACCATCCATTTCTATCTAACCTCCCTCATTTTTTGACACTTGTTACGTTTCACATCTGAAGAAGATGGTGGAAGGAGTCTGCTTAGCTGTGGCTTAAACTATTCAGGTTACTTCCTCATCAATGCGGCTGATAAAATTGTTGTCTACCATTTAATGTAGATACAACAGGCTACACTAGGCCAAAAACTTCCTTACTGCCCACTAACTTCCACTTTCTTCAGATCCTAGCTCCCACTTAGAATACCATAGATTACCATAATTAATTTCTTCTCCTCCTCAGGTGGCTTCCTTCCTTGGGCCCGTGGCTGGTAGCATTTCCACGTCAATGCTGCGACCTTTCAACTTCATCCTCAGTCCTCGGGCCAATGCTATGGCCCTTCAACTTCATCCTCAGTCTTCAGGCACCCACAATAGCCCCCTAAAACTTTTGCTATTTGTTTATGAGACAAAAGCGAGGTTTTAGTCTCTCAAGTGAAATATGCACGTGCCACATGCGTTCCCACGTATCAACGTCCTTTCATCTGTCTTTCGCATGCTTCTAGCACTTCGAAATCCATGATCTCACATTTATGGCGTCAGGCGGTTGCTTGTCTCCCCACGTTTTACGGTTTGATCAAGATTGTATGGTCCTCATTTCCCCTCATTGATGGGTGGGAATTTTGCCGCTCACTTTTTCACTCCTATAAAAGGAGAACTTAGAGCTGGCTGAGGCTCATTTTGAACATTCTAGCGATCTAAGTTGAAGAACTAAACTCTCGAGGAGCACTCTTTGCGTTCATCTGTAGGTGTGTTGATTTCCCTTATTTCTTCTTTTTCACAAGTTTCATAGTTCACCCTTCAAAAGACCATGGGTAGATATGCTAGGTTAGTGGACACTACCGAGGCTAGGGCAACCTTTAGGGCACAATATAGGATCCCCAATAGTGTTGAAATCCAACACTATGAGGAGGGTGAGTGGTTGGTCTTGAACAGACCTTCTGAGTCCGTGGTCATTCCTATGATCGCCTTTATTTAAGGCGGGATGGAACTTTCTATGGGAAGGGTAACTCGGGATTATCTCATAAACTATAGGTTAAACCCGACCCAATGTTCACCCAACATCTTTAGGATCCTCGGGTATGTAGATACAATAAACTGTAGAATGGGGACTAACCTTACCTGGCACAATGTAAATTAGGTGTACAATTGCCAGAAAGGGGAGAAAACCAAATATTACATGAAGTGTAGAGTTCCCGCAGTTAGGCTGATCTCCTACTTGCCTGACTCAAGCAAAGGCATGGACGAGGATTTTCTTCTTGTCTTGGGAGGCTGGCATGATGGAATACATTGCCCTACCCAAGAAGGGGAACCAAGTAGGGTTCCCGAGGACCGGAGTGACATTTAGGATTTTTAGTTAACTTTATTCATGCAAGAGTTCTTCATTTATTCACTTCACTAATAGCTCTTCTTATTTATTTTTGCAGACGAATACCACACCGCACCAGCTAAGCACTTGGTGAACTTCAAGGACCTAAACAGGATCCTTAGATCAGAAATATTTTTGCACAAGGACGGATAGCTTAGGGCAGCCCACGTCATCCTTGGGTACACGCCGTCCACCAAACGGTTCCAAAGTCCAAAGAACGCTATTAGAGCCAAAGACCCTCACTTGGCTCTAATTGATGTGGCAGTACCTAGATTCTTGCTAATCGAACCTCCTCTGGAAAGGACTCAGGATGCTTAGTTACCCACTCCCTTAGCTGCCAAACTTATCTATTCCTAAGAGCCAACTCTCCCCTCGGACGAGGAAGACAAAGAATCCACATCCGAGTCCGTTCAAGAAGTAACAGACAAGGATTTTGAAGTCTTTTATCGCTTGGACGCTCCCATCACATCCCAAGCTCAAACTTTTACGGCAATGAGTTTCAAAGAAAAAACCCCACACCTACTGGCTCTTCTCACAACCCATGCTGGAAGTTCTTCCCCAGCTATGGCAGTGCTAACCCGGCCACCCACCCCAGCTGCCACGCACACATCTCCTGCTGACGTTGGAGACAAGAAAAGAAAAAGAGCCCAGGGAGGCAAAAGTGCCGAGGGCACCGAAGAAGGGGAGATTACATAGTCTTCCCACCAGCCCCCAGCCAAAGAAGTCCGGACTGGGAAAGGACAATCAAAGAAGTCCTTTTCCATTGGGACTTCCAAAGAAGCTAAAGGGGAACAACCAAGGAAGGCCTCCATCTGGAGGCCCATCTTCACTCTAAGTTCAGGCAATCCAAACCTAGATGATGCCAATCTGAGGGATCCCACCAAAGGCAGCTCTAGCCTAGTGGCCGAATGTTTGGAAAAGGCCCTGTGTCTACCAGAGGACATGGAAGAGCTAAGATCCTTCAGGAAGTGCGAAGTCTTCCTTGCCCTCAAAGAAGATCTGGCCAAGGTACGTGAACGCCCCCATTTGATTGCATGGCAATACTTTATGTGCAAGGTATAACACTTATGTATTTGTTCTTTATGCAGTCTATCCAGGCTGCCTTTATAACCGAGGAATGAGCGGACCATTCCCTGGAGATGGCCAGGGATGCCAAGGCTAAGCAAGAGGCTGCCCAGAGGGCCCACTCGGATGCTGACAAGAAGCTAAAGGAGACCATTGCTCAACTGGCTGAAGTGGAAAAGGCTCGCAGAAATACTGAGTCTACCCTTAAAGGCTATAAAAAGCAAGTGGCTGACGCATTGGAGGCCCAGAAGAAGGCTGAAAATAAAATGGCCTTGACAGCGGTGGAGCTGAAGCAAGCTAATAAGTAGCTGGAGACTAAGGAGAAGGAGAAAGCTGAGGCCGAGCAAGTAGCATCCGATACCGGCATGACCGAAGCAGCAGAGATCCTAACTACCTAGCTCAGGGATGTTGCCTGTGCCTTTTGCTTGGATTTATGGGGCCAAGCCCTGAATGCTGCGGGGGTGGACACCGAATTAGAGCTTTGGGCTCATGATAAAGTGTACTACCCTCCTGCTCTATGCCTAGCTCCCACTCTCCCTTAGTCTTTAGTAGATCCAATTTCAGCTCCCCTTTCTTCCTCGGCTTAGCTTAGTGACGCTCCCTCTTCCACCTCGGCCAAAGGCAAAGATAAGAAAAAAGAACTTCCACCTCCAGTGGACGTGCCGGATGTAGAGGCCGAAGAGGAAGCAGTTGAGGTGGGATAGTTGAAGAGGTAGAAAAAAGACAAAGAGTCGAAGAAAAAAGGGACCAAGGAAAAGGAGTCAGCAACCTAGCTTAGTTTTTAGACTAGGAAATACCTAGGAAAATTTTGTAATGGGTTGTATAGCCAGTGCCCCCTTTTTCCTTATTTTTGTACCACAACTCTCATACTTTTAATGGAAAAGTTTGAAGTTAAAACTTTTTTGTTTATTTAAATACTTGTACATTTCTTTACTGTTTACTTTGCACAAGTTCTTTTATATGACACGTTAGCTTCCTTTATAATAATCACGCCGTGGCAGTTTGCAACTTCATCACCACATAAAGGGTGGGCTAACTTATGAAATTCAAACAAATTATCAATCAATACTTACTAGAAATTGTACTTGGACTCAAGCAAACTTGCTGGTTACTTCACAAACCCGAGGAAATGCCCGTGGCCCTTATTGTTCAGTCCTTTCAAGCAAACTTGCTCATGTTAATTTACCTTAGGCTTGTGACCCGAGGAGCCAGAACCCTAGGCTTGTGACATGAGGAGCCAGACAAGACCTAGGTTCTGTTTAACACTTAGAATATTTTCTGCAATGTTAATTTACCCTAAGCTTATGACCCGAGGAGCCAGACAAGATCTAGGTTTTGTTTAACACTTAAAATATTTTCTGCAATGTTAATTTACCTTAGGCTTGTGATCCAAGGAGCCAAACAAGACCCAGGTTCTATTTAACACTTAGAATATTTAACAGACCAATTGTCTCTACAAACGCATTCACAACAAGATATGACCAAGCAAGATATGAATGGCAACAAAATTTATTAATAATAATAATGTCGTAGATTGTTTACATTCCAAGGGTGAGGAATTACATTTTCATCCAAATCTTCCAGATGGTAGGCCCTAATGCTAGTAATAGAAGTGATTCTATATGCCTCCCTCCCCCCAGTTAGGACCCAGCTTACCCCAAGTAGGGTTCTTAGCCATCCCCACCACTTTCCTCAAGACCAGGTCTCCTGGGGCCAATGGTTTGGCTCCTACCCCTTTTTCATACCTTTGCTTAAGTTTCTATTGGTAGTAAGCCATCTTTACCATTGCTACCTCTCGTCTTTCCTCGGCCAGTTCCAGGCTGTGTAGGAGTAAATGGTGGTTCTCTTCAACATTAAATTATTTTGTTCTCAAAGTTGGGAATCCAGATTCAAGGGGGATTACTGCTTCTGACCCATAGGCCATTGAAAAAGGGGTCTCCCCCATTGATCTTCAAGGTGTAGTACGATAGGTCCATAACACGTGGGGCAGTTCATCCACCCATTTTCCCTTAGTATCATTCAGGCTTTTTTTCAACCCAGCCACTATAACTTTATTGGTGGCCTTGGCCTGCCCATTCCCCTGAGGATAAGTAGGTGTAGAATACCCATTCCTAATCCCTAACTCCCCGCAATATCTCCGGAAGGCTTTACTGTCAAATTGAAGGCTGTTATGTGAGATCAGTGTGTAAGGAACTCCAAACCTGGTGACAATGTTCCTCCAGATGAATCTCTTAGCATCCATGTCCCTGATATTGGCGAGGGGCTTGGCTTCCACCCATTTGGTAATATAGTCTGTGCCAATGAGGAGCCATCTTCGATTCCCAATAGCTTAGGGCAAGGGTCCCACTATATCCAAGCCCTACTGAGCGAATGGCAAGGGGTTAGACAAAGGATTCAGAATTCCCCCCGGCTGGTGGATATTTAGGGCATACCTTTGACATTGGTCACACTTTTTTACATAATCCTAAGAGGTTTTTTGTATGCTAGGCCAATAGTACCTCTAGGTGAGGGCTTTATGTGCTAGAGACCTTCCTCCTGTATGACTCCCACAAATGCCTTCATGCAGTTCTTCCAATAAGGGTTCCATGGCTTCTGGGTGTACGCATAATAAATATGGCCCTGAGTAAAAGTGCTTGTATAGCTTCTGCTCCTCAGACAGCCAATAGCAAGGGGCAGCTTTGCGTATCTTCTCCGCCTCACACTTGTCTTCAGGCAAGGATCCCTGCTTCAAAAAGGTTACTATGGGGCCCATCCAACTCGGCCCCATATGGAGGCTGCACACCCCTATCAAAGATGCCCCTATAAGACTTGAGGTGTCCATCTCCTCAATAACAACTTGAGGAAGGCTTGACTCTAGTGAAGTGGCCAACATTGCTAGAGAATCTACATGAGAGTTATGTTCCCTCGGGATTTGCTTTAAAATAAAACCCTTAAATTGAGCTCGGGCATTATGTACTTTAGCAAGGTACCCCTGCATCCTTTCATCCTGAGTTTCAAAGTCACCATCGACTTGGCCCACGATCAGTTTAGAATCCGAGTACAATTCTACCGTGTCTCCTCCCAGCAGCTTGACCATAGCTATCCTTGCTAGCAAGGCCTTGTACTCGGCCTCATTGTTGGTGGCTGAGAATCCCAGTCGTAGTGATTTTTCCATTAGCAGCTTCTTGGGGGTGACCAACACAATCCCTACTCCTGCCCCCTTTCGGTTGGAAGCTCCATCCATATAAACTTTCCACGAGGGGGCAACAATGGCCGATGAGACCAATACACCCATAACTGCATTTTCCTCCTTAGGGACACCCTCGGCGAACTCTACTACAAAGTCTGCTAAAACCTGTCCTTTTATGGTAGTCTGAGGCATGTACTTGACATCATAAGCTCCTAACTTGGTTCCCCATTTAGCAATCTTGCCAGTTTAATCAGATTTCCATAGTAGGGCTTGCAAAGGGAGCTGGTTAAGCATTACAACGATATGGGCTTGGAAGTAATGAGGAAGTTTCCTAGTGGCATGCACAATGGCCAGCACTGCCTTTTCCAAGGGAAGATAGCGCATCTCAACCTCCTGCAGGGATTTGCTAACATAGTAGACGAGCCTCTGAATTTCGTCCTCGTTCCTGACTAGGACAAACCTAACAGCGTATTTGGTGACTGCTAGGTATGCATATAACACTTCCTCATTATTAGGCCAGAAAAGTATCGGTGGATTGGACAAGTACTGTTTGAGGTCCTCAAAAGCCATTACACACTCCTCAGTCCATTGAAAATCCTTCCACTTATGAAGTAACCAGAAGAAAGGACGACACTTGTCCGCAGACTGGGAGATGAACCTGTTTAAGGCTACTGTCATCCCAGTCAACCTCTACACCTCCTTAGGATTCCGAGGAGGGTGCAAACTGTTAATAGCCCTGATCTGTTTTGGATTGACTTCGATTCCGCGGTGAGTAATCATGTACCTTAGGAATTTTCCTAAGCTAACCCCAAAAGAACATTTGGCTGCGTTGAGGCATAGTTTATGCTCTCTCAATATTGAGAAAGTTTCTCCCAAATCGGCCAGATGCTCTTCTACCTTCTTACTCTTAACTACCATATCATCAATGTATGCCTCTATGTTCCTCCCAATTTGTGTTTCAAACATCCGCATCACCATTTTTTGATAGGTGGATCCTACGTTTTTTAGGCCAAAGGGCATCACACAATAATGATAGTTCCCATTTGGGGTACAAAAGGCCGTTTTCTCCTGGTCGGACAATGATAGAGGTATCTGATGGTAACCCTGAAAAGCATCCAGGAAATTCATTTGATGATGTCCTACCGTAGCATCCACCAGTTGGTCAATTCTAGGAATGGGGAAGGGGTCCTTTGGACAGACTTTGTTCAAGTCTGTAAAATCCACACACACTCGCCACTTCCCGTTTTTCTTTTTAGCCATTACTATGTTGGCCAACCACTCCGGATAGAAAATTTCCTTAATAGCTCCAGCCTGCTTCAACTTGTTCACCTCTGTCCAGACTGCCTCGGCATGGTGTTTGGATGATCGCTGAGGAGGCTGCTTACGTGGCATAGCCTCGGGATATACGTTTAATCGGTGACATGCTAACTCGGGATCAATTCCTAGAACGTCATAAGCATTCCATGAAAAAACATCAATGTTTGTCTTTAGGAACTTCACCAATTCTGCCTTTTCCATGGGCAGCAACTGTGAGCCTACTTGGAAATATTGCTCTGGGTTCAGCCCTATTACCACATTTTCCAACTTCTCAGATGATTCTCCCAATGTCTCAGTTTTCTGCCCCCTGTAGGCCCCTTTGGCTGCTATGGGATTTGATCCATAGTCACCGCGGCAAGACCTAAAGATTGCTGCATGATTGCTGATATCAGGCACTGCCTGGCCATGGCTTGATCACCTACCAACTCTCCCCTGAGTAGGGTACTTGACCTTCAAATGCAATGTTGGGGGCACTGCCCCCATGGCATGAAACCAAGGTCTAGCCAAGATAGCCGTCTATAGGGAGAATGCTTTTACTACAATAAAATTAATCTGGACCTCCACATCACCGACCTGTACGAGCAGTCTTATCATTCCTCAGGGGACCACCATTTTGCCATCAAAACCCATTAGTGGAGAATCATACCTGTCCAGGTCCTCAGGCCTCAAGTTTAGCCCCCAGTATAGATCTGGGTACATGATTTCTGCTCTACTTCCTTGGTCAACCAGTACTCTCTTCACATCATAGCCCCTAATCCTAACAGTAACAACTAGGGTGTCATCATATGGTTGGAGGGTTCCCTGCTTATCCTCCTCTGAAAAACTCAGGGTAGGGGTGACCATCACCCTTGCTCTTTTGGGAGTCTGATTTTTGGCTTCCAGGTCAGAGCCCCCCACCACGGACATGATTTTGGAACTTACCCTGACATTACTCCTTGGCCTAGCCAAGATCACATTAATAGTGCCCAATGCTGGTCGAGGAGTGTCGTCTTCATGCATCCCACTTCCAGAGTGTCCGACCTGTTCCCCAGGCTAATGTAGGAAATAATTGAGTTTCCCTACCTTCGCCAACTAACTGAGGTGATCACGCAAGGTCCTGCAGTCCTCCGTGGTGTGTCCCCTATCCCGATGGTAATCACAGTAGAGGCTTTGGTTCCTCCTGGATGGATCTCCACCCATCCTATTGGGCCACTTGAAAAATTGGTCATTTTTTATCTTCTCTAGTATCTGGTACACCGGCTCCTTAAATAGTGAATTGACCAATTGAACCCCCACGGATGTCGCATAACTAGGGAAATCTCTTCGAGGCCGATCATTATGATACCCTCCTCCTCGAGGATCCCTCTTCCCGGGGAACATTTTAGCTTTACCTTTTCCCTGTATTTGGTCCTCCTCTAACCTCTTGTACTTGTCTATACGATCCATAAACTAGCGCATGTTCAAAGTAGACTTCTTTGCTAATGACTTCCTCAACTCATGCTCTGTCGGAAGGCCAACTTTGAAGGTCCTCATTGCCACATCCTCAAAATCTCCATCTACCTTATTATATGTTTCCCAATACCGGTCCGAGTAAGTCTTGAGGGTCTCCCCCTCCCTCATGACCATAGATAGCAAAGAATCCACTGGTCTGGGGACTCTATTGCAAGTTATGAATCTAGCACCAAATGCTTTTGTCAGCTTTTCAAATGATCCAATTGACCCCTCCTCCAAAGCATCAAACCAACGCATGGCGACTGGCCCAAAGCTAGAGGGGAACACCTTGCACATAAAGGCCTCATTGCTGGCATGGACAACCATCTTCTAATTAAAGTGATTGACATGCTTCACCGGATCAATCCTTCTATTATATACGGTGAACATTGGCTAGGAAAACCGATAAGAGAGTCTAACCTTATTAATCCTCCTTACAAAAGAGGACTTAGAAATCTGTTGTAGGGCTTTACTCATAGCATCATTTTCCATGGTGTGATGAGAAGGTCCCTTTCCACGTTTGTTGTGGCATTTCTCCAACTTGTCCTGCTGTGAAGAAGCTGAGTAAGACTCGCTAGGTGGAGTTCTAGACCTATGCCAATATGAGCGGTCATGGCTTCCCCTCGAGCCCTCACTTGATGGGGAAGATGGGCTCTTCCTATCACGCTTCCTGCACCTCAACTTCCTGCATAGACGATCAACTTCCCGTTGTAACTTCAATGTCTCCTGATCATGTGAAACATGAATCCTGGACTTGGAATGACTTCGCTCAGTATGTTTAGTGTGATAAGATTCCACCACAACACTTGGGGTATGTTGCCTTTCTCTCCTACGTTCTAAGTTAACAAATTGGTTTTCCCTCTAGGAGTAAACTGACTCCTCCCTATCTTGGCCTACGTTAGTCATAAGTACTCAATACAGATCCTCCACAACCTCTTGTTCCCACAGATGGCGTCAATTGTAGGGGCCAGAAAAATAAGTGGTCCAGGCCCACCTAAAGTAGTGGGTCATGCCTTTCAACCTTGACTCAAATCAATAGAATTTGTAAGAGGAGGGAACGAACAACAATATAGGGCTTAGCTCAAGGACAACAACTAGGAAAAATAAGGTTTATATTAAGGAACAAATGACTATCCAACTCTCCAGAAGTTCTCCCAAGGAGACTAAGTCTGTATGAAAAGTAATAATGTTGACTCTCTTCTTTCAATGTTCTTCCTTCTAATTTCTTTTCTCTTTTCTTGATCCCCTTTCTAATGTTCTCCCCTTTTCTTATATACATCTACCTCCATTACATCTCCACCATCCATTTCTACCTAACCTCCCTCCTTTTTTGACATTTGTTACATTTCACATCTGAAGGAGATGGTGGAAGGAGTCTACTTAACTGTGGCTTATACTGTTCAGATCACTTTCTCATCAATGCGGTTAATAAAGTTGTTGTCTACCATTTAATGTGGATGCAATAGGCTACACCAGGCCAGAAGCTTCCTTACTGCCCACTGACTTCCACTTTCTTCAGATCCTAGCTCCCACTTAGAATACCACGGAATACCATAATTCATTTCTTCTCCTCCTCAGGCGGCTTCCTTCCTTGGGCCTGTGGCCGGCAGCATTTCCACGTCAATGCTGCGACCTTTCAATTTCATCCTTGGTCCTCGGGCCAATGCTGCGACCCTTCAACTTCATCCTTGGTCCTCGGGCACCCACAATATTAATACCTTTTTCCCCATACAAACCAAATTGCTTTTTTGTTTTGACTAAACAAATTAGGTCTCAAGACTTATAATATTCTTCTTTGAATTAAGATCTTTTAGAGTTTTTAATGTAATTTTAATGTGTTCTTAAAATCTATGTAATTTTAACGTGTTTTGAAAATCTAAATCACCAATTGTAAAGTGAGGAAATTAAATTTTACCATATTATCAATAATTAAAATAAATATTAGCAATCATTATTTTAGTATCAATTTAAAATTTTGATAATATAGTAAAATCCAATAAAATCATTTCACAATAAGTATTTAGGATTTAAAAAAAATTCATAACGGGGTTACTTAAAAACTCTAAAAATATCTTAGTAATTTTTCCCACCATTTTAACACTACAACAAATATTAAAAAAAAGAGTAATTTGTAAGGGTTATTGAAAGTTCAAAAACGTGTACAAAAACACTTTTGAACGTTTAGACCCCCAAAAACCAACTTAACCAACACAAGCAATATGTCAAACAACAAGTGTGCGGAAACTTAACATATGCTATGATATGAAATTGGTTAAACAACTATCTAAGCCATAACAAAATAAACCACAGCAGATAATGTAAAGGCAGAGATAGAGAGGAAGGAAGATGCAAACACAGAGATAACACCCGATGTGTTATCGAAGAGGAAACCGAAGACCTCGGCGAAAAACCTCTCCGCCGCCCTCCAAGCGGTAATCAATCCACTAGAAAATACAGTTGGGATACAAGGACAGCAATAGACCCTCCAAGCCTAATCTACCCAATGCACCTAAGCCCTCCAAGCTTCTTGCTCCAACGAGGTTGCGCCGAACCTTTTTCTTTTCTAGCTTCCCGGATTCCGCTACTACACCGTAGCATCAACCAATGAAGATTGGCTCCTTCCTAACTGCTTCCCAGAACTCCAAACGACTGTCTCACAGAGATGATAATGGTGAGAACTAGGTTTGGTATAATGCCTCTCAAGGATTTAACAATGGAGAGGAAGAGAGTGAGGGAATTTGAAGAGACTCTAAGGTAGAGATTGTGGGTAAAACAATCTGGTTTTTCTTTAGGGTTTCTCTCTCAAAATTCTCTCTGGAAACTCTCTTTCAATCGTGGGTTAAAAGGGTATTTATACTGGAGTGAAGAGGAATGTGAAACGTCAGGTTTTTCCAAAACAGGGGTGGCTCGCGGCTTGACCTCGCGGCTTGACCAAGTCGCGAGATCTAGTTGCGAGTTAACCGTATGGCCAGTTGTCCTGTTTTGTCCTGTAGTGCTCCAGCTAGCATGACTGTTCATCTTCCAGCACGCTTGGCACGTGTGCAGCTTCTGGCGACTTGCAGCCGCGAGTCCACCCGCGAGTCTCAGCCGCGACACTCTGTTTTCTTGCACACTCTTGAGCAATCTTCACTCTATCTCACTCACTACCCTTACAACAATCCCACCTAAATATAGGGTTACTAAATGCTGAATTACAAGCAAATTTGGCACGGAATAAAGCCAATTAGATGGTTGAATAAATTCAACCTTACAATCTCCCCCTTTGGCTATTCCGTGACAAAACCCTAAAACAGACTCTAGACTTAACATGTGAGTAGGGAACAGTTGAACAAAACTCACTCACACCTAACTCTAGAAGCTGTGAAGCACTTGAATCATATGAACATAAACTCCTGAAACACAACAATACACCATGATCATTGTAAGCAGAAAATTATAAATGCATATGAAACAGGCAATATGAGATCAAGCAAAGATGGAGTTAATAAACAAACCATGGCTTGATCAACCAAGTGAACACCACAAGGTAGTGAACACAGTGCTCATTCACACTTGGAATGAACACAAGGACATACAAGTTAACAAGCACAAGGCAAGACACTTGTATGCTCAACACTCAACCAATGCATAGCACACAAGGCATATGCATCTAGGAACAATCCTACAAGGGCACAAGAGTGACAGTACATAAACCAAAATGCAGAACATTTAGATTAAAGTACTGATTTCAACATAGCATAAAGGCTGCACTTAAGCAAGGTACATACCATAAAGCCTACAAACTATGCATAAAACAATAACCCTGAAAGCTTACAAAAGCACATGGGTACAAACCAACAGAATATCCTGAATAACAGTTTTACAAAACACAATATATCAACTGAAAGAGAAAAAAGAAACTGAAAAAAAATAAAGACACTCCCCCTTAGATAATCACGCTCCCCCTTAGGGTAATATCCTCCCCCTCTGAATGTGCCTATCACTCCCCCTTTTTGTCATGGAATAGGCTAGTCATCCTCTTCTAGCTTTCTCTGAATTTGATCCAACTGAGTCTGAAGAGAAGTAAACTTCATATCCCATCGGTTGCTTTGATGGTGTAGAGAAGTAGTGAGTCCAGACATCTTTGTATTCAACTCGTGGACAGAGGAGACAATGCGATCAAGTTTCTCATCGAGGGAGAGATTGCTGAACTGAGAGTCACTGTGAGATGCAGAAGTTTCTGGTTTGGCTCTCTTCCGACTATGTCCAACACTTGCATTGTATGTACGCATGTTGATCGGACTCGGTTTGGGGATAGGAGACTCATCAGCCGTTGGATAAATTCCCTTGAGCTTCAAGATCCGTGAAATGAGACTGCAGAAAGGAATGCATATCCGAGACTCACTTCGAAGAACCGTTTTGCACAGAACATGAAAGATATGAGCACAAATGTCGATTTCTTCATCAGAGATTAGATCATGAAGAAACAAAGCACGTCCGAGATTCATATACCCAGTACTTGATAAAGGGTACAAATTGTGAAACATCACAATTGTAAGCACTCGCAGTTTCGGAGAAAGGGAGGAAACACTGATGGATTTGCCATTGGGTGAGAACTCCAAGTCTTGACCAAGACTTTGTTTGAGAAGCTCCTCATCAGGACATAGATCATCATAGACCGGTGAATGACGAAAAATGGGTCTGTTGATGTGAAGAATTTCTGCCAGGTATGTAGGAGAGACAGAAAAGCTCCTTTGCCGAACCCAGCACTTAAGTTCATCTCCTTCCACAATTGCGTTAGCATAAAATTCTTTAACCAACTCTTCATACATGATATCCGGATCAGAGAGAAGGTAATTCCAATCCTTGTGAGCAAAACATATCGGAATGTCAGTGTTATGAAGTGAGGGCAGATCCACAGCTCTCTCTAGTAATGGTGTGGCATGAAGAAAAAAATTCTCATATGACTGATAGGCTGAATACGATCTGAACTTATTGGGATCGAATCGCTGTGATGAAGAGCGAGTCACTTTCGGGAGAGGTGTGTCTTCATCAACATCAATTACGGGTTCCTTCCCTTTGGAAGAACCTCCTTTCACAGCAGCCTTTTTGAATGGAGACATGACCAGTCTGTATTATAAACAAGGAAAATGACAGAACACAATCCAACAGACTATATCAGCAGTGGGTTAGTGAAAATTTTGGAACAATGAAGAAACCCTAACAGCTGGATGAGTATGGTCAGAAAGTAGCAATGAGGGACACCAAAGGCCCAAATTAGAACTACACAGTATAGAGAGATCAAATATAACCACAATCAGCTGAAAAAGGGCCAAAATCAACACCACATCAACAAGATACCACACAGGAGCAGAGTTAAAACATGATAGCAACAGCAGATCAGACAAAAATAGCTAACCCTAGCTAAGCACAGGATAAAGAACACAGCCACCAACATGAATAAGCTCAAACACAGAAACATAAGCACTCAAGCGAAGCTAGAACAAAGAATAATAGTTGAGCTAAAAACCCATCACAAAATCACAAACAAATGTGAAATAGCCAGAGGGAAAACCAAAAGAACAAGTAAAATAGAGTGCAGGACAGAAAACCATACCTGTTAGGCGACGATTTTGAGCTAAAAAGAGACAAGTAAGGGAGATCGAAAATGGAGGCACGGTGATACAGGGTAAGAGCAAATGAGAAAGACAATGAACAGTCACAAAAAGATCGAGGGAAAAATGAAAAATTTAAAAACTGCCCCTGTTTATCCAAAACACGCGATTTTCGCGACTGGAACGAGTCGCCAAAAAGTCGCCAGAGTAAGCCGCCAAAACACTAAAGAACAAAAAGTTGAAAAATTTTCTAAGTGTTTTTCGCGACTGGAAGGTCTACCCGCGAGTGAGTCGCGAGATGAGCCGCGAAAATCTCTGAGTGAATCTCGCGACTGGACCTTCCACTCGCGAACAAGTCGCCAAAACTGACCAGCGAAGATGCGACTGAGGCTCGCGACTTGACATACCCGCGACAGAGCCGCCAAAACAGGGCAAAAACTGTATTTTTGAAATTTTCAGATTTTTCCAACAAAATACTTTCCAAAAACACCTAAAAACACTCAAAAATCTTATTGTGCTTGAATTAACAAAGATTGAGCATGTGAAAACACATTTTATCAAGTACAATCACACAAATGAATATGGCATTTGTTGAACATAAACTTGTGTGTTGTGTGTGGAAATCAACAATGAGATAGTCCTTTGTCTAATGTGAAGCTTCAATGATCGATTCAACCAAGGCATACACAATTAGCACTAGATCATGTGACCAATCTCAATTATAGAAATATGTATATATGACCTCCCACACAACTTGATAACATAACTTGGAGCTTTTCATTTGACTCCACTTTCAATCATAACAATTGATCTTTTTGATCTTTTTGAGACAATCATCTCTCATTGTGAGAGGGATATATATAACATTTCTCTTTGAAGAACAGGCCTTTGGCCTTTTTGAATGAAATTTCACTTTTAATATAAGGTCGCTTACCCTTTTTCCTAGTCAAATACTAGAATGTGCGACAGGCTTTTGCAGCTCAATATCTCTTTTCATTTGGAGATTTACATTTGGTGAGCTCTTTTTAGCAAAACATAAATAAAAAGTGGGAAGATATATAGACACAAGTCTATGCATGTCTCAAGATCAACATAACCATTCACTAATCATTCATGACAAGGTTGAAGATCTATTTACAACAATCACATAGATTCCAAGATTTTTCCCACAGTGATATGAGTGCATGAAAACAAGCAATGCTCGAAAATGCACAAAGCCATTAGCACAAAGGTACAAGGCAAAACAAGTTTTGAGACAAAACTCAACAAAGTCAATCAAGCTTTTTGATTTTCTAATTTTTATGTGATTTTTGGATTTTTGACACAAGAAACAAAAATGATTGAACAAACACAAAAATAACCAGCAGTATACACAAAAGAACAAACAAACAAGAAACATGTTGCAAAAAAAAATGTGTGCCCCAACACAGACAGATATATCATATTAAAAAAATGAAGCACACAACACACAAGAGAGTCAAGGAATTGTACCGACACCAATGGTCTTACGGAGTGATTCAAACCGTGGACCATCGAGAGGCTTGGTGAAGATATCCGCCTTTTGATTGTCGGTGTGTATGAACTCAAGACACACAACTCTTTCCTCTACCAAATCCCGAATGAAATGGTAACGTATCTCTATGTGTTTGGATTTTGAATGCTGAACAGGATTTTTGGAAAGATTGATGGCACTGGTGTTGTCACAGAAGACACACATCGTTTCTTGAGGAATTCCATAGTCATGAAGTAATTTCTTCATCCAAAGAAGCTGAGTGCAGCAACTTCCAGCAGCGATGTATTCTGCTTCTGCAGTAGATAGAGACACTGAATTCTGCTTCTTGCTCATCCACGAAACAAGATTGTTACCAAGATAAAAACAGCCGCCTGAAGTGCTTTTCCGATCGTCTACACTGCCAGCCCAGTCAGCATCCGAATACCCAGCAAGACACGCATTTGAGTCTTTTGAATACCACAAACCATAGTTTGCAGTACCATTCACATATCGAATGATTCGCTTAGCAGCAGTCAGATGAGATTCCTTCGGATTAGCTTGGTACCTGGCACAAACGCCCACACTGAAAGCAATGTCCGGTCTACTTGCTGTAAGGTAGAGCAAACTTCCTATGATGCTCCTATACAATGTAGGACTTACTTCAACTCCTGATGAATCCACATTCAGTTTAGTGGAAGAGCTCATGGGAGTGGAGGCATGTTTTTTGGAGTCTAGGCCAAACTTCTTGACAATATTTCTGGCATACTTCTCTTGAGATACAAATATACCCTCCTTCTGTTGTTTGACTTGAAGACCCAAAAAGAATGTGAGCTCCCCCACCATGCTCATCTCAAACTCCTTCTTCATCTCCTCAGAAAATTCAGTAGCACGCTCTTCGATAGTTGCTCCAAACACTATGTCATCAACATAGACTTGTGCCACAAGGAGATAATCTTCATCATTTTTGACAAATAGAGTTCGATCGGCGTACCCTCTCTTGAAACCTCTATCTAGAAGATAATGTGTAAGACGATCGTACCAGGCTCTAGGCGCTTGTTTTAAACCATATAGTGCTTTCTTCAATCTTAATACATGATCTGGAAAATGAGGATCCTCAAATCCTTTTGGTTGCTCAACAAAAACCTCTTCATTTAGATATCCATTCAGAAAAGCACACTTAACATCCATTTGATAAAGTTTGAACTTCAAAGTGCACGCAATGGACATGAGGATTCGAATGGATTCGAGTCTTGCTACCGGAGCAAATGATTCATCAAAATCCACCCCTTCTACTTGTGTGTATCCTTGAGCCACCAACCGAGACTTGTTTCGAATTATCTCTCCATCTTCATCAGTTTTGTTTTTAAAAATCCACTTTGTGCCTATAACATGAACGTTCTCAGGCCGTGGAGCAAGTTCCCACACGTCATTCCTCACAAACTGATTCAGCTCTTCATGCATTGACTCAACCCAATTCTCATCTTGAAGAGCCTCTTCAACCCTTTTTGGTTCAAACTGTGCAAGATAACAGTGATATGTTACATGATTGGCTAGCAGAATATTTCCTTTCCTGAGGCGAAGACCGTCATCAAGTGATCCTATGATATTACTTTCCGGATGATTCTTGATAATTCTTGAGGATGGCCTTTTTGAAGTGGAAACTTCATCACTACGAGAGATAGGAGGATGAACTTCTGGAGGAGTAAGAGGACTTGAAGTTCTAGACATCGATCTCGTTTCCCTTCTTGGGTTGATGAGAGTCGATTCTACTTCTGGTATAGGTTCTTCACCTTCTATATCCAAAGCTTCTACCTCAACATCAGGCTCTTCGGTGCTCGGCCCTTCTACATCATCAATCATTTCCACCTTAGGTAAGGCATCATCAATCTTGACATTTATGGATTCCATCACAGTCTTTGTTCTCTTGTTAAACACTCTATATGCTCGACTTGTAGTAGAGTAGCCAAGAAAAATACCCTCATCACTTCTTGCATCAAACTTCCCAAGATTCTCTCGATCATTTAAGATATAACATTTACTTCCAAATACCCTGAAATACTTCACTTTAGGCTT
This sequence comes from Quercus robur, assembly GCF_932294415.1. Lineage (NCBI taxonomy): Eukaryota > Viridiplantae > Streptophyta > Magnoliopsida > Fagales > Fagaceae > Quercus > Quercus robur. The sequence goes on from NC_065536.1 coordinate 59,646,439, forward strand.
CTTCTCATTCCATATCTCATATGCAGTCTTCTTTGTACCAACTCGAAAGAAAATCCTATTGCCAATGTGACACGAGGTGTTGACAGCTTCTCCCCAAAAATTTTGAGGTATTTGCTTGTTAAGCAACATGACTCTTGCCATCTCCTGAATCACACGATTTTTTCTCTCTACCACTCCATTTTGTTGTGGAGTTTTGGGAGCTGAAAACTCTCTTTTAATACCATTCTTCTCACAGAAGGGCTCGAATCTTGCATTCTCAAATTCTCTCCCATGATCACTTCTAACTTTGGCTATTGGAATCCCCTTTTCATTTTGTAATTTCTTGCACAGAATCTCCAGCCTCTCACAAGCTTCTGATTTTTCTCTAAGGAATTCAACCCAAGTGTATCTTGAGTAGTAGTCCACAATGACCATAATATATCTTTTTCCCCCTAGGCTTTCAGTTCTGGTGGGCCCCATCAGATCAACATGAAGTAACTCCAAACAACGAGAGGTGGCTATCACATTTACCTTGTGATGATTTGCCTTAGTTTGCTTCCCCATTTGACATGCACCACAAATGGTCTTCTTTACTTTTCCAAACTTAGGAAGTCCCTCGACTGCTTCAAGTTTGGAGACTTTTGCTACTTGTTTGAAGTTGGCATGCCCAAATCTGTGATGCCACAGCTCCAACATATCCACCTGAGCACTTCTACACGATATTGGTGCCGTGGGAACTATTCCATAACAATTATCCGTAGTCCGATTTCCTTCCAAAACCTGAATCCCCTCTTTATTGATGATCAAACATCCTTTCTTGGAGAATTGTACCAGGAAGTCGTCATCACAAATTTGAGTGATGCTCAGCAAATTCGCCTTCAGCCCTTTTATGAACAGCACATCTTTCAACAGAGGCAAACCGGGTATCTCGATGGTTCCTTTGCCTAGGACTTGAGCATGGCTTCCATCCCCAAAGGTCACATAGTCACCCACCTTTTCTTTGAGTGACTTAAACAGTGACTTATCCCCTGTCATATGGCGAGAACACCCACTATCAAGATACCACAAACATGCATTAAACACCTTTAATGAGGTATGCACAAATAGGTTCACATGTGACAGACAATCTTGACCTTCAAACACAAACTCATCATCAGGTTTCATGCTACTTGTATATTGATTTTTCATTTTCAGATTCTCAATCATCTCACACAACATTCTATTCTTTCTTTTATATTTCTTAATCAATGATTTTGATTCAGATATGCTACTGTGTAAGACAAGATTCTGATTCTCAAGATATTTCAGCATGTGAACAAAAACTCTAGCATGTTTCTTAGTTATTAATAACTCTACAAGATCATCAGTAAGACACCTTTCAGACATATGCATAGAGACATTTTCACAAACACTTGAGCTACAATTCAGCATGGTATAAATGAAAACAACAACCACAACTCAGGGGTCTAGGATCACACAAATGGTAATGAAACCAAACAGCAGTGTACCCGCTCTGATACCAATTGAAAGTTCAAAAACGTGTACAAAAACACTTTTGAACGTTTAGACCCCCAAAAACCAACTTAACCAACACAAGCAATATGTCAAACAACAAGTGTGCGGAAACTTAACATATGCTATGATATGAAATTGGTTAAACAACTATCTAAGCCATAACAAAATAAACCACAGCAGATAATGTAAATGCAGAGATAGAGAGGAAGGAAGATGCAAACACAGAGATAACACCCGATGTGTTATCGAAGAGGAAACCGAAGACCTCGGCGAAAAACCTCTCCGCCGCCCTCCAAGCGGTAATCAATCCACTAGAAAATACAGTTGGGATACAAGGACAGCAATAGACCCTCCAAGCCTAATCTATCCAATGCACCTAAGCCCTCCAAGCTTCTTGCTCCAACGAGGTTGCGCCGAACCTTTTTCTTTTCTAGCTTCCCGGATTCCGCTACTACACCGTAGCATCAACCAATGAAGATTGGCTCCTTCCTAACTACTTCCCAGAACTCCAAACGACTGTCTCACAGAGATGATAATGGTGAGAACCAGGTTTGGTATAATGCCTCTCAAGGATTTAACAATGGAGAGGAAGAGAGTGAGGGAATTTGAAGAGACTCTAAGGTAGAGATTGTGGGTAAAACAATCTGGTTTTTCTTTAGGGTTTCTCTCTCAAAATTCTCTCTGGAAGCTCTCTTTCAATCGTGGGTTAAAAGGGTATTTATACTGGAGTGAAGAGGAATGTGAAACGTCAGGTTTTTCCAAAACAGGGGTGGCTCGCGGCTTGACCTCGCGGCTTGACCAAGTCGCGAGATCCAGTCGCGAGTTAACCGTATGGCCAGTTGTCCTGTTTTGTCCTGTAATGCTCCAGCTAGCATGACTGTTCATCTTCCAGCACGCTTGGCACGTGTGCAGCTTCTGGCGACTTGCAGCCGCGAGTCCACCCGCGAGTCCCAGCCGCGACACTCTGTTTTCTTGCACACTCTTGAGCAATCTTCACTCTATCTCACTCACTACCCTTACAACAATCCCACCTAAATACAGGGTTACTAAATGCTGAATTACAAGCAAATTTGGCACGGAATAAAGCCAATTAGATGGTTGAATAAATTCAACCTTACAGTTATATTTTTATGTAATTGGCATTTCCTATGATAAAATGCACTACACCTGTATTTAGGTAGTTTTAAGTGGGTTCCAGTAGACCATAAGACTTATACATCAAGTGGTATGATTGAAAATAGGAAGATTACTCAAGTTTCAAGTGTAGAAAAGATAAAACAGAAAGTCTTGATACTTAGCTCGACATCTCTCGATCTATCGAGATTTAATGAATTGCAATACTTACCTTGATATCTCTTGATCTATTGAGATATGCAAATTTCAACTATTCAGATCTATTTTTGGCCCATGTTGACCAAAGCCTTCTAGAGTTTCATGCATAAGGTTTTCAGAGCTATAAAAGACGTATTTTATGGCTGTTATCATATATAGAGACATATATTGTGATACATACTCCTGTGAAACTATTGTGACTCTTGTGTGCCTTAGGGTTATGTACAAAGCTACTTTTTGATCTACAAGCTTGGATTGAAGAACTTTGCGCTCAGCAACAACTCTCAAGTTGCTGGTGTTAATCATGTACTGGAATCCTTGCAAAGGGAAGAATTCTTATACAAGATCAAATCCAATTGGGGATTGAAGCAAAGATGCAACTGTAGGTTGGTATTTTGGGATAGGCTAGGTAGTGGTAATATTTCTTATAATTGTAACCGGTTGTTTTTAATTAATAGATTCTTGGGAGTGGTGACTTGAAATTTACCTGGTTTGGTTTTTGCATTGTAAAAGTTTTCCCCATTTGTTAACAAATTACTGTGTCAAATTTACTTTCTGTTGCATTTTATTATAGATTGGTGAGTTGTTCTTGCCTCAACGTTATTGCATGTAAATTGAATAATTAATCGACTAGGTTAACTAAGGTCGGTTTATAACCCAAAATAATTGACTACTAGAACAAAATAGTGGAATTCCTTTTTGCTTTGTACTTTTGGATTAATAGAACGTTTGTTTTTTTTATGAATTTAAAGAACAGCTAGTGAGATAGATTTCCTAAGAGTTCGTTTGGTTGGGTGGATTATAGGTAGGATGGAAAAGATGGGAGGTAAATCTTTTTGGAGTTTGGTAAGAGAAGAAAATAGGAGAGAAAATAGGTGGGGCTTGGGTGTTTTCTCCTAACCTACCAAAATGCTATCTCCCCAAAATGGGGAGAAAATTGAAGAGAAAATGTGTGGGACAAAAAATACATCATTTTGGACAAATTTATCCCCCCATGCAATAAGTTTTTGTTCTTTTGGTTTATGATTATTTTTTCATCCGTTTTTTACTCTCATTTGTTTTGAGTTCTTGTGCCATGTTTTTTAATATAATGAAGTGAACATCCATACATAAATTTTTAATAAAAGAAATAATGTGTTACCTTTATTTATTTATTATCTAATAGGGGGATGAGTAAATTTATATAATCTACATTTTCTATCATCTCATTTTTCTTCTCAACCAAATAAAAAAAGTTTTTCATTCCTCTACTTTTCCACCCATAACCAAATACCACGAGAGAAAATTAAAATTTTTTATATTCTCTCACTTTTTTTACTCCTTTCTTATTTTTTTTATTCTCCTACTTTTCCACCATCCAACCAAACGGAACCTAAAATTTAGAATTCTAATAACATTTGGTCGGTACTAGGATTCTCCTTGGTTAAGAAGGTCATTGCAGAGTAGAGGCCATGCATGAAGGAATTGAACATGGGATATGGTATTTCTGAATGATGCTAGCAGTACAACAAAACTCACAACTTCACCACAATTTTGCTACATGGTGAGTTGTGAGTAGTGAAGTAAAATGGTGGATCCATATAGTGGGTCTACAACTTTATCACTCACAACTTGTCACGTAAGCAAATTATAATAAAAGTTGCGGAATTTGTTGTGGTATTAGCATTATTCTTTTCCGTACCACAATCTCTTGTGAATAGAGTTGATCCGTTTAGTTATTTTTTGATGTTTTAGTTGGATAATAGTGTACCAATTACAGACTATGGAGTATTTCATTGGAAGAATTGCATACCTTTCCAAGGCTAGGCCTCTATTTATACTAGTCTTGTACTCTTGAAGTGCTTTTGTTCCATGATCCTTGAAAATTGTTTTTCTCTTGATTTGTCTCATGCCCAATCAAATTCCCTCAAACCCATCAATTGGTTAGAGAAGTGGTTGGAAGTAGTATTGATGTAAGTCAAATTTTAGGCTTGTTTAGGCATAGTTCAATTTCTATGGCCGACTTGACTATCTCGTTGAATGGCTCAGATGCTCTAAACTCAAGCGTTCAAACTAATTTCCATCCTGTGTTGGTTCTTAACCATTGATCTCAATTCTGGTCCCTCCACTCTACTTATAGAACAATTTTAATTACATAAATTTTGAGGATCATAAATATTTAAAACTTAAAATCTAGGATGATACATATTGATATTACCCGATAAATTTGATAGTTTTTCCTCAAATTAATGATGTTCTAACTTCTAAACCAACAATCTCACATGCATGCCCCCTTGAGGGCGTGGCATGTTGGTAGGAGTCTTGAATTTGGTCACACTTGCGAGTTCAAAAGTTGTTGAGCTTGAGTTGTGCACTTCGCAAAATTATTGTGCCACAGCGCGGATAGCCCTAATGTGCCCAGGGGCAGGAGTGGCTTTACCTTAAGGCCAGAGGGTTCAAATGAACCCCCTGACCTAGCCATAAATATATATATAATTTTTAATAAATTTTTTTTAGCCCCTAAAATAAAATTTTGAACCCCCTAACCCTAAATTTTGTTTAAACCCAACTGATATAAGTTTGAATATGATCATTTTAATGCTACTTTTACAATATTTTCATAATAATTTAATAATAAAGGTTAAGTAATAAGTTGTAACTGGTTTTTATCAGGACCTATAACTAACATCACTTTTTTTTCTACCTTTAACAACTTGCCACATAGGTTTTGTTGTGAAAGTGTTGTGTCAATAGCACTACTTTTAAAATATTTAATTTTATAAGAAAGAAAAAATATGTTCCAAATTTTTGCTCATAGCTTAAAAAAAAAAAAAAAAATTCCAAGACTTTGGCTTACTTTTCCATTGATAGCAGATTTTTCCCTGCACTTTTCATCTTCATCAACAAAAAAAGTACACTATTGTTATAACTAACAGATCTGTATCAATATTTGTGATTCTTTCCTCAATCTCTTTATTTTTCTTTTTCCCTTCTATGTTTTCTTTAGTTTTTTTCTTTATTTGATCAAGTAATTTGATAAATGCTCTATAGATTTCCAAATCCAAAAAGTTTTTTAGTGCTTGCTCCAATTTCAAGAGACTGACCACGTGTGTGATTAAGAAGTCATACACTTCAAAAGTTAAAACTTATATTAGCTACTATTTTTTTTTCTTAGATTCACATTTACTGTTAGTCTGACTCTGGCCACGTGTATTATTAGTTATTCAAATATATTTGTTTATGCATTTAATGGTTGTTTTCTTACTAATATTTATACTAAATTATATTTAGAATACTATTTTAGATTATTGTATAATGTTATAATATGAAAGTTGCACATGTAAAAGCTTTCAAAAAAAAAAGTTGCACATGTAAAAAAAATTTTAATTTTTTTATTTGCCCCTATGATAAATTTCTAGTTTCACCACTGCTGACCCCCCTAGAAAAAAATCTTAGAGCTGCCACTGCTTAGGAGTGTCCCACCCCGTTAATAACGGGTTTAAGTGGGTCGAGTCAATGATCACATGCATAAGGTCATTATTTTTTCATTAAAAAAAAAAAAAATTTCTCACATGCATGTAAAATTTGTGAGAATAAAGATGAAGCAAACTATAATTTTTTTTTAAAATTTTTTAAAAACGTGAACTTTTCAAAGCATTAAGAAATTCATTAATTATGTCCATATCTTATCAAAGGAAAATCCATTAGTGGCTGGCAAAACAAATCCCAACCGAAACTCGCAAACAGCGCAAAGCAATGTTTTGTCACTATACAGCAAGGGCAGGTAGGCAAATGATAAGCAGTGCAAAGCAGGTGGTGATGCTCACCCAGGCGAGCACGTTAGCATCTCCACCCACACCTCTCTCATCGCACCCCACTAACGTGCGCCTCGTACCCGAACCCAACCGCTCCTTCGTAACCATGACCACCAATAACGACGACCCTCACGAGGTCGACGCAATATTTCAGCGAAAGCACTCGCTCCGATCCAAATTACGCAAGGACCTCAAGAATATGGACCCAATCCGGAGATCCGAAGAAGGTCCGAAAAACTTCTAATTTATCCAATTGACTTTAAACTGTTTGTATTTTTGCCTCAATGAAAATTTTATTTTATTATTGTGAACTTATGACTCCATGCCACGTGACAGTAAAGAAATGACCGTGTGTTAACGTGTCTTGATAGGGCTATCGTTGTGGAATTTGCAAACTAAAACAACGTTGCATTTACGTTTGGTTTTTCATTTTCAGATAATGCCATTCAGAGTATTGTATTAGAAGCTCCATGGTTTAAGGCTAGTAAGAGTTTATGTGCTTATATTAGCTGTGCTGCTTTAAGAGAGGTTGACACATCAAGAATTGTGTCACAAGTTTTATCCAAACCAACCCAAGGTGCGTTTTCGGTTTCGCATTGAATTTTTTTTCTGTCATGGACATTTTGGCATGTGAGATTAATGCTGAGTTGATTCAAGTTGAGGAAATGAGAAAAAGTAAAGAGTGACCAAAAATAACATTAGTAAAACCGTAGAAGTAGTTAAAAAGGACATATAAATTAAAAAATAACAAAAACTATAACTTTAGATATAATAGAATGGAGGAAAAGAATACATTTGGTGGACCTTATTGAGAATTCATGACCAACCCTAAAAAAAATTTGAGACTAAGGTTTTATTGTTGTATATTGAAAGGGCTACCTTTATAAAAGCAGGAATAGTACTGAAATACAAGTATAGTATAAGATTAAAATAGTGAAGTACAATAGTACAATGGACTTGAGCGTATTGGGATTAGTATTCTAAAGCATTATCTAATGAATAATCGTATAGAAATTCTCACTAGATATCTTTTTTTTTTTGGGTAAAAATCTCACTAGATATCATGATTTGGCCAAAATGATTGAAACACAATTTTCTATAGTTACCAAGATGATCTTGCATTGGATTTCATATTACAGTAGGCAAGTAGTGTTCAAGCTCTTAGTTCATATTCTATGTTACATACTTACATATGGACATTGCATGTATGTGTTGTTATTTGTTACACTTTTAGAGATTGTTACAGTGGATTTTTAACTTAAAAAGGGTAATTTGCAGAACAGAAAAAGCTTTATGTTCCTCGTGTGGAGGACAGGAATAGCAACATGAGAATGCTAAAGATTTCGAGTGTTGATGATCTGATTATAAATTCGATGAACATTTTGGAACCATCTCTAGTAGATTGTGATGGGAAACAACGTGAAGATGGTACCATGTTCTATCTTTGCTAATCTATTTTCTTGTACCCAATGTGAAAATTCACTTTACCTTTAAAAAATGAAAATTAGCTTTACTATTTGTTCTTGTTGCTCATCATTTCCTAATCTTCATTACTCTACATGGGTCACTTGTGTGAATCTATTTGCATTACTGATGCTTAATGCTAGTATGTCCTTTGAGCTTTCTTTGTTTCCTGTTGTACACCAATATGACAGGGCAACTTGGACTCAGTAATAATTTTTCGTTTAAAACTCATCAGTTGACATGTGGTGCAAATAGATTTCTGGTATGACACCATCAGAGGGATCATGGTTCTGCTTAAATTTCCTCATGTAGAGGGATCAGTATCCTGATACGGATGCAGCAATTACAATGTAAAAATGTTGGATTTACACATTCGAAGTCATGCAGAGTTCGCCACATATTAGACATAGTGGGCCAATTCTGTATTGGCATGAAGCTCAATAGTCAAGAAGCCTTCCGTTGCATTGAGAACCGTATTTACAGTATGTATTAGTAATTTTTCAAGACTAAATAGGTGGGTTTTCAGCTTTCCATGTTGATCATCAATCAGACATGTAATTTTGCTATGAGAAATTAGATTACTTAATCAATCAGTGAATGACCAAAATTTTCTTTTTAAATATCTATTCTCTGGTACTCTGCTGCCAGATTAGTTTACATTTAAGGAGGCTGATGATGCCATCTTTTATATTCTCTCTCTCTCTCTCTCTCTCTCTCTCTCTCTCTCTCTCTTGCCTATGAGACCTAGCTAAAATGACAGGCCCTTCTTCCATAAGAATGGGTGGAGCATGAGGTTGTGGGTTCAAAATCCACAAGGTGCATATCTAAATTACCACATTAAACAGAAATTCTCTCTCTCTCTCACTCTCTCTCTCTCTCTAAGACTTCTTTCAATTTTACAATGTGGGGCCATTCTTCTTCACCATGATATAATTAAACTGTAGCTTCTTCCTGAAGTTGATAATTCATTTTTGGTGCGGTTGGTAAAAGCTGTTAATTATCTGAGTGAAATATTTGTTGCAGTTATGGAGGCAAGCAATCCAGTTGATTTGTTCATCTTACCTGGTCATTCTTTTTCACCCTTTCTCTTGGTTGCCTACCAGTACTAGATGCATAGGGAGGCCTCTAATATATTTCCGTTGTCTCATTTCACTTCTTATTCTGCCAGGGCTTGCATTTGACAGATCTGGAAGACGTTTGGGCCGTAGTGGGGGGTAGGTTGATGCGTCTCTTTTTATGTTTAACTATTTTTTTATTAGTTAGCAGTCATAATATTGGGGTCCATGGCCACTAAAACCCTCTATATCAGCTTTGTTGATTTTTGTTTGTTAGTTTTATGTTTTAACATTGATTAAGAATATATTTCACTTAAATTGCCATTAATAAACTTGCAAAGAACTAGGTCAACAAAAGTTACAGCCATCTCAACGACACTGCTTGCCAGTACTTACCGTCACTTTTGGTGCTTTATTCGTTCATGATCTTTGAGCAATGGACTCATATATGATTAGTTTGACCAAAAATAGATAATCAGAATGGAAATATGGATGATATAATTGATGAGAAAGTGTTGAACCCCCAAACACATTTAGGGTCTAGAAATAGAGACATGACCATACAGGCACTCTGTTGCATATATAAAAAATATCTGGTCTAGTTTTGTATCTTACATTCTTACTTCAACGCATTGTCAAATCTGAAAGCTACTATGATTTGTTCCTGAAGAAGTACCAAGAGCTTGCAAAGCAGCGGAAATGGAAGCAGCCCCTCCTCGGTAAATACCCACTGCTGTTGATTGTTTGAATAATTCCTTAGTAACTATGTAGCTACATCGTTAAGATGTATTTGTTTGTCTTTTTATTGAGACATGCTTGATTATTATTGGTTGCAGTTGCACTATCATATTCTCTGCAGATTGTGGATGAAGGAGCTATAGCTGTCACTTCCAATGATATTTCAGTGGATGCTCTTGTGTCCCCAGCTGGTTTCATTCCTATGAGCCCAGCTGCTTTGGACAGGGGTTAATGTAAAGAATCCCTCTTTTCTGCTCTACGTGATGAAAGTTTGCCTACAATTAAATTGAAGCATTTAAGTGATTTCTATGAATCTAAATCCACTGCATCTTCAAATTAGCATGAGAGCTGCCTGGCAATTCATAGGTCTCCTTCCCTTTTTTTAGCTGAAAACAGGTCTCCTTTCATTTGCCTTTAATTTGCATTAGCGATGGAATAAGATTAGACTGAAATGATTAATAGTCTTCAATGTTGGTGTTTGCAGGATTGAAAGTAATATGGATCAGGGCATTTCTCTTGCTTTTGCTTAAAGTTGTATAACCATCTTAAATTAGATTGAATCCTTTTGCAGCTTGAGAGTATATGTTTGACTGCTTTGATATAACAACAATCAAATTCTAGTCTCAAAATTTTGGAGTCGACTATGACTTCTCAATAGACTAATCATGATTGGCCACATGTATTCTTTTCTATTATTCTATTCTATCCAAAGTCAAAACATTAATTGCTTTTTATTTTCTTTTTCCATAAAAATTTTCTTTAAATGGATTATTAATCATTGCCCTAAGGGCATCTGTTAGCATTTCCCATTAAAAAAAGTCCAAATGTAACTACTATAATTTTATACCCACAATGAATCTTACAGTCCAATAAATCACCTCAAAAACATAATTTAGACAGTTATTCATTATGTTTTTCTGTCGATCATATTCATATATATATATATATATATATATAGAGGATTGAATTTAAGTTACATCTGGTGTAACTTTAAAAATATTACACCACCCAATATTTTTTAATTGGATGCGAATATTGACAAATCCATTGTTAGATTATATTATCTTTATATTATCTTTATATATTCTTCATGCTTGCAAAATTTCAAGGTGATCAAATATTAATAGTTATGTCATCAATCAATTGTTAAAATTCAAGTTTTTGTAGTTTAAAATAATGCATAAAAGATGAGTTTATGGATTAAATAGTAAATAAAATCCGATTAATATGAAAATTGGCATACATGAGAAGAACATATAGATTATGTAATTTAACAGTTGAATTTTCAAAATATTAATTCAATAACAAGTTATTGAGTGGTGTAACATTATTTAAAATTACACCAGGTGTAACTTGAACCAAACCCATATATATATATATATATATATATAAATGACATTTATATGTGTATTTGTTAAATAAACAAATAATTAAGTACAACTTTGAGGTATCTAAGTGTCTTCCTTCTCAAAAAAAAAAAAAAAAAAAAAATTGTGGTGTCTCACTAAAATGCATGTAGATATAGCAGTGCATGCATTGTAGTTAACCAAACTTATTGAAGCGAAAGTTATATCCTACAGCAGTTTTTTTTTTTTTTTTTTGGTTAAACCACCCGGTATCCGGAACCACAGGAGTTTCGACTAAATCCGGATTCGAGCCGGGTAGGACCACAAGGGCGGCAAAGCTCTCCCAACCGAGTTTTAACGCAGCTGCATGCCCAAGGCTCGAACACGAGACCTTGGTTAAGCTAGGACAACCCCTTACCAGTTGACCAACGCGCTCGGTGGTATATCCTACAGCAGTTGCATGGAACAGTACTCTTCTAAAAATGATGAGACTCTTATTTTCTGAGAGGCTAAATATTTTTTTTTTTACACTTATTTATATCCGTTATATACATAGTTACAATTGATACCAAAATGTACATATTTTAAAAAACGAGAAAAAAAAAATGTCCACATTTAATGATAAAAAAAAATAAAAAAAAAAATGAATGTTAAATAGTGGATGTGAGAGAATAAAAATCCATTAGATTCAGCCGATAATTTCTTTGGTGCTATTTTCTAATGTCTATGGCTGAAGAGTCGCTCATGACTAAACCCTCCCACTGCCGGCTTCGGCAAGCCTACTGCATGAAGCTAATTGATCGGCACGTCTAGTTTGGGATGTCGAAAAACTTCTAATTTTGTGATTTATGATGCCCCTCCCGATGAGCCTTTGAATGTTTTATATGAAATTCAGTTTGTTACAGTGAATAGTGAGGAATGCAGCTCATAGTATTCAGCTGATCAGCAATGATGCAAGTTGCAAGCATATCTCTGGTCATAGTCTTTAAGGTCTCATTATAGACATATTGTAACTTATTAAGGTATGATCAATGATGAGGCTCAAGAAATTTACAAAAGCTCAGGAGAGGCGGACATAATATGGACATGATGTGACAAATAGCAGATCCAAAAAAGATCTAAATCAAATGCATAATTCACTGAAAAAAGGGAGCATAGACGTACGTGAACGATAGGCATGAATTCATTTTCCTTTTCCCTTTAGTACTAGAAGACGAATCCGCACATCCACGCGTATTTTGGTTGGACTCCATATTCTTTTTCATTGCTCAAAATGAAAAATCAAGACCACACTAGCATAATTTAAAGAAGGACAGATTTTCTGCACATTGCTGCAAACAAGGACAGGTGTCAAAAAAAGAGAGACATACATGCAAAGGTCATGTGCAATGCTCATGACTCATTTTAAGATAAAACTTTCAACCTAAAGTTAACAGGTTCTTTTTCTCTTTCATCTAAAGCTGACGGCACCCACACACAGCCATGCCTCTCTCCTCCTCCTCCTCTTTTGTTTTTCTCAGGAACCCTAGATGAAAATTGTTATTGTCTATTCTTGAAGCAATTGAATAAGCAGAAGAGAGTAGAACCAGCATCCCAAACATCAATCCTACTGGCAATAATTTTAATCCATTGGAAACAAATGTTCTTATTTTGGGTGCTTTGGGTTGTTATATGTTCTCACACTATCTAGTGGTCCTGTACTTCTGAATGCCTTCACATTGGCTTATGAGGGAAAAGAAAAATTCAAAGATAAACCAATTAAAATAAGAAAAAAAAAAAAAAAAAAAAACTTAATCAAACAAGCATGAACATATTAATAACTTTTTTCCCATACAAACCAAATTGCTTTTATGTTTTGACTAAACAAATTAGGTCTCAAGACTTATAATATTCCTCTTTGAATTAGGATCTTTTAGAGTTTCTAATGTAATTTTAATGTGTTCTTAAAATCTATGTAATTTTAACGTGTTTTGAAAATCTAAATCACCAATTGCAAAGTGAGGAAATTAAATTTTACCATAGTATCAATAATTTAAATAAATATTGACAATCATTATTTTAGTTTCAATTTAAAAATTTTGATAATATAGTAAAATCCAATAAACTCATTTCACAATAAGTAATTAGGATTTAAAAAAAATTCATAACAAGGTTACTTAAAAACTCTAAAATTATCTTAGTCATTTTTCCCACCATTTTAACACTACAACGAATATTAAATGAAAAAAATTAATTTGTAAGGGTCATATTTTTATGTGATCGGCATTTCCTATGATAAAATGCACTGCACCTATATTTGGGTAGTTTTAAATGGGTTCAAGTAGACCATAAGACTTAAACATCAAGTGGTATGATTGAAAACATGAAGATTACTTAAGTTTCAAGTGTAGAAAAGATAAAATAGAAAGTCTCTATACTTAGATTGACATCTCTCGATCTATCGAGATTTAATGAATTGCAATACTTACCTCGATACCTCTTGATCTATTGAGATATGCAGATTTCAACTGTTCAAATCTATTTTTGGCCCATGATGCCCAAAGCCTACTAGAGTTTTGTGCCTAAGGTTTTCAGAGCTATAAAAGACATTTTATGGCTATCATCATACATAGAGACATATATTGTGATACATACTCCTATGAAACTACTACGATTCTTGTGTGCCTTAGGGTTATGTACCGAGCTACTTTCAGATCTACAAGTATGGATTGAAGAACTTTGCACCCAACAACAACTCTCAAGTTGCTAGTGTTAGTCTAGTACCGAAATCCTTGCAAAAGGAAGAAGTCTTATACAAGATCAAGTCTAATTGGAGATTGGAGTAAAGGTTCAACTGTAGGTTGGTATTTTGGGATAGGCCGAGTAGGGGAAGTATTTCTTATACTTATAACCGCTTGTTCTTAATTAATAGATTCTTGGGAGTGGTGATTTGAAGTTCATCTGGTGGGGTTTTTGTATTGTAAAGATTTTCTCCATTTGTTAACAAATTACCGTGTTAAATTTACTTTCTGTTGCACTCTATTATAGATTGGTAATTTGTTCTTGCCTCCACGTTATTGCATGTAAATTGAATAATTAATCAACTAGGTTAACTGAGGTCGATTTATAACCCAACACAATTGACTACTAGAAAAAAAATAGTGGAATTCCTTTTTTCTTTGTACTTTTGGATTAATAGAACATTTGTTTTTGATGAATTTATAGAATAGCTAGTGAGATAGATGTCCTAAGAGTCCGTTTGATTGGGTGGATTATAGGGAGGATGGAAAAGAGGGGAGATAAATCTTTTTTGGAGTTTAATAAGAGAAGAAAATAGGAGAGAAAACAGGTGGGGCTTGGGTGTTTTCTCCAAACCTACCAAAATGCTATCTCCCTAAAATGGAGAGAAAATTGAAGAGAAAACGTGTGAGACAAAAAAAAAAAAAATCATTTGGATAAATTTATCCCCCTCTGCAATAGGTTTTTGTTCTTTTGGTTTTGTGATTCTTTCCTTCTTCTTCTTCTTCTTCTTCCATTTTTTTTTTTTTTTTTTGTCTTTTTCTTTCTACTAACTTCTCATTAGTTCTCATCTCACTAATTTATTATTTTTGAGTTTCATCTCTCTCTCTTGCTTTTTTTTTTTCCCTTTTTTCTTTTAATATGTTTTAGTGGTTTATTTTTTCATCCGTTTTTCCCCCTCATTTGTTTTGACTTCTTGTGACATTTTTTTAATATAATGAAGTGCCCATCCATACATAAATTTTTAACAAAAGAAATAATGTGTTACCTTTTTTTTTTTTTTTTTAATCTAATAGGGGTATGAGTAAATTTATATAATCTACATTTCATATCATCTCATTTTTCTTCTCAACCAAATAAATAAAAAAATTCATTCCTAAAGTTTTCCATTCCTCTACTTTTCCACTCATAACCAAATACCACGAGAGAAAATTAAATTTTTTTATATTCTCCCACTTTTTACCCCTTTCATATTTTTTATCCTCTTATTTTTCTATCATCCAACCAAACGGAACCTAAAAGTTGGAATTCTAATAACATTTGGTCAATGGTAGGATTTTCCTTGGTTAAGAAGGTCATTGCCGAGTAGAGGCCATGCAAGAAGGAATTGAACATGGGGTATGATATTTCTGAATGATGCTAGCACCACTACAAAACTCACAACTTTACCACAATTTTGCTGCATAGTGAGTTGTGAGTAGTGAAGTAAAATAGTGGGTCTATGTTGTGGGTCTACAACTCTATCACTCACAACTTGTCACGTAAGCAAGTTATGATGAAAGTTGTAGACTTTGTTGTGGTATTAGCATTATTATTTCCCTTACCACAATCTCTTGTGAATAGAGTCGAACCGTCTAGTTATTTTTTGATGTTTTAGTCGGATAATAGTGTAACAACTACAAACTAAGGAGTATTACGTTGGAAGAATTGCATACCTTTCCAAGGCTAGGCCTCTATTTATATTAGTCTTGTACTCTTGAATTGCTTCTGTTCCATGATCCTTGAAAATTGTTCTTCTCTTGATTTGTCCCATGCCCAATCAAATTCCCTCAAGCCCATCAATTGGTTAGAGAAGTGGTTGGAAGTAGTATTGATGCAAGTCAAATTTTAGGCTTGTTTAGGCATAGTTCATTTTCTGTGGCCTACTTGACTATCTTGTTGAATGGCTAGGATGCTCTAATCTCAAGCGTTCGAACTAATTTCCATCCTGTGTTGGTTTTTGACCACTGATCTCGATTCTGGTCCCTTCACTTATAGAACAATCTTAATTACATAAATTTTGAGGATTCATAAATATTTAAAACTTAAAATCAAGGATGATGCTATTGATATTACCCAATAAATTTGATAGTTTTTTCTCAACTTAATGATGTTCTAACTTCCAAACCAACAATCTCACATGCATGCCTCCTTGGGGGCATGACACATTAGTAGGAGTCCTAGACTTGGTCACATTTACGAGTTTAGGAGTTGCCGGGTGTTAGGGTACTTTTTTTTTTACACCTAATTTTATTTGCGTACCACCTATTTATTTTCAAACACCACTAATAAGTTATTGGGTTTTCCCAAATATTTTTTGCTCTATTATTATGTTAATCACAAATGTTTCATATCTCATTATCTAAATTGGGTTATGATATAAAATATCACAAAAAAAGCCCAAAAACTCATATTTTATCCAATTTTACTATCATATCCTATTTAAAGCCCAAGAATACTTATGCTTGGCAATATTTGAGAAGCTCATGATTCAAGTCCATGGCAAAACAATTTTATCAATGGAATTCAAATCCATGACCAAACCCATGATTTAAACCCATGACAATTTATTTATCCAAAGCCCAATATTCATGGGCAACATCAAAGCCCAATTCTCATTGACAATATCAAAAACCCAACTTACGTTGGCACTATTTAAAACCCAATTTTTATTGGTAACATCAAAGCCTAATTCTCATTGGCAACATCAAAAACCCAACTTACGTTAGCACTATTTAAAGCCCAATTCTCATGGTAATATCAAAGCCCAATTCTCATTGGCAATATCAAAAGTTCAACTTGCGTTGGCACTATTAAAAGCCCAAGCTAACTACTTGGCACTATTCTATCAAAAGTCCAAGGTTATTAATACTTGGCAAAATACTATATCATAATTATTTCACTTAAAAGTCCGATAATAAACAATGCTTTAAATTCTTAAACATATTATTATAATATTACAAGCTCATGGAATTTATG
Source organism: Quercus robur (assembly GCF_932294415.1). Lineage (NCBI taxonomy): Eukaryota > Viridiplantae > Streptophyta > Magnoliopsida > Fagales > Fagaceae > Quercus > Quercus robur. The sequence continues at coordinate 59,663,398 of NC_065536.1, forward strand.
AATTATCTATTCTCAAAACTCATGGCAATCATTTTGTAAAAGCCCATGGAAAGTTATGATTGTTAGACCCATGACATATATTTATTTCATGTTATAAACCCATGAAATACATGGACATCATTTGCATCGTGACATCCATAATATACGCCTTCGACACTCATGGTAAACATTCAAACCCACAAGATCATCATTTAAGTTATGATGCGATTATTAGAAACCATGAACATTATTGCAATTTGGAATTCATCAAAGTAAGTATTATTTACTAAAGTATTTTGAAACTTGTCCTATTGTTTCAAACATTACAACTAATTGCCCAAAGGCCTATTGCAAATATTTATGAAAAACCCCCAAAATATTTACTAATAAAAGTCCATGAGGAATGAAAGCCCATGGCAACATGTGCACACAACCTAGCCCATGTGAGCAAGCCCAAGCAAAAAACACCAGCAAGAGGCAAAGGAGAGTGGGCAAATAGCCCTTGTTCATTCCTAACCAAAAAGAGCAACTAGGTACTTATACAAGGGAACCGAGCCTTTGAGAATGGACTAAGAACTATCCCATCAATTTTCTGCCACCCTTTGCCTGATGTGAACAGTGCCCAAGGGCTGTCATATCAGCTGAAGTCAAAAGGATGAAGGGACTCCATCATCTTCCTCAAGACTGCACCTCCAGCGGAAGGGGAGTTGAAACCAAACTTCAACAAATTAATGCTATAAATGTTAAACATATTCAAGACATGATTCATGTGCCAAGCCCATGAATCCTAAAGGGGAAAAATTGGGAACATATGGTTTAAAGGGCAAAAAGGGATCTCAAGCAGAACCCCCTGAGTAGACTAAAGCTTGACACCTGGCTTGGGGGTGTAATCTTACTTCTCAAGGGTCTGAATCTCAGTTGCAACATTAGGATTCGCTCTTGATACATACCTCAATTACAATAATTAAGCTCAGCTCCAAATCCTGGCATTTAATGCAAAACCGCTCTAAAATCCCATCATTACCCAAAGAAGTAAGGCAGCCCCTAAAATGGATTTTCCTACTTCTGATAAAAAAAGCCTGACCTTGATTCAACACCTCTGAGTAGTCATATGTTTTTGGATTCTTGTCAATATATGCTTCCCTAAGCTCCATTATAAAAACACAAGCAACTAATCAAAAACACAACCTAGCTACCCTCCTCTGAGACTTTGGATTCGTTGGCCATTTTTGTTGGTGGTTCAGCTCTCCTTAAGCTCACCACTCATCATCTTCAGCCTACACTCATCTAATCCTAGATATTCTTCTCACCCCTCTACACAACCACAGCTCAAAAATGTCCTCCAATTGAACACAAACAGCCCATTACTCACAAAAAGCTTCAATCTTAGTATTAATTTTATCCCACTCACTCAAAACAGTCTACATTCACCTCGTTCACGCCTTATAAACACATACCAACCAAAATCTTATCTTAATATTTGCTGCACTGAGCTGGAGATCTTTCTCTCCCTTCATTCCATCATTTTTTTTTTCTTTTTTTTTTTCTCTTTTATTTATAACTATGGAGCCTTTAATCATTGTTTAGTATTATTATGAAGAAGGCCATAATGTTTTGGAAACTATCTCTTCTCATGGAACCTTTAATTTTTACTTTTTATTTTACAGTTGAAGGATATAATGTATATGTAACAATTGAACTTTTCTCGCACATTGATGTAATGATGGCTGAAAGTATAATGAACTCCCCTGACCGAGACATGCAAGGACCCTCAGGAGTTAACACATTCCTAAACTTATTTAATCATTGACCATTGGACAGTTTAAATCTGTTTTTTCTGGACTAAGTGTAATTTTACCCTTATCGTTGGAGAACTGATTTGAACTATGATGCTGTAAAAGGACTAATAATATAACAAACTAACAACACTAACGTGTTTATTATGCTTTATTGTTGTCTTCTTGTTAGGGTGCAGCCTCTATCTCTTGCTTGGGCAGACTTACACTACATCGATAGCCTTTGGGCTTTATTTCAAGGGCCCATCGTCGAGTTTCGGCTTGGCTACCCCATATTCTATTCAGGAACATCAAAATTTTCCCTTCAACACCGAGTTCGAGTCATGCGCTTCACAAAAATACTGTGCCACGACGCAAACAGCCAGGGGTGCCCCACGCCATCAATAGCGGGTTTAAGTGGGTCGGGTCAATGATCACACGCATGAGACCATTTTTTTTATTAAAAAAAAATCTTACATGCATGTAAAATTTGTGAGAATAAGGGTCTGTTTGGGATTTGCTTATTTTACTGAAACTAGAAACTTTTTACTGAAAGTACTGTAGATAAATGTAAAAGTTAGCTGAAATAGTATAGTGAGATCCATGAATAGTAGCAAAATTAAGCTGAATAGTAAAATAAGCTGACTTTTTAATCTGGAGCCAAACTCACACTAAGGGTCTGTTTGGATACTGCTTATTGCTGAAAATTGAAAACTGAAAACACTGTAACAAAATAATTTTTAAATATGTAAATAGTGTCATGGGTCCCAGTTTTACAGTTGTTTTTTACTGAAAAAATACTTGCGGATCCTGTGAATAGTACACGGGACCCACACAAAAACGCCAAACACCAGCCGTGAGCTGACGCAAATGCTATCCAAACGAAGGCTAAAAGTCTGTTTGGATACTGCTTATTTTGCTGAAAACTGAAAATTTATTGTTAAAAATACTGTAGCAAAATAATTTTAGAAAGGCAAAACACTGTTGCTAAAAACTTATTGCGTTTTTCACTTTATGGCTGGTCCATGAACAGTTCCTCTCCCAAAAGTAAAACGCGCAAACATCCTCTCCCAAATGCACGCTAAGTATCCATTTAGCAAAGATTATTTTTGCTAACTTATTTTACTTATTTTTGCTACTATTTATAGGTTTCACTGTGCTTTTTAATACTATTCATGGGTCTCACTGTACTATTTTAGCTAGTTTTTACCTTTACTTACAGTATTTTCAGTAAAAAAATTTCAATTTTAGCAAGATATAAAAATTAAGCAAATTATATATTTTTTTTAAAAAAATTTCTAAAACGTGCACTTTTCAAAGCATTAAGGGTGCGTTTGAATCGGCTTCAAACCAATTCCAGAAATCAATTTCCAGAAAATCACTGCGTTTGGCTGTCACGGAATATATTATTTTCCGGAAATTGATTTCCTGTTGACCGAAATTTTCACCCTTGACCACGGAAATGAATTTCTGCCTTCATTTTCACTTCAAAGGATTTCCGGAAAAAGAGAGAGAGAGAGAGAGAGAGCGCGCGCGCGCGAGAGGAGATCGACGCTTAATGTAACATGCTTCGCGACGACGGCGATCGACCAGTCCGACGACGGCGATCGACGCTTCGCGAGATCGCGCCGTCGATCGCGATCTCGCCTTCGTGAGATCGCGTCGGATCGAGATCGCGATCGACGGCGCGATCTCGTGAAGCGTCATTCGCGAGATCGCGCCGGATCGAGATTGCGATCGACGGCGCGATCTCGCGAACGCGAGATCGCGGCGTCGCGAGATCGCGATGTTGTTCGCGATCTCGCCTTCGCGAGATCGTGCCAGCGAGATCGCGAACGCGATCGGGATGACGTTTTCTGGATTTATGAACACGATCTCGCGAATGCGATGACGTTTTCTGGATTTGTGTTTTCTGGTTGTGGCTTGTGTCTGGATTTGTGTTTTCCTCTCTTTTTTTCCAAACACTAGAAAATATTTTCCGGAAAATATTTTGAAATGCAACCAAACACACAGAAATATTTTCCTTTTCCAGAAATTAGCATTTCCGGAAAATATGTATTTTCCGGAAAACGTTTTACGGCAACCAAACACAGCCTAAGAAATTCATTAATTATGTCCATATCTTATCAAAGGAAAATCCATTAGTGGCTGGCAAAACAAATCCCAACCGAAACTCGCAAACAGCTCAAGGCAATGTTTTGTCACTATACAGCAAGAGCAGGTAGGCAAATGATAAGCAGTGCAAAGCAGGTGGTGATGCTCACCCAGGCGCACACGTTAGCATCTCCACCCACACCTCTCTCATCGCACCCCACTAACGTACGCCTCGTACCCGAACCCAACCGCTCCTTCGTAACCATGACCACCAATAACGACGACCCTCACGAGGTCGACGCAATATTTCAGCGAAAGCACTCGCTCCGATCCAAATTACGCAAGGACCTCAAGAATATGGACCCAATCCGGAGATCCGAAGAAGGTCTGAAAAACTTCTAATTTATCCAATTGACTTTAAACTGTTTGTATTTTTGCCTCAATGAAAATTTTATTTTATTATCGTGAACTTATCGACTCCACGCCACAGCAAGAAAAATGGCCGTGTACTAACGAATCTTTGATAGGGCTATAACTGTGGACAAGACACATTTGAATACGTTTTTTATGTGTGGAATTTGTAACTAAAACAACGTTGCATTTACGTTTGGTTTTTCATTTTCAGATAATGCAATTCAGAGTATTGTATTAGAAGCTCCATGGTTTAAGGCTAGTAAGAGTTTATGTGCTTATATTAGCTGTGCTGCTTTAAGAGAGGTTGACACATCAAGAATTGTGTCACAAGTTTTATCCGAACCAACCCAAGGTGCGTTTTCGGTTTTTCATTGAATTTTTTCTGTCATTGACATTTTGGCATGTGAGATTAATGCTGAGTTGATTTAAGTTGAGGAAATGAGAAAAGTTCAAGGAAGACCAAAAATAACATTAGTAGAAGTAGTTGAAAAAGACTATCAATTAAGGAAGTAACAAAAACTATGACTTCAAATATTATAAAATGGAGGAAAAGAATATATGTGGCTAACCCTATTGAGAATTAATGACGCAAACTTGCTTATCAAGCGAGAAGCATAAAGGTATTTATCCATATTGGTGTCTGGAACAAAATAGATCCCGTGGGCGGGTTGAGGCCACTGCACGACCCTAAGATGGATCAAAGAAGAGTGGGGAACCTCTCGCTAGTTTTTGGAATTCAACATCAAGAAGTGTTTTCACACCATTGACCAACATCGACTTGACTAAGGTTTTGTTGTTGTTATTGTTATATATTGAAAAGTCTTTATATAAGCAGGAAAATATGAGTGTAGTACAAGAATAAATAAGTGAAGTACAATAGTACAATGGGCTTGAGCTTATTCTAACAAACCCTCAAAACTCTTATAGACAGCAATATAAAGACTCTTTCTTTTTTTAGTATTCTAAAGCAATATCTAATGAATAATTGTTTAGAAATTCCCACTAGATATCATGATTTGGTCAAAATGATTGAAACACAATTTTCTATAGTTATTAAGATGATCTTGCATTGGACTTCATATTACAGTAGGCAAGTGGTGTTCAAGCTCTTAGTTCATATTCTATGTTACATATGGACATTGCATGTATGTGTTGTTGTTTGTTACACTTTTTAGAGATTGTTACAGTGGATTTTTAACTTAAAAAGAGTAATTTGCAGAACAGAAAAAGCTTTATGTTCCTCTTGTGGAGGACAGGAATAGCAACATGAGAATGCTAAAGATTTTGAATGTTGATGATCTGGTTATAAATTCGATGAACATTTTGGAACCATCTCTAGTAGATTGTGATGGGAAACAACGTGAAGATGGTACATTGTTTCTATCTTTGCTAATCTATTTTCTTGTACCCAATGGGAAATTTCACTTTACCTTTAAAAAAAGAAAATTAGCTTTACTATTTGTTCTTGTTGCTCACCATTTCCTAATCTTCATCACTCTACATGGTCACTCGTGTGAATCTATTTGCATTACTGATGCTTAATGCTAGTATGTCCTTTGAGCTTTCTTTGTTTTCTGTTGTACACCAATATGACAGAGCAACTTGGACTCGGTAATAATTTTTCGTTTAAAACTCATCAGTTGACATGTGGTGCAAATAGATTTCTGGTATGACACCATTGGAGGGATCGTGGTTCTGCTTAAATTTCCTCATGTAGAGGGATCAGTATGCTGATACGGATGCAGCACTTAAATGTAAAAATGTTGGATTTACACATTCGAAGTCATGCAGAGTTCGCCACATATTAGATATAGTGGGCTAATTCTGTATTGGCATGAAGCTCAATAGTCAAGAAGCCTTCAGTTGCATTGAGAACTGTATTTACAGTATGTATTAGTAATTTTTCAAGACTAAACAGGTGGGTTTTCAGCTTTCCATGTTGATCATCAATCATACATGTAATTTTGCTCTGAGAAATTAGATTACTTAATCAATCAGCAAATGACCAAAATTTTCTTTTTAAATATCAATTCTCTGGTACTCTCTTGCCAGCTTAGTTTACATTTAAGAAGGTTGATGATGCCTTCATGAGAGAGAGAGAGATAGAGAATTCAAATGGGTTAGTCCATCTTTTACATTCTCTCTCTCTCTCTCTCTCTCTTGCCTATGAGACCTAGCTAAAATGACAGGCCCTTCTTCCGTAAGAATGGGTGGAGCATGAGGTTGTGGGTTCAAAATCCACAAGGTGCATATCTAAATTACCATATTAAACAGAAATTCTCTCTTTTCTCTCTCTCTCTCTCCCTAAGATATCTTTCAAAAATTTTAACAATGTGGGGCCATTCTTCTTCACCATGATATAATTAAACTGTAGCTTCTTCCTGAATCTGATAATTCATTTTTGGTGTGGTTGGTAAAAGCTGTTAATTATCTGAGTGAAATATTTGTTGCAGTTATGGAGGCAAGCAATCCAATTGATTTGTTCATCTTACCTGGTCATTCTTTTTCACCCTTTCTCTTGGTTGCCTACCAGTACTAGATGCATAGGGAGGCCTCTAATATATTTCCGTTTTCTCATTTCACTTCTCATTCTGCCAGGGCTTGCATTTGACAGATCTGGAAGACGTTTGGGCCGTAGTGGGGGGTAGGTTGATGTGTCTCTTTTTATGTTTAACTATTTTATTATTAGTTAGCACTCATAATATTGGAGAACGTGGCCACTAAAACCCTCTTATCAGATTTTTTGATTTTTGTTTGTTAGTTTTATGTTTTAACATTGATTAAGAATATATTTCATGTAAATTGCCATTAATAAACTTGCAAAGAACTAGGTCAACAAAAGTTACAGCCATCTCAACGACACTGCTTGCCAGTACTTACTGTCACTTTTGGTGCTTTATTCGTCTGTAATCTTTGAGCAATGGACTCAAATATGATTAGTTTGATCAAAAAGAGATAATCAGAATGGAAATATGGATGATATAATCGATGTGAAAGTGTTGAACCCCCAAACACATTTAGGGTCTAGAAATAGAGACATGACCGTACAGGCACTCTGTTGCATATATATATAAAAATCTGGTCTAGTTTTGTATCTTCCATTCTTACTTCAACGCATTGTCAAATCTGAAAGCTACTATGATTTGTTCCTGAAGAAGTACCAAGAGCTTGCAAAGCAGCGGAAATGGAAGCAGCCCCTCCTCGGTAAATGCCCACTGCTGTTGATTGTTTGAATAATTCCTTAGTAATTATGTAGCTACACCGTTAAGATATATTTGTTTGTCTTTTTATTGAGGTATGCTCGATTGTTATTTGGTTGCAGTTGCACTATCATATTCTCTGCAGATTGTGGATGAAGGAGCTATAGCTGTCACTTCCAATGATGTTCCAGTGGATGCTCTTGTGTCCCCAGCTGGTTTCATTCCTCTAAGCCCAGCTGCTTTGGACAGACTTTAATGTAAAGAATCTCTCTTTTTTGCTCTACGTGATGAAAGTTTGCCTACAATTAAATTGAAGCATTTAAGTGATTTCTAAGAATCTAAATCCACTGCATCTTCAAATTAGCACGAGAGCTGGCTGGCAATTCACAGGTCTCCTTCCTTAATGGTCTTCACTGTTGGTGTTTGCAGGATTGAAAGTAATATGGATCAGGGCATTTCTCTTGCTTTTGCTTAAAGTTGTATAACCATCTTTTTTTTTGACTGAATTGTATAACCATCTTAAATTAGATTAAATCCTTTTGCAGCTTGAGAGTATATGTTTGACTGCTTTGATATAACAACAATCAAATTCTAGTCTCAAAATTTTGGAGTCAACTTTGACTTCTCAATAATCTAATCATGATCGGCCACATGTATTCTTTTCTGTTATTCTATTCCATCCAAAGTCATACTTTGCTTAATTGACATTTTTTTTTTTTTTACTACTACTAATCGTGTGTTTGGATTGTGTTTTGTTGAAAATTTGGTAGGTACCATGTTACTGTTTATATACTTTTTGGTACTATTCATGGGTTACACTGTACTATTTTAACTAACTTTTACCTTTATCTACAATACTTTTAGCAATAAGTTTTCAGTTTCAGCAAAATAAACAGTATCCAAACACACTCTAAGTTGATAAATTATCACTGGCTAACATGTCCATATGATCAGTGATTATCAAAACAAAAAATGTCGGTATGATCAGTGAATTTTACTGACAAAATGCACCAAGGAGAAGGGTTTAATTCTTACCTGTAAAATCGATCTTGTTACTGGGCATTCACTCGAGTAAAACCATTCTTATTTGTCTCAATTGTTTATATTTCGAGGATGATGCTTACTAAAGTAAAGGTTGAACTAATAAGATGAATGCACGTTATGCCTCAAGTAAATGCTGATGCTTAAAGTAAAGGTTGAACTGATAAGATGATGCCTTATTGTTGGTGTTCTATTCATACAATTCATAACTGTATGCTCAAGGCTAAATGCAAATTCGACTAACCGCAGGATAGATGGCAAAGAAAGCATATATATCACACACCATGGCATTGACAATATAGTATTCCCCACATAATCTTGGAGGACCAATGAAAAAATCACGAATATATGAAAAAAAAAAAAAAAAAACAAAAACAAAAACGAGTATATGTGAGTTCCAATTAAAATAATAATTACTAAAGTCTTTTATTTGTCCTAATAAGGATTAAGGAATTTGTAATTGCTTTAAAATAGAAAATCCATTTATATATATATATATATTGTGAAAAAATTCTCATTACGTGTGTCTATTTGACTAGAGCTTATTATAAGCTCAGCTTTTAGTTTTTAATTTTTATATACAACTTTTTAACCCTTACTTTTTCGAAGTACAAATATACTTTAGTATGTTTTTAGCAAAAGTTAAATAAGATGTTCATAAACAGATGTCTCACATTATTGTGACTAATGTAGGAGTAATATATTTCACTCTCACCCCGCATGGTTTTGTCGTGCCCCTTCTTCACCCCTTGGGGCTCTGCCCCACCCCGTAAAACTCTTCTTTTTGTTAATTTGCTCCACAACTATTAATTTTTTTAATAAAACTTGTTTTATAAATAAAAATATACTTAAAGTTATAACTAAATTTATTCCATCAAATTTAACAAAGTTTTAGGAAAACTGAATAATATTATTCAAGTTTTTAACAAGACAATATCACAACAAAAAACAAAAATCTCATAGTATAAAAAATCACAAAATAAAGGCAAAGAGCCATGTTGGTTAGAATAACATAAGCTAATATTGATATGTTACAATTATAACTTTTATCAACACGGGGCAAGGTGGGGCAGGTCTAAAAAGTCTAAACCCATTCCTGCCTCACCCCGTGGTATAGGGCTAAAATCTTGCCCCATTGCCGCCTAAGGCTATCCATGGGTGGGGCTGGGTTTGCTTTGTGCCCAACTCGGACTCGACCTAATTGAGGTGGGTGGATGAAAATTTGACTCGAAACCGACCCAGAGATTTGGTCGGATTTTTCATTTTTAGGTCTTATTGGTTTCGAGTTGATTTGGGTCGGTCTCGGGTTTTATCATCGGGGCCGAAATTTGGTCGAATCCATCGAGATCTGGCCCAGATTTCGTCAGATAACAGCGAGATCTTGCCAGATCTTGACGGATCTCGACAAGATCTTGTTGGATTTGGTCCGAAATTCGTAATTCGTCGGAAAGGATAAAGGATTCGGTTTGGGTCGGGTGTTACGGGTTTTGAAACGAAAAACCGACAACCGACCCACGTGGGGTCGAGTTAGCAAGTTCGGAACCCACACCTGATAGCTGAAGTTGTCGAATCGGGTGGCGGCGGGTCGGAAGCAGGAGGGTTGGCTGGGTTGAGCAAGTTGTCGGGCTGTGTGGACAGTCCTATTCTCACCCACCATCTTTGCGGGGTGAGGAAAACTTGTGTGGGGCAACGAAAATGGGCGAGTCAAGCGAGACAAAGCAAAGTTGCCAGATTGTAATAATAGGCTAATTGCTACATGATCAGTATTGAATGGGGAGGGGAAAAGTTGGGTATTAGGTTTTAATTTTTTTTTATCACTTTAAAAAATAATAATAAAATAAAGAGAAATGATATGTCCACAATATTTTTACAATAAATCCTAAGTGGTAGGTTGTTACTGGTTGTTATTGTTGGGACAAAAAAGTAATCTTAGTGTTAGGTTCAAATTTGAACCAATAACAACTAACCATCTATAATTTATTCTGAAAATGTTGTAAAAATATTGTAGACGTAGCACCTCTCTAAAATAAATTGTTTGATATTTTGGAATTGGGATCACATCTAAAAAATATTTTTTTTATTCTTTTAATATACTCAATGAGTTTTTAAAATCCTAATAGAATTTAATCTTTAAAAAATATTCTTATAATTGACCCCCATTAATTTTTTTCCCGCCAATAGGTGCAAGTGTAAAATGTTCCAAATCTCTTTCATGTTTTATTTGTACTTTTTTATTTTTAAATTTCAGTGGATGTAATTGCACCCACGCCCATGTGTATGTGGCTACTCACTGTTGTGGTTAAAAACACTTCATCAGTTGAAGAGTTCATTTCTGTTACTACACAGAAGTTTGATGTAAGAGAGATATATGATTAGGTGGATTTGGATTTTTTTTAATGACTTCAATTTGAAAGAGAGGCTAATTCTCAAAGTCAAAACCGTGACATGCCGCTTTGGCATAATCAAGATTTTTATGAGGCAACTTGGCAATAAACAGTTAGAATATAAGTTGATTTCTAAACAGGTTGTTGCTTCAATTTTTTGAGAAGTGATTTTGATGTAATTGCAATCAAATATCTGACCATTTATATACTATCTTAAAACTTAAGCAGTTAAACGTAGTATTCTTAAATGAAAAAAATAGTGGGTTAATCTCACATTGGAAAATGAGTGTGAGTTAAAGAAGTTTAAAATATGTTCTCTCCTTTCCCCATGTGTATGTGTGTTTAAAATATTTATGGGGTGTTTGGTGAGTGTTTCTAAACAACAATTTTCAGTTTTTAAACAATATTTTACGTATTTTCACACACTTTTTCACCCACACGTATTTCCACAAAAGCTTTTAAACAACAATTTTCAGTTTTTAAACACATATACCAAACGGGCCCTTAGTATTCTTTAAAAAAAAAAAAAAAAAAACGTAATATTTATTATTGTTACACTTTTATTATTGAGCCATATTAGCATAGGTAATTGTAGGGGTGAAACTCCCAAAATCAACAGTGGGCCTGGGGACCTACACGAAGCCTAACCATGACCCAACGGGGAATAGGGGCCTAGTATTCTTAAAAAAAAAAAAAAAACGTAATATTTATTATTGTTACACTTTTATTATTGAGCCATATTAGCATAGGTAATTGTAGGGGTGAAACTCCCAAAATCAACAGTGGGCCTGGGGACCCACACGAAGCCTAACCATGACCTAACGGGGAATAGGGGCCTAAATGACTTCTGGCCCAACCCTATTGAGCCTGGTTCGTTCTAGAAGGCGTTCGAGGAGGAATGCCTCCTCGGACACTCAAATATGGGCCCAATATGCGACCCCCCCACAGTGAAGAACCCATCCAGGCGAATGTGGGGAGGAGGGTGAGCCTCACGCAGCAGGAAAGAGGAAAATGTAAGGCATCAGGGAGAAGCCATAACTGCCGCATTAAATGCAAGAAAGCTACCTTTTCAGCCGCATTAATGTGGAGAAGACAGGCAAACAGTGCTACATTGGCCAGTGCAACTCACAGAAGGATAAGGGAGATGTCCGATGGGACAGGCACTCAAGTGAAGGTCCAGATGGCTTACAAGTATAAGGTCCTTATCAATTCAAGGAGGCTATATAAGAGAAGGAGATCCCCATGAAGAGGGGATCGGAAAATTAAGAAAAAAAAAGAGAGAGAGAAAGGTGAAAAAACTTTGTAGTCTGTAAACAGAGCAAGAGGTGCACTTATACATCTCCTCGGACCGATATCCCATTAAACGTAGATGGAATATTCTCACGTTCAACATGTTGCATGGCGTACGTCCAACTGACGTTCACTTCGTCTAGTCCTAGCTCTGTAACCCACTCTCTACAAATTCATTGTCTGGGGACTTTTGGGCCAGAACCACTTACTTGCTGGGCCTAGGCCTCAAAGGCCGCCCTTACAGTAATTATTAGTATTTGGTATATTTTAGTCCACTTTAGTCGTTGGTAATTTTTTTTATAAAATTACATTTTTTATGTTATTAAAGTTGTATTTGTTTTTCTAATATAAGTGATGGATTATATTTAGTTTATCTTTAGGTAATTCAATACTTATAGATGATGATTGTTTGTAAGAAACATTAGAAACAAATTTTAACCATACATTACATTATTTACAAAATATCTCGTCTTATAGAATAATTGAATGTAAAATGTATTATATTTCTTTAAAAAAATTACTAAATTTAAAACACTTTTAGATAACAAATATAAATAGCTTAATTTTAAAAATCTAATATATTGCATCAGCTATATTTTATTAAAAAAAATCACATCATTTTAAGAAGGGTTTAAAACTAATACTTATAAGTCTCACCTACTATTTTCATTTTTCACTTAAAAAAACAAATTGTCAAATTTTTTCCGTGCATCACTAAGTCTCCCACTAGTTCCTTATAAATTCATGCTGCATGAACATTTTATACCCTACTCATGCGTTGAGAATCTAAAAGATACATGTAAGATCACACAACATTTCTTACCGATACAAAATTCATTTCAGTCTTGTTAGTTAAATTTGCCTTAACCAATACAACATTTCAGTCTTGTTATGAGGATTTGAAATGCAATGCTATTATTTACATGTATGCCACCATTCAAAAAACTGTGATGTGTCATTTGAGGTTCAAGATTTTTAAGGTTAGACCTAGGTTTAACCAAGGTCAAACCGTGATATGTCATTTGATTTTTTAATATATTTGGTACTTAAATTGTCTTTATATTTAATAATGTTTCATTCCTAACCAACTAGATAAGAGTGCCAATTCGTGTTCTCGTGTCGGATTCATGTTGTGTCAAGTTATGAGTATTCAGCTATATGGGTTGATTCGAACCCGACCTATTTAGTAAACGTGTCAAGAATTTTTGACCTTAACACGACCTGTTTATTAAACAAGTCGACCCGATACAACACATTTAACCTGTTTAAGTCATATACATGTCAATACAAATGACCCATTTATAACTTGCTTGGTTAATAGGTCGTACTTTTTTTTTTTTTTTTTGAGAAAGAAATTGATGGAATTTATTAATAAAAAACAACTACATCCAATTGTAAAATCGAACCAATATGAGATGGGACATCTTCCATCCATACTTGAAAATCTGGTATGCATAATGCATTTTTAGTCAAACTATGAACAATCCCATTGTCATTTCTCTTAATGTGAGAATACAACAATCCTTCTCTACAAACATATGAAAACCTAATACAATGAAATAAACTTGCAAAACATTTAACATCACGACTAAGTAAACCAAAGGATTCTAAAGACTGGGAATTTGCATTCAAAGCGTTCATTGCAATCTCTGAAACTCCCTCTGGGGTGACATCTTCCAAACTCAAATCAGCATCAAACTGTAAAGTCTTCAATATAGCCAAAGTTTCAAGCTCTATGACAGTTAGGGGGAGAGGGATGATTCCGACCATGTGTGCCAAGCCTTTTCCTTGGCATTCTCGGATGATCACTCCAATCCCTGCCCTATCTTCTTCTTGAAACATTGTATCGATATAATTTGTGCCCGAACCCTCCACAATTACATCAATAGCCGATCTCCAAAACAACACTAATCCACCTCCCATATCCAAAACAACATCCACAGAATTTTGTCCCCAGAAAATTGCATCATTAGAGTTCACCTTCAGGATCGGCCATGGAGGTGGTTTCCAAATGGCACGGTGTGGAGGCTGATTGGACTGATCTGGCTTATTACCCTTCATTGTTGTTGTTGAGCTTTTTTCCTTGTCTGGAATATTGACCATATTAAACACTTGCCGTTGGGTTTGTGGTTTGGCTAACACATGCTTCTCCCGTGCCTCACTTAAGATATCTTGGGAAATATTGCTTGGTTGGGTCATGCAGTTAATGTGATCAAATTTTCCCATCTCTAAATCAATCTCATTTATTCTGGCATCAAATTCTTTGGCTGAAAAAACTGCCCCTTGATTCTTGATATTATGATTACCCGAAAATTGTGGGGTTGATAATGAGACATTGATTACACCCTTTGTATGTTTCCCTACTGTATGCATTACTTCTGGAGCATCCAAATTAATGGCTTCATCCATTAAATGCTCACTCATAGCGTCCCTTGGATTCACAGTGTTGAGCGCCGTCGCTGGACCGTGGCCATTACCTGAGCTTTGTGGTTCACCTTCACCGATTCAATCCTACTCCCATCTTCATGAACACCTGACTTCGAAGATACTCCCAACTTCGTCTTGTAAAAACTTTGAACGGAAAGCATTGCTTTTCTTGAAGGAACAGAAGGCGAAGCTCTAATTGATATCTGTTTCCCAAACCCCAGAAAAAACAAAACCCACTAGCCTTGGAATAACTTGTTATTCCAAGGAAACACACAACTCCTTCCAAAAGAAGGGACACGAACACACAACTCCTTCCAAAAGAAGGGACATGACTTCTACTGAGCTCTAGGAAGCGTGTTCCTGTTGCACCAGAGAAACTTATTACTCCCATCTTGAGAGTACTTCCATCCTAATAGGTCGTACTTGACTTGAATAACCTGTTATCAATTCCCATATATCTAAAATTAAAATACAATTACAACCATAAATATAGTAATAAACATATAATTATAACCATAAATTAAGCAATAATAACAAAATAATATTAACAAAAGTTAATACATTTATAAGCTAAGCGAGTCAAATAGGTTTATATGTTGAACACGAATACGGCCCGTTTATTAAACGGGTCAGCTCTGACAATCTGAATATAACCCGAACCTATTTAGCCTCAATCCATGACTTGTTTATAAACTGGTTTGTTGTGTTAAGTTCGCGGGTCATGTCAGGTTTTGCCATCCCTACAACCAAATGCATGTGACCCAATGGTTTGCACGCTGGAGATGTTAGCTCACCCAATGAGAGCATGTTCAAATTAAATGTTACAAATTTAAATGTGCATCTAATGTCACCTCATTTCAAATTATAAATAATGTGGGTAATCCAAGAAATAAAATTTTAATTGAGATGGATTATCTTAATTTTCAATTAAAAAAAATGGAAAGGATAGTAGACTATGCGAGAAACATGGATTTGATATGTAGCTAAAGATGGTTGAGGTGAGGTTTCCTAAACATGCATCAAGTTTTTTTAGATTAACAAGAAAAGAAGCGGTATGGAATCTTATTGAAACCATTTCTTCATCCAACGGGCTTCCCGTCAATCTTAGCAAGAATTTATTCTTTATGATAAGTAATGTAACTTCTAGAGCAGCATTAGGATAAAAGTGCAAAGGTAAAGAATAATTGATATCTTGGCTAAGGAATACATATCCTATGTGTTATTTTTGTGTTCCATTTTATTTTTCACTAATCACAATTTGTTATGTATTTTCTTAATTGATAGAGTATAAAATGGAACAAAAAAAAGTGAGGCACAACACATAAGATTACTAATGAAAAAGGCAAAAGGTGGAAAAGTGGATTACTAATTACTAGGGAAAATTATGACACATTATGCAAGGAATAACTTGTTGATGTGCTTCTAAAACTTCAAGAGTCGAGGGAGCTCAAATTTGAGATCACAATCAAACACATCAAAGTTGTAACTTTGGCATGCCTTACAGATTTGATACCAAACTCTTTTTTCACTTTTTTTTGGGGGGGGGGGGGGGGGGGTGGCGGAACTTAGTTATAGTTGTACCTTAGGTTTTTCAATTAAATTCAACTATGATTCAACTTCATAGTTGTATTGATCAATATAATAAAAACAATATCATCTTTTCTAAAGACAATTAAATTCTATCACATGATTGAAATTATGAATTGAATAGTCCTAAGACCATCCTTAAGAATCAAGTAAATTTTTTTAAAAAAATATTATAGATTGAATTCAATAAAATATATGCACTAAATTCACAAATATATATGTCATGAGTCTTGTAACTCAACTGACACCTCTTAGTATGTTCAACAGAGATATCTAAGTTTAATTCTCCCACCTCCAATTATCAATGTATCAAAAAAAAAAAAAAAATCATACATATATAAAGTGGGTTAATTGTCTTTTGTGAATTTTATTTCGAACAAAGTTTGGCTACAAAATTGATTGGAGCCTAAGGCTACAACTTCATTAAAAAAAAAATTAACATTACTATATATTTTGAAATTTTATCTATTAGATTGCATATTCTCTACACTTTTAACATACATATCAAATTTTGTGTTAATAAAATATTATTTACTATATGATCTATAAACTTATTTTTTATGTAAAATTTTAGACTACAAAAACTTGCAATTTAAACAATTGATTGATGATATAATTACTGATCTTTGATTTCTAAAAATTTTGCAAACATGAAAGATATAAGAACAAAATGTAATCTAATAGTGGATTTTTCAATATTCATATCTAATAAGAAGATATTGAGTGAAATTGTAGTTTTAAGTTATAAACAATTTTGTAACCAAATTTTATCATTTTATTTCGATTATGTGTGACAATTGAGATACAGGTACAACATGAGGAGGTGGCCAAATTTTGTAGCCAAATTTTATCCCAAATCATTTGTGGGATTCATTATTAGGTGAAAGAAGGGAGTTATAGGTACAACATGAGGAGGTGGCCTAACGATAAGAAGTCTTTCGTGATTTATCACACTTGCTAGTTCGAGAATAGTTGGTTTGAGCCCCATTAAGGTAGCATTTGAGATTTGAGAAAAAAGTTAGTTTATTTTTGCTCCTAAAGTGAGTTCTATTGCACTGTTAAGTAGGTTTTATTGCTCGAAAAGTTAGTTTTTAGTTTTTTTTTTTTTTTTATACATATTTTTAACAAAATAAGCTGTTCCTAAATAGACTTAAAAGGCATGTTTGGTACGTGTGTTTAAACAACAGTTTTCAATTTTTTTAGAAATACGTGTGGGTGAAAAAAATTAGTTTATTTTTGCTCCTAAAGTGGGTTCCATTGCACTGTTAAGTAGGTTTTATTGCTCGAAAAGTCAATTTTTAGTTTTTTTTTTTTTTTTTCATACTTTTAATAAAATAAGCCATTCCTAAATAGACTTAAAGGGTCTGTTTGGTACGTGTATTTAAACAACAGTTTTCAGTTTTTTTTATAAATACGTATAGATAAACAAATATATAAAAATATGTGTAATGTTATTTAAAAACAGAAAACATATATTTAAACCTACGTAACAAATGGAACAAACGGCCCAAAGTATTCGTCCAATTACCCAGCAATACATAATTAATGGGAAGGAAAAAAAAATTGAAGGGAGTTCACTGTAGTGACTGTACTCAATAATCACTCAGTTTTTAGCTGGCGGGGTATGTCCAACTTCCAAGTTAACAAAACCTTTTGAACGACTACCCTGAAAAAGTAAAGAACTTGAACTGTACAGCTAGCAGAAATGGAGAACAACAACGCCGTTTCCACTCCATCAACTCCGGGAGCTTTCAGGGTCCTATGGGACGTGTTCCTGAGCTTCAGAGGCGAAGACACACGCCACACCATCACCAACACTCTCTACAACGCGCTCACCGAGCTCGACATCCGAGTCTTCCGCGACGACGAAGGGTTACGCCGCGGGGACGTGATCGCTTCAAGTCTGCTCGAGGCCATCGAGGACTCTGCTGCTTCCATCGTCATCATCTCCCCAAACTACGCGTCGTCGCGGTGGTGCCTCGAGGAACTCGCGAAAATATGCGAGTGCCGGAGGCTCATACTCCCCGTGTTCTACGGAGTCGACCCCTCGGATGTTCGGAGACAGACAGGACCTTTTCAAGAACATTTTAGGAACCATGAAGGGAGGTTTGGGAAAGACATGGTTGACAAGTGGAGGAATGCCATGAAAAAAGCCGGTGAAATTGCCGGTTTCACCAATCGGTAAAGTGGTTTTTTGTTTATTTTGTTTTGTTTTGTTTTTTTTGACGTATTATAGAGATGGATTATACAAATACGGTGGAACTAGATTTATATTTGTGATTGAGTAATTGCAGAATAATATGGTGTTGGAAAAAACTTAGGTAGTCTCAGAGCAGTGCTCTGTAAGAACCCGGAACACTGCTTGGCCATAAGCCGACACCCTTTGTGAGAGCCCGGAGCACTGCTCCGGGACCACCTAAGAATTGCCCGGTGTTAGTTTAGTGAGTTAGATGGTGGTTGTTCATGAGTTGAAAACTTAGGCAGATTTTAATATTTTATTGGGCAACTTGGGATTTGGTATATAAATATTCAAGATAGTTGTGGTTTTAATATATTTTTCATTCAATTTGAATTTTAAAATTGCAATTGGGGTTTCTCTCTTTGTTTATGACTTCTCAATGTTTTACTTTACAAGCCAAGAGCTTACTTTTTCTTTATAATGAAGTATAGCTGTCATATGTTTTGTTTTTGTTTTTTCTTTATAAGCTTACTTTTTCATTATACTAATGTCTAACATTTAGTATTCTCTCTGCTCCATTTTGTGCTCTGGAAACAAGATACACAATTCATTCAAGTCCCTTCTATTGATATTTGAAATGTTAAATTATTCGCATCCCTGTGGCCTTTTAAATTCTGATGAAGTAATAGTGTTTATTGACAGCAAAGATGAACTATTGGTTGAAAATTTGGTCAAAACGGTTTTGAATGAATTGAGAAAAACTCCGGTGGGTGTGGCTGCATACACTGTTGGACTTGACTCTCGTGTTGAAAAACTGTTGAAATTGTTAGATATTAAATCTAATGGCATCCGAATTCTGGGATTTTATGGGATGGGTGGGGTTGGCAAGACAACCCTGGCTAAGGCTCTCTATAATAGAGTTGTTGGTCACTTTGAGCACCGGTGTTTCATTTCAAATGTTAGAGAAATTTCAGCTCAAGATAATGGTTTAGTATCTCTTCAAAATCAACTTATTAATGATCTTTCATCTAGTAAGGTGCTTACTGTAAGGGAGGTTGATGCTGGTACTGCAGCCATTGAAGGAATAGTAAATGAGAAGCAAGTTCTTGTTGTTCTGGATGATGTCGATAATATAAACCAACTAAATGCTCTAATTGGTAACAGAGAATGGTTTTATGAAGGAAGTCGAATTATTATTACAACAAGAGACATTGAAGTATTATCCAAACATCTTGTGACTGAGTTCTACGAGGTGAGAGAGTTGGATTTGTCCGAGTCACTACAACTTTTTAGTTACCATGCACTAAGAAGAGAGAAACCCACAGGCATTTTTTTGGATCTGTCCGAGCAAATGGTGTCTCTTACAGGAGGGTTACCATTGGCTCTGGAAGTATTTGGTTCTTTTCTGTTTGATAAGAGGAGATTAAAAGAATGGGAAGATGCTCTACAGAAATTAAAACAGATTCGTCCCCGCCATCTTCAGGATGTGTTGATGATAAGTTTTAATGGTTTAGATGAACAAGAGAAGTGTATATTTCTAGATATTGCATGTTTATTTGTTAAAATGAGAATGAAGAGAGAAGATGCAATTGACATATTGAGGGGTTGTGGGTTTAATGCTGAGATAGTAGTCTCAGTCCTCACAGCAAAGTCACTCATTAAGTTCACTGGGGACAATGTTTTGTGGATACATGATCAAATTAGAGACATGGGAAGACAAATTGTTCAAGAAAAAGACATTGTGAATCCTGGCTTGCGAACTAGACTCTGGGATCGTGATGAGATCATGAATGTCTTTAAGGATAAAAAGGTATCAATTATAGTATGATATTTCTTATCAAGAAACCTCTATTACTTATCCTTTATGGTTCATGTGTGTATGCCGGGTAATACCGCGTCTAAGCCCATTTGCATGTTATGTCTTTACCATCCCCTGCCCTCCCAAGGGAAAAAAAGAAAAAGAAAAAGAAAAGAAAAGGCAGAAGATAGTTACTGGAGTTCCAGTCTATTTTCCATTTTCCAATATTACAATAAAGTTTTTTCAGGAAAAAAATCCGAATGTTCTTCCTTCTTATAAAAAATTGGATTCCAGTTGCCACCTTTTTAGTAGCCTTTTATAAATTCTCAGTCCATTAATATTCTTTCTTCTATGAAAATTTTAGGGGCTCAATAATATGCTAATTGTTTCCTTCTAGCTTGCCTCTACTGTTGGTTCTTTAATACGTTCCATTTGATTGACAATAGGGAACCAAAAATATAGAAGGCATTGTCCTAGACTTCGAGAAAAGATTAGAAAACTCTGTCAAGGATGTAAGCGGTGACACAATTTCTTGGTATAACCTTCAAGGAAACCTCAATTTCTCCTCAGCAGTCACATACTTAAAGGAAAGGTATAAACGTTATCTTGAAGATCAAGCAGAGAAGGAGAGAGAGGTTGTAATTTTCACCGATGCCCTTAATGCCATTGTCAGTCTTAGATTGCTCCAAATAAATAATGTGAATTTGGAAGGGAAGTTCAAATATCTTCCTGTTGAACTGAAGTGGCTACAATGGAAAGGTTGCCCCATGAAAAGTCTTCCTTCTGATTTTTGTCCTCGCAAAGTTGCTGTAATTGATTTATCAGAAAGCAAAATTGAACAATTGTGGAGTTCACGCAATAACAAGGTATGCTTTATTAAAAATTCCATTGTGATTATCATTATTGTTTTAGCTGAATTATTATTATCACTAGTAAGTTACCCGTGCGATATACGGATAATGTTGTAATGTTTTATGTAAAATGATTTTAGAAAATGTTGTATCTGTATTACAGCATGATTGTTATAGAACTTTAATAGTAGTGAGTTCATCATAAAAAGTAACAATTATAAATTGCACACATATATCCATTATAATTATTCACTTGAAGTAATGTGAAAAAAAAAAAAAAACTTTGGAGGCATATTATAGAATAAAATTTGATATGAATGGACTCTCAAAAAAAAAAAAAAAAAAAAAAAGTTGATATGAATGTGTCTTTCTCATCAATATATTACTAAAAGCTGAAGCGTGGCATTTGTAGCTGTTGAACTCCTGTTGCGCCACCTCATCACCACGTCATTCGCCACATAATTAATATTTATTTCTATTTTTTTTACAAATATATATATATATATATATATATAGATTATTGACTTTACAAATTCATCTTTGTCAGTTTTAACATCTATATATAATTAATATTTATTCCTATTTTTTTTACAAATATATATATATATATAAATAGATTATTGACTTTACATATTCATCTTTGTCGATTTTAACATCCATATATATTTCTTTTTTATTTCCAATTTTCCTATAATTTTTTTTTACATTCACTTTTTTTTTTAAATATTTACATTTTCTTCAACCTTTCTTCTTCCCTCACCTTTCCATCTCCCCACTACCCTCTACTTTAATATTGCTATTTATTCTTCTCTTCATCTTCCTTTATTTGTCTCTTCTTATCCCTTCCCTCTTACTATAAATTTGTCACTCTTTTCCATTCTTTGCATAGTTTTCTCTCACAAAAAGTTTTTTTTTCTCTCTCTCTCTCTCTCTCTCTCTCTCTCAATGTTTTGGTGGATTTTTATTTTTTATTGCATCTCCGCTTTAGGTTGATAAAATTTTGTATTTTTAAGAACTCTAATTTATGTTGATACGATTTAGTTTTGTGTTTTAAGTTATTATTATTATTATTATTTTTCTCTTTGATTGTTAAATTTTATCCGATTACATTATAAAAAATTAAAGATAGTAGATAAAAATAAAATAGTATTCCATTACATAGCATAATTTAGATAATTTAGTGTTTATTGTTATATCTTTCAATTTTTCTTATTTTTTTCTTCTCTTCCATTTTACTCAATATTGAAATTCAATCACATCCTCCTTATCATTAAATTATTTATATTTTCTCTCTCTTTTTGTTTTAAAAAATAAAAAATGTAATATTTTACTTAAATTCAAATAAAAGAAAATTGTGCTCATCAAATTGTACTCATTTTTTTTGAACATTTACACTTTTTTCAACCTTTCTCATTCTCTTTAACTTTTCATTTCCCCAAAAATTCTACCTTGATATCACTCTTCCTCTTTCCTTTTATCTTCCTTTATTTTGTTTTTTTTTTTTTATATTATCATCCTCTTAGTATAAATTTATCATTCACTCTTCTATTCTTTACATA
Organism: Quercus robur; assembly: GCF_932294415.1. Lineage (NCBI taxonomy): Eukaryota > Viridiplantae > Streptophyta > Magnoliopsida > Fagales > Fagaceae > Quercus > Quercus robur. Next base: position 59,685,976 of record NC_065536.1, read on the forward strand.
ATTTTATCTCACAGAAAAGTGGTTATTTCCCACTCTTTCTCCCTCAATTTTTTGGTAGATTTTTATTTTTATTTTTCTTGCATCTCTATTTTAGCCTGATAAAGTTTTGTATTCTTTAGAGCTCTATTTTGGTTTATGGGATCTAGCTTTGTGTTTTAAGTTTTATTTATTTATTTTTTATGTCTTTTATTGTTAAATATTATCATATTTCATTATAAATAATTAAAAATAGTATATAAGAATGTACTATTATTATATTACATAGAATTATTTGGATAAGTTAGTGTTTATTGTTATGTATTTTATTTTTATTTTTTTCTCATGTCATTTTATTTAACATTTAAATTCAACCACATCCTCCATATATATCATTAAATTATTTATATTTCCACTCTTTTTTTATTTTTTAAAATTTTAAATATAATATTTTGCCTAAATTAAATAAATAAAATTGTCCACATTAAGTGGAGTAATGATAGGGAAACACTCATTCTCACACCCAATGCATCAAAGGAAGAATGAAATACAAAACAAATCAAGTTAGAAACACTAAATTAAAAAAAAAAAAAAAAAAACTAATAATGCATACTTAATGTCATAGAATCATCATCAAATTTTGGAAAACGATAAGTTGCCAATGGAGAGAGAGAGAGAGAGATGGTATAGAAAAAAAACCAATACAAAGTAATAAAGAGTAGATAAAGAAAAAAAAAAAACCAAACGTCAATTAGTAATCGTTGATTGGAAAACAAAGAGGTTTTTAGGAGAAGTAAAAAATAAAATAGAGATTACCGTGTGGAGAACATTAAAAACTTTACAGTGTAGTAACATAAACCGTTTAATTCACTTAAAAAATTAAATCAACAATCACAATTAAATACAATCATAGTACTAAATTTAAATTTAAAACTAATCAAATTCTAACTATGGAAACCATATTAATCATAACTAAAAAAGAGATGTTCTCTGATAGTAGTAGAAATTGAGTAAGAAATAAAGTTAGAAAATTTAAAAATCCATTTTTTGACATTTTATTTAACCTTATTCATAATATATATATATATAATTTTCATGCACTATTACTTTCAAAAATCTAATGAACAATGCTACCTCTCATTTATCGTCTTTGTTATGCAAATCATCAGTTAGTAAATATATGATAATGATAAGAAGCGTTACAAATGAGATCACTAAAAAAAAAATATAAAATTAATTAGCCACTATCATTATGGAGTAGTAGTCTATAATTTTACGCATCCAAAAAAGTGGAATATATAGAATTTTTTTAAAGGTATGTGTAAAGATTCACTATATGTGTGTGTGTGTGTATGTGTAAAGGTAAAAAAAAAGAAAAAAAAGGTATATTTAAGGTTTTTGTTAACTTAAAAACTAATGAAAATCAAATGGTTAATAACTAAAATTATAGTATTAATAAAATATTTAATGAGACCATTCTAAAAAAATTACCACGCGCAACGCGTGGGTATGCGACTAGTTCTCCTTAATTCTAAAACAAAATACATATCTCAAACACCCCCAGTTAATCACATCATTCACAAAACCCACAAATCCACAATGTCCAACCTTAACATCAAAAATTGTGATTGCTGTTGTCACTTAATATAAATGCAAGACCCATTTCCTTGGTTGTAGCCAACTCATGTAGGGTTAGATTAGATGAAACAGAAATATTAGAGTTAGGTAGTTGTCTTCGAAAGATTGAAGGTAAATGACATCGTTTTTTTTCTGTGTATTTGACATAGGATGACATGAAGAGCTATGGGTAGGATATATATAAAGGGGTAGAAGTGCAAGAGGTGATAATGATGAATTAAAATGCAAAGAGTTTGGTGTGTATGTGTGAGGGATGAAAAGTCTTGAAACATTGAACTAAAGGATACAAAGAATATTTATTTTTTAATTTGAAAATTTTTGAAACATTGAACCAAATGAAACAAAAGTCAATTTACTTTGTTTTTATCTCTGATGTGGCAGTTGAGAATATTTCAATTTTCTTTGCATAGAATGCGCCACTTGTCAAAATCCCATGTTTTCTCACATGAGATCTCTGCTTTTATATATATATATATTGATGATTGATTGATTACTGCAAGAATAGGAAGCCTGACCTACGGCAATAACTTTAAATTTTAGGTCGGTTTTCCTTGGTTATCTCCCGCTTTTCTTTCTATTTTAAGTCACTGAAAGCTGCCTAAGTAATTATGGTTTGTTCAGCTTTACATTTTGATGGAAAATTCTAATGACAGTTCCTATTTTAAAAGAAGAAAACTTGTTGTTTTCCAGGTGCTTGAGAACTTGATGGTTTTGAATCTCCATGGTTGCTTTAATCTAGCCTCTGTTCCAGATTTATCTGGACATCGAGCCTTAGAAAAGCTTGTTCTTGAGCGTTGTGAGAAGCTGACTAAGATTCATGAATCAGTTGGGAGCTTGAGTTCATTACTTCATTTAAACCTGAGAAATTGTTCAAACCTTATTGAACTTCCGAGTGATGTCTCTGGCCTGAAACAACTTGAGAGCCTTATCCTCTCACGCTGCTCAAAAATGAATAAGTTGCCAGAGAGCATAGGCCACATGAAATCTTTAAAAGAACTTCTCCTTGATGAAACTGCTATGGCGACTCTTCCTGAATACATCTTCCGCCTTACTAACCTTGAAAAGCTTAGTTTAAATGGTTGCAAACTTCTTAAACGGCTGCCCCAGTTCATAGGAAAGTTGTGTTCTTTGAAAGAACTCTCTCTTAATCATTCTACATTAGAAGAAATACCAGATTCAATTGGATCTTTGGAAGACCTTGAGAAACTAAGTTTAATGTGTTGTAAATCACTGAACAGAATTCCTGACTCCATTGGAAATCTCAAATCATTGTCCAGTTTTTTCATCAATGGTACTGCAATCAAACAACTACCCTGGTCTATTGGGTTGCTATCAAATTTGAAGCACTTATTAGTTGGAGAGAATCATTTTCTTAGCAAACTGCCTGATTCAATTGAAGGACTAGATTCTATTGTTGAGCTTAAGATGGATGGGACATCAATAATAGATCTGCCAGATAAGATAGGTGACTTGAAAGTAATTCAAAAGCTTGACATGCAGAAATGTGAATCTCTTAGGTCATTACCAGAATCAATTGGGCGCATGTGGACTCTTACTACTTTGATCATATCAAAAGCTAATATCAGTGCAATGCCAGAATCTATTGGAATGTTGGAAAATCTTATTGAGTTAAGATTGGATGAATGTAAACAGCTGCGTAAACTTCCGACTTCAATAGGAAACTTGAAGTCATTGCAACAGTTGTTGATGAACGAAACTGCTGTGACAGATTTACCTGAAAGCTTTGGGATGCTCTCAAGCTTAATGGTATTAAGAATGGCAAAGAAACCTCATGTTGAACTGCTTGATAACAGTGCACCCAAAGTTTCTGTTAGTTGCATTACAAAAGAGAAACCTAAGCCTTTTGAACTCCCAAAATCTTTCTCAAATCTTTCCTTGCTGGGTGTATTTGACGCTCGTGCTTTGGAAATATCTGGTAAAATTCCTGATGATTTTGAGAAGTTGTCGTCATTGGAGATTTTGAAGCTAGGCCACAATCATTTTTGCAACCTTCCCTCCAGTCTGAGGGGCCTGTCCATCCTCAAAGAACTTATCTTGCCTGATTGTAAGGAGCTCAAATCTCTCCCTCCACTTCCCTCAAGTTTGGTAGAGGTGAATGTTGCAAATTGTATCGCATTGGAAAGTGTGTTTGATCTTTCAAATTTGGAAAGTTTACGTGACCTGAACCTAACTAATTGTGAGAAAGTGGTGGATATTCCTGGCCTTCAAAAGTTGAAGTCTTTGAGAAGGTTGTACATGAGTAATTGCAATGCGTGCTCCTCAAGCGTAAAGAGAAGACTGTCTAAGGTTCTCTCTCTCTCTCTCTCAAAATATTGCATTCAACCTTTAAAAAACTAAAAAGAAAAAGGTTTGAATTCTTGATTTCTTTTGGCAGATTTCTTTGAGGCATATGCGCAATCTCAGTATGCCTGGAAGCAAGATTCCAAGATGGTTCTCTAAAGAGGCAGTTAGATTTACAAACCTTAAAAACCGTGAGATCAAAGGTGTTATTATAGGTGTTGTTGTCTCACTCAATCAGGAAATCTCAGACGACCTAAGATATCGTCTCCCGGCAATAGTGGACGTTCAGGCAGAGATCCGCAAACTGGATTACTGGATATACAAAACAACATTGCACTTATATGGAATACCAAAGACAAATGAAGATCAAATTCACTTGTGTCGATATCCATACAATCATCCATTTATTAGGTATTTGAAAGATGGTTATAAGATACATGTGACAACGAGGAACCCACCATATATGAAAGGGGTTGAGCTAAAGAATTGGGGAATTCATTTGGTTTTTGAGGGTGATGATGATTATGAGGGAAATGAAGATTCATTGAATGAAAGCCAACAATCCATATCGGAAAGACTAGCAACCTTTTTCAGCACTTTTGAAGAAGAAGATGATTGTGTCTCTAAATCTGTTGGCGAAGTTGAAGAAAAACTGCAAAAAATTGAAGAAAGAGAACAACAAAGAGCATCTTCATATGGCAGAATTTACTATGTTTCTGCTTTCATTGTTCTTTCTTTCGCCTGTCTATTGAGTTGGTTACAGATATGGCGATAGGGTTTAGAAAAAAATGACATTCCAACCTATTGGTGTCTTGATTAGATGGTGAAATAAGGGCATGTTTAGTAGGCAGTCTAATGTAATAGCTATTTCAATAGTATATTTGATTATGTTTTTATTACAGGAAGTAGTCATTTCTTATGAATTGATATATTTAAGAACTATTATAGTAGAGTTTGTACAATAAGAGTAATTCTTAGGTACTCCGAAGTATGAAGAATGGTGCTCTCTCCTCTCACATTCATGGTGGGGTCCACTCATTAAATTCATGGTGAGGTCTATCATAAATGTGAGAGGGGGAAGCATCATTTTTTGTACTTTGAGAGTACCTAAAAATTTTCCGTAAAATAATATATATTATTTTATTCTCTCTCTCTCTCTATTTAATGACTTTTCTTCTCTCCTTATTCTCTATATTATTTTATTGTGTAGTTATATTATCTTAATATGTTGGATGTCAAAATAAAAATTGGGAAGTTAGGTGTATTGTAAAGTGAGATAGTATAATAGATAAAATAACTTTTTAAATTAGTAAAATAACAATTTTTACGTAAACAATATGAATTCTGTAAAAGGGTTGTAATAGTTATTGTAATAATTTTTAAAATTAATATATTTTCAAATAAATAAATTTTCAATATGCACAAAACAAATATGAAAATAAAAAATCATAAAAAAATAACACTTCTCTCTCTCAAATTAAAAAAATATTATATTCTAAGAAATGTAATGGTATGAGTAAGACATTTTTTAAAATAAATTTTAAGTTTTATTCTAATGTTACAACTCATAACCAAATTTATGAATAACTTTAGTTATTCCATTACAACACATTTTATTTCATGTTAATTTAGACTCCTCCCAATTTTAGTTATGGCTTAATTAATTTTAGGCTAAATAAAATTAATTAAAACTGAATTTATATAATTATCCAATTAATTAACTGAAGCACTCTACAATTGCATGGATAAACATTATTGAACAAAGTAATTAAGTAAAGGACAACAATGACAAAATGTGCAAACCAAAGATAACACCAGTTGTATTATTAAAGAGGAAAATAAAAAAAAAAACTCGGCGAAAAAATCTCTCTGCAGTCCTACAAGCCAAAAATAATCCACTAATGAATGAGTTGGAGTACAATAATACAAATAGACACTCTAACCTAAGCTATTCAATGTACTTGAGCCCTTTAAACTCTAGCTACCAATGGACTTTTCGAATCCTTGTTTTCACTAGCTTCTTGGATCCCGCAACACGTCCAGTTGCATCACCACACCTTACCAACAAAAATTTTGGTCAAGCTCTAATGTTTCCTAATGGACCAAAACAATTTCAATACTTAGAATGTATTTCTTGTGTGGTTAAATGTCCTCACAAGTTATGTCAATGTGATAGGGAAGAGAGTAGTGAAAAACTAAGGCAATTGAATATGGTAAGATATTGTAGGCTAAAATTCACTAACACTCATATGGTGTTTTCAGGGTTTTCTCTTAGAAAATCTCCTTAAAATTTTGTGGGAAATGAGGATATATATAGAGGAAGAAATGGGAGGGACAAATTTTTTTCAAGAAAATGAGTTGTTAGTGTAACTCGCAGCTTACTCACGAGTACTCCAGTTGCGACAACTTTTTGAACTTCCCTCGTGTGCTCCTCACATGTCAAATTATAGGTGTTGCAAACCCAAGCCATTCACAAGTTAGTCCTAAGTTCTATTGAATATGCAAATCTTCACCAATTCTAAACCAAACTCAAGTACATTAAATCCCACAAAATACAAAAAAATAAATGCATGAGATCATAACAAACTTGGCATGGAATAAAAATAAAAACAAAAATGGAAATTCATAACTTAACATATGGTAATAAATCATCATCATATGTTTCAATTGTATTATATTATACGATTAGTGTTTATTACATACAGCCCAAAAAAAAAAAAAAAATTGAAAAGCATGACTTGAGAGAGACCACACCCCCTACCCTCCTCCCCCCTCATTGGATCGACTTGGGCCAAACTCACGTGAACAGGTTAAGTCGTGATGGTGCCTCTCAAAATACAGTTTGACTAATAATGCCTTCCCCATAGATTGAGATTTTTACATGGAGTTGCAATTTATTTTTATTTAATGGAAAAATAAGAAAACGTAAGAAAAATACATCACTTTTATTAATATACTAGTCGCAGACTCATGCGATGCGTAGGAAAATGTGATAAATATTTTATATAATATGGTATAATATAAATTTTGTAGGTTAAATAATGTTTGTATTTTTTAAAAAAATATTTTCTATTTTTATAAGTGTTATGTAATGTAACATACAATGAGTTTTTCATTCAACAACAATATATAATGATATATGTATGAAAAGGGTTATTTAATAAAAAGATATGAATTTCATAGTTATAATATTGTTTTATATTTTTGGAGAAGCTATCATTAAAAGAGATTTTTTTAATATCGCCATAATCAAGTTTGGCTAATTTGAACATCTTGAAGAATATAGAAAGAAAAAAAATTGTACATCTCCAAATCCATTCACATATTACATATTACTTTTTAAATATTAAATAAGTTTAGAATATTAAAAGAATGGATAATTGTCACACATTGCTTAAGAGAGTGTGTTGTATGTAGTATAACTTGTTTCAACCTTCCTTAAAAGTTACAATGGCTTTTGAGTGGAATTGTAGTGTGTTTTTGTATTAGAATCTCTTTCCCTCTCCTCTGTGTGTGTGTTTGTTTTTCAATTAAGAAAAAAAGGGTTTAGAATTGTAGCATATTTTTGTTTACCTTACGAATATAAATGCAATGTCCATAATTTGAAGGTAATCTTTTGAAAATAAATGATAGGCTAAATTATAAACTACAACCCTAAAATTTGAGAGGTCTTTAAATTTTACATCATGAAATTTCAAAATATAGATTTTGCCCTCTTAACTCTTTAAGTTATATTATTTTTGCATCAGTAACCCATTTGTCCATATTTTCCATTAAGTGTCACATAAACTTACCATGTGTGTTTAGTTTGTCCAATAAAATAACATCACGTCATCATTATAAAATGATGTGGCATAATGAAAATGATGTAACATCAACATATTGAATGAAGTGAATTATACATGTGGTAAGTTTATGTAGCATTTAACGGAAAATATGGACGGCAGAACAGCTGATGCAAATGTAACATAACAATTGTAAAATAGTAGATGCTCAAATTACCAAGATTGATTGTAAAAATATTTTAGGTTTGTGAAAGATCACCAAACTAACAATAGAAATGAAGAAAATTAATCCAAAAGAAAATAGACACAAAACACCAAGATTTATGTAGTTCGGCAATAGCCTACATCCACGGGCGACAACAAACAAATTTCACTATAACAAATTTGAGATAATACAAATTGGTGTAGATGCACTCTCACAAACCCAAATCCCAAATACATCCAAGTAACTCTCTCTCACAGATAAAACTAAAGAACCAAATAAGAAACAAAGAACCAAAGGTTCACAAATACCAAATACGAATATCAAATACCAAATATGAATTGCGCACAAACTAAAGAGAAAGCCACAAATCAAATCCAAAAGTTGCAATGCATCAAAAGAAAGCAAATCACCAAACCGCAGAACCAATACCAAGCGGCAACAAAGCCTCTCTCACGATTCCAAATTACAACCCACAAATATCAAATAACCAAACCAAGAGAGAGCCTCTTTTTCTCACACCCTCTCATCTCTCTCTCTCTCTCTCTCACAATTCCAAGTTGCCATGTACAAATAGCAAAATACCAAACGAAGAGAGCCTTTTTCTCACACACTCCCATCTTTCTCTCTTTCTCTAATTTTCCATAGTAGCACTATGCTTATATAGGAGACTTGAGTCAGCTGGTATATCCAAAACCAAGAAGAACTAGACTTCTTTTCCACACATAAAAGGAGAATCACTCCTATTCCAAATGGAATTCCAAATCAAGTAGTAAACAAGACTTCTAATAGAGCTTGATAACTTCAAACAACAGTAACCCAAAAGGAATAAAATTCCTTCCTTATCCAAATCCAACAAGGAGTCGAACTCCTGATTCAAGCCATATTCTACAATAACTTCAGAGATAAAATCTAAAATTTCAAGGCATAAAATTCAAAATTCCCCAAACTTCGGAGCTGCTAAGGTTCTCATTTGCAAGGTTGACTTTGAATTAAAATAAAAAGCTACTGTAGAGACCGTCTCTGTTAACACCATATTTGTGACCAACTCCACAGAATGACAAAAGAAAGAACAATGAAAGCAGAAACAAAGTAAATTTGTCAAATGAATTTGCTCTTTGCTGTTCTCTTCCTTCAATCTTTTCCACTTTTCAACATCAGGTTCTTGACAAAAAACAGGGTGTACACAAAAATGTAATCTTTTCCACTTTTTCCTCAACTTCACCAACAGATTTAGAGACACAATCGTCTTCTTCAAAAGTGTTGAAAAACGTTGCTAGTCTTTCTAATATGGATTGTTGGCTTTCATTCAATGATTCTTCATCTCCCTCGTAATCATCATCACCATCAAAAACCAAATAAACCCCCCAATTCTTGAGCTCAACACCCTTCATGATTAGCGGGTTTCTCATTATCACTTGTATCTTATAACCATCTTTCAATGACCAAACAATTGGATGATCAAATGGGTATTGGCACAAGTGAATTTGATCTTCATTCGTCTTTGGGACTCCATTCAAGTTCAATGTTGTTTTGTATACATAACTATTTTATTCAAGGATCTCTGCCTGGATGTCCACTATTGCAGGTAGACGATATCTAAGGTCATCTGATACTTGCTGATTGAGCGAGACAACAGCTATAATAACACATTTGATCTCACAGTTTCTAAGGTTTGTAAATCTAACCTCCTTCTGAGAAAACCAATTCGGAATCTTGCTTCCAGGCATACTTAGATTGCGCATGTTCCTCAAAGAAACCTGCCAAGAAGAATCAAGAGTTCAAACTTTTTTCTTTTTGGTTCTTATGAAAGCTTAATATAATATTGAGAGAGAGACAGAGAGACAGTACCTTAGACAGTCTTCTCTTTACTATTGGCTAGCACACATTGCAACCACTCGGGTACAACCTTCTCAAGGACTTCAAGCATTCAAGGCCAGGAATGTCCATCACTTTCTCACAATTAGTAAGGTTCAGATCACTAAGGTTTCCAAGTTTGAAAGATCAGATATATTTTCCAATGCAATACAATTTTCAACATTTACCTCTAGCAAACTTGAGGGCAGTGGAGGGAGAGACTTGAGCTCCTTACAATCGTGCAAGATAAGTTTTTTGAGGATGGACAGGCCCCTCAGGCTGGAGGGAAGGCTGTAAAAATTATTGTGGCCTAGATTCAAAAACTCCAGTGATGACAACATCTCAAAATCATCAGGAATTTTTCCAAGGCTTGATGTCCGGATAAATCTGGAACAGCAGCTAGATTAAAGCAACCATGGAGATTCAAAACCATCAAGTTCTCAAGCACCTGGAAAACAAAGGTTTGCTTTTTCTAAATAGGAACTTTCATTGCGATTTTCCATCAAATGTATAAGCTGAACAAACCATAATTACCAAAGCAGCTTTGGGTGATTTAAAATAGAAAGAAGAGTTGGAGGTAACAAAAAAGGCCAGCCTAAAAATGAAAGTTATAGCTGTAGTTCATGCATCCTATTCTTGCAGTAATGATAATGATAATTTAGTTCAAACATTAATGATAATCACAATGGAATTTTTAATAAAAGCATACCTTGTTATTGTGCGAACCCCACAATTGTTCAATTTTGCTTTCTGATAAATCAAGTACAGCAACTTTGCGAGGACAAAAATCAGAAGGAAGACTTTTCATGGGGCAACCTTTCCATTGTAGCCACTTCAGTTCAACAGGAAGATATTTGAACTTCCCTTCCAAATTCACATTATTTATTTGGAGCAGTCTAAGATTGACCATGGTTTTAAGGGAATTGGTGAAAATTACAACCTCTCTCTCTCTCTCTGCTCGATCTGCAAGATAACGTTCATACCTTTCCTTTAAGTATGTGACTGCTGAGGTGAAATTGAGGTTTGTTTGAAGGTTATACCAAAAAATTGTATCACCACTTGGATCTTTGAGAGGCTTTTCTAATCTTTTCTCAAAGTCTAGGACAATGCCTTCTATAAATTGTGTTCCCTATTGTCAATCAAATGGAAAGTATTAAGAATCAACAGTAGAGCCAATAGTGCTTCTTCGCTGTCAGTAAACATGATTACTGCATTAGGATATAAAAGGCCACAGACATGGAAATAAATTTAACATCTCAAATAGCAATAGAAGGGACTTGAATAAGTTTTATTTCTTGTTTTCCTGTTTGATTACAACTAGAAATCGGTTTCAACATGAAATAGAACACCAACAAAATGGGGCAGAGAGAATGTTAAATTCCCCTCCCAAGTGAAGTTAACTACTTATAAGTTATAACCAGTTTTGTGATATGCCCAACCATCCTTTTATTCAAAATGACCATTCACTGCGCATGTGAATTAGTTTAGACCCTTCATTTAAGCCTATTATGTTAACTTTTAATTTTTCCATATTACAATTACATGAGATTTCACACCCTTTACATCAAGTACCAGTTTATCCAAATATTCATTCTCAAGTGGAGTTTTTCCTTCTCTCTTCTCTTTCCATTTGGAATTTTTATTTCAACTCATTAGTTACAGCAACAAATGCCTTTTCTTTTTTCAATTTTATAGTCTTAGTATTAAGATTTTAATTTTGGACACTATATAATGGAAAAGTAAGCTTATGTATTTGGAATAAAACACCACCAAATCAAAGGAGCCATCTTCTCGCCAACGTGCAGCACTTGACTTGTAAAATATTAAGAAGTCAGAAACAAAGAGAGAAATCACATATATAACTTCGAGTAATACTTAGGTACTCTTGAAGCATGGAGAATGATGCTGCACCATTTATCTATCTCTGGGAGTGCCTAAGAATTTTCCCAAAACTTCAGTAAAAAACAAACACAGAAATCACATACATAAGAATAACTTAAAAAAAAAAAAAAAAAAAAAAAAAAAAAAAAAAAAAAAAAAAAAATCAAATTGAATGAGAAAGATATGTAGTGAAAAAAATACTTAGGAACGTGTAAAAGTCTTATTTAATTCCACCGAGTCTTGAATATTTATATAGCAAAACCCAAGTTGCCGATAAAATAATATAAAATCTACCTAATTAATTTTTCAACTCATGAACAATCACATCTAAACTCACTAACTACCATTGTATATTTGCCTCAGCAATTAATTACTCAATCACGCACAAATCTCAGTCTAGTTCCACCTTATTTGTATATTATAATCCATCTCATTAAGATTATATGAACTCAAAGTCTACAACTTTACATGAACGACTAGCATCTAAGTGCTCATTTTTATAAAAAAAAAAATACTAATAATCCAAGGTTTCACAATGTATATGTAATTTTGTCGCATTACCTGTTGGTGAAAACCCAACCAGCTCTTCCACCAACAGTTTCCATGGCTTTCCTCCACTTCAAAACCTTGTCTTCCCCAAACCTCTCTTCATGTTTCCTAAAATGTTCTTCGAAAGGTCCTTTTTGTCTCCGAACATCAGACGGGTCGACTCGGTAGAACACGGGGAGTATGAGCCTCCGGCAGTTGGAAAGTTCCTCGAGGCACCACTTCGACGACGCGTACTTAGGGGAGATGATGACGATGGAAGCTGCCGAGTCCTCGATTGCTTCGAGCAGACTCGAGGCGATCTCGTCTCCACGGCGTAACCCGTCGTCGTCGCGGAAGACTCGGACGCCATGGTTGTGGAGGGAGGTCTAGAGGTTGCTGGTGAAGGTGTGGCGTGTGTCTTCGCCTCTGAAGCTCAAGAACACATCTCACAGAAGCCTGAAAGCTCCCGGAGTTGATGGAATATTGTAAACGGCATCGTCGTCCTCCATTTTTGATGTGCTGTATGTGTTCACGACTTTAGAGGTACTTCCTACTTGGTAATATATTCCTGGGCTGTGTTTAGTTCACCACAGGTGTGTTCCATTATTCATTAAAAAAAAAAAAAAGGGGTTTGTTCTACTAAAAAAAAAAAAAAAAAGGCGTGTTCCACTAGTGTGTTTTATAAACAAAAGTCCTGATTTTATAAACAAACTAAAATCATGACTTTACATATCAATAAATAAATATAAATAGTTTATATATATATATATATATATATATATATATATATAAACACAACTTGTATTCCTTCCCAAATCATCCATTATAAGCCAAAAGCTTTATTGCTGAATTAGCATCTCATCATACACAAAATGCTTAAAAGTTTAGGGAAGAACATAAAAATTCGACTTGTGGAGTTATCAACAAATTATAACTATTTTTTTTATAAAAAAAAAATCCAAAATAAGGATCCCTAAAATTAGAAGGAAAGTCCAATGGTTTGAGATGCAGTTTGGATATTTGGCAGTGCTGGCTATGGATGGCCGTAATTGGCGACTTTATTGGTGTTGACTTTGGTGAAGATTGGTAAAGGTGGTGATGGGATGTATTGTGTTAGATTGTTAGATCCACCCTTCCTTCCTTCGACTCTCCCTCTCTCGATCTGCTTAAAGACCTTGGTGATGGTGGACGACCATAAATGGGGAGTGTTGATGTCATTGGTAACCATTGCTAGTGGTGTTGGTAGTAGTTGGGGAGACAGTAAGGATGTGTTGAGTTATATATTTATTTTAGGTAACTAAAATAAGAATAAGCATAAAATTGTGATGTGCTTAAATAAATGGACACAAGGCAGATTTTTCTTTGTGGAACATAAAGTGGTACAGGGAGAGTGAGATAAAAGATGTTGATTCGTAAGTTTGTTTGTAACAAGGTGTGTAAGAGGATTTACTCCACCCGTCCTTCCTCCGACTCTCCCTCTCTCGATTTGTTCAAAGACCTTAGCGGTGGTGGACAACCATAAATGGGAGTGTTGATTCTGCTAGCGACCACTGCTAGTGGTGCCAATGGTTGTTGGTGGTGGCAATAGGGATATGTTGAGTTATATATTTATTTTAGGCAACTAAAATAAAAATAAGCATAAAATTATGATGTTCTTAAATAAGTGGACATATGACAAATTTTTATTTGTGGAACATAAAATGGTACAAGAGAGTGGGACAAAAGATTTTGATTCGTAAGTTTGTTTGTAACAAGGTGTGTAAGAAGATTTACTTTATATAGCAAAAGTGAGGTAATTTTGGGATTTCAAGCTTTTAAACCATTGAAATCATTTATCCGACATCCAATTGAGAAAAATTAACTTATATCATATAATTCTTTATTTTTTTTCATGTAATTTTTGGAGTTTTAAAGCTCAAATTGATATTTTAGCACACAAATTGAGACCAAACAAAATATGATATTGGCACTTATACATTTGACCCAAGCTGGTACCATTTCAAAGAATCACTGATCTTCTAAATAGAGTTGCAAATTAAAAAAAAAAAATTAATTTAGAATTATAAGTTAGTAATTAATTGGATGCTGCCATGCAAGAGATGTCGAATTTTACTCTCTCTTTTTTTTCTTTTTCTTTTTTTCTTTTTTTTTAATTAACAATCATAATCAGTGTACAAAATTTTTATATTTTTCTTAAGAAATGTTGTGTCTTTTTCTTAAGAGATGTTGTGTCTTGTGTGGGTGCAAAACCGAGATGGATCTTGAGTTTGTGATTGTTGATGTAATTAACTAAGAATGAATGCAATACAAGTTATTCTCTTTTTCTCACTTCCTCTGTCTCACTCTAATTTTTTTTAACCACGTTCTTTGGGATAGAGAGGCATCTATTTATACTACCCTCCCTTGCGCCCTCTCCTACCTCAGTTGTGGATTCCAATGGTGGAGATATGAAGATGCTTGTCTCATCAGGAGTCTCCTACTCTCCTCCATCTTTTAGAGGAAGTGAGTGAGCTTATAAGTGAGCCACACTGTTCAAGCTATTCATTCAGCAATAAATGCATCATTGTTAGGTGGGGAACATCCATTTAATTTGTAGATGACCTTTGCCAAATTTAAACACCACCTTTTGCAGTTCGTCGGACATATCTCATCATGCGGTGAACAACATCTCAGCCGTATTTGACTAGTTCATCAACTACATGAGCGAACCCATTGGCCTTATGCAAACCGTGGAATTGTAATGAGGTTCAGGAGTTACTGTTCAGCTGGGCTCCCCCCTCGAAAGCTTAAATGGGTTGTAATGTAGTTCCTTGGGCCGGGCTTAACTCATTTATTCCCAACTGCTTCACAACCCTAAGCACCATGGGCTTTACTTGCAGCCCAACGTAGCTGTAACCACTCACAGAGGTGATTAGTAAACAACCTTATATTAATTTTTTTTTGAAAAGACTATTCTGCAACTCCAACCTGCAACATATCACATGCCAACACACCAAATTCTAACCTTTAGGAAAATGGATTTAGCAAATGATAAATAAAACAGTAATATATGAAAGTGCAAAAACCTATTAACGATGGCTCGGTAATCATTGCATATTTGCATACCAATTTTAACTCAAAAAGTAAGAGCGTATGTTTTTTAAGGAAACATATTTATTACTATTGGTTTATTAGTTTTAGTATATTAAAAAATTATTAATTATTTATATAATTTAAATAAATAATAATTAAATTATTTATGACGTCACTGGTTTAACCATCGGTCTACCTTAGTCCGATCAGAAAACCAGTAATTAGTTCCTTTTTCGGTTCTTTCACCGTACCGGTTTTTAAAACCATGGTCTTTATTTTAACTTTCATTTTTTTCAAAGGCTCTTTCACTTACATATCTCTCTCTCTCTCTCAAGGATGCTCAACCGGCCATTCATTAGCATTGCCGCTCACCACCATATAGCATGTCTTCATTGTTAGTGTAACGAGGAAAAATAGACGAAGAAAGGTAGAAAGTATGGATTGAAGTGAAGAGAGAGAGGTGTTTCTTGTGTGTAAGTTTGGTACCGGTTTAGTATCCATTATCTGGCCGAAAATCTAATATATACCTCAATACGGCCAAACAACTCTGGTACAATCGGTATTTAAACCAATATGAAATTACAATGTTTTTGTACCGGTCTAGCTTCATGAACGATTAATATCGGCCAGTATCATATGAAATTGACTCCATTGATTATCAACTCCAAAGTTTCTATGAATAGTGTTATGCGCCCTATAAGATGGATTATTATTTTTTTCCCCTTCTTATTTGTATCACTTTTAAACATTTGGATAGACTCCTTTATTTCTTCATTTTAAAAAAAAATCCCATTTCATCATTGGTGTATTTTTTTTTTTTTTTGGTGTGTTAATGTTAAGAAAGATACTAAAATATATTTATACAAAATGCAGGAATAATTTTTAATAATAACAAGTATTACGAATAGATTTAATAACCAATGCTACTTACAAGAAATATAAATATAAAACAACGCTATTATCCCAACATATATGTTGCAATTATGCAAAACCCCGAAAAGCAATATTTTTTTAAAGCAAAACCCAAACACACACGCAATTAAAAAAAAAAAAAAAGGATAATTAGAAAACAAAACAGAGGACTAAGGGTGAGTTTGGTTTTAGCATTTTGAAATTGCACTTTTTGAAAAAGTGCTGAATGAAATTGGTTATTTCATTTTATTTTATTTTAAAGTAAAGTGTTTGGTAAAATCTGTTAGAAAGTACTTTTTGAAATAACTAAATGTTTGATTGACACTCATCAAAATTATAGTTGGAGTGTAAATTAATTACCAAAAAATGACTATATATATGTGTGTATGTGTGGAGGCCCAAACCCAGGTGTGATGCTTTCAGGGACGAAGGACTTGGGCTCCCAATTTACTTGTTGATGGGTTTCCTTGCACTCCTACTGATTGTTGCCTCAAACACTGCCTTGACAACCTAACCCCCTTTGCCTTTGTGGTTCTAAGCCCAGTTCTCACCTACCCCTTGGTTTTTCTTCTCCCTCAAAGTCCCTCTCCCTCTCCCTTTCCCTCTGTCTTTTTTCCAAAACCAAAAAAACCCCCTTGCCATTCATTCTCCCTTCTCTTTTATAGTCTCCCCTTAGTAGGGGTCCAAATTATTATCTTTTCATCAGTTCCCACACAATCCCACTTATGCCTAGAATCCCAAGGAAAGATGATCCCTTTTGAGGATTCTCTTGAAACTTGTTTCAAGCGCCAAATAACATTCGCCAACAAACTTCCCAAAGGCACTAACAATGCTCGAGGACCGACCTAAATTTGATTGTCCCCTCATTAGCCTCCCCTTGGCTTGTTAGTCAGTATTGAGCCTAACCTGGCCCTGACACAATAGGATTCACCCAAACGCTAGACATGGCAATACGGGTTAGAATTTTCCGACCCGGCCCGACCCAAAAAATACCTGATCCAAACCCGATTTTTTTTTTACTCGAAGCAAAAACGAGTTGACCCATGACCCAACCCGATTTTTTTGTGGGTCAACCTGACCCAACCCGAATAACCCGTGACCCAACCTGTTAAAAAAATTCACTAAAATTATGTCCTAATATTAAGTGCATAAAGCACAAAGTACCAAAACTAATAATCAATATATATTATATATTGGAGAGAATGACTACCAATAAAAGCTAGCTAGCCTGGCTTCTTCTTCTTCTTTTTTTTTTTTTTTTTTTTTTTTTTGAGAAGCTAGCTGCTAGCCTAGCTTTAGTGCTTGCCTTGCCAAATCAATTACCATCAGACAAGACAAAAGGTCCTAAACACGTTACACAACATAAAGGCCAAGGCTGTCAAGTGGCTCAAGAGTCAAGACAAGTAGACAACCATTAAAAAAAAAAAAAAAAAAAATCTCATTCAGCTGAGCTAAGCTGTAGTCCATTGTCCAAACTTCAAAGCCAAAAGCATAAACAAATGAGCACGTCTTTTACTTGAGAATGTAGAAGTTACGTTGTGTACTAAAAGTTGGCTATATAGATTTGAAGGGAATTTAATTTTTTTTATAGTCATAATTATACAATTTTAATTCTTTATTGATTTGCTTTCATGGTACATTAAATTATATCAAAATATTGTATTGTAGATGAAGCTGCTGACGAAATTGGCCAACTTGAGTTACAATTTGCAAGTATGAATATTTGCAGTGTTGAGTAGATTGAGATTGACGTGTAATTCTTATAAAATATTTACTTATTCTTCTTTACTTAATATGTTAGGTTTATTTTTAAATCTTTTTTTGTTTAGTTTAAGTAATCTAACTTTACTATTATTTTAAATGCAACAGGAACATGTACACTTAAGAAGACCGATAACTTGCTACTTTGCTGGCTTACTTGTTTTGTTTGTTTTAAGATCTATCTTTTTTTGAAAATGTAAATTTGTAATTATATGCATTTTGATAGTGAACTATTAACATTGAAGACTTTTTCCATCATGAATTTATGACTATAAATAATTTTTGTCATGCTCAAAACTATCAGAATTGGAAGGATATTAACAAGTGACATTAAGTGCAATTCATTTGCTTAATTGATTTTATTCATTCTCTCTAAACAGGTTGTCATTGATTTGTTTTTGTAATTGAAAAAAAAAAAAAAAAAACTTGTTTGAAAAATATGGTAAACCCAACCCGACCCACAACCCGATTAACCCGTTTAAAAATGACACTTTTTGACTCGTGACCTGTGTGACCCGCAAACCCAATTGACCTGACTCGATTGACTCGACCTGACCCACCCGTTTTGCCACGTCTACCAAACACTAATCCTTAGACCCTTGCAGATTTGTCATTGGACTGGGCTTATCCCTATAGTGTTGGGCCAGTTCCAATTGCCTGGGATAGCCTTTGTTACCTGGGCCAGCCTTGGGCCTTGGTTACATGGGCCGTTCTTGGTCACTCGAGCCCAAGCCCCTACACAATATATATGTATATATATATATATATATATATATATATATATCTATATGAGATTGGTTCAAGTTACACCTGGTGTAACTCTAAGGAGTTACAGCTTTTTTAAACCATTGGATTTAAGTAGATCCAACGGTTAAAAAAAGACCCTCATTAATGCTAATATTCTAATTGATCTAATTTATTATCCCTTATTTACTACATTCCATACTTATTTCTAAACCCAAAAAAATTTATACTACATCTCTCTCTCTCTCTCTCTCTCTCTCTCTCTCTCTTTCTCTTTGCACGTTTCTCTCTTTATCTCCTCCACGGCTCTTCCACCTCTACAGCCAAGTCGACGGTAGCCAAAAAAAAAAAAAAAAAAAGCCTTAGCCGCCAGACTTTGTTGAATAACACAACTATTGCTTTTAGTTGTTCTCGATCTCCACGTTTCTAGATTTTGTTGTAGGTATTGAAAGACTCTCAAAGTACTTTCACTTTTATTGACAGGCCAAAATGGCCAAATACCACTTTTTTTTAAAAAAATATACTGCAATCTATCATTTTTTGCGAAATATTTAGTAATCTACAACTTTTTTGAAACTTGATTTTCACAAAATCAAGTTTCCCATGGTACGCGAGTTCATGGAACTCGAGTACCTTGAAAATTTTTTGAAATATTTTGATGTAACTCGAGTTCATGGAACTCGAGTTCCATGAACTCCTAACCATCAAAATTGAAATCGAGTTCCATGAACTCCAAACCATCAAAATATTTCAAATTTTTTTTATAGTAATCGAGTTTATAGAACTTGAGTACCATGGAAAACTCGATTTTCACAAAATTGAGTTTCAAAAAAGTGATAGATTGCTAAATATTTCGCAAACAGTGGTAGATCCATACATATTTCCCCAAATAGTGGTATATGGTCATTTTGCCCCTTTATTGACAGAAGAAATTTACTTGGAATCACAGTTAATCTTATATGGAAACCAATCATTCACTAATGGTGATCTTGGTGTTGAAACCTTAACCATTGGCTCAACTACTAGCCATCAAGTCACTATACCAAAGATTGTATTTGGGTGTGGGCACAATAATGATGGTACATTTATTGAGGCAAGATCAGGCATAATTGGCCTAAGAGGTGGCCCTCTTTCTCTAGTCTCTCAATTAAACAAATATATCGGCGGCAAATTTTCTTATTGTTTAGTTCCCGCAAAAAATTCAAATGTTACGGGCAAGATTAATTTTGGTAGCAATGGCTTGGTTTCTGGCAATGGTGTGGTTTCAACCATCCATCTCTTTAAATTTTGGGTTTAGAAATAAGAATGAAATGTATGAAATAAAGGATAATAAATGAGACCAATTAGAATATTAGCATTAATGAGGTTTTTTTATTTTTTATTTTTTATTTTTTATTGGATCTACTTAAATCCAATGGTTTAAAAAAGTAGTAACTCCTTAAAGTTACACTAAGTGTAACTTGAACCCATCTCTCTCTCTCTCTCTCTCTAACTGGACTTTTATGTGGTTCAAAAATACCTTCATTAATGAAGGGTAAGTTCATTTAGAAATAAGGTCATAAATGTTAAATAATAAATTTCATTTTGAACTCAAAAAGATAATTCCTAAAATTTAGGATTTTTTTCCCTTCACGTTCAAAAAAGAAATTACAATTACTGCTTATTTCTAAAGTTTATCATTTTTATTTGTTTGAAAAATAAAAATGTATATTTCTAAATTATAATATAATAGATGTAAATTATTAACTTTTACCAAAAACATAAAATAAAAATAAAAGAGCCTCTGAGCATGCTCTCACGCTCAGAGGCTAGTATATATATATATATATATATAAATGATTTTTTCATACTTATGATGATCCTTCTTATTATTAATAATAACAATTAAGTTAATATAAAATAATAAATTTGTAACTATATAAACAAATTTGTGTTATCAAATTTGAATATAAGAAACAATAGAATAACTTGATATAAAATTTTAAAAAAATAATAAGTTGTTTTTAATATATAACAAATGGTAGAGGAAGTTAAGTTACTGAACATATATATTTGACGTTTAAAGATAGAAAGTCTTAATTATTATTCTTAGAGCACTTGCACCAGTAAGTGTAAAATAGAAAAAAGTTGCAAATTTTACACAATTTTACACATTTTTGTCCAAAAACTACCCACATCAGTTTGTTTAAAACACTATTTATATGGAAAATTGCTACAGTAACCGTGCATATATGCACAATTACTGTGGCTTTTTATATGATTATTTTATTTTTCTCTCTCTCCTCTCCCTTACCTTGTTAGACTCTCTCAAGAAGAAGAAGAAGCTGACCACCAACATCCATCCACCATCACAACTAACCAACCACCACCACCACCACAACCAACCCATTACAACATCAATTTAATCCAAACACAATCAACCCAAAATTAATGAAATTCATCACAAACCCAACTTAAAATCAACTCAAAGCAAAATCAACTAAAAAAAAAACATAACAGAAAACCCATTTGGAAAAATACAAATCAACCCAAAACCCAAGCTTGCGACCGCCATGAGAAAGAGTGTGAGTGTATTGAGCCATGGAGGCTTGGTAGAGAGATATTTTTCAGATTTGAAGAGAGCACCGATGTGATAGAGAAAGAGAGGGGGAGAAAGAGAGATATTTTTTTTAGAAGTGAAAAAGAAGAAGAAGAAAGAAAGAATAGAAAAAGAAAAAGAGGAAGAAAAAAGAAAAAAGATACTGAAGAAGAAAAAAAGGTAGAAGAAGAAAGAAGGAAAAGAAGAAAGAAGAAAGTAGAAAGAAGAAGGAGAAAAAGAAAGAGAGAGAGTGTTTAGAGAAGTGGTGTGTGGTAAGGTGGTGGAGCCATGTATGAGTAAGGGAAATAATAAAAAAAATGTGAGAAAATATTATTTTAATAAAAGAGGGTGTATTATAGATAATCTGATGTGGGTGTTTTTCCAAATTGATTGTGTAAAATAGAAAAAGTAGGTTTTTATTGTAAAATAGAAGGAAACTTTTACACCTACCGATGCTAATGCTCTTAAGGAAGACATTACAAATATTGCAAAGCCTCAAATGTGTGTTGCAATTTAAAAATATTGCAGCAACTTCATCACCCCCCATGTCATTTAAGTATGGGTAAAACTGAGATTTTTCAAATAAAACTAAGGGTAATTTCAAGATAATATATAGAATTATTGTACAACAGCTTCCCTCAATTTCTTACTCCCCCCGTCTCACTTTGTTTGTCCTGTTTAAAAAGTCAAACTTTTTAAGGGAACATAATTTATTATCTTGTCTACCTTTTAAAAATGTATAAGTTTCCAAAACTACCCTTAAATAAATTTATCAAAAAATTGAATTATTAATAAAATAGGGGTATAATAGGAACCTTAGTAAATTAATGACTTTTATTTTTAGAAACAGGACAATATTTTGGGACATCCCAAAATGGAATATAGGACAAACAAAATGGGACGGAGGAAGTATTTATTTATTTATTTTATAGAATTTCAATTTATTTATGATGATTGTGCTCTTTAATATCAGAACAAAATACCAATCAATTTTTTATGTAAGCGAAGATTGAACCCCAAATCTCAACTTTTCAAAACCTTAAAAACCCCCCTAGTTGCTATTTTAGCAACTAGATCCTTAAAAACATGCTTCATCCAAGTATGTAAACCCAAAAAATTTTCCAAGCTACGGTAAGGTTGCATATATGCTCATGGGGTTGTAAAGAAAAAAAAAAAATTTTAATCTCTCACACTCTCTCTTTTCTTACTTTTTTTTTTATTAAGTAGTTTATATTATTTTATTGGGTTGTATGTAAAAATAAAAACAAAAATGTTAGGTGTATTGTTGGATGGGTTGGTAAAATAAATAAAGTAGTATTTGAGGATGTAAAATAAGTATTTTTTTACATCTCCATTGCTAGTGCTCATAAAGTGGCATTTTCTAAATGCTAACCTGATAAAAAAAATAATTAAAAAAAAAAAAAAAAAAAAAAACGAAGGACATTGCTTCTGTGCCCAAATAGCCTTAAAAAGTTTTGTAACCTCTCTCCAGTGGCGACTCTAGGAATTTTGTCCAGGGTGTTCCTATTTCACTTTGAAAAAATTTTAGGTCATTTCGGTCTATTTCGGGTGTTTCGAGACGTTTTGATAAATACCGGCCGAAATTCAAAATTTGGCCGGCATGAAGTTTGTGCTTAAAAAAAAAAAAAAAAGTTCTTAAAACCAAAACAAATTTGCATTTTGCACACCGAAAAACCTCAAAAAGAAAAAAAAAATGAAATGAAATGAAATGAACAAAGGTACCTATACAATAAACTATAAGTTCATTTGACATATTAATAAAATTATTAATTATTGTTGTTTAGTTGTTTCATTAATTTGTTTGTCTTTTATAAACTATAATTTGTTGTATTGTTATTTCATTAATTATTAAATTATTAATTATTGTTTAGTCTAACATAATTTAATTTGTTTGTTTTTTATAATGTATTGGTTAATTAAATTATTAATTATTTTTTTTCCTCAATTAATTAAATTTCCCCAATTACAAGAATCAGCTGCCAATCAAAAAACTTCACAATCAAAATATACATTACACTAAAAAGACAATTAATAATTTAATATCTTACCAACACAAACACACACACCAACACTAACCAACACCAACAGATAAGATATTAAGATAAAGACAAATTTAAAAAGTCAAAAAATCAGCCAAATATTAATAAAGATAAAGTTAAAGCTTAGCAATTCAGTGGCTCTATCACATAATCAGATAAAGACAAAATATTAAAATTAGTATTAAAGAATAAAGAGAGAGACAGAGAGAGTCATAATTTTCATTTCAGAAAAAGTCATTCAGATAGAGAAAGAGAGTGAAAGAGTCAGAGAGGGAGGGAGCACCTGCACCAGAGCAGCCAAGCATTGGAGCAGCTGAGCAGGGAGGCCTGAAGGCTGAGGCCGCTGAGGCAGTGACGAGGTCACGAGGCGACGAGCGATCTCCGATGAGGCCAGTGGCGAGTGACGAGCGATGAAGACGAGGGGCGAGCGAGCCGAGCGACGATGACGATCTGGACTGGACCGATCTCCGACGACGAGCGAGCTGCGAGCGACGTGACCGATCCGATCTCCGTGACTCCGGCTGTTGTCAGTTGGCTTGAGCCTGAGGCGTTGCTTTGAGGGACTGAGGCAGTGAGGCATTGCTTGCTCTGTCTTTAGTCTTTACTCTTTAGGTTTGCTTTAGGCCTTTAGGGATTTCTGATTTAGAAAATTAGAAGTGAGTTCTGATTTGATTTGCTCTGCAGCTCTGTATTGGTTTTTTTTTTTTTTTTTTGGAGAATCCGTGGGTTTGCCTCTGTAATCTGTTGGGCTTGCTGAGTTGCCGTGGGCTTTCCTCTGTTACCAAATTTTATTTTGGGCTTTCTTCATTTATTTATTTTATTTTATTTTATTTTTTTTGCTTGAAAGCAGAACAATTAAATTTTTTTTTTTTAATTCGAGGGTGTTCCTATAATACAGAGCAAGTATAAAAAAATTTGTAAAAAATTTTTTTTCAGGTTTTTTTTCAAGTCAGGGTGTTCCTAGGAACACCCTGACTTGCACGTGGCGCCGCCACTGCCTCTCTCTTTACTTTTCCTTTTCCATAAGGTATCTAAACCCTGGTACTCGTTCAATGCTTTCATCCATTCTCTTTTAAAGTTTAAACAAACAAAGCCAAAGACGTAAATATAATATGCCTTTCTTTTGATAGCCAGTAATAATGCCGTACTATTTATCCAAAAAAAAAAAAAAAAAGTAATGCCCGCACTAAAGATTCCCAGGAACCAGACTCTTAAAATGAACATACTTACTGATCAACAACATGAAGTGTAACAAACAAACAAGAATGTTTACACCTCCACAAGGAAGATAAAACAAAAAGTTCAGACCATTCTAATTCAGGTATGTACGGTGTGAGATTAATATTCATGTTTACTCTTCTTTTAATCGTTTTCTTAAGGCAAGTCTATATATATACACACACACAACATTTTCCCAATTGGTTTCCCCTTTTTCTTGTTTCATTGTCGTTTGGCATAGAATAATCCTGATCTACCATGAGTTGTCAAGTCACGATTGGAATGTTAAGAAGAGTTACATTTTCCAGAATGCTACTAGCAAACTAAAAGAAAAGGCATAATCAATTGTATGTTTATATACCTTTCTCTAAAAGATGAAAGAAATACTATTCAACTTAATAGCTAGGTCGATAAGCATTTTATTATGTGGGGTAAAAATTGTAGGAATCTTTTTTTCCTTCTTATTATTCTCTCTCTCTCTCTCTCTCTCTCTCTCTCTCTCTCTCTCTCTCTCTCTCTAGATATATATATTATTTTTATTTATTTTTTTTTTTTTTTACTTTCAAAATGATATACTACATAATCCAGAACTTGGAATGTTGATTAATGATTACTTGGGCGTAAACTTAGAATTTCTATTGCCAAACATCTATAGTAGAACTTTTCGTTTGTTTGGATTAAGTTGTGAAAGAATTGCTTTTTATTTGAGTGTGGAAAGAATTAGGGCAAATTACAACTTACCCTCATGTGGTTTGAAATTTGACATTTTACTTACTTGAGATTAGCTCAGTTAGAGTTATATAACTTGTTAAAAACATGATTAAATATATCATTTTGCTCCACTTTTATGTCTCTCCCCTCCAAAAACACAAAAAACATAAAAATACAATATTAAAAAGATTCTAGCGGAACACTTGTATTATGGTATTTCAAACCACAGGTAAGTAACTTAAATTTCGGTTTAATCTCAGGTGGGTAAAGTGTCATATTTCAAACCATAAGTAGGCAACTTAAATTTCGGTCAAACCATAGGTGGGTGAGTTTGTAATTTACCCAAAGAATTATTTGTGTTAGGGTCGTGTGTTTTGGTATTATCAAACCATGCCAAATTATGTGTCTTTTATTGAGTTTTGATATGCCTTAAAGTTATAATTGAAGACCAAGTTGAAGGCACAAAGTTTACTCAAGAAAAGGCCAAGAAAAACACATTTTCACCACTTTTTCAGCATGTACCTCGATAGTAGCTCGTTACCGTTCAATAGAAGTTTGAAACTTACTGTCTCCTCGATAGTAGCTCAATAGAGCGATTGATCAAGCTTTGCGGATTAGTAAAAATCAGCAATGCGAAAAAACTCATAACTTATTCGTTTGAAGCTTGAATTGAGATTCGTTTAAACAGGTATTTAAAGGACATTATAAGCCATCTATTAGGAGGCTTTTTAGAGAGAGAGAAACACTCTGTTTATGCAGCTAGGGTTTTGTAACCAAGTTTTCTCTATTTCACAAAACCAAAGAGTTTCAAAATAGATATGAAGATTCCATTGGTGAAGAAGTTGAAGTCATAGCAACCACCATAGACTTGCTACTGTGAGGAAAACCTTCAAGAGGTTCTTGAAGTTAATTGGAGGTTTTAATTGTGATTGTGAGTGGAGCGTTCATATATTGAAGAGTTCAGAGATTCTGAAGCGGTAGAAGGTTTCAGCTGTGAGTTCATCTACTGGGATTGTAGAGTCTAAGGACAAAGATTTTGTACTAGATCTGAAACTTCTCTTTATTATAGTGAATTACTTTTTGGGAAGGTTTCCGGCCAGATTTTTTACTGTGAAACTAGTTTATTTCGTTGGTTTTCCTGGGTTATCATATCTTGTTTTATTTACTATTCCATTGTGCATGATATTGATGTTTGTTTGTTTTAACAAGGATTATTCATAATAGATCTAATTAACAACTTGAGTTTAAAACTTATTAATTCTATCAATCGAGGTCTAAATTTCCCAACAATTTGCTATAGAGGGAAGTCACCTATCACATATAAGATCATGTTTATTAATAAACTACAGGTATACAGATGAATCTTCCAAAAAGAACTATATGCATGTCTATAATATATAGATGAAGTGCTTCTGTTTAAGAATAGATCAATTTGGCTTTATCCTATCTTTAGAGTGTGATACAATAAGTGTGTCTTTTGAGAGCGTTACTATCAAAGATTTGTGCCACTCTCTCATTTCAAACAAAATTGTTTGAAATGACAATATAATGTTACCTTCTTTATTTTTAAGAGAAAAAAAAAATATTTAAGTTACAACAAGCTCTGCTAAAAATAATACCAAGATAACTCAGTTGAGCTATATTTATAAGACTTGATATTTTACCCCCCCCACCCCCCAATCTTTAAAATATGATATATAGATGTACAAACTTTCTTGAATTTTTATTTTTATTTTTATTATTTTTAATAATTTGATAGTTGTAAGAAGAGAGATTTGAATCTTGAATATATCTATTAAAAATATCAAAAATTATCAACCAGTTGAGCTAAAAGGCTATTGGCCATATATTCTTTCTTTTGATTGCCCATAAATGGTGAACAAAAAACTGGATCTTAAACTTATCCAAAATCCCAACAACACTATAATTAAACCTTAAATGGGAATTAAATTAGGTCTAGTATAGTTATCTTGGTAACGTGAAAAAAGATGGATTTGATTTAGTTTTATACCTATTTAAAAAACAT
Source organism: Quercus robur (assembly GCF_932294415.1). NCBI lineage: Eukaryota > Viridiplantae > Streptophyta > Magnoliopsida > Fagales > Fagaceae > Quercus > Quercus robur. Next base: position 59,713,226 of record NC_065536.1, read on the forward strand.
AAACATATCGTTTCAAAAAATTGTATCCCAAGAAAGAAAATTTTATAACCTTAATAATGATTTTAAAAATGTATGTAATGATTAAAGAGTATTACCAATTCATCACACTACCATAGTCTCACCATAGTTTTACAGATAAATATTTCTATATTACGTCATTAGATGACAATATCATGTGCAATCACAAAACTTACACAGTTTTAATTTTTATTATTATAATGGAATCTCACACATAGTTGACACAGCCATTTTATATGATTTTCATCTATATTCTACTTCAAGACTCTAGCAAGTCATAACATTTATAATCTATATCATATACTATATAATAAAAGTTTAGCTTAGAAGCCATGGTTGCGCCAAGTGGCTTCACTAAATTGCAGAAATTTTATTAGATTTTAAAAAAAAATAAATATATATTTTTTGTCCTTATCTTCTTCTCTTATAATTTTTAAGTTGATAAAATTTTAATTTGATTACAATTTAAATTCTTCATCTAATCCTTTTATTATAAATTTATTTGTAATTTCTAAGTTACTAAAAATCTTTATATTACAATCAAAATCCTTTACTATTTATTTTTACTTAAATTATATTACTACACAAGTATATAGTTCATTAGAAAAAGAAAAAGAAAAAAAAAAAAGGAGTAACAACCCAAGTCCATTATCTATTCATAGTGATTTACCAAACTATTTGCAAGTAACGTACGTATGGTACATCAAGTCATCAACATTTCTTTATATCTACTCAGTTTGAACTTTTTTTATGGGATAGCAACAAAACACATTGATTAGAAATTTTAATTTCAATAGGATTTAAATTCTATATCATGTGGAACTCTACCTATATATATCTGAATGAAGTTTACTCCTATGTGTAAATGCCTAAATCCTGTGATAATTGACAATGCAGGATTGCATTCTTTCTTCAATATTATATTTTTATTTTGTTTAAGCTATTTTTTTAACTTCAAAAAAATTAATAAAAACTTCTCTCACACGTACTTAAATTCATGAATTCGGCTCATTTGTTCTCTTCTACAATAATTGGTTCAAGATTTCATTACATACTCACACTTTCATCTCTCAAAGTGATAGAGGAAACAAACAGGTATATTCTTTGTTCTTTTTCTACATTTATATCTTAATTTATGATTTGTATAGTTTCTTAATTTTAGATTATGAATAATTTTGATTATATTCCTAATATTAAATTTAAATTATTATTTATAGGTTTTTAGTTGTGTTATATTCTTCTAAAAAAATTCGTGTTATGTTTATGTGTGCATAATGTATACATATGGCTAGATGATGTCTCCCTAATAATTTGAAACAAGGTTCTTGAATTAACATTTTTTTTTTGTATTTAATTTTCTTATTCATTGTAAGTTGTTGATTTTATTGAATGTGTTTTTTGATAAAGTTTATGATTTTTTTTTTTTTTTGAGGTTTTGATATGGTATTTCACTGTGATTATCAATATCCATTTTAATAGTTTTAATCAGTAACATATATTTTTCCATGAATATAAATTAAAGAGAAATTTGTTAGAATAAAAGAAATAGTAAAATTGAAGAACCAAGCTGGTTGACTATTTGAAACTCACCTTGAAGAAGTAACATTAGTAACTTTTTCGTTGGGTTAAGATAATTAAATATATTTACTATTTTAAAATAACAATTTCAAAATTATATATAAGAAAAAAATATCTTATTCATGATATAAAAATATTTACCGATATATATATATATATATATATATATAACTTATTAAAAAAGTGCAATAAATATGTTTGTATTTAGAATGCATAAGATGATTGAATTTTTTTTTCGTATATTATTTTTTGCCAATATCATGAAACAAAATTTGTAAGCTTTGCTTTAAACTTACGTGGATTTGAATTTGTCATTAATTTTTTTTGCAAATTTTTTCATTATTTTAAATGTTTAGTAATTTAGATTATTCTTAATTATTGAATTGAGGTCTCCACTTGAATTTGATTTCAATTATTGTTTTGAATAGTTTTTAATTATTAAATTTAAGGATTTTCTATTTAAATATACGTTGGTGATTAATTGAGCCTTAAAGCTCTCTCTCTATATATATATGCTTTTTTTTAGAATACTAAGGATTTTAACACACATAAGGGAAGAGAGTAGAAGGTTTTAAAGAAACTAACAGTAGTGTATATTTAAAAGGGTCTAACTCTTGGATACATTGTACGAACTTTATAATACTTAAAAGTAATATGTATGCATTTTATAATATCTTAGTTTCACATAATATGCATTCATTATATTACTTAAAAGTGAAATATTCATTTATTTCATTAGCTATTCTATTATCAAATTTTAAGTAAATTAATAAAAAAAAAAATTCACGTATGAATTTTGATTAAGCCGTGCATCGCACAGGCATAATGCTAGTATACTATAAAACCGAAACCTTTGACTTTTTGTTGACTTCATTAGAACTTGCCACGCAGACTTTGTTGCTCCCACAATTTTCCAAGTAAGCAATATTTAAAAAAAAATAATTAAAAAAAATCTCTCTCTCCCAAATACAAAACCCGATAAAACTACACTCTTTCTCCCCAATTCTAAAATTGTCGAACGATAAAACTATAGTCTTTCTCCCCCAATTCTAAAACTGTCGAACTAAAACCCGAGTCCCATCTCCTTCTTCTTCTTCTTCTTCAAGTCTCTCAACCTCTCCATCATTTTCCCCATGGAAAACACAAACATGAGAAATCAAGCAAATCAAGCACAAGATTCAGCAACTACAATCGATTTGGCGGACTGATGCAAGGGACAACTCTCCAGTCTCCACTTCCACCCATTTGCAATGATGACTTTGCTCAAAGAGTTTCAAACAATGTTTTAAATTCCATTCAATCCGTTCCGTTTATGTGTAATGTCGTTTTTTTCTAGGTAAGAACAAAGCTCTGAATCTCTCACTCTCAAACCCTCTCACAAATCTCATTAATATATATACATGTATGAAGTTATAAATAAAGAAGGTGAAAAAAAAAAAAATGAAGCAGTGGCAGTTTTACTTGTGAAAAAAGAAAAAAGGAAGAGGAAGAAACAGAAAAGGAGGAAGGAGAGGAAAACAAACCTGAGAGACCATAGAATTGCTGAGGAATGGAGGAAGAAAGACTAAGGGTCTGTTTGGTTAGAAGGGTGGAAGTTGGATGATAGAAAATGATGGAAGGATATAAAAGTGGGAGGATAAAAAAAATTTTAATTTCCCTCATTTTTATTTGGTTGGGAGTGAAAAAGTAGAGGGATGGAAAAAGTGAGTTTAAATAAATTTACTCATATATCATTGAAAAAAAAATGATGCCCAAAAAGTGACAAGAAAGAAAAGAAAAGAAAAGAAAAGGAAATCATCAAATTTTATTAAACAATAAAACTCATGTCTAGTCAAACAAAAAAAAAAAAAAAAAAAAAGAAAAGAAAAGAAAGAAAAGAAGAAAAAGACAAACAAATCAAAGCACCACGTCACAACCCAAGAAATCAAAAGAAAAAGGGAAAAAAAATAAATAAATAAAAAGAAGCCCCCCAGGAAAGTTAGTATCCATCTGGGAACATCTTATTTAGTTGAAATTGAAATTTTTTTGTTAAAAGTGTAGAAAATTGGTTAAAAAATAAGCTGAATGGTATAATGAGACCCGTGAATAATATCAAAAAGTGCAACGGGACCCATAAATAATAGCAAAAATAAGCTAAAAATGTAAATAAGCTGAATTTTTCAGATCATCCCAAACAGATGCTTAAAAAAATTATTACTAAATTTGGGTGAAACCCATGTGCACTGCCCAGGTAAAGCAAAAGCAAAAGCAAAAGCAAAAGCAAAGAAAAAAGAAAAAAGAAAAAGAAAAAGAAAAGGGCAACTGGATGGCAATTTTGTTATTTACCCTTAAATTTTTCTCTACCCAACATTTGGTAGGCTTAAGGAGAAAACACCTAGATTCCATTATTTTTTTCCTTTCCCCCCTTCCAACCAAACACACCCCAAAAAAAAAAATTTCTCCTCATTTTTTTTTTCTTTTTTCCGTCCTCCCTAAAATCTACTTTACCAAACACACCCTAAGGGTCCTTTTAGTTGGAGGGGTGAAAACTTTTTACTAAAAGTGTAGAAAATAGGTTAAAAAATAAGCTGAATAGTATAGTGGGATCCGTGAATAATATCAAAAAGTATAATGAGACCCATAAATAGTAGTAAAAATAAATTAAAAGTGTAAATAAGCTGAATTTTTTAGCTCATCCCAAACGGATGCTTAAAAAAAATATTAATACATTTGGGTGAAACCCATGTGCACTGCCCAGGTAAAGCAAAAGCAAAGAAAAAAGAAAAATGAAAAAAGAAAACGAAAGGGGCAAATGGATGGCAGCTTTCCCTTTTCATTTTTTTTTTTTCCCTAAAATCTACTCTACCAAATACACCTTGAGGGTTTGTTTAATTGGAGGAGTAGAAAAGTAGAAAGATAGAAGATGATGAAAGGATAGAAAAGATTTTAATTTCCCGTCTTTTTGTTTGATTAGGAGTGGAAAAGTGAAAGTGTGAAAAAAATGAGTTTGTATAAATTTACTCATATACTCTTTGTTAAAAAATGATACCCAACTAAAACAAAAAAGTGACAAAAAAAAAAAAAAAGTAATCATCCAAATTTATTTAAAAATAAAAATCATATCTAGAAGAAAAATCACTTCTAGGTAAACAAAGAAAAACAATACAGTGAGTTCCAGTTAGCTCAACTGGTAAAGTTTTTGATAGTTGAATAAGAGATCTGAAGTTTTATCTTTACCTACAATAAATAAATCAAACTCCCAATAGTTTTCTCCCAATTTTGTAGAAAAAACTTTCTAGTGGACTCAGATAAAAAATACTTAGGGTTCCACTTTTTTTTTTTTTTTCCTCAACCAAATACATTCTAATTTTTTTTTTCATCCCCCCACCCCCCCCCCCCCCCCCCCCCCCCCTAAAATTCTCTGTACCAAAAGCACCAGTACTGCATATAAGTATAATACGCCTTTCTTTTGATAACCAGTAATGCCCGTACTGTTTATTAAAAAAAAAAGGTATTGTACGCACTCCCAGGTACCTTTTTCTCTTGTTTTTTTTTTTTTTTTTTGAGAAGTTCTCTTACTTGTTTCCTTCCTAGGTAAGAAAGCTCCTTCCATTCCTCTGTCTATAAAAGTGTCACAGAGACACGGCCAAATGGGTTTTTGACGTGAATGATTAATATATATATTGAATGCAGATATAAGAAGAAATGATTATGGGAGAGAGTTCAAAGAAGATGAGAGCAGTTTCTAATGATCATGGCTTCACTGAAATTGTGCTCTCTTGGTCCCTTGAACAAATTGAAGATAAAGACCTTTTCAAGGACCAGGTTTTCCTTCTTTTGGTTTACCTCTTTATTACAATGTCAATCTCTGTTGGTTTTATTTTTATAGCAGCTTTTTAAATAATTTATTGCTTTTTTTTTTTTTATTTCTCCATGAAGCATTAATGAAGATGTTGACGCTTACAAAAGAGGATATATCATATATATATATATATATATATATATATATATATATGTGTGTGTGTGTGTGTTATTTTTGTTATTTCTTTACTGTAGGATACGTTTGGTATATTGAATGAGGATTACGATAGGAATTGTAATATTTATTACTAGGAATAAAATGTGTTGTAATGTAATAACTAAACCTATTCATTGTTTGGTTGTAAATTATAACATTGGAATGAAACTTAACATTTATTTTAGGAAATTTCTTACTTATATAATTATATTTCCTTAAAAATTGTTATTTTTAAATTTAAGAGAGATATGTGCTATTTTTTATGATTTTTTATTTTTATAATTATTAGATGTATATGGAAAGTTTGTTTACTTGGAAATATATTAAGTTTTGAAATTATTGTACTTACTAAGGAATAGTTATTCTTCATTTTGAAGAATAACTATTCATAAGGAATGATTATTCCTTGTAATAAAAATATAATCAAACTATAGAATAACTAAACCATTGGAATAACTATTACATTATAACGCCTATTACAGTCTACCAAACATAACCTTGTCTTTTTGTCTTTGTGGGCTTTATTATTTTAGGT